>NC_140537.1:13869949-15069949 GCF_057382185.1 Mchenga conophoros
TCAACAGAGTCGAGAGAGCCGGGAACTTGTGAGGTGTGCATGTCCTGGTGAGCCTCCACCTTTTATAGGTGGGTGCAGCCTCGACTGTACAGAGACAGACCAGACCAGCTGCACCACACAGACACTTCAAACCTCATCAGAGGACAAAAAACATACACACACACACACACACACACACACTCATATTACCATTAAAAAAATAGGGTTCCTTTAAAATGTCAGAAGGAGGAAGGCACTAAGGCACCGCCTTCCGCCCCTCGACGCCCTCGCGGTGCCCCCTCCTTCTGACAGGAACTTCCTACAGACCAGGTATGAAGGATGCCTGAGTGGACATACAAAACTCACAAGTTCCTGGCTCTCACGGCTCCTATGCAGAGGGTTAGTCGAAGACGGAGGGGCATCGCGAGGGGCGTCGGGGGACGGGGGACTGTGCCTCACTGCCCTCCCCTTCTCCAAGAAACCCGTCTTCAACAGAGTCGAGAGAGCCGGGAACTTGTGAGGTGTGCATGTCCTGGTGAGCCTCCACCTTTTATAGGTGGGTGCAGCCTCGACTGTACAGAGACAGACCAGACCAGCTGCACCACACAGACACTTCAAACCTCATCAGAGGACAAAAAACACACACACACACACACACACACACACACACACACACACACACACACACACACACACACAGAGACACACACACACACATCTTACCATTAAAAAAATAGGGTTCCTTTACAATGTCAGAAGGAGGAAGGCACTAAGGCACCGCCTTCCGCCCCTCGACGCCCTCGCGGTGCCCCCTCCTTCTGACAGGAACTTCCTACAGACCAGGTATGAAGGATGCCTGAGTGGACATACAAAACTCACAAGTTCCTGGCTGCCCTCCCCTTCTCCAAGAAACCCGTCTTCAACAGAGTCGAGAGAGCCGGGAACTTGTGAGGTGTGCATGTCCTGGTGAGCCTCCACCTTTTATAGGTGGGTGCAGCCTCGACTGTACAGAGACAGACCAGACCAGCTGCACCACACAGACACTTCAAACCTAATCTGAGGACAAAAAACACATACATACATACACAAAGACACAAACACACACACACACACACACACACAGACACAAACATCTTACCATTTAAAAAAGTAGGGTTCCTTTACAATGTCAGAAGGAGGAAAGCACTAAGGCACCGCCTTCCGCCCCTCGACGCCCTCGCGGTGCCCCCTCCTTCTGACAGGAACTTCCTACAGACCAGGTATGAAGGATGCCTGAGTGGACATACAAAACTCACAAGTTCCTGGCTCTCACGGCTCCTATGCAGAGGGTTAGTCGAAGACGGAGGGGCATCGCGAGGGGCGTCGGGGGACGGGGGACTGTGCCTCACTGCCCTCCCCTTCTCCAAGAAACCCGTCTTCAACAGAGTCGAGAGAGCCGGGAACTTGTGAGGTGTGAATGTCCTGGTGAGCCTCCACCTTTTATAGGTGGGTGCAGCCTCGACTGTACAGAGACAGACCAGACCAGCTGCACCACACAGACACTTCAAACCTAATCTGAGTACAAAACACACACACACACACACACACACACACACAGAGACACAAACATCTTACCATTAAAAAAATTGGATTCCTTTACAATGTCAGAAGGAGGAAAGCACTAAGGCACCGCCTTCCGCCCCTCGACGCCCTCGCGGTGCCCCCTCCTTCTGACAGGAACTTCCTACAGACCAGGTATGAAGGATGCCTGAGTGGACATACAAAACTCACAAGTTCCTGGCTGCCCTCCCCTTCTCCAAGAAACCCGTCTTCAACAGAGTCGAGAGAGCCGGGAACTTGTGAGGTGTGCATGTCCTGGTGAGCCTCCACCTTTTATAGGTGGGTGCAGCCTCGACTGTACAGAGACAGACCAGACCAGCTGCACCACACAGACACTTCAAACCTAATCTGAGTACACACACACACACACACCCACACACACACACACACACACACACACACACACACTCATATTATCATTAAAAAAATAGGGTTCCTTTACAATGTCAGAAGGAGGAAGGCACTAAGGCACCGCCTTCCGCCCCTCGACGCCCTCGCGGTGCTCCCTCCTTCTGACAGGAACTTCCTACAGACCAGGTATGAAGGATGCCTGAGTGGACATACAAAACTCACAAGTTCCTGGCTCTCACGGCTCCTATGCAGAGGGTTAGTCGAAGACGGAGGGGCATCGCGAGGGGCGTCGGGGGACGGGGGACTGTGCCTCACTGCCTTCCCCTTCTCCAAGAAACCCGTCTTCAACAGAGTCGAGAGAGCCGGGAACTTGTGAGGTGTGCATGTCCTGGTGAGCCTCCACCTTTTATAGGTGGGTGCAGCCTCGACTGTACAGAGACAGACCAGACCAGCTGCACCACACAGACACTTCAAACCTCATCAGAGGACAAAAAACATACACACACACACACACACACACACACACACACACACCCACACACACACACACACACACACACACACACACACTCATATTATCATTAAAAAAATAGGGTTCCTTTACAATGTCAGAAGGAGGAAGGCACTAAGGCACCGCCTTCCGCCCCTCGACGCCCTCGCGGTGCCCCCTCCTTCTGACAGGAACTTCCTACAGACCAGGTATGAAGGATGCCTGAGTGGACATACAAAACTCACAAGTTCCTGGCTGCCCTCCCCTTCTCCAAGAAACCCGTCTTCAACAGAGTCGAGAGAGCCGGGAACTTGTGAGGTGTGCATGTCCTGGTGAGCCTCCACCTTTTATAGGTGGGTGCAGCCTCGACTGTACAGAGACAGACCAGACCATCTGCACCACACAGACACTTCAAACCTAATCTGAGGACAAAAAACACATACATACATACACACAGACACAAACACACACACACACACACACAGAGACACAAACATCTTACCATTAAAAAAATAGGGTTCCTTTACAATGTCAGAAGGAGGAAGGCACTAAGGCACCGCCTTCCGCCCCTCGACGCCCTCGCGGTGCCCCCTCCTTCTGACAGGAACTTCCTACAGACCAGGTATGAAGGATGCCTGAGTGGACATACAAAACTCACAAGTTCCTGGCTCTCACGGCTCCTATGCAGAGAGTTAGTCGAAGACGGAGGGGCATCGCGAGGGGCGTCGGGGGACGGGGGACTGTGCCTCACTGCCTTCCCCTTCTCCAAGAAACCCGTCTTCAACAGAGTCGAGAGAGCCGGGAACTTGTGAGGTGTGCATGTCCTGGTGAGCCTCCACCTTTTATAGGTGGGTGCAGCCTCGACTGTACAGAGACAGACCAGACCAGCTGCACCACACAGACACTTCAAACCTCATAAGAGGACAAAAAACATACACACACACACACACGCACACACACACACACACACACAGAGACACAAACATCTTACCATTAAAAAAATAGGGTTCCTTTACCATGTCAGAAGGAGGAAGGCACTAAGGCACCGCCTTCCGCCCCTCGACGCCCTCGCGGTGCCCCCTCCTTCTGACAGGAACTTCCTACAGACCAGGTATGAAGGATGCCTGAGTGGACATACAAAACTCACAAGTTCCTGGCTCTCACGGCTCCTATGCAGAGGGTTAGTCGAAGACGGAGGGGCATCGCGAGGGGCGTCGGGGGACGGGGGACTGTGCCTCACTGCCCTCCCCTTCTCCAAGAAACCCGTCTTCAACAGAGTCGAGAGAGCCGGGAACTTGTGAGGTGTGTATGTCCTGGTGAGCCTCCACCTTTTATAGGTGGGTGCAGCCTCGACTGTACAGAGACAGACCAGACCAGCTGCACCACACAGACACTTCAAACCTAATCTGAGTACAAAACACACACACACACACACACACACACACACACAGAGACACAAACATCTTACCATTAAAAAAAATAGGGTTCCTTTACAATGTCAGAAGGAGGAAGGCACTAAGGCACCGCCTTCCGCCCCTCGACGCCCTCGCGGTGCCCCCTCCTTCTGACAGGAACTTCCTACAGACCAGGTATGAAGGATGCCTGAGTGGACATACAAAACTCACAAGTTCCTGGCTCTCACGGCTCCTATGCAGAGGGTTAGTCGAAGACGGAGGGGCATCGCGAGGGGCGTCGGGGGACGGGGGACTGTGCCTCACTGCCCTCCCCTTCTCCAAGAAACCCGTCTTCAACAGAGTCGAGAGAGCCGGGAACTTGTGAGGTGTGCATGTCCTGGTGAGCCTCCACCTTTTATAGGTGGGTGCAGCCTCGACTGTACAGAGACAGACCAGACCAGCTGCACCACACAGACACTTCAAACCTAATCTGAGTACAAAACACACACACACACACACACACACACACACACACACACAGAGACACAAACATCTTACCATTAAAAAAATAGGGTTCCTTTACAATGTCAGAAGGAGGAAGGCACTAAGGCACCGCCTTCCGCCCCTCGACGCCCTCGCGGTGCCCCCTCCTTCTGACAGGAACTTCCTACAGACCAGGTATGAAGGATGCCTGAGTGGACATACAAAACTCACAAGTTCCTGGCTCTCACGGCTCCTATGCAGAGGGTTAGTCGAAGACGGAGGGGCATCGCGAGGGGCGTCGGGGGACGGGGGACTGTGCCTCATTGCCCTCCCCTTCTCCAAGAAACCCGTCTTCAACAGAGTCGAGAGAGCCGGGAACTTGTGAGGTGTGCATGTCCTGGTGAGCCTCCACCTTTTATAGGTGGGTGCAGCCTCGACTGTACAGAGACAGACCAGACCAGCTGCACCACACAGACACTTCAAACCTAATCTGAGTACAAAACACACACACACACACACACACACACACACACACACACACACAGAGACACAAACATCTTACCATTAAAAAAATAGGGTTCCTTTACAATGTCAGAAGGAGGAAGGCACTAAGGCACCGCCTTCCGCCCCTCGACGCCCTCGCGGTGCCCCCTCCTTCTGACAGGAACTTCCTACAGACCAGGTATGAAGGATGCCTGAGTGGACATACAAAACTCACAAGTTCCTGGCTCTCACGGCTCCTATGCAGAGGGTTAGTCGAAGACGGAGGGGCATCGCGAGGGGCGTCGGGGGACGGGGGACTGTGCCTCACTGCCCTCCCCTTCTCCAAGAAACCCGTCTTCAACAGAGTCGAGAGAGCCGGGAACTTGTGAGGTGTGCATGTCCTGGTGAGCCTCCACCTTTTATAGGTGGGTGCAGCCTCGACTGTACAGAGACAGACCAGACCAGCTGCACCACACAGACACTTCAAACCTAATCTGAGTACAAAACACACACACACACACACACACACACACACACATCTTACCATTAAAAAAATAGGGTTCCTTTACAATGTCAGAAGGAGGAAGGCACTAAGGCACCGCCTTCCGCCCCTCGACGCCCTCGCGGTGCCCCCTCCTTCTGACAGGAACTTCCTACAGACCAGGTATGAAGGATGCCTGAGTGGACATACAAAACTCACAAGTTCCTGGCTCTCACGGCTCCTATGCAGAGGGTTAGTCGAAGACGGAGGGGCATCGCGAGGGGCGTCGGGGGACGGGGGACTGTGCCTCACTGCCCTCCCCTTCTCCAAGAAACCCGTCTTCAACAGAGTCGAGAGAGCCGGGAACTTGTGAGGTGTGCATGTCCTGGTGAGCCTCCACCTTTTATAGGTGGGTGCAGCCTCGACTGTACAGAGACAGACCAGACCAGCTGCACCACACAGACACTTCAAACCTAATCTGAGTACAAAACACACACACACACACACACACACACACACACACACACACACACACACACAGAGACACAAACATCTTACCATTAAAAAAATTGGGTTCCTTTACAATGTCAGAAGGAGGAAAGCACTAAGGCACCGCCTTCCGCCCCTCGACGCCCTCGCGGTGCCCCCTCCTTCTGACAGGAACTTCCTACAGACCAGGTATGAAGGATGCCTGAGTGGACATACAAAACTCACAAGTTCCTGGCTGCCCTCCCCTTCTCCAAGAAACCCGTCTTCAACAGAGTCAAGAGAGCCGGGAACTTGTGAGGTGTGCATGTCCTGGTGAGCCTCCACCTTTTATAGGTGGGTGCAGCCTCGACTGTACAGAGACAGACCAGACCAGCTGCACCACACAGACACTTCAAACCTAATCTGAGTACACACACACACACACACACACACACACACACACACACACACACACACACACATCTTACCATTAAAAAAATAGGGTTCCTTTACAATGTCAGAAGGAGGAAGGCACTAAGGCACCGCCTTCCGCCCCTCGACGCCCTCGCGGTGCCCCCTCCTTCTGACAGGAACTTCCTACAGACCAGGTATGAAGGATGCCTGAGTGGACATACAAAACTCACTAGTTCCTGGCTCTCACGGCTCCTATGCAGAGGGTTAGTCGAAGACGGAGGGGCATCGCGAGGGGCGTCGGGGGACGGGGGACTGTGCCTCACTGCCTTCCCCTTCTCCAAGAAACCCGTCTTCAACAGAGTCGAGAGAGCCGGGAACTTGTGAGGTGTGCATGTCCTGGTGAGCCTCCACCTTTTATAGGTGGGTGCAGCCTCGACTGTACAGAGACAGACCAGACCAGCTGCACCACACAGACACTTCAAACCTAATCTGAGTACAAAACACACACACACACACACACACACACACACACACACACACACACACAGAGACACAAACATCTTACCATTAAAAAAAATAGGGTTCCTTTACAATGTCAGAAGGAGGAAGGCACTAAGGCACCGCCTTCCGCCCCTCGACGCCCTCGCGGTGCCCCCTCCTTCTGACAGGAACTTCCTACAGACCAGGTATGAAGGATGCCTGAGTGGACATACAAAACTCACAAGTTCCTGGCTCTCACGGCTCCTATGCAGAGGGTTAGTCGAAGACGGAGGGGCATCGCGAGGGGCGTCGGGGGACGGGGGACTGTGCCTCACTGCCCTCCCCTTCTCCAAGAAACCCGTCTTCAACAGAGTCGAGAGAGCCGGGAACTTGTGAGGTGTGCATGTCCTGGTGAGCCTCCACCTTTTATAGGTGGGTGCAGCCTCGACTGTACAGAGACAGACCAGACCAGCTGCACCACACAGACACTTCAAACCTAATCTGAGTACAAAACACACACACACACACATACACACACACACACACACACACACACACACACACACAGATACAAACACATCTTACCATTAAAAAAATTGGGTTCCTTTACAATGTCAGAAGGAGGAAAGCACTAAGGCACCGCCTTCCGCCCCTCGACGCCCTCGCGGTGCCCCCTCCTTCTGACAGGAACTTCCTACAGACCAGGTATGAAGGATGCCTGAGTGGACATACAAAACTCACAAGTTCCTGGCTCTCACGGCTCCTATGCAGAGGGTTAGTCGAAGACGGAGGGGCATCGCGAGGGGCGTCGGGGGACGGGGGACTGTGCCTCATTGCCCTCCCCTTCTCCAAGAAACCCGTCTTCAACAGAGTCGAGAGAGCCGGGAACTTGTGAGGTGTGCATGTCCTGGTGAGCCTCCACCTTTTATAGGTGGGTGCAGCCTCGACTGTACAGAGACAGACCAGACCAGCTGCACCACACAGACACTTCAAACCTAATCTGAGTACAAAACACACACACACACACACACACACACACACACACACACACACACACACAGAGAGACACAAACATCTTACCATTAAAAAAAATAGGGTTCCTTTACAATGTCAGAAGGAGGAAGGCACTAAGGCACCGCCTTCCACCCCTCGACACCCTCGCGGTGCCCCCTCCTTCTGACAGGAACTTCCTACAGACCAGGTATGAAGGATGCCTGAGTGGACATACAAAACTCACAAGTTCCTGGCTCTCACGGCTCCTATGCAGAGGGTTAGTCGAAGACGGAGGGGCATCGCGAGGGGCGTCGGGGGACGGGGGACTGTGCCTCACTGCCCTCCCCTTCTCCAAGAAACCCGTCTTCAACAGAGTTGAGAGAGCCGGGAACTTGTGAGGTGTGCATGTCCTGGTGAGCCTCCACCTTTTATAGGTGGGTGCAGCCTCGACTGTACAGAGACAGACCAGACCAGCTGCACCACACAGACACTTCAAACCTAATCTGAGTACAAAACACACACACACACATCTTACCATTAAAAAAATAGGGTTCCTTTACAATGTCAGAAGGAGGAAGGCACTAAGGCACCGCCTTCCGCCCCTCGACGCCCTCGCGGTGCCCCCTCCTTCTGACAGGAACTTCCTACAGACCAGGTATGAAGGATGCCTGAGTGGACATACAAAACTCACAAGTTCCTGGCTCTCACGGCTCCTATGCAGAGGGTTAGTCGAAGACGGAGGGGCATCGCGAGGGGCGTCGGGGGACGGGGGACTGTGCCTCACTGCCCTCCCCTTCTCCAAGAAACCCGTCTTCAACAGAGTCGAGAGAGCCGGGAACTTGTGAGGTGTGCATGTCCTGGTGAGCCTCCACCTTTTATAGGTGGGTGCAGCCTCGACTGTACAGAGACAGACCAGACCAGCTGAACCACACAGACACTTCAAACCTAATCTGAGGACAAAAAACACATACATACATACATACATACACACAGACAAAGACACACACACACACACACAGACACAAACATCTTACCATTAAAAAAATAGGGTTCCTTTACAATGTCAGAAGAAGGAAGGCACTAAGGCACCGCCTTCCGCCCCTCGACGCCCTCGCGGTGCCCCCTCCTTCTGACAGGAACTTCCTACAGACCAGGTATGAAGGATGCCTGAGTGGACATACAAAACTCACAAGTTCCTGGCTCTCACGGCTCCTATGCAGAGGGTTAGTTGAAGACGGAGGGGCATCGCGAGGGGCGTCGGGGGACGGGGGACTGTGCCTCACTGCCCTCCCCTTCTCCAAGAAACCCGTCTTCAACAGAGTCGAGAGAGCCGGGAACTTGTGAGGTGTGCATGTCCTGGTGAGCCTCCACCTTTTATAGGTGGGTGCAGCCTCGACTGTACAGAGACAGACCAGACCAGCTGCACCACACAGACACTTCAAACCTAATCTGAGTACAAAACACACACACACACACACACACACACACACACACACACACACAGAGACACAAACATCTTACCATTAAAAAAATAGGGTTCCTTTACAATGTCAGAAGGAGGAAGGCACTAAGGCACCGCCTTCCGCCCCTCGACGCCCTCGCGGTGCCCCCTCCTTCTGACAGGAACTTCCTACAGACCAGGTATGAAGGATGCCTGAGTGGACATACAAAACTCACAAGTTCCTGGCTCTCACGGCTCCTATGCAGAGGGTTAGTCGAAGACGGAGGGGCATCGCGAGGGGCGTCGGGGGACGGGGGACTGTGCCTCACTGCCCTCCCCTTCTCCAAGAAACCCGTCTTCAACAGAGTCGAGAGAGCCGGGAACTTGTGAGGTGTGCATGTCCTGGTGAGCCTCCACCTTTTATAGGTGGGTGCAGCCTCGACTGTACAGAGACAGACCAGACCAGCTGCACCACACAGACACTTCAAACCTAATCTGAGTACAAAACACACACACACACACACACACACACACACACAGAGACACAAACATCTTACCATTAAAAAAATAGGGTTCCTTTACAATGTCAGAAGGAGGAAGGCACTAAGGCACCGCCTTCCGCCCCTCGACGCCCTCGCGGTGCCCCCTCCTTCTGACAGGAACTTCCTACAGACCAGGTATGAAGGATGCCTGAGTGGACATACAAAACTCACAAGTTCCTGGCTCTCACGGCTCCTATGCAGAGGGTTAGTCGAAGACGGAGGGGCATCGCGAGGGGCGTCGGGGGACGGGGGACTGTGCCTCACTGCCCTCCCCTTCTCCAAGAAACCCGTCTTCAACAGAGTCGAGAGAGCCGGGAACTTGTGAGGTGTGCATGTCCTGGTGAGCCTCCACCTTTTATAGGTGGGTGCAGCCTCGACTGTACAGAGACAGACCAGACCAGCTGCACCACACAGACACTTCAAACCTCATCAGAGGACAAAAAACACACACACACACACACACACACACACACACACACACACACAGAGACACACACACACACATCTTACCATTAAAAAAATAGGGTTCCTTTACAATGTCAGAAGGAGGAAGGCACTAAGGCACCGCCTTCCGCCCCTCGACGCCCTCGCGGTGCCCCCTCCTTCTGACAGGAACTTCCTACAGACCAGGTATGAAGGATGCCTGAGTGGACATACAAAACTCACAAGTTCCTGGCTGCCCTCCCCTTCTCCAAGAAACCCGTCTTCAACAGAGTCGAGAGAGCCGGGAACTTGTGAGGTGTGCATGTCCTGGTGAGCCTCCACCTTTTATAGGTGGGTGCAGCCTCGACTGTACAGAGACAGACCAGACCAGCTGCACCACACAGACACTTCAAACCTAATCTGAGGACAAAAAACACACACACACACACACACAGACACAAACATCTTACCATTTAAAAAAGTAGGGTTCCTTTACAATGTCAGAAGGAGGAAAGCACTAAGGCACCGCCTTCCGCCCCTCGACGCCCTCGCGGTGCCCCCTCCTTCTGACAGGAACTTCCTACAGACCAGGTATGAAGGATGCCTGAGTGGACATACAAAACTCACAAGTTCCTGGCTCTCACGGCTCCTATGCAGAGGGTTAGTCGAAGACGGAGGGGCATCGCGAGGGGCGTCGGGGGACGGGGGACTGTGCCTCACTGCCCTCCCCTTCTCCAAGAAACCCGTCTTCAACAGAGTCGAGAGAGCCGGGAACTTGTGAGGTGTGAATGTCCTGGTGAGCCTCCACCTTTTATAGGTGGGTGCAGCCTCGACTGTACAGAGACAGACCAGACCAGCTGCACCACACAGACACTTCAAACCTAATCTGAGTACAAAACACACACACACACACACACACACACACACAGAGACACAAACATCTTACCATTAAAAAAATTGGGTTCCTTTACAATGTCAGAAGGAGGAAAGCACTAAGGCACCGCCTTCCGCCCCTCGACGCCCTCGCGGTGCCCCCTCCTTCTGACAGGAACTTCCTACAGACCAGGTATGAAGGATGCCTGAGTGGACATACAAAACTCACAAGTTCCTGGCTGCCCTCCCCTTCTCCAAGAAACCCGTCTTCAACAGAGTCGAGAGAGCCGGGAACTTGTGAGGTGTGCATGTCCTGGTGAGCCTCCACCTTTTATAGGTGGGTGCAGCCTCGACTGTACAGAGACAGACCAGACCAGCTGCACCACACAGACACTTCAAACCTAATCTGAGTACACACACACACACACACCCACACACACACACACACACACACACACACACACTCATATTATCATTAAAAAAATAGGGTTCCTTTACAATGTCAGAAGGAGGAAGGCACTAAGGCACCGCCTTCCGCCCCTCGACGCCCTCGCGGTGCTCCCTCCTTCTGACAGGAACTTCCTACAGACCAGGTATGAAGGATGCCTGAGTGGACATACAAAACTCACAAGTTCCTGGCTCTCACGGCTCCTATGCAGAGGGTTAGTCGAAGACGGAGGGGCATCGCGAGGGGCGTCGGGGGACGGGGGACTGTGCCTCACTGCCTTCCCCTTCTCCAAGAAACCCGTCTTCAACAGAGTCGAGAGAGCCGGGAACTTGTGAGGTGTGCATGTCCTGGTGAGCCTCCACCTTTTATAGGTGGGTGCAGCCTCGACTGTACAGAGACAGACCAGACCAGCTGCACCACACAGACACTTCAAACCTCATCAGAGGACAAAAAACATACACACACACACACACACACACACACACACACACACACACAGAGACACACACACACACATCTTACCATTAAAAAAATAGGGTTCCTTTACAATGTCAGAAGGAGGAAGGCACTAAGGCACCGCCTTCCGCCCCTCGACGCCCTCGCGGTGCCCCCTCCTTCTGACAGGAACTTCCTACAGACCAGGTATGAAGGATGCCTGAGTGGACATACAAAACTCACAAGTTCCTGGCTCTCACGGCTCCTATGCAGAGGGTTAGTCGAAGACGGAGGGGCATCGCGAGGGGCGTCGGGGGACGGGGGACTGTGCCTCACTGCCCTCCCCTTCTCCAAGAAACCCGTCTTCAACAGAGTCGAGAGAGCCGGGAACTTGTGAGGTGTGCATGTCCTGGTGAGCCTCCACCTTTTATAGGTGGGTGCAGCCTCGACTGTACAGAGACAGACCAGACCAGCTGCACCACACAGACACTTCAAACCTAATCTGAGTACAAAACACACACACACACACACACACACACACACACACACACACACACACAGACAGACAGACAGACACAAACATACATCTCACCATTAAAAAAAAATAGGTTTCCTTTACAATGTCAGAAGGAGGAAGGCACTAAGGCACCGCCTTCCGCCCCTCGACGCCCTCGCGGTGCCCCCTCCTTCTGACAGGAACTTCCTACAGACCAGGTATGAAGGATGCCTGAGTGGACATACAAAACTCACAAGTTCCTGGCTGCCCTCCCCTTCTCCAAGAAACCCGTCTTCAACAGAGTCGAGAGAGCCGGGAACTTGTGAGGTGTGCATGTCCTGGTGAGCCTCCACCTTTTATAGGTGGGTGCAGCCTCGACTGTACAGAGACAGACCAGACCATCTGCACCACACAGACACTTCAAACCTAATCTGAGGACAAAAAACACATACATACATACACACAGACACAAACACACACACACACACACACAGAGACACAAACATCTTACCATTAAAAAAATAGGGTTCCTTTACAATGTCAGAAGGAGGAAGGCACTAAGGCACCGCCTTCCGCCCCTCGACGCCCTCGCGGTGCCCCCTCCTTCTGACAGGAACTTCCTACAGACCAGGTATGAAGGATGCCTGAGTGGACATACAAAACTCACAAGTTCCTGGCTCTCACGGCTCCTATGCAGAGAGTTAGTCGAAGACGGAGGGGCATCGCGAGGGGCGTCGGGGGACGGGGGACTGTGCCTCACTGCCTTCCCCTTCTCCAAGAAACCCGTCTTCAACAGAGTCGAGAGAGCCGGGAACTTGTGAGGTGTGCATGTCCTGGTGAGCCTCCACCTTTTATAGGTGGGTGCAGCCTCGACTGTACAGAGACAGACCAGACCAGCTGCACCACACAGACACTTCAAACCTCATAAGAGGACAAAAAACATACACACACACACACACGCACACACACACACACACACACACAGAGACACAAACATCTTACCATTAAAAAAAATAGGGTTCCTTTACAATGTCAGAAGGAGGAAGGCACTAAGGCACCGCCTTCCGCCCCTCGACGCCCTCGCGGTGCCCCCTCCTTCTGACAGGAACTTCCTACAGACCAGGTATGAAGGATGCCTGAGTGGACATACAAAACTCACAAGTTCCTGGCTCTCACGGCTCCTATGCAGAGGGTTAGTCGAAGACGGAGGGGCATCGCGAGGGGCGTCGGGGGACGGGGGACTGTGCCTCACTGCCCTCCCCTTCTCCAAGAAACCCGTCTTCAACAGAGTCGAGAGAGCCGGGAACTTGTGAGGTGTGCATGTCCTGGTGAGCCTCCACCTTTTATAGGTGGGTGCAGCCTCGACTGTACAGAGACAGACCAGACCAGCTGCACCACACAGACACTTCAAACCTAATCTGAGTACAAAACACACACACACACACACACACACACACACACAGACACAAACATCTTACCATTAAAAAAATAGGGTTCCTTTACAATGTCAGAAGGAGGAAGGCACTAAGGCACCGCCTTCCGCCCCTCGACGCCCTCGCGGTGCCCCCTCCTTCTGACAGGAACTTCCTACAGACCAGGTATGAAGGATGCCTGAGTGGACATACAAAACTCACAAGTTCCTGGCTCTCACGGCTCCTATGCAGAGGGTTAGTCGAAGACGGAGGGGCATCGCGAGGGGCGTCGGGGGACGGGGGACTGTGCCTCATTGCCCTCCCCTTCTCCAAGAAACCCGTCTTCAACAGAGTCGAGAGAGCCGGGAACTTGTGAGGTGTGCATGTCCTGGTGAGCCTCCACCTTTTATAGGTGGGTGCAGCCTCGACTGTACAGAGACAGACCAGACCAGCTGCACCACACAGACACTTCAAACCTAATCTGAGTACAAAACACACACACACACACACACACACACACACAGAGACACAAACATCTTACCATTAAAAAAATAGGGTTCCTTTACAATGTCAGAAGGAGGAAGGCACTAAGGCACCGCCTTCCGCCCCTCGACGCCCTCGCGGTGCCCCCTCCTTCTGACAGGAACTTCCTACAGACCAGGTATGAAGGATGCCTGAGTGGACATACAAAACTCACAAGTTCCTGGCTCTCACGGCTCCTATGCAGAGGGTTAGTCGAAGACGGAGGGGCATCGCGAGGGGCGTCGGGGGACGGGGGACTGTGCCTCACTGCCCTCCCCTTCTCCAAGAAACCCGTCTTCAACAGAGTCGAGAGAGCCGGGAACTTGTGAGGTGTGCATGTCCTGGTGAGCCTCCACCTTTTATAGGTGGGTGCAGCCTCGACTGTACAGAGACAGACCAGACCAGCTGCACCACACAGACACTTCAAACCTAATCTGAGTACAAAACACACACACACACACACACACACACACACACACACACACACACACACACACACAGAGACACAAACATCTTACCATTAAAAAAATAGGGTTCCTTTACAATGTCAGAAGGAGGAAGGCACTAAGGCACCGCCTTCCGCCCCTCGACGCCCTCGCGGTGCCCCCTCCTTCTGACAGGAACTTCCTACAGACCAGGTATGAAGGATGCCTGAGTGGACATACAAAACTCACAAGTTCCTGGCTGCCCTCCCCTTCTCCAAGAAACCCGTCTTCAACAGAGTCGAGAGAGCCGGGAACTTGTGAGGTGTGCATGTCCTGGTGAGCCTCCACCTTTTATAGGTGGGTGCAGCCTCGACTGTACAGAGACAGACCAGACCAGCTGCACCACACAGACACTTCAAACCTCATCAGAGGACAAAAAACATACACACACACACACACACACACACACACACTCATATTACCATTAAAAAAATAGGGTTCCTTTACAATGTCAGAAGGAGGAAGGCACTAAGGCACCGCCTTCCGCCCCTCGACGCCCTCGCGGTGCCCCCTCCTTCTGACAGGAACTTCCTACAGACCAGGTATGAAGGATGCCTGAGTGGACATACAAAACTCACAAGTTCCTGGCTCTCACGGCTCCTATGCAGAGGGTTAGTCGAAGACGGAGGGGCATCGCGAGGGGCGTCGGGGGACGGGGGACTGTGCCTCACTGCCCTCCCCTTCTCCAAGAAACCCGTCTTCAACAGAGTCGAGAGAGCCGGGAACTTGTGAGGTGTGCATGTCCTGGTGAGCCTCCACCTTTTATAGGTGGGTGCAGCCTCGACTGTACAGAGACAGACCAGACCAGCTGCACCACACAGACACTTCAAACCTAATCTGAGTACAAAACACACACACACACACACACACACACACACACACACACAGACAGACAGACACAGACACAAACATACATCTCACCATTAAAAAAAAATAGGTTTCCTTTACAATGTCAGAAGGAGGAAGGCACTAAGGCACCGCCTTCCGCCCCTCGACGCCCTCGCGGTGCCCCCTCCTTCTGACAGGAACTTCCTACAGACCAGGTATGAAGGATGCCTGAGTGGACATACAAAACTCACAAGTTCCTGGCTGCCCTCCCCTTCTCCAAGAAACCCGTCTTCAACAGAGTCGAGAGAGCCGGGAACTTGTGAGGTGTGCATGTCCTGGTGAGCCTCCACCTTTTATAGGTGGGTGCAGCCTCGACTGTACAGAGACAGACCAGACCAGCTGCACCACACAGACACTTCAAACCTCATCAGAGGACAAAAAACATACACACACACACACACACACACACACACACACACACACACACACACACACAGAGACACAAACATCTTACCATTAAAAAAATAGGGTTCCTTTACAATGTCAGAAGGAGGAAGGCACTAAGGCACCGCCTTCCGCCCCTCGACGCCCTCGCGGTGCCCCCTCCTTCTGACAGGAACTTCCTACAGACCAGGTATGAAGGATGCCTGAGTGGACATACAAAACTCACAAGTTCCTGGCTCTCACGGCTCCTATGCAGAGGGTTAGTCGAAGACGGAGGGGCATCGCGAGGGGCGTCGGGGGACCGGGGACTGTGCCTCACTGCCCTCCCCTTCTCCAAGAAACCCGTCTTCAACAGAGTCGAGAGAGCCGGGAACTTGTGAGGTGTGCATGTCCTGGTGAGCCTCCACCTTTTATAGGTGGGTGCAGCCTCGACTGTACAGAGACAGACCAGACCAGCTGCACCACACAGACACTTCAAACCTAATCTGAGTACAAAACACACACACACACACACACACACACACACACACACACACACACACACACAGAGACACAAACATCTTACCATTAAAAAAATAGGGTTCCTTTACAATGTCAGAAGGAGGAAGGAACTAAGGCACCGCCTTCCGCCCCTCGACGCCCTCGCGGTGCCCCCTCCTTCTGACAGGAACTTCCTACAGACCAGGTATGAAGGATGCCTGAGTGGACATACAAAACTCACAAGTTCCTGGCTCTCACGGCTCCTATGCAGAGGGTTAGTCGAAGACGGAGGGGCATCGCGAGGGGCGTCGGGGGACGGGGGACTGTGCCTCACTGCCCTCCCCTTCTCCAAGAAACCCGTCTTCAACAGAGTCGAGAGAGCCGGGAACTTGTGAGGTGTGCATGTCCTGGTGAGCCTCCACCTTTTATAGGTGGGTGCAGCCTCGACTGTACAGAGACAGACCAGACCAGCTGCACCACACAGACACTTCAAACCTAATCTGAGTACAAAACACACACACACACACACACACACACACACACACACACACACACACACACACACACACACAGAGAGACACAAACATCTTACCATTAAAAAAATAGGGTTCCTTTACAATGTCAGAAGGAGGAAGGCACTAAGGCACCGCCTTCCGCCCCTCGACGCCCTCGCGGTGCCCCCTCCTTCTGACAGGAACTTCCTACAGACCAGGTATGAAGGATGCCTGAGTGGACATACAAAACTCACAAGTTCCTGGCTGCCCTCCCCTTCTCCAAGAAACCCGTCTTCAACAGAGTCGAGAGAGCCGGGAACTTGTGAGGTGTGCATGTCCTGGTGAGCCTCCACCTTTTATAGGTGGGTGCAGCCTCGACTGTACAGAGACAGACCAGACCAGCTGCACCACACAGACACTTCAAACCTCATCAGAGGACAAAAAACATACACACACACACACACACACACACACTCATATTACCATTAAAAAAATAGGGTTCCTTTACAATGTCAGAAGGAGGAAGGCACTAAGGCACCGCCTTCCGCCCCTCGACGCCCTCGCGGTGCCCCCTCCTTCTGACAGGAACTTCCTACAGACCAGGTATGAAGGATGCCTGAGTGGACATACAAAACTCACAAGTTCCTGGCTCTCACGGCTCCTATGCAGAGGGTTAGTCGAAGACGGAGGGGCATCGCGAGGGGCGTCGGGGGACGGGGGACTGTGCCTCACTGCCCTCCCCTTCTCCAAGAAACCCGTCTTCAACAGAGTCGAGAGAGCCGGGAACTTGTGAGGTGTGAATGTCCTGGTGAGCCTCCACCTTTTATAGGTGGGTGCAGCCTCGACTGTACAGAGACAGACCAGACCAGCTGCACCACACAGACACTTCAAACCTAATCTGAGTACAAAACACACACACACATACACACACACACACACACACACACACACACACACACACAGAGACACAAACATCTTACCATTAAAAAAATAGGGTTCCTTTACAATGTCAGAAGGAGGAAGGCACTAAGGCACCGCCTTCCGCCCCTCGACGCCCTCGCGGTGCCCCCTCCTTCTGACAGGAACTTCCTACAGACCAGGTATGAAGGATGCCTGAGTGGACATACAAAACTCACAAGTTCCTGGCTCTCACGGCTCCTATGCAGAGGGTTAGTCGAAGACGGAGGGGCATCGCGAGGGGCGTCGGGGGACGGGGGACTGTGCCTCACTGCCCTCCCCTTCTCCAAGAAACCCGTCTTCAACAGAGTCGAGAGAGCCGGGAACTTGTGAGGTGTGCATGTCCTGGTGAGCCTCCACCTTTTATAGGTGGGTGCAGCCTCGACTGTACAGAGACAGACCAGACCAGCTGCACCACACAGACACTTCAAACCTAATCTGAGTACAAAACACACACACACACACACACACACACACACACACACACACACACACACACAGAGACACAAACATCTTACCATTAAAAAAATAGGGTTCCTTTACAATGTCAGAAGGAGGAAGGCACTAAGGCACCGCCTTCCGCCCCTCGACGCCCTCGCGGTGCCCCCTCCTTCTGACAGGAACTTCCTACAGACCAGGTATGAAGGATGCCTGAGTGGACATACAAAACTCACAAGTTCCTGGCTGCCCTCCCCTTCTCCAAGAAACCCGTCTTCAACAGAGTCGAGAGAGCCGGGAACTTGTGAGGTGTGCATGTCCTGGTGAGCCTCCACCTTTTATAGGTGGGTGCAGCCTCGACTGTACAGAGACAGACCAGACCAGCTGCACCACACAGACACTTCAAACCTCATCAGAGGACAAAAAACATACACACACACACACACACACACACACACACTCATATTACCATTAAAAAAATAGGGTTCCTTTACAATGTCAGAAGGAGGAAGGCACTAAGGCACCGCCTTCCGCCCCTCGACGCCCTCGCGGTGCCCCCTCCTTCTGACAGGAACTTCCTACAGACCAGGTATGAAGGATGCCTGAGTGGACATACAAAACTCACAAGTTCCTGGCTCTCACGGCTCCTATGCAGAGGGTTAGTCGAAGACGGAGGGGCATCGCGAGGGGCGTCGGGGAACGGGGGACTGTGCCTCACTGCCCTCCCCTTCTCCAAGAAACCCGTCTTCAACAGAGTCGAGAGAG
The DNA here is from genome assembly GCF_057382185.1 of Mchenga conophoros. Lineage (NCBI taxonomy): Eukaryota > Metazoa > Chordata > Actinopteri > Cichliformes > Cichlidae > Mchenga > Mchenga conophoros. Next base: position 13,889,048 of record NC_140537.1, read on the forward strand.
CCGGGAACTTGTGAGGTGTGCATGTCCTGGTGAGCCTCCACCTTTTATAGGTGGGTGCAGCCTCGACTGTACAGAGACAGACCAGACCAGCTGCACCACACAGACACTTCAAACCTAATCTGAGTACAAAACACACACACACACACACACACACACACACACACAGACAGACAGACACAGACACAAACATACATCTCACCATTAAAAAAAAATAGGTTTCCTTTACAATGTCAGAAGGAGGAAGGCACTAAGGCACCGCCTTCCGCCCCTCGACGCCCTCGCGGTGCCCCCTCCTTCTGACAGGAACTTCCTACAGACCAGGTATGAAGGATGCCTGAGTGGACATACAAAACTCACAAGTTCCTGGCTGCCCTCCCCTTCTCCAAGAAACCCGTCTTCAACAGAGTCGAGAGAGCCGGGAACTTGTGAGGTGTGCATGTCCTGGTGAGCCTCCACCTTTTATAGGTGGGTGCAGCCTCGACTGTACAGAGACAGACCAGACCAGCTGCACCACACAGACACTTCAAACCTCATCAGAGGACAAAAAACATACACACACACACACACACACACACACACACACACACACACACACACACACACACAGAGACACAAACATCTTACCATTAAAAAAATAGGGTTCCTTTACAATGTCAGAAGGAGGAAGGCACTAAGGCACCGCCTTCCGCCCCTCGACGCCCTCGCGGTGCCCCCTCCTTCTGACAGGAACTTCCTACAGACCAGGTATGAAGGATGCCTGAGTGGACATACAAAACTCACAAGTTCCTGGCTCTCACGGCTCCTATGCAGAGGGTTAGTCGAAGACGGAGGGGCATCGCGAGGGGCGTCGGGGGACCGGGGACTGTGCCTCACTGCCCTCCCCTTCTCCAAGAAACCCGTCTTCAACAGAGTCGAGAGAGCCGGGAACTTGTGAGGTGTGCATGTCCTGGTGAGCCTCCACCTTTTATAGGTGGGTGCAGCCTCGACTGTACAGAGACAGACCAGACCAGCTGCACCACACAGACACTTCAAACCTAATCTGAGTACAAAACACACACACACACACACACACACACACACACACACACACACACACACACAGAGACACAAACATCTTACCATTAAAAAAATAGGGTTCCTTTACAATGTCAGAAGGAGGAAGGAACTAAGGCACCGCCTTCCGCCCCTCGACGCCCTCGCGGTGCCCCCTCCTTCTGACAGGAACTTCCTACAGACCAGGTATGAAGGATGCCTGAGTGGACATACAAAACTCACAAGTTCCTGGCTCTCACGGCTCCTATGCAGAGGGTTAGTCGAAGACGGAGGGGCATCGCGAGGGGCGTCGGGGGACGGGGGACTGTGCCTCACTGCCCTCCCCTTCTCCAAGAAACCCGTCTTCAACAGAGTCGAGAGAGCCGGGAACTTGTGAGGTGTGCATGTCCTGGTGAGCCTCCACCTTTTATAGGTGGGTGCAGCCTCGACTGTACAGAGACAGACCAGACCAGCTGCACCACACAGACACTTCAAACCTAATCTGAGTACAAAACACACACACACACACACACACACACACACACACACACACACACACACACACACAGAGAGACACAAACATCTTACCATTAAAAAAATAGGGTTCCTTTACAATGTCAGAAGGAGGAAGGCACTAAGGCACCGCCTTCCGCCCCTCGACGCCCTCGCGGTGCCCCCTCCTTCTGACAGGAACTTCCTACAGACCAGGTATGAAGGATGCCTGAGTGGACATACAAAACTCACAAGTTCCTGGCTGCCCTCCCCTTCTCCAAGAAACCCGTCTTCAACAGAGTCGAGAGAGCCGGGAACTTGTGAGGTGTGCATGTCCTGGTGAGCCTCCACCTTTTATAGGTGGGTGCAGCCTCGACTGTACAGAGACAGACCAGACCAGCTGCACCACACAGACACTTCAAACCTCATCAGAGGACAAAAAACATACACACACACACACACACACACACACTCATATTACCATTAAAAAAATAGGGTTCCTTTACAATGTCAGAAGGAGGAAGGCACTAAGGCACCGCCTTCCGCCCCTCGACGCCCTCGCGGTGCCCCCTCCTTCTGACAGGAACTTCCTACAGACCAGGTATGAAGGATGCCTGAGTGGACATACAAAACTCACAAGTTCCTGGCTCTCACGGCTCCTATGCAGAGGGTTAGTCGAAGACGGAGGGGCATCGCGAGGGGCGTCGGGGGACGGGGGACTGTGCCTCACTGCCCTCCCCTTCTCCAAGAAACCCGTCTTCAACAGAGTCGAGAGAGCCGGGAACTTGTGAGGTGTGAATGTCCTGGTGAGCCTCCACCTTTTATAGGTGGGTGCAGCCTCGACTGTACAGAGACAGACCAGACCAGCTGCACCACACAGACACTTCAAACCTAATCTGAGTACAAAACACACACACACATACACACACACACACACACACACACACACACACACACACACACAGAGACACAAACATCTTACCATTAAAAAAATAGGGTTCCTTTACAATGTCAGAAGGAGGAAGGCACTAAGGCACCGCCTTCCGCCCCTCGACGCCCTCGCGGTGCCCCCTCCTTCTGACAGGAACTTCCTACAGACCAGGTATGAAGGATGCCTGAGTGGACATACAAAACTCACAAGTTCCTGGCTCTCACGGCTCCTATGCAGAGGGTTAGTCGAAGACGGAGGGGCATCGCGAGGGGCGTCGGGGGACGGGGGACTGTGCCTCACTGCCCTCCCCTTCTCCAAGAAACCCGTCTTCAACAGAGTCGAGAGAGCCGGGAACTTGTGAGGTGTGCATGTCCTGGTGAGCCTCCACCTTTTATAGGTGGGTGCAGCCTCGACTGTACAGAGACAGACCAGACCAGCTGCACCACACAGACACTTCAAACCTAATCTGAGTACAAAACACACACACACACACACACACACACACACACACACACACACACACACACAGAGACACAAACATCTTACCATTAAAAAAATAGGGTTCCTTTACAATGTCAGAAGGAGGAAGGCACTAAGGCACCGCCTTCCGCCCCTCGACGCCCTCGCGGTGCCCCCTCCTTCTGACAGGAACTTCCTACAGACCAGGTATGAAGGATGCCTGAGTGGACATACAAAACTCACAAGTTCCTGGCTGCCCTCCCCTTCTCCAAGAAACCCGTCTTCAACAGAGTCGAGAGAGCCGGGAACTTGTGAGGTGTGCATGTCCTGGTGAGCCTCCACCTTTTATAGGTGGGTGCAGCCTCGACTGTACAGAGACAGACCAGACCAGCTGCACCACACAGACACTTCAAACCTCATCAGAGGACAAAAAACATACACACACACACACACACACACACACACACTCATATTACCATTAAAAAAATAGGGTTCCTTTACAATGTCAGAAGGAGGAAGGCACTAAGGCACCGCCTTCCGCCCCTCGACGCCCTCGCGGTGCCCCCTCCTTCTGACAGGAACTTCCTACAGACCAGGTATGAAGGATGCCTGAGTGGACATACAAAACTCACAAGTTCCTGGCTCTCACGGCTCCTATGCAGAGGGTTAGTCGAAGACGGAGGGGCATCGCGAGGGGCGTCGGGGGACGGGGGACTGTGCCTCACTGCCCTCCCCTTCTCCAAGAAACCCGTCTTCAACAGAGTCGAGAGAGCCGGGAACTTGTGAGGTGTGCATGTCCTGGTGAGCCTCCACCTTTTATAGGTGGGTGCAGCCTCGACTGTACAGAGACAGACCAGACCAGCTGCACCACACAGACACTTCAAACCTAATCTGAGTACAAAACACACACACACACACACACACACACACACACACAGACAGACAGACACAGACACAAACATACATCTCACCATTAAAAAAAAATAGGTTTCCTTTACAATGTCAGAAGGAGGAAGGCACTAAGGCACCGCCTTCCGCCCCTCGACGCCCTCGCGGTGCCCCCTCCTTCTGACAGGAACTTCCTACAGACCAGGTATGAAGGATGCCTGAGTGGACATACAAAACTCACAAGTTCCTGGCTGCCCTCCCCTTCTCCAAGAAACCCGTCTTCAACAGAGTCGAGAGAGCCGGGAACTTGTGAGGTGTGCATGTCCTGGTGAGCCTCCACCTTTTATAGGTGGGTGCAGCCTCGACTGTACAGAGACAGACCAGACCAGCTGCACCACACAGACACTTCAAACCTCATCAGAGGACAAAAAACATACACACACACACACACACACACACACACACACACACACATACACAGAGACACAAACATCTTACCATTAAAAAAATAGGGTTCCTTTACAATGTCAGAAGGAGGAAGGCACTAAGGCACCGCCTTCCGCCCCTCGACGCCCTCGCGGTGCCCCCTCCTTCTGACAGGAACTTCCTACAGACCAGGTATGAAGGATGCCTGAGTGGACATACAAAACTCACAAGTTCCTGGCTCTCACGGCTCCTATGCAGAGGGTTAGTCGAAGACGGAGGGGCATCGCGAGGGGCGTCGGGGGACCGGGGACTGTGCCTCACTGCCCTCCCCTTCTCCAAGAAACCCGTCTTCAACAGAGTCGAGAGAGCCGGGAACTTGTGAGGTGTGCATGTCCTGGTGAGCCTCCACCTTTTATAGGTGGGTGCAGCCTCGACTGTACAGAGACAGACCAGACCAGCTGCACCACACAGACACTTCAAACCTAATCTGAGTACAAAACACACACACACACACACACACACACACACACACACACACACACACACACACACAGAGACACAAACATCTTACCATTAAAAAAATAGGGTTCCTTTACAATGTCAGAAGGAGGAAGGAACTAAGGCACCGCCTTCCGCCCCTCGACGCCCTCGCGGTGCCCCCTCCTTCTGACAGGAACTTCCTACAGACCAGGTATGAAGGATGCCTGAGTGGACATACAAAACTCACAAGTTCCTGGCTCTCACGGCTCCTATGCAGAGGGTTAGTCGAAGACGGAGGGGCATCGCGAGGGGCGTCGGGGGACGGGGGACTGTGCCTCACTGCCCTCCCCTTCTCCAAGAAACCCGTCTTCAACAGAGTCGAGAGAGCCGGGAACTTGTGAGGTGTGCATGTCCTGGTGAGCCTCCACCTTTTATAGGTGGGTGCAGCCTCGACTGTACAGAGACAGACCAGACCAGCTGCACCACACAGACACTTCAAACCTAATCTGAGTACAAAACACACACACACACACACACACACACACACACACACACACACACACACACACACACACAGAGAGACACAAACATCTTACCATTAAAAAAATAGGGTTCCTTTACAATGTCAGAAGGAGGAAGGCACTAAGGCACCGCCTTCCGCCCCTCGACGCCCTCGCGGTGCCCCCTCCTTCTGACAGGAACTTCCTACAGACCAGGTATGAAGGATGCCTGAGTGGACATACAAAACTCACAAGTTCCTGGCTGCCCTCCCCTTCTCCAAGAAACCCGTCTTCAACAGAGTCGAGAGAGCCGGGAACTTGTGAGGTGTGCATGTCCTGGTGAGCCTCCACCTTTTATAGGTGGGTGCAGCCTCGACTGTACAGAGACAGACCAGACCAGCTGCACCACACAGACACTTCAAACCTCATCAGAGGACAAAAAACATACACACACACACACACACACACACACTCATATTACCATTAAAAAAATAGGGTTCCTTTACAATGTCAGAAGGAGGAAGGCACTAAGGCACCGCCTTCCGCCCCTCGACGCCCTCGCGGTGCCCCCTCCTTCTGACAGGAACTTCCTACAGACCAGGTATGAAGGATGCCTGAGTGGACATACAAAACTCACAAGTTCCTGGCTCTCACGGCTCCTATGCAGAGGGTTAGTCGAAGACGGAGGGGCATCGCGAGGGGCGTCGGGGGACGGGGGACTGTGCCTCACTGCCCTCCCCTTCTCCAAGAAACCCGTCTTCAACAGAGTCGAGAGAGCCGGGAACTTGTGAGGTGTGAATGTCCTGGTGAGCCTCCACCTTTTATAGGTGGGTGCAGCCTCGACTGTACAGAGACAGACCAGACCAGCTGCACCACACAGACACTTCAAACCTAATCTGAGTACAAAACACACACACACATACACACACACACACACACACACACACACACACACACACACAGAGACACAAACATCTTACCATTAAAAAAATAGGGTTCCTTTACAATGTCAGAAGGAGGAAGGCACTAAGGCACCGCCTTCCGCCCCTCGACGCCCTCGCGGTGCCCCCTCCTTCTGACAGGAACTTCCTACAGACCAGGTATGAAGGATGCCTGAGTGGACATACAAAACTCACAAGTTCCTGGCTCTCACGGCTCCTATGCAGAGGGTTAGTCGAAGACGGAGGGGCATCGCGAGGGGCGTCGGGGGACGGGGGACTGTGCCTCACTGCCCTCCCCTTCTCCAAGAAACCCGTCTTCAACAGAGTCGAGAGAGCCGGGAACTTGTGAGGTGTGCATGTCCTGGTGAGCCTCCACCTTTTATAGGTGGGTGCAGCCTCGACTGTACAGAGACAGACCAGACCAGCTGCACCACACAGACACTTCAAACCTAATCTGAGTACAAAACACACACACACACACACACACACACACACACACACACACACACACACACAGAGACACACACACACACATCTTACCATTAAAAAAATAGGGTTCCTTTACAATGTCAGAAGGAGGAAGGCACTAAGGCACCGCCTTCCGCCCCTCGACGCCCTCGCGGTGCCCCCTCCTTCTGACAGGAACTTCCTACAGACCAGGTATGAAGGATGCCTGAGTGGACATACAAAACTCACAAGTTCCTGGCTGCCCTCCCCTTCTCCAAGAAACCCGTCTTCAACAGAGTCGAGAGAGCCGGGAACTTGTGAGGTGTGCATGTCCTGGTGAGCCTCCACCTTTTATAGGTGGGTGCAGCCTCGACTGTACAGAGACAGACCAGACCAGCTGCACCACACAGACACTTCAAACCTAATCTGAGGACAAAAAACACATACATACATACACAAAGACACAAACACACACACACACACACACACACAGACACAAACATCTTACCATTTAAAAAAGTAGGGTTCCTTTACAATGTCAGAAGGAGGAAAGCACTAAGGCACCGCCTTCCGCCCCTCGACGCCCTCGCGGTGCCCCCTCCTTCTGACAGGAACTTCCTACAGACCAGGTATGAAGGATGCCTGAGTGGACATACAAAACTCACAAGTTCCTGGCTCTCACGGCTCCTATGCAGAGGGTTAGTCGAAGACGGAGGGGCATCGCGAGGGGCGTCGGGGGACGGGGGACTGTGCCTCACTGCCCTCCCCTTCTCCAAGAAACCCGTCTTCAACAGAGTCGAGAGAGCCGGGAACTTGTGAGGTGTGCATGTCCTGGTGAGCCTCCACCTTTTATAGGTGGGTGCAGCCTCGACTGTACAGAGACAGACCAGACCAGCTGCACCACACAGACACTTCAAACCTAATCTGAGTACAAAACACACACACACACACACACACACACACACACACACAGACAGACAGACACAGACACAAACATACATCTCACCATTAAAAAAAAATAGGTTTCCTTTACAATGTCAGAAGGAGGAAGGCACTAAGGCACCGCCTTCCGCCCCTCGACGCCCTCGCGGTGCCCCCTCCTTCTGACAGGAACTTCCTACAGACCAGGTATGAAGGATGCCTGAGTGGACATACAAAACTCACAAGTTCCTGGCTGCCCTCCCCTTCTCCAAGAAACCCGTCTTCAACAGAGTCGAGAGAGCCGGGAACTTGTGAGGTGTGCATGTCCTGGTGAGCCTCCACCTTTTATAGGTGGGTGCAGCCTCGACTGTACAGAGACAGACCAGACCAGCTGCACCACACAGACACTTCAAACCTCATCAGAGGACAAAAAACATACACACACACACACACACACACACACACACACACACACACACACACACACAGAGACACAAACATCTTACCATTAAAAAAAGTAGGGTTCCTTTACAATGTCAGAAGGAGGAAGGCACTAAGGCACCGCCTTCCGCCCCTCGACGCCCTCGCGGTGCCCCCTCCTTCTGACAGGAACTTCCTACAGACCAGGTATGAAGGATGCCTGAGTGGACATACAAAACTCACAAGTTCCTGGCTCTCACGGCTCCTATGCAGAGGGTTAGTCGAAGACGGAGGGGCATCGCGAGGGGCGTCGGGGGACCGGGGACTGTGCCTCACTGCCCTCCCCTTCTCCAAGAAACCCGTCTTCAACAGAGTCGAGAGAGCCGGGAACTTGTGAGGTGTGCATGTCCTGGTGAGCCTCCACCTTTTATAGGTGGGTGCAGCCTCGACTGTACAGAGACAGACACTTCAAACCTAATCTGAGTACAAAACACACACACACACACACACACACACACACACACACACACACACACACACACACACACAGAGACACAAACATCTTACCATTAAAAAAATAGGGTTCCTTTACAATGTCAGAAGGAGGAAGGAACTAAGGCACCGCCTTCCGCCCCTCGACGCCCTCGCGGTGCCCCCTCCTTCTGACAGGAACTTCCTACAGACCAGGTATGAAGGATGCCTGAGTGGACATACAAAACTCACAAGTTCCTGGCTCTCACGGCTCCTATGCAGAGGGTTAGTCGAAGACGGAGGGGCATCGCGAGGGGCGTCGGGGGACGGGGGACTGTGCCTCACTGCCCTCCCCTTCTCCAAGAAACCCGTCTTCAACAGAGTCGAGAGAGCCGGGAACTTGTGAGGTGTGCATGTCCTGGTGAGCCTCCACCTTTTATAGGTGGGTGCAGCCTCGACTGTACAGAGACAGACCAGACCAGCTGCACCACACAGACACTTCAAACCTAATCTGAGTACAAAACACACACACACACACACACACACACACACACACACACACACACACACACACACACACACAGAGAGACACAAACATCTTACCATTAAAAAAATAGGGTTCCTTTACAATGTCAGAAGGAGGAAAGCACTAAGGCACCGCCTTCCGCCCCTCGACGCCCTCGCGGTGCCCCCTCCTTCTGACAGGAACTTCCTACAGACCAGGTATGAAGGATGCCTGAGTGGACATACAAAACTCACAAGTTCCTGGCTCTCACGGCTCCTATGCAGAGGGTTAGTCGAAGACGGAGGGGCATCGCGAGGGGCGTCGGGGGACGGGGGACTGTGCCTCACTGCCCTCCCCTTCTCCAAGAAACCCGTCTTCAACAGAGTCGAGAGAGCCGGGAACTTGTGAGGTGTGAATGTCCTGGTGAGCCTCCACCTTTTATAGGTGGGTGCAGCCTCGACTGTACAGAGACAGACCAGACCAGCTGCACCACACAGACACTTCAAACCTAATCTGAGTACAAAACACACACACACACACACACACACAGAGACACACACACACACATCTTACCATTAAAAAAATAGGGTTCCTTTACAATGTCAGAAGGAGGAAGGCACTAAGGCACCGCCTTCCGCCCCTCGACGCCCTCGCGGTGCCCCCTCCTTCTGACAGGAACTTCCTACAGACCAGGTATGAAGGATGCCTGAGTGGACATACAAAACTCACAAGTTCCTGGCTGCCCTCCCCTTCTCCAAGAAACCCGTCTTCAACAGAGTCGAGAGAGCCGGGAACTTGTGAGGTGTGCATGTCCTGGTGAGCCTCCACCTTTTATAGGTGGGTGCAGCCTCGACTGTACAGAGACAGACCAGACCAGCTGCACCACACAGACACTTCAAACCTCATCAGAGGACAAAAAACATACACACACACACACACACACACACACTCATATTACCATTAAAAAAATAGGGTTCCTTTACAATGTCAGAAGGAGGAAGGCACTAAGGCACCGCCTTCCGCCCCTCGACGCCCTCGCGGTGCCCCCTCCTTCTGACAGGAACTTCCTACAGACCAGGTATGAAGGATGCCTGAGTGGACATACAAAACTCACAAGTTCCTGGCTCTCACGGCTCCTATGCAGAGGGTTAGTCGAAGACGGAGGGGCATCGCGAGGGGCGTCGGGGGACGGGGGACTGTGCCTCACTGCCCTCCCCTTCTCCAAGAAACCCGTCTTCAACAGAGTCGAGAGAGCCGGGAACTTGTGAGGTGTGAATGTCCTGGTGAGCCTCCACCTTTTATAGGTGGGTGCAGCCTCGACTGTACAGAGACAGACCAGACCAGCTGCACCACACAGACACTTCAAACCTAATCTGAGTACAAAACACACACACACATACACACACACACACACACACACACACAGAGACACAAACATCTTACCATTAAAAAAATAGGGTTCCTTTACAATGTCAGAAGGAGGAAGGCACTAAGGCACCGCCTTCCGCCCCTCGACGCCCTCGCGGTGCCCCCTCCTTCTGACAGGAACTTCCTACAGACCAGGTATGAAGGATGCCTGAGTGGACATACAAAACTCACAAGTTCCTGGCTGCCCTCCCCTTCTCCAAGAAACCCGTCTTCAACAGAGTCGAGAGAGCCGGGAACTTGTGAGGTGTGCATGTCCTGGTGAGCCTCCACCTTTTATAGGTGGGTGCAGCCTCGACTGTACAGAGACAGACCAGACCAGCTGCACCACACAGACACTTCAAACCTCATCAGAGGACAAAAAACATACACACACACACACACACACACACACTCATATTACCATTAAAAAAATAGGGTTCCTTTACAATGTCAGAAGGAGGAAGGCACTAAGGCACCGCCTTCCGCCCCTCGACGCCCTCGCGGTGCCCCCTCCTTCTGACAGGAACTTCCTACAGACCAGGTATGAAGGATGCCTGAGTGGACATACAAAACTCACAAGTTCCTGGCTCTCACGGCTCCTATGCAGAGGGTTAGTCGAAGACGGAGGGGCATCGCGAGGGGCGTCGGGGGACGGGGGACTGTGCCTCACTGCCCTCCCCTTCTCCAAGAAACCCGTCTTCAACAGAGTCGAGAGAGCCGGGAACTTGTGAGGTGTGAATGTCCTGGTGAGCCTCCACCTTTTATAGGTGGGTGCAGCCTCGACTGTACAGAGACAGACCAGACCAGCTGCACCACACAGACACTTCAAACCTAATCTGAGTACAAAACACACACACACATACACACACACACACACACACACACACAGAGACACAAACATCTTACCATTAAAAAAATAGGGTTCCTTTACAATGTCAGAAGGAGGAAGGCACTAAGGCACCGCCTTCCGCCCCTCGACGCCCTCGCGGTGCCCCCTCCTTCTGACAGGAACTTCCTACAGACCAGGTATGAAGGATGCCTGAGTGGACATACAAAACTCACAAGTTCCTGGCTCTCACGGCTCCTATGCAGAGGGTTAGTCGAAGACGGAGGGGCATCGCGAGGGGCGTCGGGGGACGGGGGACTGTGCCTCACTGCCCTCCCCTTCTCCAAGAAACCCGTCTTCAACAGAGTCGAGAGAGCCGGGAACTTGTGAGGTGTGCATGTCCTGGTGAGCCTCCACCTTTTATAGGTGGGTGCAGCCTCGACTGTACAGAGACAGACCAGACCAGCTGCACCACACAGACACTTCAAACCTAATCTGAGTACAAAACACACACACACACACACACACACACACAGAGACACAAACATCTTACCATTAAAAAAATAGGGTTCCTTTACAATGTCAGAAGGAGGAAGGCACTAAGGCACCGCCTTCCGCCCCTCGACGCCCTCGCGGTGCCCCCTCCTTCTGACAGGAACTTCCTACAGACCAGGTATGAAGGATGCCTGAGTGGACATACAAAACTCACAAGTTCCTGGCTCTCACGGCTCCTATGCAGAGGGTTAGTCGAAGACGGAGGGGCATCGCGAGGGGCGTCGGGGGACGGGGGACTGTGCCTCACTGCCCTCCCCTTCTCCAAGAAACCCGTCTTCAACAGAGTCGAGAGAGCCGGGAACTTGTGAGGTGTGCATGTCCTGGTGAGCCTCCACCTTTTATAGGTGCGTGCAGCCTCGACTGTACAGAGACAGACCAGACCAGCTGCACCACACAGACACTTCAAACCTCATCAGAGGACAAAAAACACACACACACACACACACACACACACACACACACACACACACACACACACACAGAGACACACACACACACATCTTACCATTAAAAAAATAGGGTTCCTTTACAATGTCAGAAGGAGGAAGGCACTAAGGCACCGCCTTCCGCCCCTCGACGCCCTCGCGGTGCCCCCTCCTTCTGACAGGAACTTCCTACAGACCAGGTATGAAGGATGCCTGAGTGGACATACAAAACTCACAAGTTCCTGGCTGCCCTCCCCTTCTCCAAGAAACCCGTCTTCAACAGAGTCGAGAGAGCCGGGAACTTGTGAGGTGTGCATGTCCTGGTGAGCCTCCACCTTTTATAGGTGGGTGCAGCCTCGACTGTACAGAGACAGACCAGACCAGCTGCACCACACAGACACTTCAAACCTAATCTGAGGACAAAAAACACATACATACATACACAAAGACACAAACACACACACACACAGACACAAACATCTTACCATTTAAAAAAGTAGGGTTCCTTTACAATGTCAGAAGGAGGAAAGCACTAAGGCACCGCCTTCCGCCCCTCGACGCCCTCGCGGTGCCCCCTCCTTCTGACAGGAACTTCCTACAGACCAGGTATGAAGGATGCCTGAGTGGACATACAAAACTCACAAGTTCCTGGCTCTCACGGCTCCTATGCAGAGGGTTAGTCGAAGACGGAGGGGCATCGCGAGGGGCGTCGGGGGACGGGGGACTGTGCCTCACTGCCCTCCCCTTCTCCAAGAAACCCGTCTTCAACAGAGTCGAGAGAGCCGGGAACTTGTGAGGTGTGAATGTCCTGGTGAGCCTCCACCTTTTATAGGTGGGTGCAGCCTCGACTGTACAGAGACAGACCAGACCAGCTGCACCACACAGACACTTCAAACCTAATCTGAGTACAAAACACACACACACACACACACACACAGAGACACACACACACACATCTTACCATTAAAAAAATAGGGTTCCTTTACAATGTCAGAAGGAGGAAGGCACTAAGGCACCGCCTTCCGCCCCTCGACGCCCTCGCGGTGCCCCCTCCTTCTGACAGGAACTTCCTACAGACCAGGTATGAAGGATGCCTGAGTGGACATACAAAACTCACAAGTTCCTGGCTCTCACGGCTCCTATGCAGAGGGTTAGTCGAAGACGGAGGGGCATCGCGAGGGGCGTCGGGGGACGGGGGACTGTGCCTCACTGCCCTCCCCTTCTCCAAGAAACCCGTCTTCAACAGAGTCGAGAGAGCCGGGAACTTGTGAGGTGTGCATGTCCTGGTGAGCCTCCACCTTTTATAGGTGGGTGCAGCCTCGACTGTACAGAGACAGACCAGACCAGCTGCACCACACAGACACTTCAAACCTAATCTGAGTACAAAACACACACACACACACACACACACACACACACACACACACACACACACACACACACACACACACACACACAGACAGACAGACAGACACAAACATACATCTCACCATTAAAAAAAAATAGGTTTCCTTTACAATGTCAGAAGGAGGAAGGCACTAAGGCACCGCCTTCCGCCCCTCGACGCCCTCGCGGTGCCCCCTCCTTCTGACAGGAACTTCCTACAGACCAGGTATGAAGGATGCCTGAGTGGACATACAAAACTCACAAGTTCCTGGCTGCCCTCCCCTTCTCCAAGAAACCCGTCTTCAACAGAGTCGAGAGAGCCGGGAACTTGTGAGGTGTGCATGTCCTGGTGAGCCTCCACCTTTTATAGGTGGGTGCAGCCTCGACTGTACAGAGACAGACCAGACCATCTGCACCACACAGACACTTCAAACCTAATCTGAGGACAAAAAACACATACATACATACACACAGACACAAACACACACACACACACACACACAGAGACACAAACATCTTACCATTAAAAAAATAGGGTTCCTTTACAATGTCAGAAGGAGGAAGGCACTAAGGCACCGCCTTCCGCCCCTCGACGCCCTCGCGGTGCCCCCTCCTTCTGACAGGAACTTCCTACAGACCAGGTATGAAGGATGCCTGAGTGGACATACAAAACTCACAAGTTCCTGGCTCTCACGGCTCCTATGCAGAGAGTTAGTCGAAGACGGAGGGGCATCGCGAGGGGCGTCGGGGGACGGGGGACTGTGCCTCACTGCCTTCCCCTTCTCCAAGAAACCCGTCTTCAACAGAGTCGAGAGAGCCGGGAACTTGTGAGGTGTGCATGTCCTGGTGAGCCTCCACCTTTTATAGGTGGGTGCAGCCTCGACTGTACAGAGACAGACCAGACCAGCTGCACCACACAGACACTTCAAACCTCATAAGAGGACAAAAAACATACACACACACACACACGCACACACACACACACACACACAGAGACACAAACATCTTACCATTAAAAAAATAGGGTTCCTTTACCATGTCAGAAGGAGGAAGGCACTAAGGCACCGCCTTCCGCCCCTCGACGCCCTCGCGGTGCCCCCTCCTTCTGACAGGAACTTCCTACAGACCAGGTATGAAGGATGCCTGAGTGGACATACAAAACTCACAAGTTCCTGGCTCTCACGGCTCCTATGCAGAGGGTTAGTCGAAGACGGAGGGGCATCGCGAGGGGCGTCGGGGGACGGGGGACTGTGCCTCACTGCCCTCCCCTTCTCCAAGAAACCCGTCTTCAACAGAGTCGAGAGAGCCGGGAACTTGTGAGGTGTGTATGTCCTGGTGAGCCTCCACCTTTTATAGGTGGGTGCAGCCTCGACTGTACAGAGACAGACCAGACCATCTGCACCACACAGACACTTCAAACCTAATCTGAGTACAAAACACACACACACACACACACACACACACACACACACACAGAGAGACACAAACATCTTACCATTAAAAAAAATAGGGTTCCTTTACAATGTCAGAAGGAGGAAGGCACTAAGGCACCGCCTTCCGCCCCTCGACGCCCTCGCGGTGCCCCCTCCTTCTGACAGGAACTTCCTACAGACCAGGTATGAAGGATGCCTGAGTGGACATACAAAACTCACAAGTTCCTGGCTCTCACGGCTCCTATGCAGAGGGTTAGTCGAAGACGGAGGGGCATCGCGAGGGGCGTCGGGGGACGGGGGACTGTGCCTCACTGCCCTCCCCTTCTCCAAGAAACCCGTCTTCAACAGAGTCGAGAGAGCCGGGAACTTGTGAGGTGTGCATGTCCTGGTGAGCCTCCACCTTTTATAGGTGGGTGCAGCCTCGACTGTACAGAGACAGACCAGACCAGCTGAACCACACAGACACTTCAAACCTAATCTGAGTACAAAACACACACACACACACACACACACACAGACACAAACATCTTACCATTAAAAAAATAGGGTTCCTTTACAATGTCAGAAGGAGGAAGGCACTAAGGCACCGCCTTCCGCCCCTCGACGCCCTCGCGGTGCCCCCTCCTTCTGACAGGAACTTCCTACAGACCAGGTATGAAGGATGCCTGAGTGGACATACAAAACTCACAAGTTCCTGGCTCTCACGGCTCCTATGCAGAGGGTTAGTCGAAGACGGAGGGGCATCGCGAGGGGCGTCGGGGGACGGGGGACTGTGCCTCATTGCCCTCCCCTTCTCCAAGAAACCCGTCTTCAACAGAGTCGAGAGAGCCGGGAACTTGTGAGGTGTGCATGTCCTGGTGAGCCTCCACCTTTTATAGGTGGGTGCAGCCTCGACTGTACAGAGACAGACCAGACCAGCTGCACCACACAGACACTTCAAACCTAATCTGAGTACAAAACACACACACACACACACACACACACACACACACACACACACATCTTACCATTAAAAAAATAGGGTTCCTTTACAATGTCAGAAGGAGGAAGGCACTAAGGCACCGCCTTCCGCCCCTCGACGCCCTCGCGGTGCCCCCTCCTTCTGACAGGAACTTCCTACAGACCAGGTATGAAGGATGCCTGAGTGGACATACAAAACTCACAAGTTCCTGGCTCTCACGGCTCCTATGCAGAGGGTTAGTCGAAGACGGAGGGGCATCGCGAGGGGCGTCGGGGGACGGGGGACTGTGCCTCACTGCCCTCCCCTTCTCCAAGAAACCCGTCTTCAACAGAGTCGAGAGAGCCGGGAACTTGTGAGGTATGCATGTCCTGGTGAGCCTCCACCTTTTATAGGTGGGTGCAGCCTCGACTGTACAGAAACAGACCAGACCAGCTGCACCACACAGACACTTCAAACCTAATCTGAGTACAAAACACACACACACACACACACACACACACACACACACACACACACACACACACACACACACACACACACAGAGACACAAACATCTTACCATTAAAAAAATTGGGTTCCTTTACAATGTCAGAAGGAGGAAAGCACTAAGGCACCGCCTTCCGCCCCTCGACGCCCTCGCGGTGCCCCCTCCTTCTGACAGGAACTTCCTACAGACCAGGTATGAAGGATGCCTGAGTGGACATACAAAACTCACAAGTTCCTGGCTGCCCTCCCCTTCTCCAAGAAACCCGTCTTCAACAGAGTCAAGAGAGCCGGGAACTTGTGAGGTGTGCATGTCCTGGTGAGCCTCCACCTTTTATAGGTGGGTGCAGCCTCGACTGTACAGAGACAGACCAGACCAGCTGCACCACACAGACACTTCAAACCTAATCTGAGTACACACACACACACACACACACACACACACACACATCTTACCATTAAAAAAATAGGGTTCCTTTACAATGTCAGAAGGAGGAAGGCACTAAGGCACCGCCTTCCGCCCCTCGACGCCCTCGCGGTGCCCCCTCCTTCTGACAGGAACTTCCTACAGACCAGGTATGAAGGATGCCTGAGTGGACATACAAAACTCACTAGTTCCTGGCTCTCACGGCTCCTATGCAGAGGGTTAGTCGAAGACGGAGGGGCATCGCGAGGGGCGTCGGGGGACGGGGGACTGTGCCTCACTGCCCTCCCCTTCTCCAAGAAACCCGTCTTCAACAGAGTCGAGAGAGCCGGGAACTTGTGAGGTGTGCATGTCCTGGTGAGCCTCCACCTTTTATAGGTGGGTGCAGCCTCGACTGTACAGAGACAGACCAGACCAGCTGCACCACACAGACACTTCAAACCTAATCTGAGTACAAAACACACACACACACACACACACACACACACACACACACACACAGACACAAACATCTTACCATTAAAAAAATAGGGTTCCTTTACAATGTCAGAAGGAGGAAGGCACTAAGGCACCGCCTTCCGCCCCTCGACGCCCTCGCGGTGCCCCCTCCTTCTGACAGGAACTTCCTACAGACCAGGTATGAAGGATGCCTGAGTGGACATACAAAACTCACAAGTTCCTGGCTCTCACGGCTCCTATGCAGAGGGTTAGTCGAAGACGGAGGGGCATCGCGAGGGGCGTCGGGGGACGGGGGACTGTGCCTCATTGCCCTCCCCTTCTCCAAGAAACCCGTCTTCAACAGAGTCGAGAGAGCCGGGAACTTGTGAGGTGTGCATGTCCTGGTGAGCCTCCACCTTTTATAGGTGGGTGCAGCCTGGACTGTACAGAGACAGACCAGACCAGCTGCACCACACAGACACTTCAAACCTAATCTGAGTACAAAACACACACACACACACACACACACACACACAGAGACACAAACATCTTACCATTAAAAAAATAGGGTTCCTTTACAATGTCAGAAGGAGGAAGGCACTAAGGCACCGCCTTCCGCCCCTCGACGCCCTCGCGGTGCCCCCTCCTTCTGACAGGAACTTCCTACAGACCAGGTATGAAGGATGCCTGAGTGGACATACAAAACTCACAAGTTCCTGGCTCTCACGGCTCCTATGCAGAGGGTTAGTCGAAGACGGAGGGGCATCGCGAGGGGCGTCGGGGGACGGGGGACTGTGCCTCACTGCCCTCCCCTTCTCCAAGAAACCCGTCTTCAACAGAGTCGAGAGAGCCGGGAACTTGTGAGGTGTGCATGTCCTGGTGAGCCTCCACCTTTTATAGGTGGGTGCAGCCTCGACTGTACAGAGACAGACCAGACCAGCTGCACCACACAGACACTTCAAACCTAATCTGAGTACAAAACACACACACACACACACACACACACACACACATCTTACCATTAAAAAAATAGGGTTCCTTTACAATGTCAGAAGGAGGAAGGCACTAAGGCACCGCCTTCCGCCCCTCGACGCCCTCGCGGTGCCCCCTCCTTCTGACAGGAACTTCCTACAGACCAGGTATGAAGGATGCCTGAGTGGACATACAAAACTCACAAGTTCCTGGCTCTCACGGCTCCTATGCAGAGGGTTAGTCGAAGACGGAGGGGCATCGCGAGGGGCGTCGGGGGACGGGGGACTGTGCCTCACTGCCCTCCCCTTCTCCAAGAAACCCGTCTTCAACAGAGTCGAGAGAGCCGGGAACTTGTGAGGTGTGCATGTCCTGGTGAGCCTCCACCTTTTATAGGTGGGTGCAGCCTCGACTGTACAGAGACAGACCAGACCAGCTGCACCACACAGACACTTCAAACCTAATCTGAGTACAAAACACACACACACACACACACACACACACACACACACAGAGACACAAACATCTTACCATTAAAAAAATTGGGTTCCTTTACAATGTCAGAAGGAGGAAAGCACTAAGGCACCGCCTTCCGCCCCTCGACGCCCTCGCGGTGCCCCCTCCTTCTGACAGGAACTTCCTACAGACCAGGTATGAAGGATGCCTGAGTGGACATACAAAACTCACAAGTTCCTGGCTGCCCTCCCCTTCTCCAAGAAACCCGTCTTCAACAGAGTCAAGAGAGCCGGGAACTTGTGAGGTGTGCATGTCCTGGTGAGCCTCCACCTTTTATAGGTGGGTGCAGCCTCGACTGTACAGAGACAGACCAGACCAGCTGCACCACACAGACACTTCAAACCTAATCTGAGTACACACACACACACACACACACACACACACACACACACACATCTTACCATTAAAAAAATAGGGTTCCTTTACAATGTCAGAAGGAGGAAGGCACTAAGGCACCGCCTTCCGCCCCTCGACGCCCTCGCGGTGCCCCCTCCTTCTGACAGGAACTTCCTACAGACCAGGTATGAAGGATGCCTGAGTGGACATACAAAACTCACTAGTTCCTGGCTCTCACGGCTCCTATGCAGAGGGTTAGTCGAAGACGGAGGGGCATCGCGAGGGGCGTCGGGGGACGGGGGACTGTGCCTCACTGCCTTCCCCTTCTCCAAGAAACCCGTCTTCAACAGAGTCGAGAGAGCCGGGAACTTGTGAGGTGTGCATGTCCTGGTGAGCCTCCACCTTTTATAGGTGGGTGCAAACTCGACTGTACAGAGACAGACCAGACCAGCTGCACCACACAGACACTTCAAACCTAATCTGAGTACAAAACACACACACACACACACACACACACACACACACACACACACACACACACACACAGAGACACAAACATCTTACCATTAAAAAAATTGGGTTCCTTTACAATGTCAGAAGGAGGAAGGCACTAAGGCACCGCCTTCCGCCCCTCGACGCCCTCGCGGTGCCCCCTCCTTCTGACAGGAACTTCCTACAGACCAGGTATGAAGGATGCCTGAGTGGACATACAAAACTCACAAGTTCCTGGCTCTCACGGCTCCTATGCAGAGGGTTAGTCGAAGACGGAGGGGCATCGCGAGGGGCGTCGGGGGACTGTGCCTCACTGCCCTCCCCTTCTCCAAGAAACCCGTCTTCAACAGAGTCGAGAGAGCCGGGAACTTGTGAGGTGTGCATGTCCTGGTGAGCCTCCACCTTTTATAGGTGGGTGCAGCCTCGACTGTACAGAGACAGACCAGACCAGCTGCACCACACAGACACTTCAAACCTAATCTGAGTACAAAACACACACACACACACACACACACACACACACAGAGACACAAACATCTTACCATTAAAAAAAATAGGGTTCCTTTACAATGTCAGAAGGAGGAAGGCACTAAGGCACCGCCTTCCGCCCCTCGACGCCCTCGCGGTGCCCCCTCCTTCTGACAGGAACTTCCTACAGACCAGGTATGAAGGATGCCTGAGTGGACATACAAAACTCACAAGTTCCTGGCTCTCACGGCTCCTATGCAGAGGGTTAGTCGAAGACGGAGGGGCATCGCGAGGGGCGTCGGGGGACGGGGGACTGTGCCTCACTGCCCTCCCCTTCTCCAAGAAACCCGTCTTCAACAGAGTCGAGAGAGCCGGGAACTTGTGAGGTGTGCATGTCCTGGTGAGCCTCCACCTTTTATAGGTGGGTGCAGCCTCGACTGTACAGAGACAGACCAGACCAGCTGCACCACACAGACACTTCAAACCTAATCTGAGTACAAAACACACACACACACACACACACACACACACACACACACACACACACACACAGACAGACAGACAGACACAAACATACATCTCACCATTAAAAAAAAATAGGTTTCCTTTACAATGTCAGAAGGAGGAAGGCACTAAGGCACCGCCTTCCGCCCCTCGACGCCCTCGCGGTGCCCCCTCCTTCTGACAGGAACTTCCTACAGACCAGGTATGAAGGATGCCTGAGTGGACATACAAAACTCACAAGTTCCTGGCTGCCCTCCCCTTCTCCAAGAAACCCGTCTTCAACAGAGTCGAGAGAGCCGGGAACTTGTGAGGTGTGCATGTCCTGGTGAGCCTCCACCTTTTATAGGTGGGTGCAGCCTCGACTGTACAGAGACAGACCAGACCATCTGCACCACACAGACACTTCAAACCTAATCTGAGGACAAAAAACACATACATACATACACACAGACACAAACACACACACACACACACACAGAGACACAAACATCTTACCATTAAAAAAATAGGGTTCCTTTACAATGTCAGAAGGAGGAAGGCACTAAGGCACCGCCTTCCGCCCCTCGACGCCCTCGCGGTGCCCCCTCCTTCTGACAGGAACTTCCTACAGACCAGGTATGAAGGATGCCTGAGTGGACATACAAAACTCACAAGTTCCTGGCTCTCACGGCTCCTATGCAGAGAGTTAGTCGAAGACGGAGGGGCATCGCGAGGGGCGTCGGGGGACGGGGGACTGTGCCTCACTGCCTTCCCCTTCTCCAAGAAACCCGTCTTCAACAGAGTCGAGAGAGCCGGGAACTTGTGAGGTGTGCATGTCCTGGTGAGCCTCCACCTTTTATAGGTGGGTGCAGCCTCGACTGTACAGAGACAGACCAGACCAGCTGCACCACACAGACACTTCAAACCTCATAAGAGGACAAAAAACATACACACACACACACACGCACACACACACACACACACACACAGAGACACAAACATCTTACCATTAAAAAAAATAGGGTTCCTTTACAATGTCAGAAGGAGGAAGGCACTAAGGCACCGCCTTCCGCCCCTCGACGCCCTCGCGGTGCCCCCTCCTTCTGACAGGAACTTCCTACAGACCAGGTATGAAGGATGCCTGAGTGGACATACAAAACTCACAAGTTCCTGGCTCTCACGGCTCCTATGCAGAGGGTTAGTCGAAGACGGAGGGGCATCGCGAGGGGCGTCGGGGGACGGGGGACTGTGCCTCACTGCCCTCCCCTTCTCCAAGAAACCCGTCTTCAACAGAGTCGAGAGAGCCGGGAACTTGTGAGGTGTGCATGTCCTGGTGAGCCTCCACCTTTTATAGGTGGGTGCAGCCTCGACTGTACAGAGACAGACCAGACCAGCTGCACCACACAGACACTTCAAACCTAATCTGAGTACAAAACACACACACACACACACACACACACACACACAGACACAAACATCTTACCATTAAAAAAATAGGGTTCCTTTACAATGTCAGAAGGAGGAAGGCACTAAGGCACCGCCTTCCGCCCCTCGACGCCCTCGCGGTGCCCCCTCCTTCTGACAGGAACTTCCTACAGACCAGGTATGAAGGATGCCTGAGTGGACATACAAAACTCACAAGTTCCTGGCTCTCACGGCTCCTATGCAGAGGGTTAGTCGAAGACGGAGGGGCATCGCGAGGGGCGTCGGGGGACGGGGGACTGTGCCTCATTGCCCTCCCCTTCTCCAAGAAACCCGTCTTCAACAGAGTCGAGAGAGCCGGGAACTTGTGAGGTGTGCATGTCCTGGTGAGCCTCCACCTTTTATAGGTGGGTGCAGCCTCGACTGTACAGAGACAGACCAGACCAGCTGCACCACACAGACACTTCAAACCTAATCTGAGTACAAAACACACACACACACACACACACACACACACACAGAGACACAAACATCTTACCATTAAAAAAATAGGGTTCCTTTACAATGTCAGAAGGAGGAAGGCACTAAGGCACCGCCTTCCGCCCCTCGACGCCCTCGCGGTGCCCCCTCCTTCTGACAGGAACTTCCTACAGACCAGGTATGAAGGATGCCTGAGTGGACATACAAAACTCACAAGTTCCTGGCTCTCACGGCTCCTATGCAGAGGGTTAGTCGAAGACGGAGGGGCATCGCGAGGGGCGTCGGGGGACGGGGGACTGTGCCTCACTGCCCTCCCCTTCTCCAAGAAACCCGTCTTCAACAGAGTCGAGAGAGCCGGGAACTTGTGAGGTGTGCATGTCCTGGTGAGCCTCCACCTTTTATAGGTGGGTGCAGCCTCGACTGTACAGAGACAGACCAGACCAGCTGCACCACACAGACACTTCAAACCTAATCTGAGTACAAAACACACACACACACACACACACACACACACACACACACACACAGAGACACAAACATCTTACCATTAAAAAAATAGGGTTCCTTTACAATGTCAGAAGGAGGAAGGCACTAAGGCACCGCCTTCCGCCCCTCGACGCCCTCGCGGTGCCCCCTCCTTCTGACAGGAACTTCCTACAGACCAGGTATGAAGGATGCCTGAGTGGACATACAAAACTCACAAGTTCCTGGCTGCCCTCCCCTTCTCCAAGAAACCCGTCTTCAACAGAGTCGAGAGAGCCGGGAACTTGTGAGGTGTGCATGTCCTGGTGAGCCTCCACCTTTTATAGGTGGGTGCAGCCTCGACTGTACAGAGACAGACCAGACCAGCTGCACCACACAGACACTTCAAACCTCATCAGAGGACAAAAAACATACACACACACACACACACACACACACACACTCATATTACCATTAAAAAAATAGGGTTCCTTTACAATGTCAGAAGGAGGAAGGCACTAAGGCACCGCCTTCCGCCCCTCGACGCCCTCGCGGTGCCCCCTCCTTCTGACAGGAACTTCCTACAGACCAGGTATGAAGGATGCCTGAGTGGACATACAAAACTCACAAGTTCCTGGCTCTCACGGCTCCTATGCAGAGGGTTAGTCGAAGACGGAGGGGCATCGCGAGGGGCGTCGGGGGACGGGGGACTGTGCCTCACTGCCCTCCCCTTCTCCAAGAAACCCGTCTTCAACAGAGTCGAGAGAGCCGGGAACTTGTGAGGTGTGCATGTCCTGGTGAGCCTCCACCTTTTATAGGTGGGTGCAGCCTCGACTGTACAGAGACAGACCAGACCAGCTGCACCACACAGACACTTCAAACCTAATCTGAGTACAAAACACACACACACACACACACACACACACACACACACAGACAGACAGACACAGACACAAACATACATCTCACCATTAAAAAAAAATAGGTTTCCTTTACAATGTCAGAAGGAGGAAGGCACTAAGGCACCGCCTTCCGCCCCTCGACGCCCTCGCGGTGCCCCCTCCTTCTGACAGGAACTTCCTACAGACCAGGTATGAAGGATGCCTGAGTGGACATACAAAACTCACAAGTTCCTGGCTGCCCTCCCCTTCTCCAAGAAACCCGTCTTCAACAGAGTCGAGAGAGCCGGGAACTTGTGAGGTGTGCATGTCCTGGTGAGCCTCCACCTTTTATAGGTGGGTGCAGCCTCGACTGTACAGAGACAGACCAGACCAGCTGCACCACACAGACACTTCAAACCTCATCAGAGGACAAAAAACATACACACACACACACACACACACACACACACACACACACACACACACACACAGAGACACAAACATCTTACCATTAAAAAAATAGGGTTCCTTTACAATGTCAGAAGGAGGAAGGCACTAAGGCACCGCCTTCCGCCCCTCGACGCCCTCGCGGTGCCCCCTCCTTCTGACAGGAACTTCCTACAGACCAGGTATGAAGGATGCCTGAGTGGACATACAAAACTCACAAGTTCCTGGCTCTCACGGCTCCTATGCAGAGGGTTAGTCGAAGACGGAGGGGCATCGCGAGGGGCGTCGGGGGACCGGGGACTGTGCCTCACTGCCCTCCCCTTCTCCAAGAAACCCGTCTTCAACAGAGTCGAGAGAGCCGGGAACTTGTGAGGTGTGCATGTCCTGGTGAGCCTCCACCTTTTATAGGTGGGTGCAGCCTCGACTGTACAGAGACAGACCAGACCAGCTGCACCACACAGACACTTCAAACCTAATCTGAGTACAAAACACACACACACACACACACACACACACACACACACACACACACACAGAGACACAAACATCTTACCATTAAAAAAATAGGGTTCCTTTACAATGTCAGAAGGAGGAAGGAACTAAGGCACCGCCTTCCGCCCCTCGACGCCCTCGCGGTGCCCCCTCCTTCTGACAGGAACTTCCTACAGACCAGGTATGAAGGATGCCTGAGTGGACATACAAAACTCACAAGTTCCTGGCTCTCACGGCTCCTATGCAGAGGGTTAGTCGAAGACGGAGGGGCATCGCGAGGGGCGTCGGGGGACGGGGGACTGTGCCTCACTGCCCTCCCCTTCTCCAAGAAACCCGTCTTCAACAGAGTCGAGAGAGCCGGGAACTTGTGAGGTGTGCATGTCCTGGTGAGCCTCCACCTTTTATAGGTGGGTGCAGCCTCGACTGTACAGAGACAGACCAGACCAGCTGCACCACACAGACACTTCAAACCTAATCTGAGTACAAAACACACACACACACACACACACACACACACACACACACACACACACACACAGAGAGACACAAACATCTTACCATTAAAAAAATAGGGTTCCTTTACAATGTCAGAAGGAGGAAGGCACTAAGGCACCGCCTTCCGCCCCTCGACGCCCTCGCGGTGCCCCCTCCTTCTGACAGGAACTTCCTACAGACCAGGTATGAAGGATGCCTGAGTGGACATACAAAACTCACAAGTTCCTGGCTGCCCTCCCCTTCTCCAAGAAACCCGTCTTCAACAGAGTCGAGAGAGCCGGGAACTTGTGAGGTGTGCATGTCCTGGTGAGCCTCCACCTTTTATAGGTGGGTGCAGCCTCGACTGTACAGAGACAGACCAGACCAGCTGCACCACACAGACACTTCAAACCTCATCAGAGGACAAAAAACATACACACACACACACACACACACACACTCATATTACCATTAAAAAAATAGGGTTCCTTTACAATGTCAGAAGGAGGAAGGCACTAAGGCACCGCCTTCCGCCCCTCGACGCCCTCGCGGTGCCCCCTCCTTCTGACAGGAACTTCCTACAGACCAGGTATGAAGGATGCCTGAGTGGACATACAAAACTCACAAGTTCCTGGCTCTCACGGCTCCTATGCAGAGGGTTAGTCGAAGACGGAGGGGCATCGCGAGGGGCGTCGGGGGACGGGGGACTGTGCCTCACTGCCCTCCCCTTCTCCAAGAAACCCGTCTTCAACAGAGTCGAGAGAGCCGGGAACTTGTGAGGTGTGAATGTCCTGGTGAGCCTCCACCTTTTATAGGTGGGTGCAGCCTCGACTGTACAGAGACAGACCAGACCAGCTGCACCACACAGACACTTCAAACCTAATCTGAGTACAAAACACACACACACATACACACACACACACACACACACACACACACACACACACACACAGAGACACAAACATCTTACCATTAAAAAAATAGGGTTCCTTTACAATGTCAGAAGGAGGAAGGCACTAAGGCACCGCCTTCCGCCCCTCGACGCCCTCGCGGTGCCCCCTCCTTCTGACAGGAACTTCCTACAGACCAGGTATGAAGGATGCCTGAGTGGACATACAAAACTCACAAGTTCCTGGCTCTCACGGCTCCTATGCAGAGGGTTAGTCGAAGACGGAGGGGCATCGCGAGGGGCGTCGGGGGACGGGGGACTGTGCCTCACTGCCCTCCCCTTCTCCAAGAAACCCGTCTTCAACAGAGTCGAGAGAGCCGGGAACTTGTGAGGTGTGCATGTCCTGGTGAGCCTCCACCTTTTATAGGTGGGTGCAGCCTCGACTGTACAGAGACAGACCAGACCAGCTGCACCACACAGACACTTCAAACCTAATCTGAGTACAAAACACACACACACACACACACACACACACACACACACACACACACACACACACACACACACACACAGAGACACACACACACACATCTTACCATTAAAAAAATAGGGTTCCTTTACAATGTCAGAAGGAGGAAGGCACTAAGGCACCGCCTTCCGCCCCTCGACGCCCTCGCGGTGCCCCCTCCTTCTGACAGGAACTTCCTACAGACCAGGTATGAAGGATGCCTGAGTGGACATACAAAACTCACAAGTTCCTGGCTGCCCTCCCCTTCTCCAAGAAACCCGTCTTCAACAGAGTCGAGAGAGCCGGGAACTTGTGAGGTGTGCATGTCCTGGTGAGCCTCCACCTTTTATAGGTGGGTGCAGCCTCGACTGTACAGAGACAGACCAGACCAGCTGCACCACACAGACACTTCAAACCTAATCTGAGTACAAAACACACACACACACACACACACACACACACACACACACAGAGACACAAACATCTTACCATTAAAAAAATAGGGTTCCTTTACAATGTCAGAAGGAGGAAGGCACTAAGGCACCGCCTTCCGCCCCTCGACGCCCTCGCGGTGCCCCCTCCTTCTGACAGGAACTTCCTACAGACCAGGTATGAAGGATGCCTGAGTGGACATACAAAACTCACAAGTTCCTGGCTGCCCTCCCCTTCTCCAAGAAACCCGTCTTCAACAGAGTCGAGAGAGCCGGGAACTTGTGAGGTGTGCATGTCCTGGTGAGCCTCCACCTTTTATAGGTGGGTGCAGCCTCGACTGTACAGAGACAGACCAGACCAGCTGCACCACACAGACACTTCAAACCTCATCAGAGGACAAAAAACATACACACACACACACACACACACACACACTCATATTACCATTAAAAAAATAGGGTTCCTTTACAATGTCAGAAGGAGGAAGGCACTAAGGCACCGCCTTCCGCCCCTCGACGCCCTCGCGGTGCCCCCTCCTTCTGACAGGAACTTCCTACAGACCAGGTATGAAGGATGCCTGAGTGGACATACAAAACTCACAAGTTCCTGGCTCTCACGGCTCCTATGCAGAGGGTTAGTCGAAGACGGAGGGGCATCGCGAGGGGCGTCGGGGGACGGGGGACTGTGCCTCACTGCCCTCCCCTTCTCCAAGAAACCCGTCTTCAACAGAGTCGAGAGAGCCGGGAACTTGTGAGGTGTGCATGTCCTGGTGAGCCTCCACCTTTTATAGGTGGGTGCAGCCTCGACTGTACAGAGACAGACCAGACCAGCTGCACCACACAGACACTTCAAACCTAATCTGAGTACAAAACACACACACACACACACACACACACACACACACAGACAGACAGACACAGACACAAACATACATCTCACCATTAAAAAAAAATAGGTTTCCTTTACAATGTCAGAAGGAGGAAGGCACTAAGGCACCGCCTTCCGCCCCTCGACGCCCTCGCGGTGCCCCCTCCTTCTGACAGGAACTTCCTACAGACCAGGTATGAAGGATGCCTGAGTGGACATACAAAACTCACAAGTTCCTGGCTGCCCTCCCCTTCTCCAAGAAACCCGTCTTCAACAGAGTCGAGAGAGCCGGGAACTTGTGAGGTGTGCATGTCCTGGTGAGCCTCCACCTTTTATAGGTGGGTGCAGCCTCGACTGTACAGAGACAGACCAGACCAGCTGCACCACACAGACACTTCAAACCTCATCAGAGGACAAAAAACATACACACACACACACACACACACACACACACACACACACACACACACACACACAGAGACACAAACATCTTACCATTAAAAAAATAGGGTTCCTTTACAATGTCAGAAGGAGGAAGGCACTAAGGCACCGCCTTCCGCCCCTCGACGCCCTCGCGGTGCCCCCTCCTTCTGACAGGAACTTCCTACAGACCAGGTATGAAGGATGCCTGAGTGGACATACAAAACTCACAAGTTCCTGGCTCTCACGGCTCCTATGCAGAGGGTTAGTCGAAGACGGAGGGGCATCGCGAGGGGCGTCGGGGGACCGGGGACTGTGCCTCACTGCCCTCCCCTTCTCCAAGAAACCCGTCTTCAACAGAGTCGAGAGAGCCGGGAACTTGTGAGGTGTGCATGTCCTGGTGAGCCTCCACCTTTTATAGGTGGGTGCAGCCTCGACTGTACAGAGACAGACCAGACCAGCTGCACCACACAGACACTTCAAACCTAATCTGAGTACAAAACACACACACACACACACACACACACACACACACACACACACACACACACACACACACAGAGACACAAACATCTTACCATTAAAAAAATAGGGTTCCTTTACAATGTCAGAAGGAGGAAGGAACTAAGGCACCGCCTTCCGCCCCTCGACGCCCTCGCGGTGCCCCCTCCTTCTGACAGGAACTTCCTACAGACCAGGTATGAAGGATGCCTGAGTGGACATACAAAACTCACAAGTTCCTGGCTCTCACGGCTCCTATGCAGAGGGTTAGTCGAAGACGGAGGGGCATCGCGAGGGGCGTCGGGGGACGGGGGACTGTGCCTCACTGCCCTCCCCTTCTCCAAGAAACCCGTCTTCAACAGAGTCGAGAGAGCCGGGAACTTGTGAGGT
Source organism: Mchenga conophoros (assembly GCF_057382185.1). Taxonomy (NCBI): domain Eukaryota; kingdom Metazoa; phylum Chordata; class Actinopteri; order Cichliformes; family Cichlidae; genus Mchenga; species Mchenga conophoros. Next base: position 13,918,228 of record NC_140537.1, read on the forward strand.
GTGCATGTCCTGGTGAGCCTCCACCTTTTATAGGTGGGTGCAGCCTCGACTGTACAGAGACAGACCAGACCAGCTGCACCACACAGACACTTCAAACCTAATCTGAGTACAAAACACACACACACACACACACACACACACACACACACACACACACACACACAGAGAGACACAAACATCTTACCATTAAAAAAATAGGGTTCCTTTACAATGTCAGAAGGAGGAAGGCACTAAGGCACCGCCTTCCGCCCCTCGACGCCCTCGCGGTGCCCCCTCCTTCTGACAGGAACTTCCTACAGACCAGGTATGAAGGATGCCTGAGTGGACATACAAAACTCACAAGTTCCTGGCTGCCCTCCCCTTCTCCAAGAAACCCGTCTTCAACAGAGTCGAGAGAGCCGGGAACTTGTGAGGTGTGCATGTCCTGGTGAGCCTCCACCTTTTATAGGTGGGTGCAGCCTCGACTGTACAGAGACAGACCAGACCAGCTGCACCACACAGACACTTCAAACCTCATCAGAGGACAAAAAACATACACACACACACACACACACACACACTCATATTACCATTAAAAAAATAGGGTTCCTTTACAATGTCAGAAGGAGGAAGGCACTAAGGCACCGCCTTCCGCCCCTCGACGCCCTCGCGGTGCCCCCTCCTTCTGACAGGAACTTCCTACAGACCAGGTATGAAGGATGCCTGAGTGGACATACAAAACTCACAAGTTCCTGGCTCTCACGGCTCCTATGCAGAGGGTTAGTCGAAGACGGAGGGGCATCGCGAGGGGCGTCGGGGGACGGGGGACTGTGCCTCACTGCCCTCCCCTTCTCCAAGAAACCCGTCTTCAACAGAGTCGAGAGAGCCGGGAACTTGTGAGGTGTGAATGTCCTGGTGAGCCTCCACCTTTTATAGGTGGGTGCAGCCTCGACTGTACAGAGACAGACCAGACCAGCTGCACCACACAGACACTTCAAACCTAATCTGAGTACAAAACACACACACACATACACACACACACACACACACACACACACACACACACACACACACACACAGAGACACAAACATCTTACCATTAAAAAAATAGGGTTCCTTTACAATGTCAGAAGGAGGAAGGCACTAAGGCACCGCCTTCCGCCCCTCGACGCCCTCGCGGTGCCCCCTCCTTCTGACAGGAACTTCCTACAGACCAGGTATGAAGGATGCCTGAGTGGACATACAAAACTCACAAGTTCCTGGCTCTCACGGCTCCTATGCAGAGGGTTAGTCGAAGACGGAGGGGCATCGCGAGGGGCGTCGGGGGACGGGGGACTGTGCCTCACTGCCCTCCCCTTCTCCAAGAAACCCGTCTTCAACAGAGTCGAGAGAGCCGGGAACTTGTGAGGTGTGCATGTCCTGGTGAGCCTCCACCTTTTATAGGTGGGTGCAGCCTCGACTGTACAGAGACAGACCAGACCAGCTGCACCACACAGACACTTCAAACCTAATCTGAGTACAAAACACACACACACACACACACACACACACACACACACACACACACACACACACACACACACACACAGAGACACACACACACACATCTTACCATTAAAAAAATAGGGTTCCTTTACAATGTCAGAAGGAGGAAGGCACTAAGGCACCGCCTTCCGCCCCTCGACGCCCTCGCGGTGCCCCCTCCTTCTGACAGGAACTTCCTACAGACCAGGTATGAAGGATGCCTGAGTGGACATACAAAACTCACAAGTTCCTGGCTGCCCTCCCCTTCTCCAAGAAACCCGTCTTCAACAGAGTCGAGAGAGCCGGGAACTTGTGAGGTGTGCATGTCCTGGTGAGCCTCCACCTTTTATAGGTGGGTGCAGCCTCGACTGTACAGAGACAGACCAGACCAGCTGCACCACACAGACACTTCAAACCTAATCTGAGGACAAAAAACACATACATACATACACAAAGACACAAACACACACACACACACACACACACAGACACAAACATCTTACCATTTAAAAAAGTAGGGTTCCTTTACAATGTCAGAAGGAGGAAAGCACTAAGGCACCGCCTTCCGCCCCTCGACGCCCTCGCGGTGCCCCCTCCTTCTGACAGGAACTTCCTACAGACCAGGTATGAAGGATGCCTGAGTGGACATACAAAACTCACAAGTTCCTGGCTCTCACGGCTCCTATGCAGAGGGTTAGTCGAAGACGGAGGGGCATCGCGAGGGGCGTCGGGGGACGGGGGACTGTGCCTCACTGCCCTCCCCTTCTCCAAGAAACCCGTCTTCAACAGAGTCGAGAGAGCCGGGAACTTGTGAGGTGTGCATGTCCTGGTGAGCCTCCACCTTTTATAGGTGGGTGCAGCCTCGACTGTACAGAGACAGACCAGACCAGCTGCACCACACAGACACTTCAAACCTAATCTGAGTACAAAACACACACACACACACACACACACACACACACACACAGACAGACAGACACAGACACAAACATACATCTCACCATTAAAAAAAAATAGGTTTCCTTTACAATGTCAGAAGGAGGAAGGCACTAAGGCACCGCCTTCCGCCCCTCGACGCCCTCGCGGTGCCCCCTCCTTCTGACAGGAACTTCCTACAGACCAGGTATGAAGGATGCCTGAGTGGACATACAAAACTCACAAGTTCCTGGCTGCCCTCCCCTTCTCCAAGAAACCCGTCTTCAACAGAGTCGAGAGAGCCGGGAACTTGTGAGGTGTGCATGTCCTGGTGAGCCTCCACCTTTTATAGGTGGGTGCAGCCTCGACTGTACAGAGACAGACCAGACCAGCTGCACCACACAGACACTTCAAACCTCATCAGAGGACAAAAAACATACACACACACACACACACACACACACACACACACACACACACACACACACAGAGACACAAACATCTTACCATTAAAAAAAGTAGGGTTCCTTTACAATGTCAGAAGGAGGAAGGCACTAAGGCACCGCCTTCCGCCCCTCGACGCCCTCGCGGTGCCCCCTCCTTCTGACAGGAACTTCCTACAGACCAGGTATGAAGGATGCCTGAGTGGACATACAAAACTCACAAGTTCCTGGCTCTCACGGCTCCTATGCAGAGGGTTAGTCGAAGACGGAGGGGCATCGCGAGGGGCGTCGGGGGACCGGGGACTGTGCCTCACTGCCCTCCCCTTCTCCAAGAAACCCGTCTTCAACAGAGTCGAGAGAGCCGGGAACTTGTGAGGTGTGCATGTCCTGGTGAGCCTCCACCTTTTATAGGTGGGTGCAGCCTCGACTGTACAGAGACAGACACTTCAAACCTAATCTGAGTACAAAACACACACACACACACACACACACACACACACACACACACACACACACACACACACACACACAGAGACACAAACATCTTACCATTAAAAAAATAGGGTTCCTTTACAATGTCAGAAGGAGGAAGGAACTAAGGCACCGCCTTCCGCCCCTCGACGCCCTCGCGGTGCCCCCTCCTTCTGACAGGAACTTCCTACAGACCAGGTATGAAGGATGCCTGAGTGGACATACAAAACTCACAAGTTCCTGGCTCTCACGGCTCCTATGCAGAGGGTTAGTCGAAGACGGAGGGGCATCGCGAGGGGCGTCGGGGGACGGGGGACTGTGCCTCACTGCCCTCCCCTTCTCCAAGAAACCCGTCTTCAACAGAGTCGAGAGAGCCGGGAACTTGTGAGGTGTGCATGTCCTGGTGAGCCTCCACCTTTTATAGGTGGGTGCAGCCTCGACTGTACAGAGACAGACCAGACCAGCTGCACCACACAGACACTTCAAACCTAATCTGAGTACAAAACACACACACACACACACACACACACACACACACACACACACACACACACACACACACACACACACACAGAGAGACACAAACATCTTACCATTAAAAAAATAGGGTTCCTTTACAATGTCAGAAGGAGGAAGGCACTAAGGCACCGCCTTCCGCCCCTCGACGCCCTCGCGGTGCCCCCTCCTTCTGACAGGAACTTCCTACAGACCAGGTATGAAGGATGCCTGAGTGGACATACAAAACTCACAAGTTCCTGGCTGCCCTCCCCTTCTCCAAGAAACCCGTCTTCAACAGAGTCGAGAGAGCCGGGAACTTGTGAGGTGTGCATGTCCTGGTGAGCCTCCACCTTTTATAGGTGGGTGCAGCCTCGACTGTACAGAGACAGACCAGACCAGCTGCACCACACAGACACTTCAAACCTCATCAGAGGACAAAAAACATACACACACACACACACACACACACACTCATATTACCATTAAAAAAATAGGGTTCCTTTACAATGTCAGAAGGAGGAAGGCACTAAGGCACCGCCTTCCGCCCCTCGACGCCCTCGCGGTGCCCCCTCCTTCTGACAGGAACTTCCTACAGACCAGGTATGAAGGATGCCTGAGTGGACATACAAAACTCACAAGTTCCTGGCTCTCACGGCTCCTATGCAGAGGGTTAGTCGAAGACGGAGGGGCATCGCGAGGGGCGTCGGGGGACGGGGGACTGTGCCTCACTGCCCTCCCCTTCTCCAAGAAACCCGTCTTCAACAGAGTCGAGAGAGCCGGGAACTTGTGAGGTGTGCATGTCCTGGTGAGCCTCCACCTTTTATAGGTGGGTGCAGCCTCGACTGTACAGAGACAGACCAGACCAGCTGAACCACACAGACACTTCAAACCTAATCTGAGTACAAAACACACACACACACACACACACACACACACAGACACAAACATCTTACCATTAAAAAAATAGGGTTCCTTTACAATGTCAGAAGGAGGAAGGCACTAAGGCACCGCCTTCCGCCCCTCGACGCCCTCGCGGTGCCCCCTCCTTCTGACAGGAACTTCCTACAGACCAGGTATGAAGGATGCCTGAGTGGACATACAAAACTCACAAGTTCCTGGCTCTCACGGCTCCTATGCAGAGGGTTAGTCGAAGACGGAGGGGCATCGCGAGGGGCGTCGGGGGACGGGGGACTGTGCCTCATTGCCCTCCCCTTCTCCAAGAAACCCGTCTTCAACAGAGTCGAGAGAGCCGGGAACTTGTGAGGTGTGCATGTCCTGGTGAGCCTCCACCTTTTATAGGTGGGTGCAGCCTCGACTGTACAGAGACAGACCAGACCAGCTGCACCACACAGACACTTCAAACCTAATCTGAGTACAAAACACACACACACACACACACACACACACACACACACACACACACACATCTTACCATTAAAAAAATAGGGTTCCTTTACAATGTCAGAAGGAGGAAGGCACTAAGGCACCGCCTTCCGCCCCTCGACGCCCTCGCGGTGCCCCCTCCTTCTGACAGGAACTTCCTACAGACCAGGTATGAAGGATGCCTGAGTGGACATACAAAACTCACAAGTTCCTGGCTCTCACGGCTCCTATGCAGAGGGTTAGTCGAAGACGGAGGGGCATCGCGAGGGGCGTCGGGGGACGGGGGACTGTGCCTCACTGCCCTCCCCTTCTCCAAGAAACCCGTCTTCAACAGAGTCGAGAGAGCCGGGAACTTGTGAGGTATGCATGTCCTGGTGAGCCTCCACCTTTTATAGGTGGGTGCAGCCTCGACTGTACAGAAACAGACCAGACCAGCTGCACCACACAGACACTTCAAACCTAATCTGAGTACAAAACACACACACACACACACACACACACACACACACACACACACACACACACACACACACACACAGAGACACAAACATCTTACCATTAAAAAAATTGGGTTCCTTTACAATGTCAGAAGGAGGAAAGCACTAAGGCACCGCCTTCCGCCCCTCGACGCCCTCGCGGTGCCCCCTCCTTCTGACAGGAACTTCCTACAGACCAGGTATGAAGGATGCCTGAGTGGACATACAAAACTCACAAGTTCCTGGCTGCCCTCCCCTTCTCCAAGAAACCCGTCTTCAACAGAGTCAAGAGAGCCGGGAACTTGTGAGGTGTGCATGTCCTGGTGAGCCTCCACCTTTTATAGGTGGGTGCAGCCTCGACTGTACAGAGACAGACCAGACCAGCTGCACCACACAGACACTTCAAACCTAATCTGAGTACACACACACACACACACACACACACACACACACACACATCTTACCATTAAAAAAATAGGGTTCCTTTACAATGTCAGAAGGAGGAAGGCACTAAGGCACCGCCTTCCGCCCCTCGACGCCCTCGCGGTGCCCCCTCCTTCTGACAGGAACTTCCTACAGACCAGGTATGAAGGATGCCTGAGTGGACATACAAAACTCACTAGTTCCTGGCTCTCACGGCTCCTATGCAGAGGGTTAGTCGAAGACGGAGGGGCATCGCGAGGGGCGTCGGGGGACGGGGGACTGTGCCTCACTGCCCTCCCCTTCTCCAAGAAACCCGTCTTCAACAGAGTCGAGAGAGCCGGGAACTTGTGAGGTGTGCATGTCCTGGTGAGCCTCCACCTTTTATAGGTGGGTGCAGCCTCGACTGTACAGAGACAGACCAGACCAGCTGCACCACACAGACACTTCAAACCTAATCTGAGTACAAAACACACACACACACACACACACACACACACACACACACACACAGACACAAACATCTTACCATTAAAAAAATAGGGTTCCTTTACAATGTCAGAAGGAGGAAGGCACTAAGGCACCGCCTTCCGCCCCTCGACGCCCTCGCGGTGCCCCCTCCTTCTGACAGGAACTTCCTACAGACCAGGTATGAAGGATGCCTGAGTGGACATACAAAACTCACAAGTTCCTGGCTCTCACGGCTCCTATGCAGAGGGTTAGTCGAAGACGGAGGGGCATCGCGAGGGGCGTCGGGGGACGGGGGACTGTGCCTCATTGCCCTCCCCTTCTCCAAGAAACCCGTCTTCAACAGAGTCGAGAGAGCCGGGAACTTGTGAGGTGTGCATGTCCTGGTGAGCCTCCACCTTTTATAGGTGGGTGCAGCCTCGACTGTACAGAGACAGACCAGACCAGCTGCACCACACAGACACTTCAAACCTAATCTGAGTACAAAACACACACACACACACACACACACACACACAGAGACACAAACATCTTACCATTAAAAAAATAGGGTTCCTTTACAATGTCAGAAGGAGGAAGGCACTAAGGCACCGCCTTCCGCCCCTCGACGCCCTCGCGGTGCCCCCTCCTTCTGACAGGAACTTCCTACAGACCAGGTATGAAGGATGCCTGAGTGGACATACAAAACTCACAAGTTCCTGGCTCTCACGGCTCCTATGCAGAGGGTTAGTCGAAGACGGAGGGGCATCGCGAGGGGCGTCGGGGGACGGGGGACTGTGCCTCACTGCCCTCCCCTTCTCCAAGAAACCCGTCTTCAACAGAGTCGAGAGAGCCGGGAACTTGTGAGGTGTGCATGTCCTGGTGAGCCTCCACCTTTTATAGGTGGGTGCAGCCTCGACTGTACAGAGACAGACCAGACCAGCTGCACCACACAGACACTTCAAACCTAATCTGAGTACAAAACACACACACACACACACACACACACACACACACACATCTTACCATTAAAAAAATAGGGTTCCTTTACAATGTCAGAAGGAGGAAGGCACTAAGGCACCGCCTTCCGCCCCTCGACGCCCTCGCGGTGCCCCCTCCTTCTGACAGGAACTTCCTACAGACCAGGTATGAAGGATGCCTGAGTGGACATACAAAACTCACAAGTTCCTGGCTCTCACGGCTCCTATGCAGAGGGTTAGTCGAAGACGGAGGGGCATCGCGAGGGGCGTCGGGGGACGGGGGACTGTGCCTCACTGCCCTCCCCTTCTCCAAGAAACCCGTCTTCAACAGAGTCGAGAGAGCCGGGAACTTGTGAGGTGTGCATGTCCTGGTGAGCCTCCACCTTTTATAGGTGGGTGCAGCCTCGACTGTACAGAGACAGACCAGACCAGCTGCACCACACAGACACTTCAAACCTAATCTGAGTACAAAACACACACACACACACACACACACACACACACACACACACAGAGACACAAACATCTTACCATTAAAAAAATTGGGTTCCTTTACAATGTCAGAAGGAGGAAAGCACTAAGGCACCGCCTTCCGCCCCTCGACGCCCTCGCGGTGCCCCCTCCTTCTGACAGGAACTTCCTACAGACCAGGTATGAAGGATGCCTGAGTGGACATACAAAACTCACAAGTTCCTGGCTGCCCTCCCCTTCTCCAAGAAACCCGTCTTCAACAGAGTCAAGAGAGCCGGGAACTTGTGAGGTGTGCATGTCCTGGTGAGCCTCCACCTTTTATAGGTGGGTGCAGCCTCGACTGTACAGAGACAGACCAGACCAGCTGCACCACACAGACACTTCAAACCTAATCTGAGTACACACACACACACACACACACACACACACACACACATCTTACCATTAAAAAAATAGGGTTCCTTTACAATGTCAGAAGGAGGAAGGCACTAAGGCACCGCCTTCCGCCCCTCGACGCCCTCGCGGTGCCCCCTCCTTCTGACAGGAACTTCCTACAGACCAGGTATGAAGGATGCCTGAGTGGACATACAAAACTCACTAGTTCCTGGCTCTCACGGCTCCTATGCAGAGGGTTAGTCGAAGACGGAGGGGCATCGCGAGGGGCGTCGGGGGACGGGGGACTGTGCCTCACTGCCTTCCCCTTCTCCAAGAAACCCGTCTTCAACAGAGTCGAGAGAGCCGGGAACTTGTGAGGTGTGCATGTCCTGGTGAGCCTCCACCTTTTATAGGTGGGTGCAAACTCGACTGTACAGAGACAGACCAGACCAGCTGCACCACACAGACACTTCAAACCTAATCTGAGTACAAAACACACACACACACACACACACACACACACACACACACACACAGAGACACAAACATCTTACCATTAAAAAAATTGGGTTCCTTTACAATGTCAGAAGGAGGAAGGCACTAAGGCACCGCCTTCCGCCCCTCGACGCCCTCGCGGTGCCCCCTCCTTCTGACAGGAACTTCCTACAGACCAGGTATGAAGGATGCCTGAGTGGACATACAAAACTCACAAGTTCCTGGCTCTCACGGCTCCTATGCAGAGGGTTAGTCGAAGACGGAGGGGCATCGCGAGGGGCGTCGGGGGACGGGGGACTGTGCCTCACTGCCCTCCCCTTCTCCAAGAAACCCGTCTTCAACAGAGTCGAGAGAGCCGGGAACTTGTGAGGTGTGCATGTCCTGGTGAGCCTCCACCTTTTATAGGTGGGTGCAGCCTCGACTGTACAGAGACAGACCAGACCAGCTGCACCACACAGACACTTCAAACCTAATCTGAGTACAAAACACACACACACACACACACACACACACACACAGAGACACAAACATCTTACCATTAAAAAAAATAGGGTTCCTTTACAATGTCAGAAGGAGGAAGGCACTAAGGCACCGCCTTCCGCCCCTCGACGCCCTCGCGGTGCCCCCTCCTTCTGACAGGAACTTCCTACAGACCAGGTATGAAGGATGCCTGAGTGGACATACAAAACTCACAAGTTCCTGGCTCTCACGGCTCCTATGCAGAGGGTTAGTCGAAGACGGAGGGGCATCGCGAGGGGCGTCGGGGGACGGGGGACTGTGCCTCACTGCCCTCCCCTTCTCCAAGAAACCCGTCTTCAACAGAGTCGAGAGAGCCGGGAACTTGTGAGGTGTGCATGTCCTGGTGAGCCTCCACCTTTTATAGGTGGGTGCAGCCTCGACTGTACAGAGACAGACCAGACCAGCTGCACCACACAGACACTTCAAACCTAATCTGAGTACAAAACACACACACACACACATACACACACACACACACACACAGACACAAACACATCTTACCATTAAAAAAATTGGGTTCCTTTACAATGTCAGAAGGAGGAAAGCACTAAGGCACCGCCTTCCGCCCCTCGACGCCCTCGCGGTGCCCCCTCCTTCTGACAGGAACTTCCTACAGACCAGGTATGAAGGATGCCTGAGTGGACATACAAAACTCACAAGTTCCTGGCTCTCACGGCTCCTATGCAGAGGGTTAGTCGAAGACGGAGGGGCATCGCGAGGGGCGTCGGGGGACGGGGGACTGTGCCTCATTGCCCTCCCCTTCTCCAAGAAACCCGTCTTCAACAGAGTCGAGAGAGCCGGGAACTTGTGAGGTGTGCATGTCCTGGTGAGCCTCCACCTTTTATAGGTGGGTGCAGCCTCGACTGTACAGAGACAGACCAGACCAGCTGCACCACACAGACACTTCAAACCTAATCTGAGTACAAAACACACACACACACACACACACACACACACACACACACACACACACACACACACACACACACACACACACACATCTTACCATTAAAAAAATAGGGTTCCTTTACAATGTCAGAAGGAGGAAGGCACTAAGGCACCGCCTTCCGCCCCTCGACGCCCTCGCGGTGCTCCCTCCTTCTGACAGGAACTTCCTACAGACCAGGTATGAAGGATGCCTGAGTGGACATACAAAACTCACAAGTTCCTGGCTCTCACGGCTCCTATGCAGAGGGTTAGTCGAAGACGGAGGAGCATCGCGAGGGGCGTCGGGGGACGGGGGACTGTGCCTCACTGCCTTCCCCTTCTCCAAGAAACCCGTCTTCAACAGAGTCGAGAGAGCCGGGAACTTGTGAGGTGTGCATGTCCTGGTGAGCCTCCACCTTTTATAGGTGGGTGCAGCCTCGACTGTACAGAGACAGACCAGACCAGCTGCACCACACAGACACTTCAAACCTCATCAGAGGACAAAAAACATACACACACACACACACACACACACACACACACACACACACAGAGACACAAACATCTTACCATTAAAAAAATAGGGTTCCTTTACAATGTCAGAAGGAGGAAGGCACTAAGGCACCGCCTTCCGCCCCTCGACGCCCTCGCGGTGCCCCCTCCTTCTGACAGGAACTTCCTACAGACCAGGTATGAAGGATGCCTGAGTGGACATACAAAACTCACAAGTTCCTGGCTCTCACGGCTCCTATGCAGAGGGTTAGTCGAAGACGGAGGGGCATCGCGAGGGGCGTCGGGGGACGGGGGACTGTGCCTCACTGCCCTCCCCTTCTCCAAGAAACCCGTCTTCAACAGAGTCGAGAGAGCCGGGAACTTGTGAGGTGTGCATGTCCTGGTGAGCCTCCACCTTTTATAGGTGGGTGCAGCCTCGACTGTACAGAGACAGACCAGACCAGCTGCACCACACAGACACTTCAAACCTAATCTGAGTACAAAACACACACACACACACACACACACACACACACACACACACACAGAGACACAAACATCTTACCATTAAAAAAAATAGGGTTCCTTTACAATGTCAGAAGGAGGAAGGCACTAAGGCACCGCCTTCCGCCCCTCGACGCCCTCGCGGTGCCCCCTCCTTCTGACAGGAACTTCCTACAGACCAGGTATGAAGGATGCCTGAGTGGACATACAAAACTCACAAGTTCCTGGCTGCCCTCCCCTTCTCCAAGAAACCCGTCTTCAACAGAGTCGAGAGAGCCGGGAACTTGTGAGGTGTGCATGTCCTGGTGAGCCTCCACCTTTTATAGGTGGGTGCAGCCTCGACTGTACAGAGACAGACCAGACCAGCTGCACCACACAGACACTTCAAACCTCATCAGAGGACAAAAAACATACACACACACACACACACACACACACACACACACACTCATATTACCATTAAAAAAATAGGGTTCCTTTACAATGTCAGAAGGAGGAAGGCACTAAGGCACCGCCTTCCGCCCCTCGACGCCCTCGCGGTGCCCCCTCCTTCTGACAGGAACTTCCTACAGACCAGGTATGAAGGATGCCTGAGTGGACATACAAAACTCACAAGTTCCTGGCTCTCACGGCTCCTATGCAGAGGGTTAGTCGAAGACGGAGGGGCATCGCGAGGGGCGTCGGGGGACGGGGGACTGTGCCTCACTGCCCTCCCCTTCTCCAAGAAACCCGTCTTCAACAGAGTCGAGAGAGCCGGGAACTTGTGAGGTGTGCATGTCCTGGTGGGCCTCCACCTTTTATAGGTGGGTGCAGCCTCGACTGTACAGAGACAGACCAGACCAGCTGCACCACACAGACACTTCAAACCTAATCTGAGTACAAGACACACACACACACACACACACACACACACACACACACACACACACACAGAGAGACACAAACATCTTACCATTAAAAAAAATAGGGTTCCTTTACAATGTCAGAAGGAGGAAGGCACTAAGGCACCGCCTTCCGCCCCTCGACGCCCTCGCGGTGCCCCCTCCTTCTGACAGGAACTTCCTACAGACCAGGTATGAAGGATGCCTGAGTGGACATACAAAACTCACAAGTTCCTGGCTCTCACGGCTCCTATGCAGAGGGTTAGTCGAAGACGGAGGGGCATCGCGAGGGGCGTCGGGGGACGAGGGACTGTGCCTCACTGCCCTCCCCTTCTCCAAGAAACCCGTCTTCAACAGAGTCGAGAGAGCCGGGAACTTGTGAGGTGTGCATGTCCTGGTGAGCCTCCACCTTTTATAGGTGGGTGCAGCCTCGACTGTACAGAGACAGACCAGACCAGCTGCACCACACAGACACTTCAAACCTAATCTGAGGACAAAAAACACATACATACATACACACAGACACAAACACACACACACACACACAGACACAAACATCTTACCATTTAAAAAAATAGGGTTCCTTTACAATGTCAGAAGGAGGAAGGCACTAAGGCACCGCCTTCCGCCCCTCGACGCCCTCGCGGTGCCCCCTCCTTCTGACAGGAACTTCCTACAGACCAGGTATGAAGGATGCCTGAGTGGACATACAAAACTCACAAGTTCCTGGCTCTCACGGCTCCTATGCAGAGGGTTAGTCGAAGACGGAGGGGCATCGCGAGGGGCGTCGGGGGACGGGGGACTGTGCCTCACTGCCCTCCCCTTCTCCAAGAAACCCGTCTTCAACAGAGTCGAGAGAGCCGGGAACTTGTGAGGTGTGCATGTCCTGGTGAGCCTCCACCTTTTATAGGTGGGTGCAGCCTCGACTGTACAGAGACAGACCAGACCAGCTGCACCACACAGACACTTCAAACCTAATCTGAGTACAAAACACACACACACACACACACACACACACACACACACAGAGACACAAACATCTTACCATTAAAAAAATAGGGTTCCTTTACAATGTCAGAAGGAGGAAGGCACTAAGGCACCGCCTTCCGCCCCTCGACGCCCTCGCGGTGCCCCCTCCTTCTGACAGGAACTTCCTACAAACCAGGTATGAAGGATGCCTGAGTGGACATACAAAACTCACAAGTTCCTGGCTGCCCTCCCCTTCTCCAAGAAACCCGTCTTCAACAGAGTCAAGAGAGCCGGGAACTTGTGAGGTGTGCATGTCCTGGTGAGCCTCCACCTTTTATAGGTGGGTGCAGCCTCGACTGTACAGAGACAGACCAGACCAGCTGCACCACACAGACACTTCAAACCTAATCTGAGTACAAACACACACACACACACACACACACACACACACACACACACACACACACACACACACACACACACACACACACACACACACACACACACACACACACACACACACACACACATCTTACCATTAAAAAAATAGGGTTCCTTTACAATGTCAGAAGGAGGAAGGCACTAAGGCACCGCCTTCCGCCCCTCGACGCCCTCGCGGTGCTCCCTCCTTCTGACAGGAACTTCCTACAGACCAGGTATGAAGGATGCCTGAGTGGACATATAAAACTCACAAGTTCCTGGCTCTCACGGCTCCTATGCAGAGGGTTAGTCGAAGACGGAGGGGCATCGCGAGGGGCGTCGGGGGACGGGGGACTGTGCCTCACTGCCTTCCCCTTCTCCAAGAAACCCGTCTTCAACAGAGTCGAGAGAGCCGGGAACTTGTGAGGTGTGCATGTCCTGGTGAGCCTCCACCTTTTATAGGTGGGTGCAGCCTCGACTGTACAGAGACAGACCAGACCAGCTGCACCACACAGACACTTCAAACCTCATCAGAGGACAAAAAACATACACACACACACACACACACACACACACACACACACAGAGAGACACAAACATCTTACCATTAAAAAAATAGGGTTCCTTTACAATGTCAGAAGGAGGAAGGCACTAAGGCACCGCCTTCCGCCCCTCGACGCCCTCGCGGTGCCCCCTCCTTCTGACAGGAACTTCCTACAGACCAGGTATGAAGGATGCCTGAGTGGACATACAAAACTCACAAGTTCCTGGCTGCCCTCCCCTTCTCCAAGAAACCCGTCTTCAACAGAGTCGAGAGAGCCGGGAACTTGTGAGGTGTGCATGTCCTGGTGAGCCTCCACCTTTTATAGGTGGGTGCAGCCTCGACTGTACAGAGACGGACCAGACCAGCTGCACCACACAGACACTTCAAACCTAATCTGAGTACAAAACACACACACACACACACACACACACACACACACACACACACACACAGAGACACAAACATCTTACCATTAAAAAAATAGGGTTCCTTTACAATGTCAGAAGGAGGAAGGCACTAAGGCACCGCCTTCCGCCCCTCGACGCCCTCGCGGTGCCCCCTCCTTCTGACAGGAACTTCCTACAGACCAGGTATGAAGGATGCCTGAGTGGACATACAAAACTCACAAGTTCCTGGCTGCCCTCCCCTTCTCCAAGAAACCCGTCTTCAACAGAGTCGAGAGAGCCGGGAACTTGTGAGGTGTGCATGTCCTGGTGAGCCTCCACCTTTTATAGGTGGGTGCAGCCTCGACTGTACAGAGACAGACCAGACCAGCTGCACCACACAGACACTTCAAACCTAATCTGAGGACAAAAAACACATACATACATACACACAGACACAAACACACACACACACACACACACACAGACACAAACATCTTACCATTTAAAAAAATAGGGTTCCTTTACAATGTCAGAAGGAGGAAGGCACTAAGGCACCGCCTTCCGCCCCTCGACGCCCTCGCGGTGCCCCCTCCTTCTGACAGGAACTTCCTACAGACCAGGTATGAAGGATGCCTGAGTGGACATACAAAACTCACAAGTTCCTGGCTCTCACGGCTCCTATGCAGAGGGTTAGTCGAAGACGGAGGGGCATCGCGAGGGGCGTCGGGGGACGGGGGACTGTGCCTCACTGCCCTCCCCTTCTCCAAGAAACCCGTCTTCAACAGAGTCGAGAGAGCCGGGAACTTGTGAGGTGTGTATGTCCTGGTGAGCCTCCACCTTTTATAGGTGGGTGCAGCCTCGACTGTACAGAGACAGACCAGACCAGCTGCACCACACAGACACTTCAAACCTAATCTGAGTACAACACACACACACACACACACACACACACACACACACACACACACACACACACACACACACACACACACACACACACACACACACACACACACACACACACAGACAGACAGACAGACAGACACAGACACAAACATACATCTCACCATTAAAAAAAAAAATAGGGTTCCTTTACAATGTCAGAAGGAGGAAGGCACTAAGGCACCGCCTTCCGCCCCTCGACGCCCTCGCGGTGCCCCCTCCTTCTGACAAGAACTTCCTACAGACCAGGTATGAAGGATGCCTGAGTGGACATACAAAACTCACAAGTTCCTGGCTCTCACGGCTCCTATGCAGAGGGTTAGTCGAAGACGGAGGGGCATCGCGAGGGGCGAGGGGGACGGGGGACTGTGCCTCACTGCCCTCCCCTTCTCCAAGAAACCCGTCTTCAACAGAGTCGAGAGAGCCGGGAACTTGTGAGGTGTGCATGTCCTGGTGAGCCTCCACCTTTTATAGGTGGGTGCAGCCTCGACTGTACAGAGACAGACCAGACCAGCTGCACCACACAGACACTTCAAACCTAATCTGAGTACAAAACACACACACACACACACACACACACACAAACATCTTACCATTAAAAAAAATAGGGTTCCTTTACAATGTCAGAAGGAGGAAGGCACTAAGGCACCGCCTTCCGCCCCTCGACGCCCTCGCGGTGCCCCCTCCTTCTGACAGGAACTTCCTACAGACCAGGTATGAAGGATGCCTGAGTGGACATACAAAACTCACAAGTTCCTGGCTCTCACGGCTCCTATGCAGAGGGTTAGTCGAAGACGGAGGGGCATCGCGAGGGGCGTCGGGGGACGGGGGACTGTGCCTCACTGCCCTCCCCTTCTCCAAGAAACCCGTCTTCAACAGAGTCGAGAGAGCCGGGAACTTGTGAGGTGTGCATGTCCTGGTGAGCCTCCACCTTTTATAGGTGGGTGCAGCCTCGACTGTACAGAGACAGACCAGACCAGCTGCACCACACAGACACTTCAAACCTAATCTGAGTACAAAACACACACACACACACACACACACACACACACACACACACACACACACACACACACACACACACACACACACGTAGAAAAACATTTAGTATACACATCCAGAAATGCATATACTATCATATATTGTACATATATTTATTAGTTTCAGATTAGCCATTCTTATATTTTGCTTGTTTACGTTATTGTATTTTGCACGTTATTGTATTTTGCACAACTCTGTTGCTTGTGAAGCTCGCACACAAGAATTTCACTCACATGTACTGTACCAATGTACCTGCACATGTGATGTGACAATAAAAGTGATTTGATTTGATTTGACATGTATATTCAAACCTCAAGGACAAAAACCAGAGGACAAAAACTACAAGAACAATATAAATATGGAGAAAACAAACCTTAGAAACATGCAGGGTGACCGGAGACAGCAGCACTGCAGACATGAGAACAGGCAGACAGTTAAGGCTGTGTGAGAGTCAAGTTCACTCCTATATATGACCTCCTATCGCAGAATGCGTTACTGTGACAACGCAGGCTTTGTGCTTTGAAGTGTGGTGATTGGTGACGTCATTGGAACGGCCCGGATCAATTTGAAAAAGGCGTTTTTGTCTGAAAATGCTCGTGTCCAAACTACCGTTTTCACAGAGTTGTGTGTCCACATTGAAACGGCCGAAAACGCTTACGTTCCAGTACTGCGCATGCGTGAAACGCAAGGTGACTGGACCTGCCTCATTTCTGTCTGCCGTTTATTTACTTTCCGGCTCTTTGAAACGTGCAGGAAAATGAAAAGGAAAAGCGACGAGTTTTTTAAATGGACTAACAATGAGGTGGAGTTGTTGCTGCAAGTAATACAAAAGTACAAAGTTGCAAAAGCGATTGAGAATTAAAGAATTTGAAGAAAAGCTATCTGCTATCTTTGTGTTTTGCAGCAGAGAAAAAAATATAGTTTATGTCAATAAAGCCTTTGATCCGGAGAAGAAAAGGATGTCAGGAGGGGACCTGGATCTGTGTGTTTACGCCTGCGTGTTCTGACGCCATGACATCTTGAAGATGCCGTTACCACAGAAACTGATTTTTGGGCATTTTACAAATTTTAGTCCATTAAGCTATTTTTAACCATTTCATTTTAAAGAAAAGTGTCAAATTTGAAGCCTTCAAATCAAAGTAACACCTTTTTTTCATATTCATACACCAGTCGTTAATAATTTCTACACCTCTCCCGGAAAATTTAAAACATACAAACAATTTACGGGAAACAATCTTGGAATACACATATTTGATCACGTTAGAACTTGATATTCACACTGGAACTTGTTAAATTATTACAGTAATTTACATTTAAAGAAATTTTCAAACGTACCTGCAGCGAAGTCCAGGTGACAGTCGGGGAGTCCGGGTCCACGGCGAGCCATCTTCAAACTTGAAAAACAAAAACAAGTACAAACGATCCACAGATGAAGTACTTGTTGTGCTCTCAAATTAAATCCGCTTTTAGTAAAATGTTTTGCAAAACTTAGCTTTCCACAGGCTGAGGTTGGAGCAGGTCGAAACAAGTCCACGAGCAAGTGTAAACGGACGTTTGGAACGTTGTGCAGCATTTAAATACCCTCGGCGACCATGGTTACGGTTGTCAACGTGTACACGTGCACGTGATAGAACTATCCGATTGTTCAGTCTGACGTCACTAGCCGTGTCTGGGTCTAAACTCCGCTGCAGGTCCATATATCAAACGATCACTATGGCATTACTGAGAGTTGAAAAACTGTCTAAAGTCTTTCATCTTTAATAAAATGATCGGCGTTCTGCTCTACCAGGTGTAACAATTGAGTTTAACATCCAGGCATCCATGAAAACGGAATTTATGACATTTAACGGAGTTAGAAGTTAGCAGGGAGTTAGCTCGCTAGCTTCTATCTAAATACAATATAACATGTCCTGACTGCGGGTTTTGGAAACAAGTTAAAACGTACAGCTCTGCTATCACTTCCAACATAAATGAAGACAGAAAACTAAACAGCAGTGACGTTTGTCGAGCGGGAGCCTGGGATTGTTTAGCTAAACGGCCTAAACCGTTTCCCATTCATTCTCTATGGTAGTGCTAAACCACTACGGATGTAATATATTTTTGGCCACTACGGTCTTCCGGCGCTGTAACGAGTTTGAGATGCGGCGGCACTTTTAAAAAATCTCCTCTTTTACGTTTCGGGAGAGAAAACAAGTAACTCAACGCTCGCAACACATCCCAACGCTCCTCATTCATTGATCAAAGGTAAGAAACGTCGTTTGAAATAACAGTAAACCAAACAGAATACATTTACAGGTGTATATTACAGGTAATAGGCGTGTTGCGATTGCATTTACGAAGCATCCATCGCTCAGTTAAAGACGGTGGGAGTTTATCTGCTGTTGTAAAGTGGCACGGTAAAAAAATGAATGAACGTGATCCTTAAATAAATTACGTGTTTCATTGACGTGTTTTGCCATTAAATAAACTTTGTAGGTTTCCGACTGCTGTGACACTGACATTACTATAATGTGGTACAATTAAATAACCAATAAGTGTCTTGTTATGAGATGACATGCTAAATGACTGAACCTGCTTTAAAAGAAAATGTATTGCTTTCATGTTGTAATGGTCAGTCACCTTATCAATGCGAAAATCTGTTTTGATATCTCTAACATGAGCAATGTCCACTCGTGTATGAATAAACACGATAGCTTAAATACATATATGTTGTTAATCTACCAGCAATTCTTATGTGCCATGACTACTAAGCAGTTACCACAAATTTTGCAGATATGCCAATAATCATTCAACCATGAAAGGTTTTTATTTACAGACAGAACAGTTTGTTATACCTGGAGGAAAAAACACTTTTATCCCAAATGTTGTCAATGTTCTTTCAAATTGAGTCTCGTTATTGTTCTCCTGCATCCTGCTGTGTAAACCCAGCAGCAAGATTATAACCTGAAATGTCTTTGTTTGTGTTTGGAATCAATTTTGTTTAATATAATTGTTTATTTTTTCACTGCTTGTCAAGATGCAGAAGAAAGTTGCGCCATATCCAGGGAAAATCTCTGTGGTTGTTCCGCAAGGGGCCACTTGGATACCTTCTCCAGGACCCGTCAAAAGAAGCTCGACGGATTAAAAATGACCCCAAACTGCAGGACAAGTCTGCACCTGTGAGGGATGATGTTGTACATCAGAATGCTCTGACTGTCATCTATCAGAGAGGAGGGGATGAGTCTGACATGAAGGAAGTGCAGGGAGAGTACATTCTGCAGTTTGGAAAGTATAAAGGGAAATCTTTCCGGTGGCTTCTGGGGAATGATGTCGGGTACACCATGTACCTGATCAAAGATCTCCAGAAGGAAGAGGCTGCAGGGACCTCTGTGGAAGAAGGGCATGGCAAGGAGAGCTTGCATTCATTTGTACAGTATGCCCTCAGCGTTACAGAGATAAAGACTCTTCTGAACTGCAAGACCAGCAGAGTGAGTGTTGCTGCAGAAGCCTCTGAGGATGATCAGCTGGTTGGCTTTGGCTCACGAGCCAAGAGCACCTGGAAGGAGATTCAGGAGTCTCCTTTCTACGAGGCAGAGAGACAAAGATGGGTGGAAGAAAAGAGGAAATAGGGGAGAAACTGTTGATATTGTACATAAGATAGTTTTGTTCTACTTTTGTAATGTTTATTTTGTTTATATAAATAAAAACTGATTGTAAATATAAAAATGTGAATAAATTGTGTTCTGTAAAAATAGCAGCACAGCTCTCTTCTTTATAACCTCTTAGAGTTCACCTGTATGTTTATATACCTGTGTGTGCTCACCATCAGGTAATCAGTTTTAAAAAGCTATGAGTGCAGCCCTGAAAGCTTACATATTATTTCTAAATCACTTCATGTAATGATAACAAGCCATCCTTTCTCTAGTGGGGTCTCACAGCTTTTATCTTTATAATCTTTCTGGTTGATTTGTAATATTAGAAACATGACTGCTGTCTTTTATCTGTGTGACTATACAGCCTGTTTCAGACATGACAACCAGACAGTGTCTGAAGTTATCTTTAATACATGCAACACAGCTGGAGATAGTCCAGACACTTTCTCACTTCTGATGATAATATTTTTGGTTTAGGTATTGTTGCTTTCTGGCTTGAAGCTTATCTACAAAAGCAGTTCAATAAGGAGAGATCATGTGGAAAAACCGAACATGATTTATTGAGATACAGAAATAAATGTAACTGTTAGGCAGTTAGACTCCAATGACCCATCATAGCAGAAGAAATCTCAGCAGTGACAGGATTTTGCATAAGCCACACCCCAGAGTCAAAATGCTGGTAGTGATGAAGATGGAGGCTGGGACAGGGTTCTGAGTGACCACGGTGAGAAGGAGAAAGGAGAGGAGGCGGGCTGCATAGCTGAGGATCTGAAACACAGAATGGTAGAAGCAGAAGAGCAACAGATTTAAAGCATGCAGAGTGGAGGCTGGCAAGAGCATGACTGGAATAAAGTAATGATGTCAGTACTGAGTTTGTGCTGGAAAATGAATAGATATAAACTAACAGCCACCAGGAAGCAGACAGATGACTTATTACAGACATGCCTTGTTTAAATTATGTATAAGCATCATTTTCTATGTCATCAGAATGTATCTGTATTATAGTTTTAGCTTTAGTCTTTTTATTAAAAGTTGGATGTCTGCATAATTGTAGACTATATGTCTGGTATGTATCATCTCAAGACTGTCATGATACAGTCTGAGTTATGACAGTATAGGTACGTAATGCAGAAAAATTGCTCCACAGGCCATAACACTATATAATCTAAATAAAATGATAATGAAATAAAAATTAAAAGCAAAGTGAAAAATAAATGTTATCCACAATAAGTAAATTGAAAATGGTGTTTAACTTTTGATAATGTAACACAACCTTTGTCCCAACCAGGACTCGAACCCGCGCTCAGACAGTTCAGTGTAAAAAAAAAACCCATTTTTTTCCAATGCCCGAAAAGCTGCGATTTGATTGGCTGTTTCTCCGTTACACCTATACGCGAGGAGAACAACTGAGATAATCCATCCAAAATACGAGGTTAGTCATTCATATACTGCTGCATGGGCTGGGCTGTAGTTACATCCTAAGGTTTTAAAAACTGAGCTTAAATAAATGATTAGCGGTAATAAAAGCCGAGGGAGGTCAACAGGGATCACTGACAGTCAGTGATCCCTGTTGACCTCCCTTTCTTTTGAGATCAAATAGAAGAAAATACATAACATTAAACATGTTAACAACACAAAAGCCATATTAAACGCAGACTACTTTAGACCCGGAAGTAGGATTCGTGGCGTCATCACTGAACAACCGGATATGAATGGAGCTCACCGCAGTGTAATTTACAGTTAATTTATGGTCATTTACTGTCAGGGGTGGAAGTAATGAATTACAAATACTCACGTTACTGTAATTAAGTAGATTTTTTGGGTACTTGTACTTTTATGAGTAATTTTTCAAGTGTGTAATTTTACTCATACTTGAGTACAACTTACACCATGTAATCTACTGAGTACGCCCACAATTTGAATTAATATTCAAACCTTTCGTCTGCATTTTTGCAGCCAATAAAGCCGTGCAATCCCGACCGGCCAATTTAAGACGTAAGCAAAGAATAAACTCTGATGCAGCAGCAGGCACAGGTGTCTGGAGGTGCTACATGGTGGAGTACAAACTACTTTATAGACGGAAGATGTGGAGACAAAGAAGCCAAAATGGAGACAGAGGACAACTGTCAACCATGAAAACGACGTAGAAAAGACGGAGGACGTGTGCCCGTGGCCATACCTGGAGGAATTTTTCATGTGCAGAGGGAGAAAAGGAGACAGCGTCCAGATGCAGTGCAAACTTTGTTTGACCTCTACAGTCATTTCAGCTTACAAGACTTCAGCGTCTAATCTAAAAAAAAAACAACACATTGAGGTAAGAGGTTTTACAACTATACGTGTACAATATTGCCTTCTTATTTTTCATGTGTGTTAAGGTTATTAGTTTGGCTGAGATATTGTCACCGCCATTGGTTAGCCTGATATTAAAATAAGACGGAGCTAGCTAATGTGCGTGTGTGCATGCATAATTGAGCTAAATTCGTAGGAATGTTTTAGCTTATTATTTGGATAACCACCGTCATTACAATAAATTAAATTTGTAGTCATTTAAAACTCACAGGCCTACAATCAGCTGGCCTATATAAAAAAAACAAAAACAAAATTTGAACACAGTGCTGAGCTGCATCTCAAATTAATCTTCCAGCTCTCAGCTGACATGTACCAGAGCCCGCTTGATGGATCAGTTGATCAGGATCATTGGCCTGATATAGGTCTATCATAGTGACGTGGCTCTTAATCAGTAGGGTTATATGTTTCCCAATATGATATATTTTTTTAAAGAACATAATGTGGATTGTTTTTATTTGTTAGCTGTATGGGCAGCATTTTTGTGTATGTGATCCCTTTCCTTAAATTACATTTGCTATATACACATATTTTGCTCTCTTAGTATTTTTAGAACCTGACTAATACTGAAAACTTTAGGGTGATACTGATAAAAAGGACTTAAAAATTTAGATACTGATACATTGGTCGATACTCTTTTTACAGATAGTATACAGATTACAGAACTTGGAATGTATACAGAAATTCATGTTTTTCGCAATGATCATTCAAAATTGGTTTACATTTGTAAATAAATACAGCAATATATCTGCAAGATTTGACCAAATTCACCACTCTTTTATACTATGCTAAACAATCAAAGATTAGCTCATGTCTAGTTGAATGATGTTTTAAAAATGTTTTCCTGTAGTGTTAATCACAGTGATGTTATGAAGTAATGTATGAACCTGACGTATGATAATATTTATCTCTACAGAGGAAACATCCATCGAAGATTGAGCAGTACAATATCACTGTGGCATCAACATCTCGTCAGCGAAAGGCCACAGCCACACCAAACAAGCTCTCAGCAAATACACAAGCCAAGTTACCAGACCTGATGTTGAGAGCTGCAAACAAACATGTTCCACAAGCAACTGTTGACATGCTTGTCATCAATTTCATATGTGAGGGTCTACAGCCATTTGCAGTGGTAGAACAGCCATCTTTCAAAGAATTGGTTACCACATTACAACCTCAAGCCAAAGTCCTCTCCAGACCCACTGTCCGTGCCAGAATCTGTGAAGCTGCTGATCACATGAAGATGACTTTGGTTGCAGCATTGGATAAAGTCAAATTTGTTGCTACCACTACTGATTGTTGGTCAGCTCATCAGAAAAGTTACCTTGGAGTCACATGCCATTGGAGGAAGAGTCCCTGGAAAGAAGATCTGCAGCACCAGCATGCAAAAGATTGAGAGGGTCTCACACATTTGACATGCTTGCTGGTGCGCTTGATGATATCCATTGCCAATACAAGATTAGAGGCAAAGTTGTAAGAACCACAACTGATATGTGGAAGGCCTTGACAAAGTTGGATCCACTGTTTGGGGCACAAAATGATGCAGATGAAGCTGAAGATGAAACAGACCCAGAAACTATTGACCTGACTGACCATATTGACTACCATGAGGCAAGTGCAATTCTTGATGAAGACTCTGGTTTGGAGTATCAACTCCCGTCTCATCAGCGATGTGCATGTCACCTGCTAAACCTTGTGGCAACATCTGATGCTGCCCTAGCAGAGAGCATGAATGAAACCTACGAGAGGCTCTCCCGTGCATGCTTTGCAAAATGCCAGGCCATTTGGAACAAAACTCATTTGGCTAATGAAGTGGTAGAGGACAAGTGTGAACTACAGATCATTCGTCCCAATGCAACACAATGGAATTCAACCTACCTTGCCATTGAAAGGATAATACGCATCATTGATGAGAAGGGGGAAAATGCCATCAGGAGCATTTGTGAGGAGTTCAAGGTGAAAATGTGAGTAAAATTGGACACCTACCAATATGGTTGCAAATCTTGTGAATTTTCCTTAATGGATGGTTAAAAACGTGAGCAGACTCTTAATATTAAATCAGAAGATCCCTGTTATAGTCATGGTGGGTTTTGTTGTTGTGTCTTACAGGTTGAGTCCTGCAGAAGTTGCATTCCTTAGGGAGTACTGTACCACCATGAAGCCACTGGTGAAAGCTTCAAACATTCTTCAGTCTGAGTCCACTTCCTTTATGGGATGGCTCCTGCCAGTAATCCAACAACTACTGTTCAAACTTAGCAGGCTGGAGACATCAAGCAAGACATGCGTGCCACTCATCAGAGTCCTGCAAAATGGCCTTCAAAAGCGTTTTGGAGCGATGATGGAGGATCCAGAGTTGGCTGCAGCTGCAGTCCTCTTACCCAAGTTCAAGACTTCCTGGACTGACAGAGCAGATGTAACAGAGGCTGGTAAGGATTCATGTGATCCCATTTTTGTGTATTTTTACATTTGAACACATGCTTAAGTGAGTATTTCACCTAATACATTGTAAGTTATTGATGGTCTGTCCCGAATACTAAACAATCCTTTTTGAGAATTTGCCGTTTTTAAATTTGTGTTCAGGAATAATCACTGAAATTTAAATAACAAAATTGTGTTATCTACTTGCAATTACAGCCTTGACATACATCAAACAACATCTTGAAACGACAGAGCATGAGAGTGAGGATCAGCAAAGAGAGTCATCTGATGAAGATGAATTCTTCTCCAGACCAATCTCCAGAAGGCTGCAAAGTGCAGTTGAGCTTGATGGTTACCTTGCTTGTGCCACAGACACCATGGAGCTGCTGCACTCCTTCTCAGGTATCAAAAACCTCTCTCTTAAACTGAACACAGCTCTGCCTGCTTCTGCTGCGTGTGAACGACTTTTTAGCTGTGCTGGTCTACTCTTCACAGCCAAACGAAGTCGGATTGCCTCTGTTAATTTAGAAAACCAGCTCTTGCTGAAACTGAACAAAAGGTTCAGAAAGTAAAGTGTGCTTGAATGTCCAGCTTGAATGAAAAAAAAATACACAAAGCTGGAGTTCTTCTGTGTCTTTACGTGGCCAGCTGCCTCTTCTTCTCCCATTCTCTCTCCCTCTCTCTCCTGTTGCTACTTAAATGATGAAACTGATCAATGATCAGCTGATCGCTTTTCTCTCATTTGTTTATCGCGCATTTCGAGCCAGAAAGAGGAAACCAGCGGTGGTCGCTCTAAACAACAGCAGCAGGTTAAAACTTGATCAGCTGCTATTAGAATTTATTTAATATTACTTTCTAGTATCAGCTGATGTTGGCTGGAGCCACAGCTGTAACAGCTGCTGGTCATGATATCGGTTTGGATATATGGTGAGAGGGAAACGTGAAGATGAAACCAGGAGATGTCCTTACTGAATCATCAGAGCTGAACAGGTGATGGAGAAACAGGTTTACCTTTTAGGTGACATGAATAAGTTGAAGGGAAGTTATGAACTGTTTCTGAGAGACAAATAACATCAGGATCCTTTTTTACTGACAGCTGGTAACTGTGCAGGGACGGGTCTAGCAAAGTTTTGCAAGGGGGCAGGTAACCATATACATGCACTGTTTATAAGATTGGGGAAACCTGCAGTCAGCTGAGACTGAAGAAGTCAATTGGATGAGTGACGAAACGTTTTTCCCACAAAACGTAAAGTCCAGATGAACAGAATCAACTTTTGGAGATACTATATAGCTCATGCTAATATCACATCTTCACATTTTTCTTTTTAGAGGTAACAATAACTTTGCATTCTCGCTACTCACCATGCTCTAAAACAGGTATATGTTAGCAATGACATCATTTAACAAATGTTTTTAAAATTCTAGCCGTGCTAATTAGCCTTAGGATTGGTTGAGGTCTGTGCAAGCCTTTGGAACAAAATCAGTCTTTTAAAGCTCACTATTTTCCAGGTGAGCCTATAGCACATTTGTTAAAGTCAGTCCGGATTGTACAGCTTCTAATCAGAAACAATTAAAGTTTGTTTCTTTTTTTCTGCTCATCAATCTTTTTCTGTAAGTAGTTACCGAAATACAGTCAACCTTTCTTCATTTTCCTGTGTGTGTGTGTGTGTGTATGTATGTGTATATATATATATATATATATATATATATATATATATATATATATATATATATATATATATATATATATATATATATATATATATATATATATATATATATATATATATATATATATATATATATATATATATATATACTGGGTCCACCTGAGAGAGACGTTGGCCTTCTGGTTTTCATGTTCCCAGTAGATCTTAAAAACCAACAATCTGCCTCAGTTCCAGTGACGCAGCAAATAATCCCCTAAAAGGTTTGATCTTACTCTTCGATAAAAGGAAAAGAAAAGAAAGAAAGATGTCGTTTCTGTAGCATCAGTTACTTTTGACCAGATAAAATAAATATATATATATAAATATAAATAAATAACAAAAAAAACAAACCACAACGCCCCCCAGTCCCACACAGATCAACACAACCATCAAACATATTAGAGGAATATAACAGTAACAAAAGTAGATTTAAACAGGCAATACCTCTAGACTAGCAAAATAAGAGATAAAGGGTTGCCACTTGTGAAAAAATTTGGCTGTGCAACCTCTCAACGTATATTTAATTTTTTCAAGTTTAAAAAAAAACATGACATCTTCAAGCCACCGGGAAACAGTAGGATACTTAACAGACTTCCAATGCAACAATATTAGACGTCTCGCTAATAGGGATGTGAAGGCTATAATATCCTTTTGTGTGGAATCAAGTGTAAGTGAGCGAACAGGAATCCCAAATACAGCAATCAGAGGACAAGGATGAAGAGTTACCCCAAGAACAGTTGACATAATAGCAAAATACCCTGTCCAGAAACCTTGTAGTTCAGGACACAGAAAAAACATGTGGCTAAGGTACGACCAGTACTTTTAACATTTTATCAATTATTTACCAAATTAAAAAACAACATGTGGTAACTTATTTTTAATTTTGCTGCATACAAGTTGAATGAATGCTTACTGGATCTAGAACACCATTTAGATCATAACAGCTCCTGATCAGGATGAATTTCATTTTCAAATCAAATTTCATGTCGCAGTTTCACACTTTTGTAACATATTATTTCAAAGCTTGCTTATGGGCTTGTTTTGGAGCAGACCAACAGTCAGGCTCGTCTTCACCCTTACTGTCAGACTCTGAATTGATGGTTCTGCTATATCTCACCTGGCTGAGTGGGGACACATGTACTAAACGTTAGAGTTCCCACTGCAGGAGCTTGGGTTTGAGTCTGCCCTCGACCGTTTCCTGTGTGCCATACCGCCTCAGTCTCTCCCCACCTTCCTGCCTCATGTTCTGAAATCTCTTCCTCTCCATCAACTTTGAGTTTCTTTGAGTGGAGCTTCTTTTGCAGCTGTGACAAAATATAGAACGGTTTCTGCAACCAGGGGAGTAAAATGTGCTGCAGTGTGAGGGCGCACAGGTGTAGGTGTGGAATTTTACATATAAATATTATAGTTTACTTCATGCACAAGAAATGTAAACATTTAATCTAACCCACTTTTCATCAACTACATAACCTTTATTGGAGAGTACATTCATAAATTGTGTGTATCACACACACAAACACACATCCACTAAACTCTCTCGTTTTATATCTCTCCCTCTCTCTTGTGAATGATGGAAGTTTGGTGGACTGTGTGGTTTGTCTGGCTGAAAGTTGTGTTTTTTTTTATGTGTGGTGTGTTGTGAGGCTGATTATGAGTTAGTGTAATTGTGTATGGTGTTGTTAGCGTAGTTTATGTGGCGTTAGTGGTTTTTCCTGGATGCAGAGCAGGTCAGTATGCCGTGGACTTTTACACCACCATGTTAGGGATGGAGTAAAGTAATAAAGCTTGAGTGGAGAAGCTGCTGCAGGGGCTTCCTCAGCTGAGCTCTGAGGACAGAGCTGTCCTGGATGCTAACTTTTCTTTGGAGGAGATTAGTGCTGCTGCTGGTCAGCTGGCTCCTGCACAGGGTGGGCTGCCTGCAGACTTCTGTAAAAGACTGTTACTGGCATCGAGCCATCATGTGGGGCTCTCTCTTCTCCCTAAAAAACAGAGATTTGTCTCTGCTTAGAAATGGAGACGTGGCTCTGTTATGCACAGATTACTAACTTCCTTCAAAAGTACTGGCCACCAGGCCGAAACACTTTGTGAAATGAATCGCTCACAGAGATCAGTCGTACTGTGTACCACACAGCTCTAATGTGAACAAGAGTTTTCTCATGAGAGACTTGGTAGTTATTTGTAAATTGTACAGTTTGATGTTGGAATAATTTCTTTAGATTAAGAGAAAGTGTTTGATAGGATTGACAATCTTTTTTGTTTTTCCATTATGAGAAGTTTTGCTTTTTGGAGGTGGATTTTTGTCACTTTTGGGGCTGTTGTATCAGGCGGCTTTCTGTTTTGTGAAAGTGGATGATGGGCTGAGCTGCCCAGTATAAGTTTGGAGAGGATCTAACTGGAATGTCCTGTTTCTGGAATATATATTTATATTGGTATATTTGTTAGAAATTTAATCTTTGTTGAATGTTTTAAGAGATAAATAAGCAAAGTTATCTAGATTTATGTTGCCAGGTTTATGTCGGAGGCCTCTGCTGGTGTTGTCATTGTTTTTCTGTTTTCATTACAGATCAGAGTGATGTGGACTTTCTCAATAGATGTTTAGATTTGTATGAGAACCTTCAGCAAAGGTGAGCTGGTGAAAAAATATGGTGTAACAGGTTTGTTGGTGGTCATATAGAGACTTTTTTTTTTAGGAAAAGAAGAGTCTCGGAGGTTGCCATGGAGTCAGACTGTCTAAACCAAAAATGGATGCTGTACATACACTGATAAATGTCATTTCAGGAGTGGCCAGATTGAAATCCAGAGAAAACTATGCTAGAGGTGAAAGGTCAAACATTGGTCATCATGTTGAGATTTTTTTTAATACCACAGACTGACAAAGAAAACTGAAATTTGTGAATTTTAAAGGTGTGCAAGATGTGCTGTGTTCAGTCGCAGG
This sequence comes from Mchenga conophoros, assembly GCF_057382185.1. Lineage (NCBI taxonomy): Eukaryota > Metazoa > Chordata > Actinopteri > Cichliformes > Cichlidae > Mchenga > Mchenga conophoros. Next base: position 13,947,770 of record NC_140537.1, read on the forward strand.
GCCTTGCCCTTTTATTTCATTTGTCTTTGGTTTCGAGTTTTTATTTGTGCTCTTGTAATTATTTTGTGATAAAACTTTTTCTATTTTGAGATCAAGATTCAAGTGGAAATCTTTGTGTGTCTGTCTCTCCCTTGGTTTCTGTAGAGGTACAGTGTGGGGGCGCCTGGATAAATGTTAAACAGAAGCTAGATGTAGTGTTCCTCCGCTGTCCGTTAAGGATATGAGGAAAAGAAATGGTCAAGAACAAAGTGTATGGTGTATTTATAAAAGAAAATGGCTTTTAAATTGTATACCAAAACGACCACCAGAAAGTCAACTACAACTTGTTACATAATCATCATGATTGTTGTATCAGTTTAACAGTTTATGGGTTGACTTCTTTCGGTTCATTCACTGTTTACATCATGAAGGAAAAAGAAGGCAACAGGCTGAGAAATGAAGCTGTTGTGTGTCTTTGTGGCCACACGGGGGCAGTGCTGCATAAATAGTAGAATCTCTTCCTGGACACTTTTTCTGGACCTCTTTTTAAATGACTAATAAAGACAACAACAACATGAATTACATCAGGATCTGATATGGTTGTCTTTTTTTGTTGAGCTTTATATATTTCAGAATGCCTAGAGTTTGTTTGTTTCCCATGTTTTGTGATACAGAACATCTCCTCTCAGACGGCTGTTGTCTCATAATGGGTCATTACCTGGTCTGATGGGGTGTTTGTTCCATTTATAAATCAAGTGATTGATTTGTGAAATGAGAGATGGCCTCTGACCTGCTGACTGGTGTCTGATCTTCTCTGCTCCCCTCAAATTTGACAACTACTCGGCTAATGTGATGGTGGACAGGAAGTCACTAAACCTGGGACTCTGGAAACACATTTCTAGGGATAAAAAGTTAATGTAGATCGTTTCAGGAGATAAATATTAAATGATCGATTTGGCGATTATACTAATATAGTAAGAAAAGAATGTATGAAGAAAAGATTTTTTTATCTATACACTTAAGCAACGACCAGAGTCTTAGAATTGCGCTTTCACCAGGTTTTACTTGACTGAACAACAGAACTTCTCTGTCTCCTTTATAAGGGGTCACATCCTGAGTTACACAATGAGTCTTTCAAATGTGTGCGATAACCCACTGCATGTGTAGTCGTGCTGAGACCGCGTGGTCTTATTTTTATTACCCCTTGATTCAGCTGTGACCTGCTTATCAAGTCTTTTTACAAGTACATCATAATTATCTGCTCTCATGCAGACATAAGTTGAGCAATGGTTTAACAAACTTTCCCATCAAAAACATGAAGGTTTAGCTTTAAGCTTATTTGTCCAAACAACAAAGGATAAACTGCCAGCACCTGGACTGAAACAGAACATAGTAGTGTTGGATGTAAGTAAAGGAAATACAAGTATAACTGTGACTATGGAACAAATCTCCTTCAATGTTAAACCTTAATGTTAACCTGATTGTGTTTATTAGAAAAATCAGCCATTACAGTGTCTGTGATTGCTTCACATAGTTAGTTAACTCTGGTTGTCTGTGGGTTTGTGTCAAACTTGGAGTGGAAAAAAAGCATAAAAACTGTGGAAGATGCAGACTGTGAAAGTCTAGTTTATTTCATGAATACAATTATTTTTTTACAGTCGCTAGAACAAAGTAGCGTACATTCATGATAAAGTAAATACCACAACACAACATGGACAGTAAGAAGTAAACTGAATTGTCTTAGAACTTATTATATTCTTTAAGCTTAAAAGCAACACCTAGGATTCGACTGTTTGTGTTTTAAACCTTTTATTCAAAACTAGTATGTGTCAACACTTCTTTCTCCCAGCAGCATTATTGAAGTGACACTTTAACGACACTTTACCTGCTGATGCTTCACATCACAATCTTTATGACGAAAAAGCTCAGATGTCTGTGCTGTCGCTTGTTATGAAAATGGACAGAACCTGGGCTCAGGCTTCCTCTTCTTCTTTCCTTCCTCTTTAATAATAACCTATGGTTATCAGTAAAATAGCCATATTTTTAAACAAATGATTGTGATGAAGAGAATTTTTTTTTCTAGTGTGCATGAACTCAAAATCTTTTAAGTTTAAATCTTTTTTGTTTACCAATAACTGGGGAAATCCAAACTTGATGTACCAGGTCAACTCAGCGAGCTCCTGTCTTGACCGCCCCTCTGCGCGCGCACACACACACACACACACACACACACACACACACACACACACACACACACACACACACACACACACAGTATCATCATAAATGCCATGATATCTTTCTTGTTCAAATAGTTTATTCACTTAACAAAGAGGTAGCTTGGAAACTCAGTAAGGAGGAGGAAAAATAGTTTAAGGACATTTTCTCAAATAAAGAGGATTTCATCATCTTTCTGTTCATAATGGGGCGATTGTGGCTCAAGAGTTGGGAGTTCGCCTTGTAACCGGAAGGTTGCCGGTTCGAGCCCCGGCTTGTACGGCCGCGGTCGTTGTGTCCTTGGGCAAGATACTTCCCCCGTTGCCTACTGGTGGCGCCAGTGTCCGGCAGCCTCGCCTCTGTCAGTGCGCCCCAGGGTGGCTGTGGCTACAATGTAGCTTGCCATCACCAGTGTGTGAATGGGTGGATGACTGGTTGTGTAAAGCGCTTTGGGGACCTTAGGGACTAGAAAAGCACTATACAAATACAGGCTAAATAAAAGAAGAGATACATCAGAAACAAATCAGTAGATCCAGAAATTATAGAGTCAAACTCTTTTCAGCTGTAGAGGTACACTTCATGCACTCCTTAGCGTACAGTTCAAATGCCTGTGTTAGGGTGCATTGTTTCAGTTTCATTAAGTCTTCTTGCAGTTACATGATAATTATTATGCTGGAGTGATCAAAGCTCATAAACATCTGAGTTACACAATGAGTCTTTCAAATGTGTGGAATATCCCAGCTGTAACCTTTGCTTTCAATTTGGTTAAATTTGGCATTCAGATCACAGACTAAACAACAAGTACAGTAGGTCTTCCACTCCACAATTAAAAATAGCAACACTCATGCAAGGCTTTATTCTCCATAGAGTCAACATAAAGCAACATTAAATAATGGATCTTTCATCTGAAAAAATTACAGTTTGTATAAATTTACACTGAAGACCAAAATACACACACACATACATAAAACCCATAAATCACTAAAACCTATTAAAACACATGGAAAATTACCTCATTTGTTGTGCTATTCAAATATGTGTATGTGTGTGTATTCAGGCCAAGTCATAAAGAAAGCAATAGAGGTCAATATACTTTATGTTCTACAGTTGCTGCAGATTAATGAATTATAGTGGAAACTTGAAGATCCTAGGTATAGTAGTTTGTGGGAAATAAATACAGTGAAGTGACCATTTAGCTCTTGTGGCATGAAACTGCTTAGTGCATTATTATTTGCTTTTCTACAATATGATATTTGTTTAATAATTGATTGATTTAGTGCATAAAATAGTTGATAAATAAAATGTTAAATATCTAATCTAAGGGAGTGTCTTTGACACATGCTGACTGCATTCTTCTTATAACCAGAACAGGAAGTGAGATCAGAGGAGAACAAGAGTGAGCAGTTTGGTGAAAGGAACAGGAAGGATGAAGAAGAGGTGAATATCCACACAGTTTAAAAGGAGACATCATGGCACAATAAGAGCACAAGCTCTAAGATGAAGACTGGTAATGATTAAAAACTGCACTAAATAGTATCATTCTGTGACTTCACACTTTAGGTAGTGCATAACATGTACCACTTTATATTAATTTTACTATATGTTTAAATAAATAAAAACAAATAACTTTAAAAGGTGCTGTTATTGAGTGAAAATTCAAAAGACTTCATGGCTGGGGAGAAAAAGGGAGAAAGATGGAGGAACACAGCACACATAAGAAGTATGTCTTCATGTCCACACGTAAGAGTGGACATGAAGTCAAAGTCAGGGACATGTCCGATAATAAAGACCTTCCACCTGGCTACATATATGTCACTTCTGCTTTGCCCACATTCATCTATGGTGATCGCTCATAACTAAGCAGGGTGCTATGCTCTTATCAAACGATGATCCGAAACTGCTCTTAAAATAATTATTACAAGAATATATACATATTTTTTTTGTTATTTTTTTAGTTGAATATAAAATGTTTGTGTGTGATTGTCAGTACAAAGAGGAAGCGCGGACAGAGAGACTGGAACTAACAGAGATCAGGTGGATTTTTCACAACATCTACATGCATTAAATGGATGCGTTGTGTGCTTTTCAGTAGCACTCTGCTATTAATGTGAATAATAGCATTTAGCAACATTCACATCACTGTAAACTTGAACAGGATGAATGCCACTATACTGATGTGACAGACTACAAATCTGTTCTCCACTCTCTGAATTGGTGTACACGAGTCTCTGTGCTGAGTCTGCTCAACAAAGTGTTTGGGTTTGCATGAATTCAAAAGCTGTCATTTAAAACCAGCTCTATTACCAGTTTGCTTCTTGTGCAGGTGGAGTCGCAGGGGGATTTTGAACTGTCTGTATTGTATAATGGTACTTTAAATACTTGATGATTTGGTGGACCTGCCTCTATGTGGTTAAGAGACTGAAACAATGCCGTGCAGGTTTCTCCTCTGATCTGCTTTTTCTTAAACTGTTTTTGAAATTTACTGTCAACATGACTGTGCCATTGCATCGGGTTTTAAACTAAAGTGACCACCGTAAAGCTGATGTATTATATTAAAATCTGTTATTCTTAGACACTGCTGTAGGTCATCCAAAAATTACATTTCTTTTGAAGGCAACACTAAAAGCATGACATTAAGACTGAGCTGAGCCCTCCTAAAGGTTTGATGCTGGAGTCGCCCCTGATTGAGTGCTTCTCACACATTTATGATTTTGAACAATTTACAGAAAATAATATCAACAGTAAGTACTTTTAAAGACTTAATATATAATAATAGTTGCTGAATTCATGCAAGTCAAATAATTGATTGATCAACTACAGAAACAAAATTGTACTTCATGCGTTTCATGAGCACAAATCTTCATCTGTAAAATAACAACTAAAGATGTCAGATAATTGTAGTGAAGTCAAATGTACCAATTTCCACTTAGAAGCAGCGGAGAAGAAGCCACAAATGTGATGGAAAGACCGATGCAATGCCTCTATCACCCACTGTCCTTGCCGACCTGCATTGGCTTCCCGTTAAGTATCGCATTCAATTCAAAATCCTGCTGCTCACCTTCCGAATTATTAACGATATAGCTCCAAGCTACCTCATTGAGCTCCTTAGACATACACCCCTACGGTGTAATTTTACATGTAGTTGTTTTTTTTACTGTGTAATAATATTCAGCATTGCTATCAATACATTTTTTCAAAAAATGCTTCTCTGTGCAAAATGGGATTAAAAACATAAACTGTGGGTGTGGCGGAGGTGTGGTCCGGGGCGCGGCTGCAGGGGAGGAGTGGTGCAGTGAGCTCAACGGGGCGATGCTGGTAAGAACAGCTGATGGCGATTTTGGACTGATGGTGGTTTTCCTTTCCTTTATATAGTGAGGTGGAGAGGAGCGGAGGAGAGAGACGCTGGGGAAACCGACCGCTGTCAGACGGTGTTCTGTTGTAATTCAGTGCACACTCTTAATAAATGTGGGATCTGATGACAACGACCTGTGTGTGGGTGTATCTGTGCCTAGCGTGTGTCACAGTGGGATACTGTTATTCCGTGATTTGAACCGGGGGAACAAATCGTGGCAGGATCAGCCTGATATTTTTTGTATCCCACTCTAACTTTACTGTATAAAGAGCTAACGTCTCCAAAATGTCAGGAGTAGTTAGTCATTACAACAAGTGTTTGTGAACTAAAAATCAAGAATGTGGGATACTGTTTGTCCGTGATTTGAACAGCCCAGCGCTGCTCCCGACGAAGGGAAAACCAATTCTGCAGGGGAGACCTACCTCAGTGCTTGTGCAGGTGAAACCAAAGGGCAGATATGCTTCACCATATTTTCTAGTCTTTGGCTTGGAATAAAGTTGGTTTGGAAACCTATTCAGCGATGCTTCATCTCCTGCTTTGCGTTTGTGTAGGCGCCCCGTGCTAGCAGTGTCCAAGCATTTTGTTTTTGTCCCCTTTTCATACCGCCCCCCCTCCCCCCACCCTGCAATGGCTCTGCGCCCCCCCCAGGAGGCGGGCCCCACACTTTGGGAAGCTCTGGCCTAGCCCCATCTTATCTCTCTGAGCTGCTGCAGCCTTATACACCCACCAGCTCTCTCAGGTCAGCTGATCAGCTGCTCCTAAATGCATCTGACTGAGCGTAAACTTAGAGGAGATCGTGCTTTTGCCGTAGCAGCTCCAAAACTGTGGAACGATCTGCCTTTAGAGATAAGACAGGCCCCTTCTCTGCCTGTTTTTAAATCACTCCTGAAAACCCATCTATTCACCCTGGCCTTTCACTCCTTGTGAGATGTTGGTTTTTAGTTTTACTTCAGTTGTTTTAGTTGATTCAATGTTGTTTTAGCTTGTTTTTAAATATAGGGCTGTTTTAATTTTTATGTACTATGTTTTATTTTTTACTGTTTTGTTTTATTCCATTGTTCTTAACTTATTTACTGTACAGCTCAGTTATTCTCCTGACTGAAGTTTGATCTGTTTAAGGCATCCTGCCATGCGATTGCATTTGTCCCTGACCACCAGAAACCCTCATGCTAACTTTTATCGAGTGGAAAAAAGTTAGCATTCATCCTCCAGCTTCACTGTGTTTCTATGCTAACATAGCTGTGTCGCTAGCGATCATGTAGCAATCAATCAATCTTTATTTATAAAGCACTTTTCATACAAAAAAAAAAAAAAGTAGAACAAAGTGCTTTACATGGTTAAAAGCAGCCCACCCCACCCTCCAACTCACTCCCCACACTGTCATTAACATAAACGATGTGAACACACACACACACACACACACACACACACACACACACACACACACACACACACACACACACACACACACACACAAAGAGTAAAATTGGGCTGGGTACGCATGAGCCAAGTGAGGAAACACTATAACAGGGAGCCGTCTGCACCGGGAGCCGGTCACAGACCGTAGCCTCCAGGCTGGGCACACAGCAGGAGGGAGGCAAAGAAGCCCCCCAGCCAGGCTGAGAGGACCCCAGAGCCCCAGCAACCACGGTCGATCACAGCCCCGGTGCAGGGAGCGCCCTCTGAGGAAACACTGGAGATATGACACAATAGGATATATACAGGGTAAAACGATAAAATAAATGAGAACGGGATACAATATAAATAGAGTAACAAGATTAAAAAATAAATCAATAAATATTAGGTAAAGCCTAAATTAATAATAGAATAACAGGATAGAATAAATAAGCATAAAATAAATAAACGTTAAGTAAAAGCTAAATTAAAAAGGTGGGTCTTGAGCCTGTTCTTAAAAACATGTACGTTCTCTGCGGCCCTGAGCTCCTCCAGCAGGCTGTTCCACAGATGAGGACCATACCACTGAAAAGCTGCCTCTCCGTGAGTATGTGTCCTGACTTTAGGGACAATCAGTAGGCCAGTACCAGAGGACCTCAGGGTCCGCGAGGGTTCATACGGTAAAAGCAGATCTGAGAGATAAGAAGGCCCAAGACCATTAAGACATTTAAAAACCAATAAAAGAACTTTAAAATCGATCCTGAAACACACGGGGAGCCAGTGCAGCGATTCTAAAACCGGTGTAATGTGGGCCCGCCCTCTGGTCTTCGTCAGCACACGAGCTGCCGAGTTTTGTAAAAGTTGTAAAGTTGAAATATTCTTTTTAGGAAGACCAGAGAGCAGGGCATTACAGTAATCAATGCGACTGGTAATAAAAGCATGCATCAGCATCTCCGTGTTTGCCCGAGAGAGAATAGGGCGGACTCTGGCTATATTTTTTAGATGATAAAATCCAATTTTGGTTACATATTTAACATGTGGGATAAAACCAAGCTCAGAGTCAAAAATAACACCCAGGTTTTTCCACTTGTAGCGAAGGACATAGTGAAAATGCCTCTAATTTAGACAAGAGTTTCTCTCTCTGAGCCTCAGGACAGATGATTAAAACTTTAGTTTTGTCCTGGTTAAGCTGTAAAAAGTTTTCTGCCATCCAAGATCTTATATCTAAAATACAGTTAAAAAGGGCATCCATTGGTCTGGTGTCATCAGGAGACACGGAGATGTACAGCTGCGTGTCATCAGCGTAACTGTGGAAGTTCACTCCATGCCTCCTGATGACACCGCCGAGAGGGAGCATATACAAATTAAAAAGTACAGGGCCTAGAACCGACCCTTGAGGCACACCACATGTCATTTTATGGATCTTAGAGGAGCATGTATCCATACTCACCATAAAAGATCTGTCAGAGAGATAGGAAGTGAACCAGTTGTGTACAGCACCAGAGAGGCCCACCATGTGTTTTAGTCTGTTTAAAAGAATAGCGTGGTCTACTGTATCAAAGGCTGCACTTAGATCCAGTAGCACCAGGACTGAGAGCTTTTGGGAGTCCCAGTTACATCTAAGATCATTTAAAACCTTTAGGAGAGCCGTCTCTGTGCTGTGGTTCACCCTAAATCCAGACTGGAATATCTCCAGGATCTGTCTATCTTTCAAAAAGTCATTAATCTGAGTAAAAACAAGTTTTTCTAAGATTTTACTTAAAAATGGTAAGTTGGATACAGGTCTGTAGTTATTAAAATCATTACAATCCAAATTGCTCTTCTTCAGAAGGGGCCTCACCACTGCCGTTTTAAAGGCAGCAGGGAAGACACCCAACTGAAGAGAGCAATTCATCATGTATAAAAGCTCAGCTTCAAAAAATCCATAAAGTGTTTTAAAGAGTGAAGAGGGGATTGGATCTAAAAGACATGTGGTGGGTCTCACTGTGGAGAAAACCTTCTGAAGATTCTCAGCATTAACCAGGGCAAAGCTGTCCAGTGTCTCCTCAGGTACAATCGAGCCCTCAGATGTGTTTACAATCATATTAGATAAAATGTCAGATCTGATGGCGCTGACTTTTCCCCTGAAGTGGTCTGCAAACTGCTCACAGAGTGACTCTGTGGGGGTTCTTTGGGAGCTGTTAAAATCAGGGTTAAATAAATGATCACATCATTATATACCAGCTAGTCCAACTTCAGTAACCCTACAAAAGTTACTGCTGTTTAGTGTTCTGTCTTCATTTCCCATATGGAAAAGAAATAGTAAAAACTAAAAGACTTGCATCAGATTTGGCCTACTTTATATAGTGAGTCATATTCGCCCATCCTTTTCTTCTTTAAATGTGAAGTGGTGTTGGAATTTCCAAGTAAGAAATGCATTCCTGCCCTGCTGCAGGCTCTGTTGTGCTGGCTCCGAGTCCATTGTGTAACTGACGGCATCAACATCAACAGTACATTCGAGCTTCTTTGTTGCGGCTCTTCCAACCAGTGGCCGCGGCAGGCTAAACATGAGGACACCAATGACGCGCAACAATTAACGCACAAAACACTTCTGTATCATTTGCTTCTTTATTTTCACATGCAACTGTCCAAACCACAAATCAGCATATGGGATTAACTATCAAACAAACGCACAGACTGCACAAACAAATAACTGCAACTTACGAATAACTGCACTAGCTACTATGTCAAAATTACAAACTGGTCTATGGCATCAATTAGTGCACAAATATACAAACACCATCAAGTTACAGTCCAAATATATCACAATCATTCAAGCTGCTATCAATTGCGATCACGTTGTGTTCAATTTGCATTCATATTGCGATAATATTACGATCATGTTGCGGTATGTTGCAGTCAACAGAAAGTTTTGCCTCGTGCTCACCTTCTGCTCATCACATTAGGTGCTGTGAACAAGTGAGTGCAACCACATTTATCTTATACCACACCCATGAGACACGCCCCACACCCATGCACCAATACAGTGAGTCCATTTAAACCAACCCACTTAGTCAGACGGAAACAACTCATATGGCTCCTACACTCTTATTACGTGTTTTATTTGGGTTTCCGGCAATGCGTTTAATTACCAAAATTAGAGGTGGGATAGCCTAACATATGAAACAGAAAATGACCGCTGTGTAATCCATTTATTTCAGTAACTGTATTCTAATTATCACCTATTTAAACTGTAACTGTGACGAACTGGTTACTCATATTTTGTACTTTACATACCTAACACCTGTACATGTATTACTCCCCAACACTGCACTCAATAATGTTAATGTGGTTGTGTTGAGTAATACTGCGAGTGCTGATGTAAGAGCTTTGAGATGCATTTGTAGATATTATTACGTGTTTTACAGTCTTTATGGTGCTAGCTTAAAGTTACGGTGTAAAGGTTATCTTATATTGTGGTAAAGCGGTTACTATTTAAATGGTGTCTAGACAGAAATATTAACTCCTGTTATGACTAAGTTGCTAAGTTACTAGTTAATGAAGTTACCAGTAACATGGTTAAACGCATTCACAGATTCACAGTAAATATCCCGATTAGCTTCAATGGATCTATAATAAATTTCTGCTAGTTCTAGCGCTTCATTTAAACCGTATGATACTCATACTTACCCAGAGTCAGTGTAAAATAAAATTCTACCTGTGTGAACAAAGTCTGGCTCCTTTAATCCTGCATGACAAACTTCAGGATGCAGGTTTATTGACCCTCTTTCCTGCTGGCACACCTGTGACACCTGAGAGTCAGCTAGAAACTTACAGGAATGTTTACTTCATGCAAAGACTGATAGACTCTGTAATACTGTAAATGATCAGTAACTTAGGTTAATACTAAACATTTGTGCCTCTCTGTCTGTGCTGAACCATTTAGAATCAGGTTTTGAGTCAGGCTGCATTGAGTGTGGGACTTAAAAGCATTAGGCTTGAGGATGGTATGAAAATCTCTACTTACCTTCTACGCTATATTTTTGTTACTGATTTATTAATACATTTTACATTGTTTCTTTTGTTTATCAGTAGAGAGAACACAGATTTCAGAGGCGCAAAGAGAAGCACTGTTGCTTCATACTTAATACTTTAAAGCTGCATTAGGGGAAGACAAGAAGCAGAAGTACTTCCAGGCACAGCCGCAGTGAGGGAGCAGACACCTTACACTGAGTTCAGAGAAGTCAGAATTTCAAGAAGCGTCTGAAACAGCTCAGGTTTGGAAAGAAGCCTTTTATGTTGGGTGTTATAAAAAATATACACATATTTATAAATACATTTTATAATAACAACTATAATATTATTATAAATAGTAGTTATTCTCTTATTATTATAAATAAATATCAAACATTTCAGTTGATTTTCTATCACATATATTGTGTTAGCCCTGTGATAAACTGGCAGCCTGTCCTGCTTTTGCCCTGTGGCAGCTGGGATAGGCTTCAACCTCCCACTGTCACGATCCTGGGTCTTTTGACCCAGCGTTTTAAGTTTTAGTTTATTTTTGATGTTTATGGTTTATTTTTAAGTTCATTAGGTTATCTAAGCTCATTTGTTTATTTAGATTCCCCTTGTGTCTTCTACCCCTGTGTTTTAGTCTCCCTTTGCCCTTTATGTGTTTCATGCTGCGTGTCTTATGTTATCAAGTTTATATTGTCTTGTCTGCGTCTCATGTTTCCTGTTTTATTTTGAAGGTCTGTGTCCTATGTCAGTGTAGTCAGCTTTGCTTCCTTTGTCTCGTTATGTCAGAGTAGTGTCAGCTGTTTCCCCATGTGTTTCCACTTCCCCCTAATCACCCTTGTGTGTATTTATTCTGTGTGTTTCTGTTCATTCTTTGTCAAGTTGTCTGTTGTTCCATGTCTCCAGGAGTTTCCATGTTTATGTTTTTTGCAACGTTCAAGGTTTTGTTCTTTGCCTTTTGTGTTTAGCATTCAGTTTTCCCAGTTTAGTTCTAGTTAGGTTCTTTCTTGTGTGCATCTGCCTTTTGTTTTTGTACTCTTTTATCAGCCACATTAAACGGCTCGCTTTTAACCTGACCATGTTTTACCCAACAGACATTTATTTCAGTGACTCTTTTGAATTTAACGGACTTTGGATTATTTCCTGTGCAGGAGGAGGAGAAGGAGGCTATTCGGTAGTGATGGGCAGATGAAGCTTCATGAAGCACTGAAGCTTTTCATCCAATTGGTTCATCCCAGCGCAAAGCTTCTTGAAGCTTCATTTGCTCTAGTAGGACACCTACTGGACGTAAAAATATTAGTTGGCATGAATTTGAAGAGTGTGGCCTTTTGCACACAGCCTGTAAATGTCAACAACAAAAGGAGTGTGTAAAACATGTATATTGTAGTGATGGCAGTATACTGTGTATATTTATACTGGCAGTATGGAAAATGATCATTTACTGTGAGGTGAGGTGTGGTTGGGGTGTGGACAGTAGTTGTGCTTTTGTAACGTTGAGGTATGGACAGCTACACACTTCTGCCTGTTCACATTCTGTAAAAACTAAATGTTCACTGCTTTTATGACCTTTTTAGTGGGGAGAACATAGCTAGGATTTAATGATTTAACAAATCTTTTGAATCCTTTGTCCTTCACATTGCTAAATGGCTGGGAGTCCTCGATCACCATTCTAACCAGGTCTTCATCTATTTGAGATTGTTCTCCTGAGGAAAGACAATAAAGACAAAGCACAAATATAAATATCACACACATAACTTATAACAGTTGTATAATATTGTTATATCATTTAGCAACATTACTGCATGCTATATTATCATTGCATTTGATGGCTCACCTGGTCTTGCTCCTCAATCGGCGTTCCCCTTATTCTCATGCAAAGCTCTGTAGTGCCTAAGCATGGATGAGGTGTTGTTGTTATATCCCAGCTCCCTGGCACATAGCAAACACTTCACCTTGTACAAAAGTAAAGACAGCTTAACATAAATTGTATTGCACCATCAGTATTATGGAAATACATCTTCTGTAGAAATTTACATACCTTGTTGGGAGGAATAAGATCAAAATGTTCCCACACAGGTGAGGATATCCTCCTCTTCTTAGCTGGCTCCATTCTCTCCTGACTTTCTCTCATAAACCTCCAAACTGTCTCCAAATTCTCACTAACCGCAACTCTCCATCAAACACCCACATTTTTGAATGAAGTCTGAGGGGTTTATATCGCTGTCGTAGCTCGCGGCAAAGTTCGAACCACTTCCTGAACCAGTCACGTGGTACAGCCGGGCAGCGAGGCTTCAGACGTCATCATTTTCAGCTCCTCCCATAAATGAAGCAAGCCTCGATACGCGCATTGCAGAAACGCTCCCTCAATTACTCGACACAAGCTTTGAAGCCTCGATAGAGAACTTCACATCACTACTATTCGGGCTCAGATGACCCGGATAGCCACGGCTAACCCAAGGTTTCTGGATTTTCTTGCCTGATGATTTAAAGAACTTTGTTACTGCCTCAACCTCAGTAGTAATATAAAGGCACTTTTTTAACTAGTTTAGGAGCACTTTTCTTTTGTGCTCTGAAAGACACAGAGGCTAGTAGTTTTTAAAACAGAGTACCACAAACAACATGTATCCTTTTAGAAATAAACTTTTCTTGTGATACTTCTAAAAACCACATATTCTTAACTAGCCACAATAGCACTGTATCGACCCCCCAATGTTCCTTTAATGCAACCTATAATTGTCTAGTACACTCTTAGAAGGGATGTGTTAAAATTGACACATCATGTGTTAAATTTTAACACATGTGCTGCATCAGATTAGGGACAACACATGATGTGTCAGTTTTAACACAATTAATGTGTCTGCTCCTTTAACACATCTTCTGTGTTAAAAAATGTAAACACAAAGATGTGTTATTTTGACACAAAGATGTGTTAAAATGTGTACATTTCAATTTTTTTTTAAAAAAGGAGAAAAAAGATGGGTATATATTATACACTTATTGAATTCCATTTTTTATTTGGCATATTATAAATCATTACAAACTGAATGAACAACAACTGTCAGAATCTTTTCAATTAAAATGTTTTAAATGCAATTTTAGCCAAAGCTATATCACAATTTTTACTTTACAAAATCAAACAAAATTCATATCTGACTAGCTTTCTATCTCTCTAGATCATTAAAATGTCAAAAAAAATTGAAAAAAGGGCAATCATATATATGATTGCCCTTTTTTCAATTTTTCAATTTTTTCAATATATATATATAATGTTCTGATATAATCCAGACAATACATGAATTAAAAATTTTAAAGGTAACAATTGTCATCTTCAACAAATTGTCAACATTTAACAAATGTGCAGTTGCATGCAAACAGAAAAACATACATTTTGGCGAATATAGCATCCAGGTTATACAATTTTGTACCTTGGGTTTAAATACAAAAATCAAAAATTTCAGCCAATCAGTTCATATTGTCTGACCTTTCCACTGCATAGGCATAAAAATGGTCAGTCCTGATAAGCAGTGTATTTGACAAAGATGCCAAATGAGGTTTCTCACCTCTGTGAACAGAGACTCTCTACATTTTGGACAGGTGAACATTTTACTTGCATCCTTTAATCTGTGCAATCAGCTCCAGTACTTTGGTTTTCCTTTGGGTGGACAGCGGCAGGTCATAGACAAACTCAAAGAAGGTGAAGACGGAGCCAAGTGGTGCTGGATAGGACAAGTTACATACCCAGTACAGTTTGAAAAGCTTATCCACAGCACACGTCAGGCCATCATTCAGAGAAATGGTTACTCTGTCATTCTTAGCAACAATGATGTACTGCCTGGTTGCCCTCTTTAGATCACCGATGCATATCAGCTGGGGTTGGTGTGTTGTGGATGATGCTTCAGGATCACTGCAAAGCGATGCAATACTTGTTCCAGGCTTGGAGATGGGGGAAGATAAAGATAGTATTCAGTGAGGTGTAGACAAATGCTTTCCTCAGGTAAATACCGTGAGAACTTTACTGAATACATACCAGTGCAAAAAAGGCTGCAACGACTGGCACCAACTGTTGGGAGTAGGTGTGTTAACACATGGCGGGGGGGTTCTTGTTTCCAGGGCAGCTACTGATTTGAGCTTCGGAATGATACTGGCTTCCCATTTTCGCAAAAAGAGATCCACCTTTCCTCCTGTAAAATTGCCAAACTCCAAGTCCAGCCTACGGAAATAAAAGAAGTGTTTAAGTTTAAAATGAAGCATTAAATACATTAAATCAAAAGTACATTCTGTCCATTTGGTAGCTGTATGGCTAAAATCAAACTTTACAGTATCACATTTCTGTTACCCATTCCACATCAAGCTTACCTACACAGTGAAACAACAATTTACTTGGAGTGGTATTTGAATACAAGTCCATTATTCCTTAATTTTAGCTATGATTTGGGTCCCATCAGACCCTGAGAAAAAATTAGGACTTTTTAGCTGATGTTCAACTTTCTAGCAGACAATTTCTTATGTTGTCTATCTGCGGTTTGTCCTGTAGAGCTTTTTTGTTGAAAATAGTGCTGCTGAAAGCAGAGTTTCATACAGATTTAGGTGATTTTTTGTAGGGTTTTCACTTCCACGAGCAGCACTTTCTGCATTGTCATTTGATGTCCCTACTATTAGATAGTCATTTGGTGGTACGACTAAGATTTTGGACCATGTGAAAAGTGATGCTCATTGTAATCAGTGCGCAGGGAGTAATGATCAAACTCTGAAGTTATAAAACTTTCAAAATATTCACTAGGAGCTCATAAACATACCTCCAAATGTATCCACTCCTGTTATATACTTTGTATGCAAAACACAACTGAGTGGAGAAGGAGTACATAAACCATTACCAGAGAACCAAGCAACTTACCAGACTTGGCATGTCCAAAAACCGTGGGTACTCTCCGAATATTCCAGGCTCTGAGACTGGTGTATGTTTCCTCCATGCCTGACATGATAATTGGAAGGTTCTCAGCTGAGGGCCGCAATAACTTGGGTGACCCACTCATCTGTGCTGCTGGTATTCCCATCCTCTCGCCTGAGCTTCTTGTCTTCACCACAGTCATCTGTCACTTTTCGCTTCTTATAATGTCTCTGCCCCTGGTCGAGATTCCGTCTAAGGTTGCGCAGTTTAGTCTCTAGGAATCCACAATGAGAGACTGGATCATAATAATGCTCCTGAGGAAGAAAGGACAGAGGTATATGGGTAACAGCTGAGCAATTTTAACTGAGAAAAAAAGCTCTAATAAATAATTAGATAAAGGTTAAACGATACACAGTAAGTGGGAACAAGTGCAATTTACAGTATGTAGTGGAATTTACATTATTAAAATGCTAAATTTACTTACAAATCCTTCCCCCTGTCCTGCCACTTAAGGGTGGAAAAGTGGTGAGGATGCTTTTTGCTACAGTTAGCTTCTCTGCACTAAGAGGGTAACTGGAAAACAAAGGTAAACTTTTTTACTTCTGTGCACTTCAACATTTTTAAAGGAAAACATTCATTGCAAAATTTTAACAAAGTACAGTAAAGTGCGATACTTACTAACCACACCTCTCCACCAAATCCCCAATGCAAGTCTTCACAAGGAGCCTCCTCGATGGCACCGACAGGTTTCATACTCCTTAAGAATCTGTGGGGCTTTCCTGAGTGACTTCAGGGGTTGACTTTGTTCTTCTGTGGTAATGGTAGACTGTGTAAAGGCAACACCAGACACTTTACCTCTCTGCAATAATCTTCAAAGTCATGACAGCAAATTTCCACAGAGCATAAAAGCACGAGTTTACTCAAAAAGCTGCAGCAGAAGAAGGCGGTTTCTTAACTACGTGATTATAACGTAATGACTAAAAGAAATTCTGAATAATAAATAAATTGATTTTATCTTCTAGTTGCTACTTGGTGAATAAATCTGATCCTGACTAATAGTGATGTCTGATGTCTGTGGCACTGCTGACAATAAGAATTTTTTTTTTTTACAAATTTCTTTCTCATCTATAAAAGTGGTTACAAGGACTTTGACAGATTCTAAGTTGTCATATGTGTGCTGAAAAAATGAAACACATGGCTAAATAAGTAAGATAATTTGCATGGTCAAGTTGCTGTTGTTTGGTTTTTTAAATAACACTATTACTTCCTCAGAAGTTCTGCATAAAAAAGAAACTATATCAGAGCATGTTTCCAGCAATAAGCCTTAAAAAAGAATGTGCACATACTTTAGTTAATCATACTAGATGCAAAAACTGCTTTAACTGCTTGAAAAAATAATTATCTCTGTCAATATGAGGTATATTTCATGTTAAAGTTACTCAGTCTTTATTCCTATTCTCTGCTAGTAAACGAATGGTCGCGGTGATAACTACATTTGCTATATTCAGAGCTAACGACAATATTGTCATTTTACTCAACACTGCTACGGTTAGGTGCTGACTCTGGCGTTGCTCATAGACAACATAATGCCTGTCGGAGCCGCTAGCCAACTACCACACTGGTTCTAAGAGCAATTTCTGAATACTCTAATACATAAATAAAGTAAATAGATAAATACATGAATAAAGTAATACATAAAAATACTACCAAAACACATTAACTCTAATGGAGTATGGCACGAAATCCAAGAACTAATAATAAAATTAAGAGTAGGATATGTTAGCAAGACTGTTACATTAAGGTTAGCTAGGTATAGTTAAGCAGTAATTAACTTAAACTCTAAACTCCTTTAATTTATATAAATTCACATTCTTCCAGAAACCCGGCATATTTTCAGTACATTAAGATAAACTGGTAAATGATACTTACTGTAAGGTCTGACAACATACTAGGCGACTTAACCTCCATCTTTGTCTCCTTTGTCTCATTGGCGCGAAAGATAGCGCCCCCTTCCCGCCGCCGGTATGTCATGTTGCTGGGCAGAATTTGTTTCAATTTTAAGCATGTGTGTTCTTACTCATTTCATTTTCTACTTTTGCTTCAATTGTATTCACATGTTACGGTCAAAATTAAGCCTGTTCTTTGTGGATACTTATGCTTATAGTATAGCCATGGCCATTAATTGGTATGCCATACATATTGAGAAATAAAAAATTAATCCTCTTTCAGAATTTTAGTACACCTTGGTCCACATTACATTATAAAATGTTTTATGTGTTGAAAGTAATGAGGAAAGGATTAAGGAAAACAAACAATAACTAAACATTTTATTTATTCAGTTAATATAGTTATAATACATTGTTAATCTACAATTTATTTCACTAAACACAGGGCTAGCATCAAATTACTGAGCTGCTAATTTTAGTTCCTGTTGTTAAATTCTGAAAATAACACACAAAATGTGTTAAACTGTGCAACACATCAAGTGTGTTAAGCGTTTTACACATTTTTTCAATGTTTACACATTTTCTTACACATGTTATGTTAAAATTTACACAAAATGTGTTAATAGTGTAACAACACATTTTTTGTGTCATTTTTTAACACATCCTTTCTAAGAGTGTAGCCACACAAACGCACTGCAACAGTAAGACTTGATGAGACAGAGGGGGTTACAGGTAGGGCCCCAACAGTCAGCAAAACAAGTCATAAAACAATAAAAGCTGCATACTTATCAAGAGCATCCCAGCACACACATCCCAACTGTAGTTCCATAGTTTTTCACCTTTTTTCTTTACAAACTGCTCTTTTCATCTCTCCATGTCAGAGGTCAACTGAAACCAAGTCCACCTATATAAAAACACCCCATCAGACACACAGTATTTTCCTCAGCACTTCACAACTTTCGCAAGGTATATCGTTTTAACTTTTTTTTTCGGACCCCGGACACAGCGCTGTGAGGTAGTTAGCACACAATTTGGCCATGTAGAAAGCATCGTTTGTTTGGAACGCGTCATCACTGTTCATACGAGTTTAATTTAATCAAACCTCATTTTAGGATCTACGTGGCTCCTCATCACTCGCCGATTCATCATTTTATTTAAATATCAGAATTTTCAGAATGGTGATCCAAGCGGGACACAGAGGCTGCTAGTTTTAACGCACCAGAATGCCGCAAATATAAATAAAAGCCTGACTATCGAGTGAGCCTAGCCGCAGCGACACCTTTCTTTCAAATGGATGCCTGCTATGGGGCATAGCCTGCAGGTGCGTTGGAGCCGACTTTGCTACCCGCACAGAGCGTTTCGGACAGTCGGGCACTGCTTATGCAATAAAGAAAAACAACAATACAGCATGTTTCTCTGCTCCAAGACATCCGCGGTCCTTTCACACGGTAAGCATGTCTGTTATACCCAGCGCATAAATGTCTGTATGTCAGCGCTGATTAAACCCTGTTTAAAATGTGACACGTTTGTTGTCCAAAAACATTTCCTCTAAATTTGCAAAGTTACTGATTTAAAATCTGCTCTAAGAAATATTTCCTGTGATCTAAAATTTGGCACATTTATATTTGTGTCTGGTAACAACAGCAGCAAATGTGCTGTACAGCTGATTCTTTTGAGGGTGTAGCGCCTTCAAAGGTTGACGTAGGCACCATGTAGAGTTATAAAACGGGGTTTATTCTGGTCTCGGGAGAACTGCTCAAAGAAGAAAACGATTTTTTTTAAAAACATCACATCAAAATGCATTCTTCTACTTTGTGTAAATCAATCACAACGTAATTAATCACAGAAAATAAAACATTTAAAGAACACAAGCAAAGTAAGTTGACCTCCAGGAGGGGCTAAATAGTCCTTTGTGGCCTTACTGTCTTTTTCTAACTTATTTCTTGCACTTATTTAATTTTGAACATTACTTTTTCCATGTGTGGAGCTAACCATGTGTGCTAGCAAAAAAGGGGTTGGGTGGAGACCCAAAAATGCAACCAACTCTACATTCCACTGTTCATCACCAGATGGTGCAAAAGCGCAAGATCCAGACATAAAGCATCAAATCCAAAAGTCCTTTACAGAGGGTTTTTATCATTATTATTATTATTATTTATTATTTAACTAACTTTTTAAATGTTTCACACATTAAACATTAATGCATGAATGGATGTGTATTTTAAAATGAAATACTTACAGAAGACATTGTTAATTATTAACAGCTTAATTATTGTGCTTTGTATATGCTACATGTATATATAGTACATGCAGTATGACAGGAACACAGAGGTTTAGTGCCAGACTTCACATAAAAAGTAGCAACTATGTTAGGATCCATGATTATCATGTGTGGTGTTAGTTTACATTAGTGGCTCCTCTCATGAAGGTGTGTGGATCTCTCACCTCTCTCCAAATTGTGGTTGTGTGTTTGATGCTGAAACAGATGAAGACTGCTGATTGGCTGAAGTAGGGTACAATATATATTTTTGGTTTTTGGTTTGGGCAGTGCTCACCGCTACATTAAATAAACTGCTGCTCGTGTGTGTTTGTAGGTTCTCAGTCATCCAGCTCATGGTTGTCTAAGGAGCCCGGAAACACTTCAGCCACCTGGAAATACCCAGCCTGCAGAGTACATCATATGATTTATTGATTTATTTTGTGTTCATGTCACATGGATGGATGTGAAATTAATTTATGATTGTTTTGTTTTTTGTCTGTTTCTAGAGGAGACGTCGTTCAGGTTGCAGGACTTGGTGGTTATAGAGTAAATGCCACCGGCCACACACGTAAGACCATATTTTGTTTGATTATTTCACAGTTAATGCTAGAATCTGATTTTGGTTTCTGTGACTGTTTTATACTTACATTTATGTTTTTTGTTTAATACTGAATGAAGAACAAGTTTTTTTCTTTTTGTAAATTTTGGAGTAGATATACTGTGCGCCAAGTTCCTTGTTTAAAAATCATTTGGAAACATAACAAAAGATGAAACATCATTCTACTCACAATTTTAGCTTTTGAAAGATTATGAATAACTTTTGTTCTTTTCCTTTTTCTCTAGTCCCTGATGAACCACCTAATCTTCAGTGTGCAGACATGTGTGTTGCTGACTGTGAGCCTACCAGATACTCTCAGTGTACTGCATATGTGCCATATAACAACAGGCTGTGTCTGGAAGAACATCAAGTAGATGCACGTGGGGTTAGTTAACTGCTAATATTACTGTATATCATCTGTGTATGTTTTAGATATTTTGGGGAGCACAAACTACATTTCTCTTCTCTCAGGGTGATTCTGGTGGTGGAGTGATTTACAACATGATTTATGGTGTAATCAGTTCTGGTTTTGAACGTGTCTGTACTGGACCAGCTGTTACTGTGAATGTTTGTTCTGACATGAACTGGATAAATCAGAAAATTGCTCAAAATAATGGAAAATAACTGAATGAAAATAACATCCAGAATAAACAATCATCTCTACATGAAACTTGTGTGCTGTGTGTTGTTTCTACTCTAGAATATCTTCATGTTAACTGCAAATTGTGAACCTTTTTCTTTGGTCTAAAATATTGTGTCAGATTTGCAGCTTGTGTGTGTTTGAATGTGGTGTCAGGTGTGTAGCAGCTCATCCTGTTGTTCAGAAACTCTCAGACTCACACTGTGAAGATGCAGAAAGGCTTTCTGATCAGACATGCCACCAATCAGCTGCAGGGCCTGAACATGATAGACTTCATAAATCTGAGTTGATTGTTGGGGGTGGAAATGTTTACGTGGAGGCTGTTGGCCTCCGTGCACTGAGGGCATTAAAATAAATACAGTAACCATCAAAATAAGTTTTGTTGATAAAATACATTTCTTGAAACCGTCCATTGTTTTGTCCGAACTCTAAAAACTGAATCCAATTTTCAAACTAAAAGCAGTGCTTTCAAAATTTACACTAAAGCAAAAAACCTACAAGAACAAAAAATAAACAAAATAAAATTATAGTACATAGCGACATATGTGTTTTATTTCTCATAACACATCATTTCCATCTTGTCTTCAGTCCTGCATTTTTATACTTCTAAGACCAAAATGAAAACTAAACTCTTCATATTCACAAACACTATTTGTTTCAGGATTTCATCATGATTCATTTTCCATATGAGGCAGTGCTTTCAAATTACTTTTGAAGTAGTACAGAGAAATTACTCTTCTCCTCGTCTTTTAAATTGCATCAATATTTTCCAACTGAGCAGTAAAAGGACACGGAACTCAAACATGAAGCATCAACGTGATGTTTAGATGTCAATTAATATTACAATAAGAGACTAAAGTAACTCGCTTTGAACACTTCAGTTTTCTCTCTTGATGCTGCTGTTTGTTTCCTCCCCCACTTGTATTTTTCTGCACTTCAGTGAATGTGCATAGCGCCCTCTGTTGTATGTTTGGGAGAACTGCACTACATTGTCATCAAACGAAACTGTGCAGAGGTGGAAAATGAGCAAAGGAAGCACATCAACTGAAGAAGCTTCTTGGATCAGAAGTTAAACATCATCCAGAACCTTAAAGAAGTAAAGTCGCTTTCTTTCCAGGCTCCTTAGACAACCATGACCTGGATGACTGAGAACCTACAAACACACGAGCAGCAGTTTATTTAATGTGGACCTGAGCAGTGCCCAAACCAACAACCAAACAATTTTTACTGAACCCTACTTCAGCCAATCAGCAGTCTTTATCTCTTTCAGCATCAAACACAAACCACACCTTGAAGAGAGGTGACAAATCCACAAACACCTTCAAATGTAAACACACATCACACATGATGAACATGGATCCTAACATAGTTGATACTTTTTTTTGTAAAGCCTGATACTAAATGTATGCAGGCCACCTGAACTGCTTTTTCTCGAGTGCCGCCCACTGGGTTGGTCACTAGAACTGTGTGTTGCCATCACTGGAGCTGTGGTTGGTCTTTTAGATTATTTAGACTGGGACTGTTTTTTGTTGATTAGGCGGCATGGTGTCCTGACGGCTGCCTCTGTTGTTTTTTTTCCCAGGAGGAGGAGAGTGGAGCACAGGTGGACAGCAGCCATGGGAGCAGAGAGCACAGAGTTTTGGGTGAAGACATGACACAGGAGTCGAGGGAGCTCAAGGGATTATTGTGTTGTCTTATTTACTCCACTGTAAATAAAGAGCACTGTCCATCGCACGAGTCCTGCTTTTGGGTCCTCCTTCCCCACTTCACAAACACTGAAACTAATTATACAGGTAATAATAAAGGAACCAGAAGTTCACATCTATAGCTTTAAATTTGGATAAATCTGTCAACACAACCATCAATAATAGAATAAAATACAAACAAACACTGAAACTAATGAAAAATTACACATGATATATGAACTGTGGAAACTAACTGAACAATAAAACTCAGAATAAACAAATTCAAACATTATATGAAAGGTATAAACTGATTTGCATCTTATTGATTTGCAGGCTCACTTTGCTCCAGGACTTGACGACTGGCCCAACCCGTACAGTCTTTGGCTCTTAATACTGAATGTTGAAAACTGATACTCATGGACACCTTATTTCAGCCTCTTTACTTTGCATAAGAGACCCAAAGCATTACATTAACATGATGTTGTCTAGTGGACCAGCACGTCCATTACATGTTTTGCCGTTATTGCTGTTTGTTACGAGTTCAAATATTGAGGGTGAGCACAAAACAATAATGGTCCAGAAGAGCTTCGGTCAAACAATGATTTTAATGAACACGCGCGTGGGGAGATGAACACTGCCCACAGACAGCATCGATCTCCGCCCAATGATACACAAGCAGTTGTTTTATACCATCAGGGTTTACGTTTATGACGCCCCCTCATGCGTCAAGCAGATACAATACATGCATAAGTTTCAAAACCACAAATGTTCTGTTGACGACTTTGGACACATTTAAAAGGACATCTTCTCCGTCTCGAGGCCAGGTGCTTCCTATTAATCTTCTAACTCTCGCTTATCTCCTGGAAAAAACTGTCCCTTAGGCAGACACAATTTTGCAGTCACAAGCTTTTGCAAACTATTATTTGAACTCTTACCTAAATATGAGTCTAACTACTGTTTGTGTGTGTGTGTCTCGACCTCCAACGCACTCGGCCTCACCCCGCCCGTTGATGCTTCTAACCTTTTACCAGACAGCTCTCTGTGATAGGTGTAATAATCTTAACTAAGAACATGTGTAATCTATTGAATAAATGCTTTGATGAAATGATAATTAATGTAATGGTAATGATGATGGTTATGAATAGTAGCAGTAAAATATTTCCCTGATCTCCACACTCCCGCTTTTGACCTCTTGACCACAAGAGGTCACCATACGTTGCTTGTGTCACTCCTCGGCCCACTCAGCTGCTTCCATGTCCATTAATGGCATCATGGGCCCGGGTCACCGTTCCCTCTCTAGCCGTCCTCTGGCCCAGGGAATGAGACAACACCCTCTGAGACATTAGACAAAAACAAACACCTTTCCCTACTACGCCTCCCACACTCATCTCCTCAATTGGTCTCTTAATTCTTCAAACTTGGTTCAAGCTATCATGTTTGGGACTCTCTAATCAAAAGCGAGTCTGACTTATGGCCTTGGGTCCCTATTTCGTCTACCTTTAACAACGGTGGGAGTGAAGCTCCCGTGGAATGTGCTCTCTGTCTCCTCTATTATCAGAAAAAGCAAGGTCCTGACTCTCTGAAAACAGTATTTCTTATAACTCAGCAGTATAATGCATCATAAAACAATATCATTCATTCACAATAAATCAGCAGCCTAATGTAATACAAATCAGTTTAACAAATGTAATAGTTATCACCTTCTTCTAATTCAGGAGAATAATGCAAACTAAAACTACATAATAATTTCACAATCATTAATCAGGGGCATAACGTGGCATAAGATAATATAATAATCTCACAGTCCCCCTTTGATCTCTTTTAAAAGAGATCACTTACACCCTAGAATCCAGGTTTGCGAGGTCCATTTCTTCTTCTTAGTCCTGAGGCCCTGTGTCCCCGTTTAACGAGTGGACCATATTGGATGACCTCTGTGTTTGCACAGTTCAGATGCAAGAAAAACTATGATTACAACAACAATAGTAGTTACAGATGACACTCCCATCGCTCTCCAGTTCTCCCACAGCTTTATCTTGGTGCTCCAGTTTCCCCAACCTCATTTTGGTGCCACCTTGTACCTTTCAAACGTACTCAGACTAGAACCTCTGTCCAAGGAGCTTTTAACCTTTACTTTATTGCTGCAGCTATCAGTGTCTTCCAGTCGGGTGATTCTCTGCTCTTCTTTCTTCGACCTCAGGGGTTAGACCACCCTTCAGTCGTTGCACAGATCAGGGGATTATTCTGCCCCGATTTTCAAACAACGATCTGTGTATTCTGGGGTCACAGCCGTGTCCCCCTTTTTACCAAGAGCCTCTCGAACCTCGTTGGTCTGGTGTTCCTGGTTTTTTGCCAACCCCTTCATGGTTATTGCTGTGTTTATGGGATCCATCCTTTTGAGGTGACTAGCTAGAGCCCAAACTGCATGACCCTTGGCCCCAGTTGCTGTCTCGGCAGTCTCCACGCCTATCTCTGCTGCGAAGGATCCTCATATCTCCGTGACCTCGTCTGGTGTCTGTTCCTTTCTCTGTAAGACAGAAAACCAAAACACCTCTCTGCCTAGCCTTAATAATCTAATGTTGTTATTCATTGTTCCTCGAGTGATTCAAAATTGGTTTAGAATATTCAGAATGTTCAGGACTCTCTGGCCCAGGGACTTATTCTAATCATAATCTATGTGTGTGTAAGCGTGTTTGCATTTAGCCCTCTGCACTCAAAGTCAATACCTGCAATATATCAGTCCGGTCCATCACGCCGAACGAAGCTTATGACCTTCTAAAGACTGAGTGCCAACTCATTATGAGCACATTTGCAATGCGTATATGAAAATAAAAATAACCACTTATTTTAGTAAAAGAAATCAAAAACAAATTAACCATTTTTACTTCTAATCTTTGCCACCTTTTTACAAAAATCATGTGTTTCTTTCAGCCTTCCGTCCTACGATTTCCTCTCCAGTGCGATACTCAGCTTCTCATGAACACAGGGATTTTATCCTCTAAACCAGGGGTCACTAACAGGCGGACCGGGGTCCGAGTCCGGACCCAGTCGCCATCCTATATGGACCCGGACCTATAGTTAACAAAATATTAAATTATATTTAATTTTGACGGGGCGATTCAATTTTAAGCGGTAACCTTACATTGTATTAGACCAGGGAACATACTAACCAATTGTGTGCGAGTTACGCCACCCACGTGACACTACTTAGCCAATCACATCTGCGCATTCAAGGCGATCGCAACGCTGAGTGCAGACACAGACAGACAGAGGAAAGACATGGTGAGAGGTGAATGACAAGCGAGACGATTAACGATACAGTGAGACAAGACGTGAGCGGGAGTCACAAGAGGTAAAACAACTATGGCGCTTTCAAAAAAGAGAAAAGTAGACACCGAAAATAGAACTTTCAAGACTGAATGGACTGACGCATATATGTTCATTCTTCCGGCCGCAAGCAGCAAACCAGTGTGTCTCATATGTTCAGAAACCGTGGCACTGATTAAAAGTGGCAATGTCAAACGCCACTATGAGACAAAGCACAAAGCTTTTGAACAATCATACCCACCCAAGTCTGAACTCAGGTCCCAGAAAATTAGCAGTCTCAGAGCCCAATATGATCAGTCCACAAGGATCTTAACCAGTTCTTTCACCGCCCAACAACGTGCTCATGAATGTTCCCTCAGAGTTGCTTGGATTTTAGGTCAACACAAAAAGCCCTTTGCAGATGCAGGTGTTGTCAAAGAGTGCATGAGTGCAATAGCAGAAACATTACTTGAGGGTAAACAAAAAGAAGAGCTTCATGACAAAATAAAGCAAATACCTATGTCAGCATCAACAGCCACAAAGAGAAGTGAATTATTAGCTCAGGATGTGCTATCCCAGCTGGAAGAAGCTATTCATAAGACACCATGTGTAGGCTTGGCTGTAGATGAGTCCACTGATGTGTCTGACAATGCTCAGCTGTTAGTTTATGTAAGGTTCTTCAACAATGATAAGAAAGAGTTCTGTGAAGACCTGCTAGGTGTAACTTCCCTTCACAGCACTACAAGAGGAGAGGATATTTACCTGGCCATTAAGGAAATGTTAACAAAGCGAGGAATAGAGCCAAACCAAGTGGTTTCAATAACCACAGATGGAGCCCCTGCTATGATGGGGAGAGAGAAAGGAGCTGTAGCAAGAATGAAAGAGGACAATCCCGAGCTAATCTCTTATCATTGCATTATTCATCAGTCAGTGTTATGCTCCACCCTGTCAGACGAGTATGCTGAGGTGATGAAAACAATGATGAAAATGATTAATTTTCTCAGGGCATCTTCTT
This sequence comes from Mchenga conophoros, assembly GCF_057382185.1. Classification (NCBI taxonomy): domain Eukaryota; kingdom Metazoa; phylum Chordata; class Actinopteri; order Cichliformes; family Cichlidae; genus Mchenga; species Mchenga conophoros. The sequence goes on from NC_140537.1 coordinate 13,975,047, forward strand.
CTTGTCAGCATCGCATGCTCAGGGAATTTCTCAGAGAAGTTGATGCACACGCTGATGATCTTCTGCTTCACAACAATGTGAGATGGCTTAGCAAAGGCAGGGCATTGGAGCGATTTTGGTCCATCAGAAGTGAAGTAGCAGCTTTCTTGGAAGAGCTGGAAAGTCAAAAAGCAACAAACTTTTCTCTCTTTTTAAATGATGGGAAAAACATGGATATTGTGGCCTTTTTGGTTGATATCACTTCACACCTGAATGAACTGAATTTGAAGCTGCAGGGCAAGGACAATTCAATTTGTGAACTGATGACAGCTGTCCGCTGCTTTCAGAGGAAACTTGAAGTGTTCAAAGAAGACCTGCAAGGAGACTATGCACACTTCCCAACAGTGAAGGAACAGGTTCAGGGACAGAGAGATGTGTCCTCTTTTGTTGAATTTGTTGATAAGCTGATTGAAAACTTCAGCAAACGTTTTGATAGCTTCAGCTTTGGACAGCAGCTCACCATGTTCATAAAGAACCCATTTGCCATCACTGATGTCAGAGGGTTCTCAAAGGAAGTCACACAGCACTTCAAGTGGGCAAATGCTGGGCCTCTTCAAATGCAACTAATTGATCTCCAAGCAGATGTGGCCCTGAAAGAGCAGTTTGGAAGAACTGAACCTGCCACTTTCTGGCCCCAATTGGTCTCTGAGACAGCTTTCCCAAATCTGAGGAAAGTAGCCCTGTACATCTTGACCATGTTTGGCTCCACATACAGCTGTGAGGCAGCTTTCTCCACAATGAACATAATAAAAACTAAATATCGTTCCAGGATCACCAATGAGCACCTACACATGTGTATGAGAATGGCCCTGACACCATTCCAGCCCAGATTTAAAATCCTAGTAGAGCGAACTAAAGCTCAGTTCTCTCACTGAACAACAGAAAGTTGGGACGTGGAATATAAGGGGGAAAGAAAGAGAAACTGTAAAATTGTTAAAATGTTTTGATGTTATCTGTTGAAAATGTATTGAGACTGTTTAGTCGAGATGTAAAATGTAAAGAAAAAGGGAAACTTTTTTTTTCTGAAATTAATCACTTTGTTTTAAGATGCACAATTTAGCCATTTTATTTATTTTCTCTAATTCATTTTAAACAGCAGCCCTATTTCTAATGTAGGCCTACTGTGTGTTTCAGTGTTAACAATAAATTTTGTTGAAATGTTTTAACTTGTATTTTCATTGATTTGACAGTCTATTGTTCATACGTTCAGATATAAATTAAAAAAAAAAAAAAAAGGTTGCTTCTCTATCACAATCATAACGTAAGTTAGACATTATGATGTCCCGGACCTCTGCTTGAGAAGATTTTCTCCAACTGGACCTCCTCAAATTTTAGTTTAATACCCCTGATCTATAGGATAAGATGCACTTGTATGACCATTTGTTTTGTTGCGGTAGGATTCCAAAATAACATTTCTTTTCTATAAAGTAATTTAGCTTAAAGCTGCAATGACATATTCCCATTTTAAAAAGAAAATGAACTATTGAAACAAAGGTGCAGGGTTTAAAAATGTAAATCCTTACTATACGTCTTCCTTTTCTGACCTGTTTTTGATCTTAAACTCCTCTTATATATCGTTGTTCTTTCGAATGAAACATCAAATTCATCAAATTTTAGGAAAAATTCATGTCTTATAGCCAACCCCAGCCCTCCAGCTTAATGTCTTCCACTAAGTGCTCATATAAACTACCGCCGATAAATGAGACGTGTGATGTCAAGAACGTGATCAGCAGCAGCACGCCCACCTGCAAAAGTCCTTATTATTTTTTTGGCAGAGTATAAAAAGCCAACATAATATTTTCATGGATAGAATCATTTTTTTCTATCACAGTCAGACTAAGTGCAAGAAAAAACTGAAAGATGTGTATTTTCATTTCATGAAATGACACAAAGTTCAAAGAGTCCTTGATTTATTCTTTTTTTTTTACTATTTGAAAAAAAACAACAACAAGCACACACATTCCTGGACCCAAATTGGCCAAAACTTAAAAAAAAAATCCTAACATGTATTAGAAATGTTTTTAAAGAGACAGCTTTGTGAGTCCTGGAAGTCATACAGTGGCAGCAGCACCAAGATAAAGAAAAGCATTTGTGTATGATGAAATAATATATTAAATACACATCACAACAAAAATACACATTTCTGCGAAACAGTTTCAATTTCTAATCATGGAAAACTATAATGTTTTCAGTGGATTATTCATTCACATAATGAATGTAGTTGATATTTTATCACTGATTGCACATTTCCTGCAATAGCTGTGGAGTGTGTGTTCATTTGAATCAGTCACTTCTACAGTGAAGTGTTGAACAAAAAAATTCAAAATGACTAACTCGTGATTCTTCGTTTAAGCCTCTATCAAATACGCTTCCTATACGTTGATTCAGGAAGCCTGAACCTCATTGCTTTAGTCCATTGTTGCATTGCTTCAAAAATATTGCACACCTGTGTAGGTCCTACCTTCCATTTCGGACAGAGATACACAAGCAGGCTAATAATTTCCACATGGGGCCAAAATGTCATTTTCTGTGTCCATCGTGACTCTGTATGCTACAATAATTTACCTCAAAACTGATTTTGTTTTTTGTGCTCACAACCTGTCAGTTTTCCCCACCGTTTTTGAACCACTTTCATCCACGGTGTTTGAGTACGGGTCCTGTTTTATTTCATTGCCTTCGTAGCTGATGTTATCATAAACTTGTCTCATGTGGCTGTTCGTCTCCGCCTTTTCCCTGTCCTTTTCTTTTTCCTGCTGGAACTGGAGCAGCACCGCTTTATTTACACCGGGACCTGAGAGAAAGGAGCACGACACAATGCAACAGCGAGACACTTAGTCTTCACCTTCAGTTTTAATAGTTTCTCTACTACACATAAAGAACCCAGAGGAAAATGATGTACGTACCGAAATAACTGAGCACCACTGGGAGGAATATAAGTCCGTGAGCCATTCCCAGGAGTGTAATGACGAGGTTCAACCGGAAGAAGAAAATCTGGATGAGCTGCGCTTTGGCAAACGCCAGCACGATGATGCCTGGCAGGTTAGTCATAGCAACACCAGCAAACACCTTGAGGGTGCAAAAAAAGGGAAAATTCATTTGAAAACATGTCTTTATTTTCCTTTTTTTGGTTCAAATTTTTCTTTAATGGGTGATTAACAACATCAGCTCTTGCTTTACTTACTGCGCTGCCCATTTTGGCTGTAGCCTCGATTGCTCTTTCCACACGTGTGGGCTTGGTGCTGAGTGCAAACGATCTCGTCATATGCGACACAAACTCAACAGAGATGCCCACCGCCTGCAGATTGCACAGAAGATGTGAGACTTTCACTAAACCATCAAAAATGAATCTCTGCAAAGCACGGGAAAAATACAAAAGGCTAGCAAATTTAGTAAAAATATCCACACTCAGTTGATTGTATAGGTTGGTCTCCAAAGAAACCCAGTGATGCAGCTAATCAGCACCTGTTATTAGGCAGACTGGTCAACACAATGTCTTTCCATAACTGTGTCCGCACTTGAGAAAATGAGCCTCCTTCAGTCCCAATGATCTGATTTGCTCTTACCGTGACCAGATTGATGAGAGCCACTGCGTTATAGTCGATGCTCCACAGAGTCATGACACCGACTGTATCCACAACGATCATGACAATGGTGAGCAGATTGAGCAGGCCGGAGCGCAGATCCAAGCCGAGCAGCAGACAGCAGACCACGAAGGTCGGCAGCAGACACAAGGAGATGTTGAAGAGTCCCTCATTCACAATAGTCAGGTACTGCTCATAAAATACGTAGGTTATCCTGGAAGGAGGAGAAACATAAAACATTGATCAGAAAATACAAACCGCTTAAAGACGAAAACAACTTTCTGGCAGAGTGGTTGGAGCTGAGTTGCAGGGAAATGGGGAAAGCACATACGTGTAAGGGAACACTTCAAAGTCAGGCGAGGTGCCTGGCACGCGCCTCATGCCTTGGGTGATCTTGTCAGCAAGCTCCCTGGCCATCTTCAGGGCAGCGGTGAACTCCTGGGAGTTGGTTAGAGGTGTGTGGTAAGCCATGAACCGAGAGGCTGGAGAGACAGGGGGGTAAAAAAGGTTTTATTTCCTATTTTTTAAATCTGTTTTTGAATGAATAGAATCACTTCCACTGCTATGCGGTGTTTTTGGGGACCTACCTATTATTTCCCCACTTTCATCTCTTACCACTGCTTTGTCATACGCTCCTAGACCGCTGTTTAAAAAAGACAGTAAGCCATGAGATTTCCGTTTTGATGCTGGGATTTATTAGTGTGTATGCGCGCATTTACAATACAAACCCTTTGGAGCACTGCAGGTCAGGCCTGTTAGTCAGAAAGTCAGGAAGGTAGCGGTTGAATTGTGCCACAGTGGGCCTCACCGTATCATTATCAGGACGTGCCAGACACCTTTTAGCACAGATTAAACCAGCTGTTAAGACAAATAAGAAGAGTAGGGGTTATTGAAGTCATGTCTTTGTTCATGTTTAGACAGTAACATCAAAAACTGCATGCAAGTATGTTTTTTTAATGCTTTTTTCATTTCAGAAATGATTCTCACATTCAATTGCAGGACAGAAATGTCCTACATTGGGACCGTTGGTGTACAGACGACAACATTTGGATTGGGGGTTCAACCAGTCAATGAAATCATCCACCCACGAGTTCGCAGGGATAGCCACATAGGATCTAAAGTTGAGATCATATAAATAATTATTTATTCTCATAATCATCAAATTCAGAAAAAGGTAAGAAACAGCAATACCTTGTTAGTCTGTTGCATTAAAAGTAACATTATCCAGCACTTCCAAGCAATAATTGATCATTTTATTCAAAATTGAAGTTTAAAAAACCACTTCAGTTTGTGTTTTAAGGGGTTCTGTGCTTGAATATTTGGCCATTTTTCTCTGTCTTTCTCTATGCTCAGTATGCTTCAGGAAGCTAACAACCTGTAGCTACTTCAAATGTAATAATATCAGTCTCATACTTAGTAAATTTCAAACCATCTATCTGGATCTGGGATTATGTACTGAATATTTCTAAATAACTACAGCTGTGTTTAAGAAGGCTCAGCAGCACTTTCACTTCCCGAGGTTGCTGAAGAAGTACTGTGTAGATGAGAAACTGCTGGTTTGCCTTCTTTCGCTCACTGAAAGCATGCCAGCGTACTGTGTTACAGCGTGGTCTGCCGGATGCTCTGCAGCAGATAAAAGAAGCTACCCCCAGGGTAATAAAGACAGCATGAAAGCTCACTGGCTCCGCTCTTCCCTCCTTGGAAGAGACTGAAAAAGCAAGATACCTCTCAAATGTCTTAAAAACCCCTAAAAACAGCTGTCACACTGGATACTTGCTATTTGACCTGTTCCCCACTGGTAGACGCTACAGCTCCACCAAAACAGAGGCAAACAGCTCAAGCCCTAACTCAAGCAGGGTTGCTGTAATGCACCATGACACTTTCTATTTAATTCTTTGCTCCTTTTTCATTCATAATCATTCATTGTCTTCTACTGAAAGGCCTGACTTTACTGTGGGAATGACTTTGTTGTTTTATTGTGTGAATGGCTTGTTTTTATGCTTGGGGCACCTGCACAATTAGCATCTCAATTTAACTATTTTATAACACAAAGATTATTAAAGGCGTTCTGATACAAATCTTTCAGTTAAATTTATTGGAGTTCTTAATGATAGATTTATTGTTCCTGTTTTATGAGATGCTGTTTGCCAGCTGATAAGGCTGCTGATAAATACTGGCACTATCACTCAGAGACACCCTTCATCTGCTCTGTGGCAATTATGTTGTTGAGTTTATCATTAACTGATCTGACTGGAAAGTGTGTAACAGGTTGCTACTACGATATCAGCAAGGTCAAGGATATGTTGTGATGTGAAGGACACATGCAGAGTATCAGAACTGTTGCAAGCAACTGGTAGATACAGAGTTTAAGTGAGCAACAATGGTACAGAGTTTGCTTTTAAAGCTTAAAGTTTCCCGTGTTCGGATTATAAACAATAAATCCACTGACTCACCGTTCAGGGTAGTTTGTGGCGTACTGGATCTTCTGAGTCAGCGAGAACTGATCACAACCCACGCTGGAGCAGACTGCATTCATGCCCTCCACAGAGGTGAAGTTGAACCCCTTTTTTGTTACAAAATAAACAGGAACGCCAACTTCAAAGTACTTGTTCAAGTACTGGAAATAGGTCAGCATGTATGAGTCCTGCATCGAAAACAGAAATATCTTTGTGAACAGGTTTAACAGGAAGAAAATAGTGTCATTGCCATTTATACATAATTGTGCTTACTGACCTGAGGCATAGCCAGCTCCTGATCCAAACCCACTTTCACATTCATCATGAGGAATAAGGCTCCACAGAACATAAAGATGAAAACTACTATCTGAGGAGAACATAGAATAGAGTGAATTTATCAAACATCTGTTTAAAAACACACACATCTCAATATGAGTTTGTGTTCATCTCATTAAATTTCATCTCGCAAGATTTAACATCAGTGAGACAGCTGAGGTCAGCGGTTTAGAATAACTGTGGACTGAACATATTTTATGTTGTTGGTGAGGCATTACCACTATGATCCTGGTGTAGCGGTGCAGTAGAACAGGGGCATAGTATTTCTTCATGAATGGCATCAGAAAACCCTTATTTGGCTTTTTTGGACGCTGTTTTGACACTTTAATGCAACAGAGAAGTTCACAGCGGTTGTTGTCTTGGCGCCGGGCATCCAGGGACAACAGCGCAACAAAAGCTGTCATCTGGAGGGCAAAGTCCATGAGCACAGCCAGAGCAGCATATAGAGCAAAGGACTTCACTGCTGGCATAGTGGACAGGGCCCCTGAAACAAACATGGATAGAGGGTAACGCACCAGACAAAACACCAAGTCCAGCTTGGTGTAAAAAAATTTTATTACATTTTTAAAACTAAGGATTCAACTAAGGATATCAGATTATATACCTAGGAAGAAGCAGACAGACTCAGAAAGACTGCACAGGAGCATGCTGGGAGCCACGTTTCCAAGGACACGCCCGATCTGCTCCTCTCGCGTCTCGTGAGGCCTCCGCACATCTCTCTGGAAGACAGGAAGAGTAACTTAATAAAAATTCCACCATGTTAAAAAAATGGCACCATTGTACATTTATGGCACACATAGATATACAATACCTGGTACTCCAGAACAAAGATGAAGATGTTGTCAGCTCCCACGGCGAGCACCAGGAAGGGAACGACCTGAAGGATGACCAGTGAGGAGGGTATGCCAATCCAGGAATAAAAACCCATTGAGGCCAGGACAGAGCAGGCGACCACCAGGATCCCACCCAAACCAACCAGAAACTTAGAGTCCACCTACAGGACAAAGAGATGCAAATGTACAAACGTCTCAGTGAACCCATTGACATTTCTTTATTACGCTGTAGTAAGAACAATAATCCTGACATAGGCATACTGTATCAGCTTCTCCTTATCACGTACAGTAGGTGATATATACCATTCTATCATTTTTTCTCTCTGTACAGAAGCCAGTATAACCCAGGGGCATATTTTATGCTCACATTTTTACAGCAACAACTAAATTCATGTTTTAGCAACTTAAAAAAAAAAAAAAAGCTCAGATCATAACGCTTTCAGCTCTTGGTCAGAGGGTTTAAAAAGCATGTTGTTTCTAGTCAAATATGGCTTTATTTGCCATGTTATCAAGGTTACTGCACACTATTATCTAATCTAGGTCAAATGGACAGCAGCTAACAGTTGCATCCAGCACCACACTTAAATGTTAGCAAAAAATGACATTATTCTGATACCAAATGAATGCACATTAACACTTATGTTAAATCCAAACTTAAGTGTTAAAGTGTAAGCAAACCTAACCCATAAGTGTGTATTCTTATGCTTTGCAGTTACTAGTTAGCATCAACGATGTTACCGAACATTTTTAGCATGCTAATCAGCACGAAACAAAACATACAGCTGAGGCTAACTGGAAAGTAATTTCTTTTGCAGATGCTAGATTTGGAAAAATGAAAATACTGACATAACTGTGCTACACAAAAATGTTTGGGCTCCATCCTGGGCAGACCATGAAGGTAGGTGTTAAGACATTTCACCCAAAACCACACAAGTGAAAAGGCAGAGTGTGGCAGGGTTTATGAACACCCGTTCAAAGACTAATGGCACTAAAGGGATTAACTGCTGATTTGCAAGTTGCAATACCCGGGAATACCTGATGCTACCCATTCTGCGGAGACGTACCAGTAAGCGTTTCCATGAAGAGTGCTCTCCAAGTGCCACAGCGATGTAAACGAAAATTACAGCATAGCTGATCATGAAGATGGGGATATCTTCTGCAGTTGTTCGATTGATCTCGTCCTCCAGAGATCTCTATTAACAGAGCAGAGAAGTGAGTGATTAGATGTGTTAAAGGTCACAGAGAGGCCAACTTAACGTTTCTTAGAAAAACAGCAACAGCAAGTCTTTGTCAGTATGCCTGGTAATTGCTTCATTTTGCTTTCTTGAGCATTTTGATCTTTATTAGATAGGACACGACTGTGAGCAGGCAGGAAACGAGTGCAAAGATGGTGTAATGACACGTACAAAGGTCCCTGGACCACCTCAGACAAGTGACACGCGGCCAAGGCCTTAATGGAGCTTTTCTACTCTGCTTCATCACTCAAAGCATTTTACACCTCATTCACCGAATCACTTTTTTCTAAGTGATTCATTTCTATTTCACATTCACACACATGTGCGATTCTTACTCAGCACAAAGCATTGGGAGGAACTCAGAGTTAATTATCTTGCCCCCAAACACTTTGGCCACAAACCCTCAAACCTGCCAATTCTACTTCTTGAGCCACAGTGACTCACGTAAATCACAGGTAACTGCCCCAAAATCCACACAAATTTCTCATTTGAACTTAAATTTTGTAAATATACGAATAATGCATACTCATAGAGTTTTTACCTCTGCCATGTATGCAAAAGTGAAGCTGTTTTTCCGGTCTTTCTGGTATTCTTGGACAATTTTAAGAAACTCTTTCTCCCATTGCATAGCCACTTTGAATTTAGGGTCACTGCGAGCATAGTTGTTCAGGGAGAAGGTCAGGATGAAGGCCTCAGCACTGCTGAATGCATCATCTGGGAAAAGTCAAGTGTAAATTGTTCAAGTGAGTTAGAAGCGCCTTTTTGTGTGTTGTACAATAATTTCAGGGATAAAACAGTGGTTCTAAAAGTCTCTTACCCTCATATCCTCCCACAGCCAGGAATGGGAAGACTGGAGCTCCATAGTCAGCCATGCAGCTCATACCTAAATCTGTGATGTCTTTGAAGGACAAAGGAGAGCTTGAGGAGAAGTGGAAAAAGGGGGAGAAAGGATGGTTTTATGTGCCGGAAGGTGAAGTTTATAAAAATGAGCGGTGTTGGTTGCAGTTTTTTTTAATGAATGCTTACCCAAGGCAGTAGATGAGGTGGTCTCTCCAGTCCACCTCTTTGGTCACTCCCAGCTCAGTCATGTTCACTTTAGCGTTAATGTGGTCTAGGCTGTTCTGGAAGTACTGTGGCAAGCTGTTGACTGCACAGTCAGTCAAGGAAGGGTTGTTGGGATTTAGCGGCGCAAAGCACACATCCTTCAAACTTGCTGTCCGGTTCAGATCATCTGACCAAAACTGAATATTCTAAAAACAGAATGAGGGGGGTTTCAGTTAGTCAACATGGAATGATGCACCTTTTCAAACACTGTCAGCAGTCAGCTTTGACTTTGAGTACCTGTATTCGTGTCTGGAGTTCCAGCAGCTCAATGATGAGCTCTTTGGACATTATCCCACTAAAGTTTTGCGGTCCAAACAGCAACGAGTCATAAATGTGGCTTTTTCTGCCTGGTGCTGTCAAGATTACTTGATTTGTCCTGTAGAAGGGATCAAAGTACGTGTCGTGGAATTCTTTCTCTTGGCGAGCCCGGCTGTTAGGGGCAGACCAAAGTTCAACTGGATCGGTGGTGAGTTTGATGTCTTTGAGGCCAACAGATAAAACAGCCACGACAATAAGAGACAGGAGGAGGACCTTGAAAAAAGATCAAATATTCTTCAGGCGTGGTGTCTTCGTCTGGCTAACAATATACTTTCTCTTAAATCCACTGTGTAAGGTAAGGTTAACGCAAGAAGTCAGAAATGTGCAAATTCTTTGAAATGGGAACATATCTATACTGAATTAGTAAATAAAATATAGATAATAGGGAATTATTAGTATTCTTTATATTCCAAATGTCACTTTGAACAATAAAAATGTAATCTTCCTCATTTTAGTCCACTCAGAGGATTTGTTGCTATAGCATAACTGGGTTTGGTATGAACAGCATCTTATGATTTGACTTTAATTCTTCCACTAAAGCTAAAAGAAGGCCTAGTGGGTACATACGTCCTACTTTTACTGGATCAAAGTACTTACAGTGAGGGGATAAGAGGCCATGATGGTTCCCCAAATCCGGAACTGTGAGCTCAGGTAAGCCTGAGCAGCCAAGCTGTTTGTCTCAGCACATGTCACCTCTGAGGGATGGATGATCTTCTCAGTCACTTTATCACTGTCCTTGTCTTTGCCTTTACCTCTGTGTATTCCTTTCTTTTTATTTTTTTGAGATGCCACCCACCAGGAGACAGAGAGGTATAGGACAAAGGAAAGTATCAGGAGAATGAGCAAGATGATAGAAATTACAAGGTAACCATTGGTGCCCAGCAGTGTAAAGGGGCCAGCGACCGGTGAAGGAGGTAGCACACTTGGACACGATTCTTGGCAGTCCTGGCAGGAGCAAACGTCCCCTCCTGTAGGTGTGGTCTCATTACACATGAGAGCGACCCCGTTGTAGGGAATCACACCTTCTGGCAACCCTGTGGTGTCTCCTTCTTGTATTATTTTAAAGTCGATGTCCAGAGGAGCCAAACCGTTACTCGAGTCCCCTTGGAAATCGTACCAGCGCTGGGGAGTGCATAGCTTTGACCCATAGCGACCACACATGGTGGCAATGGCATAGCCTCCAATCGTGGCAGGAATCCGGACATTTTTACATGACTGGAAGGAGGTATCAGCAAAAGTCTTGCCGATGAATGCCTGGTAACCCAACACGGCCTCCCTCGTCCTATTCTGCTCAGTGACATTCATCACCCTTGTGACCTTAACTGTTTGGCTCTGGTTAGGACTGCAGGTGTTGATGCAGTGCAGGTGAGCAAAGTTGTAAGCACAGGAAGGGCAGCGGACGAGAACAGCCTTGGACAGGGTCAGGCTCTTTTCCAGTGATCCCAGCTGTTTGATCGTACAACAAGCATATGTGCTGCTCTCTCCCTGGTCAAACATGGGGCACACCTGCAGCAGGAACAAATGTAATTATAAAAGGATTGTAACACGCACTTATTGAGAATAGACAGAAATCTACCTCTGCCACACTTCATTCAAACTTCTTCTCTTACAGCAGTTCACTCCACCAAGAAGAAGGATATACACACACCTGTTTGAGTATCTTGTAGTGGTCTCCAGTGACGAGTTTGGCACGAGTGTAATTCAGACATGGGACGATGGGATCAATGAGGGTGTTATTTAGCAGCGGGTTACGACCACACTCATCATAAAAAACACAATATCCCGGCTCATGCTGGGCCTCTGATAGACTCTGCGTGGACGAGACGAGTTTTCAAGAGTAAGTACAATAAAGGCAGCAACAGCGCTTTTAATGTAGAGTCTGCTTAGAAATCAAAAACTTCTCAGCACAGATGTTCGATTATAAAAATTATTTTCCTACTCACAAACATTACAGTTAACACGAAGCGATAAGCTCAATGATATGTTTTCCAAAAACTTGTATAAGTTTGATAGTGTTTATTATAATGCCTATAACATTTTCTAAGGATAACTCTTAACATCTCACAGCCCTGTCACAATGACTCAAACGCTACACGGTGTCCTGCCAGCTCAGCTTCTTTATTGCCAATTTGCAACAATAAAATGGAGATTGTACTAATAAATTGCACACGTTCAAGGTTAATTATAACCACAAACTACATGCGTGCCTACAATACAAGATAAAAAAATGTAAATACTAAGTACAATAAACTTTTAAAACTAGTGTTTGATTTCTGTTGGAATATAAATTGACTTTTATTTTTTATAGCCAAACACAATGTATTCTTGTAACATGCAATGTGATTAAAGGTGACTGTTGCCAAACCTACGGGGCTTAAAAATGTCATCTCTAATTTTTTACAGTTTAAAGCAAAGGCAAATAAAATGTCATGATATAAATTTAATCACCTTTAACACGAGAATAGAAATTTGGGGGAAAGTCACAAATGTGTGAAGGGCATTACCTTTGAAAGTTTTAAATATAATAGAAATAATAATAATAATAATAATAATAATAATAATAATAATAATAATAATAATAATAAAATGTTATATCATACTTTGCATGAGAGTATGTGAGATAAATATAATTGTGACGACTACATTTGAATGGTCAGTGATGTAAAATGTGTGAAACAGCTTTAAAAAATCACCCATATAGAAAAATATTACATGCACATATTTATGTATGCATTATGTGCATATGTTCAACACAGTTTAAATCTAAAACCACAACAGTGATTTTACCTGAGACGCTGTTTGCACACCTTCTTCTCTAACCTCAACTCTGGACATAAAAATCACTACTTACTTATATTTATTTATTGTATTGCTTTTAATTTGGGTTTCTTATCTGCGAATGTACTATAAAAATACATATTGATTGCTTGTTTAAACAGTTATATTCATTTAGGATTTTAATTAAACGTTAATCTTTCTAGTTTTAAGTGCTGATCACAGATCAAATGATTAATACATTTCAAACCCCCCCCCCCCCCCCCATCATGCTGTTAACTGAAAAAATGTACAGTATTACATCTTCAATATATTATAGAAACCAGTGCACAACTGCAATAAATTCCCCAATAAAAAAAGAAGAAAAAACTTACCACAATATTTATAAAAATGACAAGGGCTGCAAGACGCATCATGATTCCTGAGCACGATTCAACAACAGAAGAGTCAGATTCTTAAATTTCAGTAAAATAGGAGTGTAAGGAGTGTTTCACTGTTGACCTATTAGAAGATGCATTAGGAAAGAAGGTGAGAGGTGATGTGGGTAGTCTCTGTTGTCTGTCTGTCTATCTTACAGTGTTAGGGCTACGTAAGGAGAAACGTGTTCTGGTGTGATGTTGCTGCCGGCCAATCACGGGCGAAAGCTACCAGTTGCTCCGTTTGATAATTAACACAGAAAATAGATTTTGATAGGGTTGCTGGGGTGATTCAGCAGAGCTGGGAGAAACAAAATCCCACCCAGACGTCTAAGCCACACCTAGTTCTTCACTTGTGCTTCATCTTACATTGATACTTGAACTGATACCACCTGGAAATTTGTAGTTTTATTGACGATAGATAAACATTCTGAGTGATTTGAATCGTGTCAATCCCTTTACAGCAAGAAGCATGTGTAGGCTGTTGTTGCTTGTTTTCAGAGCAGTGCATGTAGGAAACATCCAAAGTACAGCACACTACTACTGAACCTTTAGACCATCATCAAAGTGACTATCTGATCTATAGGGTACAGTGAGAGAACAATACCTGTGTTCCTGATATGATATGATGGATCATTTTTCTTTAAATCAAAAAGTCATTTAGTGCTTTGAATGGTCAGTAGGACTAGAAAAAAACTAAATGAATACAAATATATTACTTTCAAGTCCAGTGATGGTCTGTAAGCATGCCAAGCCGACATGATCAACTTTGTAATTAATGCTCTTATCATATGTCAAGGTCACAGCTGAGATAAAGAAGAGATCCGATGGTCCAGATGCTATCGTCTGAGCTTTCAGGGTGAAGGTGCGTGAGCATTTAAATTTGTGATAAACAGACATGGTGCAGAAGATGGGAAGAAATGGCAAAGATATGAGGATGTTTATTGTTCTTTCGTGATAAGTGGCAGCATAACAGAATTTTGTAACTATTCATAAAGTTTAGGATTTATCAGCATCTCTATCTATCTACTTTGCGCCGATTTTCAGAGCGATTGCAGCAGTTCCTGTGCAATTCCAGAGTCATAACGGGAGCAGGTTTCATTCAGCAGAACAAATCTATTTCTGATGCTACACCGTCCAAACGTTTATCACTAAATTATTTTATTCTCATTCTGTTATATCATGTTTTTGTGACGTTGGTAGATGCGGTGCACCCTGGCATTTATTCTTTATGAGCGCTATTTCTTAAAGGACTCTGCCCAACCATAAAATGATTTTGCAAAGATTAGCCAAAAATTAATAAGCCTCTCTGTTCTTAAAAGGAAAAACATCTTCATGGAATAGATTTATATGCTGCTGCAATTTAGACTTTTGTAAGTAATGACAGAGTCTATGTACATGTTTTAAGGTCCTATCACATTTTCTAGAATGTGCAGACCTGCAGAACTTACTGAAAAACTAACTTCAGGTAAACACTGTTCGGACTGGAAATCCACTATCACCGCTTCAATTGGTTCAACTAAACTTGCACATGAGTCGGGCTGGAAACAGCACTTTACTTCATATCATTTATGTTTGGTGCCAATCAAAGTGATTCTGTGGTTTGTTTGTTTTTTCAAATCATTTATATTTTTTATTTTGTTTTTGTGTGTTTATTTAAACCTGTTTCTTTCATTAGCTTGTGTTTTTGCTGTGCATTCCCTTGCTTATATGAGAAACAACTGTGCAGACCTTGAGAAATTGAAAACATTTACTAATTTTGGAAATAAAAATGAAGAACATTTTAAAGTTAAAATTATTAAAATTATTAAATTAAAAATTATGATCAATAAATCAGGATTTGAAAGCAGTTCCTTTGCAGGACTGGTTGTTGTGCATGTTTTTTTTTTTCCTTTTTTTTTTCAATTCGGTTTCGATACTTTTCATGCACGAAAGACATGAACATAAATGTGATGTTGTCAGTAACCTGCATTTAAAACAAAATAAAACACCAGGACACCCGATTGTCGCATAGAAGGTGACAGCAAAGGACCAATAAATTAGTGGGATGACCCCCACTGGTGGGCAATCCAGCCACTGCAGGTGGGGGAAGATAAGCAGGGGAAACTGACGGGACAGGTGTGAACCTTTTTGCTTCATGCTAGAAAAGACTGAGGACTCTCTGCACTAAATCAACATTTCTCTGACAATCCAAAAAAATAACTTATATTAAAGAAAACAGAAGTATAAAATATAAGTACTTCATACATATAGGTATAAGTATCGCATTATATGTTTGCCTTTATGTTGTTGTTTCAAAACAGCAGGAGAAATGTTTCATTTAACTTCTGTTTTTGATAATGTTGTAACTGATCGCATCAAATTGAATTAGGCATTAAAAACTATCTGTCATGTGACCTAATGTGATGCATTTTGATGAGTATGATTTTGTTTAACTTAAGAACACAAAGCACATCTTTCAGTGTGGGACACCAGTATGCAATAAACAGCTGAATCAATTTTATGCATGGGTCTGTTATATATAGTAGATCATTTAAATACTGTAACAGACTCATGTGCAATTATGTAATTATTTCTAATGATGGCAAAATACTAAATGTTACACAACAAACGTACAAATTTCTCTAAAAGGGTTATTGGAAATAAAAAGAATGTACCTACTGAAGTTAACACACTGACAGTAACAGTATATTATATATTATATATATGTTTAAGTTTTTGAAGATTAATAATATTATCACATCGACATGTACTAATTAGCAACAGCACAGACAGTTGTGAGTTTAATAGTCTTAGATTTTTATGGCATAAAAAGAAAAGAGAAAGAGCTGTAGCATTCAGGGTGCAGTCTTCAAATAATGCCTATCTAAACCATTTTAGAAAACAGATTTTGCATCCAGATAGCGTACATTGTCCCCTTTTTATGATGGGCTCCTTATCATTATTTATGGACCTCATGTTAAGCTGAACTGATCTGGGGAGAGCCAATCATCTTGACTTGTTGGACTCAGATAAAGGTGAAAGGTAGTTTCCTTAGAAAACCCTCAGTATCAGATTAAAAAAACAACTGTATTAGCAGATAAATCTGTTTCTACATGAGGGAGATTCAAGTTGTTTAAGTATCTGCAAATAATATCAGTGTTTTTCCCAATAACAGTAGAAATATATATTTATATTAGCTGTATTATTTAAGATGTTATTCAGACACTGATATTTTACATGTAGTTGATTTTTCCTCCAAATTTAGTGGTATTTTTACTTAAACTGTACCTCACCTATACAAATTTTACTTGTATTTTTTTTCTTTATTCCCACAACCGTGCACCAATGCAGTGTGTGCATATATATATATGTATGTATATAGTACTTGTAATTTACGTTTGTTTCATTTTGTTCAACTTTACAGATCTGCTTCACTACTCTCATAACTAAATATTTCTCTTTTTACTCCACAGCTTTACCCGTTCACTTTTCAGCTCATAGCCAATGAAAACCATACATATGCAAATGTTATATTTTCATTTTTCTGGATAAACTGAAAGATTAGATCTTCTATTTTTCCCTGAAATTTCTGAAATTCTTGTTTAGATATCCTCCTGAGGACCGAGGAAAAAAGAATCTTCCCATTGAACTTTCTTTGTGATTTTCTTCCTCGTTGGAGTTGAAAGAGGCCGCCCAAACACATGAATTATCGATGGAAAGCCTGGGATGTCCTCTATTTAGTACATCAGGACTTAGTAGGGTAGTTCAAATAAGTCGAAAGATATAGACCAAAAACAAATGTCCATTACAGAAGACAGAGAATAAATGAATAGGCTGGTTCTCAGGAGGATATTAAAAAATGAAAAGATTCTGGAGTCGCTGAAGGATTGTGTTTCAGTGCCTTTTAAATATATTTGGTAAAATTTATTTGTGTATTTATTTATTTTATTGATTACATAAATGTGTTATATTAATATTACTTTTCTGGGGACCACCAGAGGTCAGTATTCAATATAAAAGGGTTCGTCAAAGTGTTTCTATAAATTATGGTCTACTGTGCTTATTTTGTTCTTTATATCTTTGGAAAAACCTCATGTTACATACATATGAAGTATTAAGATTTGATGCTAGAAGACACATAGTTGTAACACCAACAGACTGTAATGACATCAGGATCATAAGTTTGTGCAAACTAACAAGGAATTTGACTGGGCTTCACTTTGTTATCTTTGTGCAAAAAAAAGAAAAGAAGCGTTTTTTTTTAAATACGCAGTGAAGTGTGATTATATGACCTCAGCTTTTTTAACTCCTGTAGCTGAAGCTACAAAGTGTTGTGGAACTTAAAGCAATTTCACTCCATCAATACAGCCCTTACTGACAAGTCTGATTTTTTCAAACGAAGAAAGTTTACAAGACGGTTGTGAGGCCTGCTATGATGTAAGGTTTGGAGACTGGAGACTTGGCTCTGACAAAAAGATGTGAGGCTGAGCTGTCGAGCTGAGATGGTCACCTATTAAGACTGATGTGGACAAGGTTAGAAATGAATATATCAGAGTGACAGCTCAGGTTCAGCAGTTTGGAGACGACTTTAGAGAGATTGTTTGGACATGCGCAGAGGAGGGATAGTGGATATTTTGGACAAAGGATGTTGAATATGGAGCTGACGTGGAAAAAGAAAGAAGATTACGGAGAAGAGAGAGATGGAGGCAGACAATCCACTGCAGTGACCCTTAAATGAAGCAGCTGGAAGAAGAAGAAGAAAACAGATGAAGAAGTTTCTTTATGAAACAAAATCGCATTTGTTTCCATTTAGACTTAAATAAAAAAAATACATGGCTGCACAAAGAACTTGTTACTTCTGCATGTTTGTATCATCCTGATAATAAGAATGTTTTATTAAGTATGACACAAACCAAATGAAAAATGTGTCAAAATCAGAAACACTTTCTGTTGTATTTTCTAACTGATACTGGCCTGCCCTCCACCCTCCCCATATGAATCAGTACCATTTACAGCTCTGTTCACATGTAGCTTTGCTGTGATTCTTCTCAAAGGGTTGTTGTCCTCTGTGCCGTTTCACACTGCGTGGGCATGAGTGTTTGGACTGTGCTTTATTTGTCATTGAGCAGTCATCAGTCCTCTGCTTTCTTCTCGGCTAGTTCAGTGATTTTATACTGGGGAGCCACTGAAGGGAAGCCGGAGACAACCAGGAAAATGAAAGGGAGAAATTGCTTTTAAAAGGTATTAGTTATTTACAGAAAAAACAAACAGGAGTTTGCTGATTTTTGTGTTTACCTTTTCTTGCTACTGATAGGAGGAGGGGGAAAAAAGCTTGAATCACTGGGCTTGGCAGTGGATGAGTCACAAACAACCTGTGTAGATTACAAAATGGTGAAATCCACATGCAGGGAGTTACTTGTCAATTAATAAAACACTGTGCTCATAGGGAAAGAAGTGTTAATTATTAAGTGTGATAACAGCTCTTTGCCACACATAATGTTTCAAAGCAGATTTTGTTATTTAAAGGAAGAGTGGTGAAACAAAACCTGTCTGCATTTCTGTATGTCAAAATGCTTTTTCACTAATACTGATGTAACAGATGCTCTCTCTATCAGGCACAGTAAAACTACGATGTCAGTAATTAATGTGTAAAGTTAATTTCCACTGAAGCAAATATCATGTCTTCACTAATAGTGCAAAATCAAAACAGCAGTTGCTTCAAGCTGCTTGTATTGTACAGTAAAGATCCTACAATGAAAGAGAGAAACCCCCAACAATCAAACAGCCCCCGATGAGCAAGCACATGGAGACAGAGGGAAGAAAAAACATTTAACAAAAAGAAACCTCCAGAACAACCAGGCTCAGGGAGCGGCAGCCTGCACAAGGGGGTGAGGATACGCCTTCACATTACCTTCACATCTGCGAGGCTAACCTGTGTTAGATGGCGAGTTTGAGAGCAGAGAGACAAAGAGCGCCAGTAGCGTAATCTGCAGGTGGATCATTAGTGCACCAACACTGCGTCGAGGTAACTGTACACTGTATACGGGGATCGGTCTAAATTATATGTATTATAGCGCTGCAAAAATCAGGTCGGGTGAACCTAACTCACACATAACATAATAACATAATCGCTGCGTTTACTTTTGAGATTTATACCACTGAATGTTGTCGCTAAGGTTGTCTCCTAACCAGCTGTCTGATCATGGAAACCAGTTGACTACGTTAGCTGTAGCGGTGATGAAAAGCGCCTGTTATTGAAGCGGAAAACGCCTTTTGGAACTCTTATCTATCTGAAACATGAACATAACATAAACCACTTTTTTACATTTATTATTCCTGTTTTCAGCGAGGAGGCTGTTGTAACTGTAAAGCCTTGAACTGATCAAAAACGCGCTGCACCCACAAGACTAACAGAGGCTAAAAATAGACATCGTATTTCTCCTGTATCAGCTTCTCCTCGCTGGCTCTCTGGTCAATCTAGAGTTGAATTTAAAATGCTTCCCCTCACTAACAAAGTATTAATTATAATCTGGTTCAATCAAATCTGAAATGCGTGCCCATGAGAGGAGCCTGGCAGCGCTGACTCTACCAAGATGAACATCTCTTAGTTGAGCTGCTGTCAGGATGCTTGGGGACCTCCCAGGATGCACTGAACATTTCTTCTCTACTCACCTCCCCCCCCCCCCCTCTCTCACTCTCCAGGTATTTATAGGCTGCTACTACAAGTCTATGACTTCTATCTTCTCTCTCTCTGAAGATTTGTCTCTCTGTGCTCCCCCAACATGCTTCCTCATAGGGGATCATCACCTCATCAGGGTTTTCTCTTATACTGAAGGGTCTTTACCTTGCTATATAAAACGTCTTGAGGCTACTTGATGTGAATTACGGTACCACTATAAACAATTAAAAAACACCAACTGAAATCTGTCAATGACTGTGACATTACCGTTTCCACTATCAGTGGGAAGCCAGATTTGGGTATTCAGCAAAACATGCAAGAAGTTCTCAATATGTGTGAGGCATTTTTTCCCCCTAGTTATCAAAATAAAGCAGAAAAACGACCGTGCAAAAGCCCATGTTTCTCGCTTAATATTTAACTGCAACCTATCAGTAAGACTCAGGTTTATGGAGCTTCAAAGCTGTGATAAGACGTACTTGCTATAAATTGCTGACATTTGCATTTCACTTTTTGGTAATTAATAAATCAGGCACAGATGACCAATAATCAATATTGAGTGCCAGAAATGCCACTCTTTACTTTGTTAGTGACAATACTACTCACACTACTGTGCAGACAAAAGTCACTATTGTGTGCAGTCCTGAGCTTGCTGAGGTGATTCTACTCTGAATAAACCAAAGCCTTTATTTAGGGAATCAGGAATTTATTCCAGAAAAGTTATCATAACCAGGACAAAAGCCCTTTCTACCCCTATGAAAATACATTAATGTGAGAAGTAAAGTAAAACACATGGCTCATTTTGGAGTTTTTACATTTCAGAACTAAAAATAATCAAAAGTACAAATAGGCAGGTACAAAAAAAATGACATGCAGTTTTCCAAGTTCAAAAGTTAACACTAGCCGAACTTAAAAGTACAGTGAGTATGAAAAGGAAGGGGGGGGGGGGGGGGGGGGGAATTAAGCTTGCAATTCAAAATCTGCGTTGTTTATTGGGAGGTCCATAATCTCCAGGGCCGGGGAGGCCTCTGGGGAAGCCACCCTGACCACCTCCAGGCATGCTGTTGTTTCCTGGCCCTGGCAACATTGGTGAATTCTCTGCAGCCAAGCCAGGAGTACCAGCTGGACCAGAGCTGCCCCCCAGAGAGTTTCTGTTCATGGGCATCCCATGACCACCCATATGCATCCTCATGTCTTGCTCCCTGTTCTCAGAGAAGTTGCCCCTGAAGCCCTCCTGCTGCCTCTTCATAATCTCCTCATTGCGCAGCCTCATCTCCTCCTCTCTCCTGCGGCGTTCCTCCTCCTGTCGGAGCTCGGCTTGTTTCCTCTTCTGCACTTCCTGATTGTGGAGCTCCTCCATCCTTCGCAGCTCTTCCTGCCGCCTCAGGAGGTCCTGCCTCATCAGCATCACCTGATGCTCGTGTCTGGCTGCCTCCATCTCAGCCTCCAGCTTCTCCTGCGCCTCTTTCATGTTGCGGTCCACCATCTCATACTGCTGCTTCTCCATCTCCATCAGGGCCTTCCATCGCATGGCATACTCATACTCGAAGGAGCCGGGCTGAGCGAATCGTGGCGGCTGCTCACGCTCTTTGTGATACTGCTGGTTTTTGTTGACCAACTTTTCTGGCAGTCCCTCCTCTTCATCAAACTGTTCCATAGGCTCCACTGTAACAGGCCGGGGGAAAGCTGTCAGAAGATAAGCACCATCAGAGCACTTATCCAAAGCCTTTCTTGCAGCTGGCTTTGAGGTGAACTCCACTATGCCCTTCCCCGTAGGTCTCCCTCGGTCATCCACTATGACCACAGCTCTTTCTATCTGGCCAAAGACTGCGAAGGCCTCCTCCAGGAGCTCGTTGGACGCAAACTCTGGCAGATTCTTCACAGTTAAAGCAGCTCCGTGTGTCGCAAACCTCACCCGTATGGGCCTGCCTCTGAAGGGGGTATCATCTAGCTCGGCTCTGGCAATCTCTGCTATGATTCTCGTTTCGAGCCTAATGAAGCCGAAGCCTCTTTCCTTGTTAATAAATATCTCGCTGGCTTTTCCATACTTGGTGAACAGCTTCTCCAGGTCCTCCTCGGTAACACCCGTTGGTAAATTACCTACAAACAGCCTGCTCCGCTGGGTAAAGGTCTTTTCCCCGGGCTTTCTGAAGCTCTGCAGGTCCAGGGTTAAGGCCTCGTTGGGGTTGGTCTGCTCGTTGGGCTCTGGCTGCTGCCCGTTGCTGTTTGTTCCTTCGCTTTTCAGCTGCTCTCCCGGGCGGTTTGGGCCGCGGTTCTGCTGGGGGCCTCTGTTTCCTTGCATTCTCGCAATGGATTTAAAATCTGAAGTAGCAAATGGCTTGTTAAAAACACAGAAACTCTTTGCAAACGGTAGCGCACAAAGAGCTGTGAAAATGGCGAAGGTACGCGCTACGCTATTGTGACCTCAATTCGTTGCGACATCGGCGACGTAGTTTATGTGCGACGGTACGAGAAAAAACAACAATAAAACAAAAACGATGCAGTTATTTAAAAAAAATATGTAAAATGTAAGTGTATAAAAATAACAAGGCTGCTTAAAATGTGTTGTATATATGTTTTGTTCCTTACTACGGGTGCTTTAGATTTTTGACTTTTTTAAAATGTTTTCTTACTTCTCGCGATAGTTTGCCCTCGTACATAGAGACTGTCACCGGTGAGCGGGTGATTTCGCGGGAATTATTCCTGTTGCTCGCAAGCTACTGAAAATAATCGTCGATATCTGAAAATATCAACACACTTGATCTCAGAGGAGTAGCAACTGAAGTGCAAACGTCTATTTTCTTCGGTAAGGTCGTTATATCTGTCATATTATATTAATTTTCAGGGTATTCTCATGAAAAGTCGGGGTGTTTAGGAAAAACCCAGACAACTTTACTTGCACTTGTAAGCATGTTATTGAGTTGACTGTGCTTTAAATTGATAGCCTTTGAAATCTAAAATAGACCCATTTCTATGTCTCCTGTGCTTTTATTCAGGACAGTCATGTTCTCAGACCTAAGTGTACAGAAGGAGGGCTCCTCTCTGCTCTGCCGTCCTGCCTCGGAGGACCAGGGCCCGGTGTTTGAGAGGACGTCTCTGGCTTATAGTCAGTGCTCTGAACGCTACAGAGTTGGGGAGCGGAGCTTCAGCCGCCAGTATGCTCACATTTACGCAGCACGACTCATGCAGATGAGGCCTCTGCTGTCAGAGAGAGCTCAGCAGAAGTGGGGTAAGCTCAGAGCAATCTTACCTACCTACATCAGGGACACTGAAACATTTGATTTCTATTTCTTAATCTGTTTTTTTTTTCTGTTCTGTATCTGTCAGGATCAGATGTGGTTATCAAGAAGCTGTGTGATCTAGAAACAGCGGAGCAGTGTTGCATTGTAGGGACTCTGTTCAAGCGTATGGACTTGCAGCCATCTATTCTGAAAGAAATCAGTGAGGAGGTTGGAAGTAGTGCTAAATTCACCCCACACATTGAAAGCAGCTACTGAATTGTACTTTAACAACTTTCTTTTTCCTTGCTCTCCAGCACAACCTCCTGCCCCAGCCTCCACGAGCAAAATACATTCATGAATCAGATGAGTTGATTCTGGAGGATGAACTGCAGAGGATTAAACTAGAGGGGAAAATTGACAAAGACAAGTGTGTCACAGGTTGGTAGTTTTTCAGGATGTCAGCATCACATGAGCTGTGGACGTATCAGTCTGATGTAGGTGTTTCTTGTTGTCTTTCTTAGGCAGCGTCATTGCAGTATATGGTGCTGAGAGGAACGATGGGAAGTTCACAGTTGAGGACTTTTGCACAGCGGATCTTCCTTTGCAGAAAGCAAGGCCTGCACTTGACTCTGACAGGTATGAAAACACATCTAATTGGTGTAAATCCCTGCCTGTAGTGATAAACAACATTAATTGCTTTGCCTGCCTTCATACAGGTTTGTGCTCCTGGCATCAGGTCTGGGTCTTGGCAGTACTCATGCTGACAGCATGCTGGGCCTACAGTTGCTTGTCGACATGGTAACTGGTCAGCTCGGTGACCTCGGGGAGCAGAGTGGTGCAGCAACAATTTCCAGGGTTCTGCTGGCGGGAAACCTCCTGAGTCAAAACACTCAAGACAAGGATGCATCAACAAAGGTGGGAAAAATGGTTTGAACCTTGTCATATAGTCACGTTCCTCCCAAGTCACTCATGTGAACTGGTTTACTTAAAACATAAAAATAAATATTTTACCCTTTCTCTGTTTTTTTTTTGTTTTTTTCCCCAGGCCAAGTATCTTACTAAGAAGACTCAAGCTGGCAGTGTGGATGCCATTCGTTTGCTAGATGAGTTGTTGCTTCAGCTGGTGGTAAGTCTGAAGATTTTGACACAGTTTACTTTAATGATAAATGTTTATGTTATGATTCATAACATCCAAGAGAGCCAAGGGAGGACCTGTGATACTGTATGAGAAAGTGTGGAAGGAATGATAGATGGGGATGGGATTAAACCAGGGATTGCCTTTGAGCCCTTAGTTTTTTGCAGTGGTGACAGGCTGACATATGAGTTCGGGCACGAATCGAATCTCCATGGAGTATGATATAGTTAGGCAACACTGCGATCTGTAGTAAGAGTAAGGAGCAGGTGGTGGAGGAGCTGGGGAGGTGGAGGAAAGTCAGTCGAATCGAAACAGAATACATGTGTGTGTGAATGACTGGGAGACGGGTTTGAAGGCGAAGGTGTAAGAAGCAGAGGTAGAGAAGGTGGATGAGTTTAAGTACCTGGGGTCAACCATCCAAAGCAAGGAGTTAGGGCTACATCTAAAGATAATTTGGTAGTCAACTAATCTGCCATTTTTTTTCTTTTAGTCGATTAGTCCATGATTATTTCAATAACTCTTATCTCCGTTTCCTGTGGGCAAACCACCTGTTCTGGGCTCCAGTATCTCATCTGCCCACCAGTGAATATCACCCTGTTATCTCGTCCCACAGCAAATTGGAAGGAAAGCTCCGCTTTGCACAGTCTGCATTTACTTTATTTGTTTTCTGTGAAATTCTTTCACATTTTTTTTTTTAAATCCCCGTTTCCATTTTCTTCTGTCCTGCTTTGCAGTTAGCACTACTTTCTTCTTCTTTAGTATTGAGTTCAGTCTTGGCAGACGAAATAGGGGATACTGCCCCCATGGCCCCCTGTAGTGTATTGCATTTAAAAAAACAGATTTACGTGGTATTAGAATGTGACACGTCGACAATAAAATTACATGTCGCTAAATTTTAATTGTTGACGTCATTGATTATAATAAATCGTGGCAGCCTCACAAAGACTACACAAGAGAGGTGAAGAAGAGCAGGTAGACGAGCTGGACATGCTGTAATATATGATGTATTGTATGGAGAGGGTGGTGCTGACAAAAAGACAGGATGTTGAGCCTGGAGGAGGCAGAGTTGAAGATGCTCAGAGTTTCATGGAGAGTGGGCAGGATGGACAGGACTAGAAATGAATTTATCAGAGTTACAGCTCAGGTTGAGCGGTTTGGACACTAAGTTAGAGAGACAGGCTGAGGTGGTTTGGGCATGTGCAGAAGGGTGATGGTGGATAAACTGGACTGGAGGAAAAGAGGAAAAGCACAGATTATTACCGTCTAAACAACTCTACTGTTTTGTTTTTTTTCTTTTGCTACACATTACTGTCTCCTGCTGATTAAGGCCTCGGTTCCTGTGGATGTAATGCCTGGCCAGTACGACCCCACCAACTACACCCTCCCACAGCAGCCTCTCCACCGATGCATGTTCCCCTTGTCGTCCGTTTACCCCACACTACAGCTGGCATCCAATCCATACCACGCCAGCATAGACGGAGTGAGGTAAGCAGCGTCACACATGTTGTTACAGTGGGCATGAAACACTACAAGTATACAGGCTAATTTACACCATAGAGCCCTGCTCTCAAAAACTAACATGGATATAACTCTGTTTGTGTAGCTGGATTTGAAAAATAAGTGCTTACAGTTTAAATTTTCAACGTGTTTAGCACTATTTCTTAAATCCAACTTCACAGACGCACTTAGCCTATGTCAGTTTTTCAGAGCAGGGCTCCATTTATGCCTCATATCCACTTTAATATTCACTTCTAGGTGCAAATATGTTTAGGTTTACATGTATTTGCTTGTTTCCTTGAAGGTTCCTCGGTACATCAGGGCAGAACGTCTGTGACATTCAGAGGTACAGCAGCAGGGACAGCCACTTGGAAATATTAGAGGAAACGCTTCGACTCCGACATCTGGCCCCGACGGCACCTGACACATTAGGTTAGTTGATACAGAATAACACGCAGATCCTCTGGTAAATCTAAACACACTATTGGTTTATTGACAAGATTTTCTCTGAATTGCTCAGGTTGTTACCCATTTTACCAAAAAGACCCTTTCATCCTGGAAGAGTGTCCCCATGTTTACTTCAGTGGCAATGCCCCTACTTTTGACTCCAAGCTCATCAAAGGTTAGTGCATGCCATTTGCATGTAAACAGAAGAAACTTTGTGGATGTTATCATATGATCTGTTTTAAGCTACAAATGTACTATTCACACAGACTAATGTGTAATAAATAATTAACTGTTGCTGCTCGTATTCTCATCCCGCCAGGTCCGGATGGCCAGGAAGTCCTTTTGGTTACCGTTCCAGAATTCAGCAGCACACAGATGGCGTGCCTCGTCAATTTACGCACTCTTCACTGTGAGCCAATCAGCTTTTCTGCCTTCTCTGCAGATGAAGATGAGGAAAGTGAGATGAACGTAAGCCACTGAGGACACAGCTGATGCTTTTTTTTTTTTTGCTTTTTTTTTTTTTTCCTTTTGGCCAGAGAAGGATCAAATTAACTTCAATCCAAAAAACACAAGCTTTTCAATAAGATACATTTACCTCATGGGTTCCTTTCAGTGTTTCTGTTAAAGTAACATTTGTGTTTTTGTTTTTTTTCATTGAACTGAAAGAAAACCAGCAAATGAAAAAGAAAGGAAGAGACCCTCGTGGTTTAATAAGAAGCCTTTATTTGAAAAATAACTCTTCTAACCCATCTGTGTCTGAGAAAACATGATAAAAACCTCTGTACTCCTTCATCTGTTACCAAGTTCTCCCACATTTACTGAATGTTCACACTAAAAATATTTCTGCCATATGTGAAGATCGTGTAAATAACAGTTTTTTTATGTGCATCCACAATAAACTTCTTTTCACGAAGCATTCGTAGAAGTGATTGAACGAGTCAGAGAATAATGAAGTGTGATCTTTGGGGAAAAAAAATCTAAAATGGTTCCATTTCTGTGAAGAGACCTTATTTCAAATGTTGATTAACAGATGTACTATTTTAATATAGCTGATATTCTGTACATTCCCATTGCTTACGTCGTACAAAGACGAGAGCCCTAATTTGATTCTTCAGCCAGCTCTAAGTACAACACGGCAACGTGAACTACAGTTAAGAGAGGACGGTGGTTTACTTGAAACAAGCCACTTGTGTTTTCTTTAATAGTCACTGATCTTGTAGTCATAGTCCATGATGGAGTCTGTGAAGCCGCCAGGAGTTGAGGACTGTCCCTCTCCCCAGACCCAAGATTCATACCAGGATGTGGTGGCCTCTGTTGTTGTGGGAATTGTGGTTGTGGTTGTTGTAGGGGGTAACGTCGTTCTCATCGACATGGCCTTCATTAACTTCCGCTGGCGAAGACGACGGATGAGAGCGATCTTGCGCTTCCGTCGCTGCTCAGGACTGAGTCGAGAATTTGTGGAAGACCCATTACTGGCACCGATCACACTCCTGTGGCCATTGTTGACTGTGGTGTACTGTACTCTGCTATTGCTGTAGGCAATTCGAATTGGCTTGTTGCCGTGGAGGGCCATAATCTGCAGAGAAATTAAAGAAAAAACAAAGAGGCTTTACTGAATACTGCTAAGATGCACATGCATCGAGGCACTTCAAGTTGGGACAGTCTTACCTGTTTAATGCGGTCCCAGTTGGACTTGGCCAGGTTGAAGCTGCAGGCAGTCGCACCCGACTCATAGCCCACCACACAGAGTTTGGTCAACGAGGAGAAGCCCTCAGCTCGAGCCGTCACGCGGTACTCCCCGGGGTTAAGCAGACGCCAATAATCCCCCGTTGGTGCTACAATGGCAACAGTAGTGTTGAGCACAGTTTGAGCTATGTTATATTTTATTACATCCTGAGTGATGGTGTGAACAGTATACTGACCTGTGGTCACGTCGTGATTTATCCCCTCGATAGATACAGTAGCGTTTGCAATAGGGTTCCCCTGCTGATCTTTCACAATCCCTCTAATGCCGCGATGCACCTGAAGTACACAAATAGTTACATGAGTGAAAGAAGCAAAGTACAAGGTACAGTTGCTGAGTAGTAGTTCTCTTCAACTGCTCAGTAAAATCAGTAGTTTCATTTTTTCATGAGTGGACTTTGGAGTAAAATTGAGCAAAATTATACTTGGATTGATCCAAAAAGCTGTGGTTTAATGATTCAGTTATTCTAAAATGATTCCACTCAAAAATCATCCATTACAAAAGAATCATATTTGATCCTACTCCCATTTTTATGTTGCATTTGGGTCTTTTATATGTATAATATAATAAACTGTTTTGATAAGTGGTATATGAATTTAAACACCTGCGATCAACTATTCAAAGCAACAGACAGTTAACTTATACAGCCAAAGCAAACATTTGCCTCCAAGAGCTCCGCAAACTGTACAACATATGACATCCTCTGTCAGTCGACCCTCAGTGGACAAATCTAAGGATAAAGGGGAGCAACCTCGGGAAAACCAATACAGCGTGGGAAACATCTCGGTTGGACAGAGGAGGAATAACTGCAAAATCACAATGCTGTAAATCACAATTTTAGGTACTTTTATTTATTTTTATTTTTTAGAAATTTTAAAATCCAACATTATATCCAGCAGGATGTTGAATAGTCTTTTCACTACAGACTGAAGCACAGTCAGGACAGGTTACAGTTTGTGTTTGTTTGGGACTAACCTGCTCCATGAAGATGAGCATTGCTTCTCTGTTTTTCTCCCACTCATACGCCAGCTCGCTCTGATGAGGGAACTTATCACAGCCCAGGAAAATGGACAGCTCCAAACAGTTGGTGTGCAGGTAGCTAAAGTCATTCATACCTGCAGGGAAGATCAAGAGCGTGTATTGCAACTACTGTCCACCAGGGTGTGCTATAAACATACGTGGGAATTTAAACGCACTGGTCTCTACTTACTGCCTGTTACTGGCTTCCATTTGGCCCGGTTGACAATTCCAAGACCCCCTCCTGGTGTGTCTCCTTGGCAGGAGCCGTGATGGCTGTGTGTCAT
Source organism: Mchenga conophoros (assembly GCF_057382185.1). Classification (NCBI taxonomy): domain Eukaryota; kingdom Metazoa; phylum Chordata; class Actinopteri; order Cichliformes; family Cichlidae; genus Mchenga; species Mchenga conophoros. The sequence continues at coordinate 14,004,146 of NC_140537.1, forward strand.
GGTCAGGTGTGTGGAGGCATAGGAGATAGCTAGCCACCTGAAGAGGGATTCGTCTGCAGTCACGCGGGGCTCATCTTCAGATTCAGCATAATGGTAGCCTGCACTTCTTCCTCTGTCATCGTCTTCTTCCTCCCTGTGCCCATAACCCTGGTTGTACGCGTGATTGTAGCCATGGTCGTACCCAGGGTCATAGCCATGGTCGTACCCAGGGTCGCGACCATGGTCATAGCCTGTGTCGCGACCATGGTCATAGCCTGTGTCGCGACCATGGTCGTACCCAGGGTCGCGACCATGGTCATAGCCTGTGTCGTGACCATGGTCAAATCCATGGCCCCGCCACTCCTCTTCTGGCTCTGCATACCCTCTGCTTCTCCAGTCTTCCACTGGCTCCTCATGGTAGCCCCTTCCCCACTCAGATACATCAAAACCTTCATCCTCATACCTGCAGACATGATTCTAAATGAATCATTAAGCACTATTTTGGTGGTTCACAGAGGTGAAAAATTAGCATTTGGACAATACGTGTGTACGTAAAGGTACAGAAACAACAACAGAACACAGGTAGGGAAACAAGTCATACTGTCTCTTCTTGCGACTCTGAGGTTTCTGGCTCTCAGCAGGCTTGTTGAGACGTAAGCTGTCATAAGGATAGGCCACAATTCTCTCCCCACCCTGGAAGTTTGCACCCAACACAAATGGATAGCTTTTCATCCAGGAGATTATGGCCCTGGTTTCCACAGCAATCTGGAACAAAAGCAGGAAGATCAGGATCACACAGACAGAGGATCAGAATCTCATGTAACATACTTTTGTTTTTGTTTACCACAACCTGGTTAGTCTCAAAGACTTTATATATCTATATCTATATCTATATCTATATGCGTATTTGTTTGTTTGTTGCTTTACCGAACTATTAGCTTCAAAGTGCTCTGGTATAGGCACATGATGGTTGGGGGTGAGTTTAGGCACCATGCCCTTATCCTCAGCATCCCACAGGATACTATTCAGATCAGGGAAGTTCTGGAAGATGTCAAAGCCCTCATTGGTGAAGTGACCGGTGGTCCAACTGCTCAGCTCTGATCCCTGCAGAGTAGAAATTGGGTAAAAGAGACATACTCATCTAAGTAGCCCACTATGTTTCACAGACATTTCCTCTTTGTTTTAGACAGTATTTAAAACATGTTGTCATTAATTGATTGTTTTTTACACCGACCGCTTCAAAAGCTTCCTCCTGTCCGTCAGGGTTGAGCGAAGGCACCAGGTGGATGCGTATTCCCTCCACCAGGCGCTGGGCTCTGGGGTTTCTGTCTTTATACTCTTTGCACAGGTACTGCATGAGAAGCAGGATCATCTCCCGACCCACTGCCTCATTTCCATGGAGACCTGCCGTGAAGCGGATCTCTGGCTCACCTGTGGGGACAACCGGGGCGAGACTGTAATTGTCTGTCAGCCTTAATCTGCTGGTGTCCGCCTGGTGTTTATTAGGATTTGCAGGATACCACAGTGGTGCCATAAAGACCCAGCGTAATTTCAACGAATCAGCATCCCAGACTGTTTGAAATACTGCACATTACAGCATTTGTGTTGTTATAGCACACATTACAATAAGAACACGGCTATCTGCCCGTTTCCTGCTTGAGATCCCACCTATTTCGTGCTCTGTGGGATTGCCAGAGATTATCATGGCAACAATTTCCCGTCCCTTGGAGCTGCGGCCCAGGCTGTAGATGGTGGTGATGTTAGGGCACTCCTCATTCACTGACTTCATAAGCTGAATAGGTGAGATAAAGACAACAGTAAATATGCAAAGCATTGTATTTGATTACATTACGCACTACAAAGCAGATGGTTAATAATGAATATTATGTTATTGTGGAAATGTCATGTTGGTCTCTGGTGGTTCAAATGAAAAACTGGGACAGAATGAAGCTGCAATTTATATTAGAGCATTTAAAGCGGACCTCCTGGAATTCTATCAGCCAGCAGATAAACTTTGCAGGGAAACTCACATCAACCATCTCCGAGTAGCTGTGGTGTTTGAACTGCAAGTAGTCCACGGGAGTCACCTCATTTTGCTTGTACAGAACATTAACTGGATCTGTTTGGAGAAAAGAGCAGCAAAAATTATTCATTTTCTGTGTTTAAGGTGTGTGTGAGTGTGTGGGCATACGACTCACCAGGCAGGGGGCAGCCTAGGACCTCCAGCCTCATACAAAGAGAGCCGTTCCAGCTCTGTGGGATAATTCGCATGTAGCGGGCCACCACGGGCACCGCAAGCTGGTTCATCACTGGGGTGTCCTTATCATTATTTCCGAAAAACAACTGCACAAGAGAGGACATGTGAATGAGGGTGAGAGGAAGATGAGTATTGGTGCTTGTGGAAGTGGCACAGTTTTAGATGAACTCACCCAGTCGGCGTATCCATCGTGAATGGTGGTCCACTCTCTGCTGTCATTGCTGAAAGCCAGGAAGTAGGACGTCACGTAGTCATTGCTGACAGAAGAAGAGGGCAAATTGTTGGGTGTAGGAATGTCAAATGATGCATATTTATGTCTGCGTGTCTGTTTGTCTCTTACTCATTTAAGGAGTCCCGTCCCTGAGTAATGACTCCGGTGAACTCTGTCGCCCTGCGAGCATCTATCTCAAACCAGTGGATAGCATCCTCTGAATTTGCACACCACGCTCCACCTCTTATGTTTTCCTCATCATCGGAGCCCTGGGAGACACATGCTACTGAATACTCGAACCCTTTTAGTATCTTGAGTGCCAAAGCAACATATCTACTTTTGCATCCATTAACAGAAGAATTTGGATACCCCCACCCGCCCACCCCCCCAAAAAAACACATTGTTGATTTAAATACTGAGGACTTAAAAGAATCCGTCAAGCATGTACCACTAAGGCAGCTCCTGGAAGTGACAGACCCAACAATAACAGTATTTTTCAGTGTTGCTGGCAGCTGGTGGTTATTTCAAGGCCTGCTTGTAGGTGCATGGCCCCGCCCTGATTGTTGTGTACCTGCATGTTTAGGCGCGCCCTCTGAGGTGCAAAGTGATACTGAGACATAGAAGAGGCTGAAAGCTGATCTGGCTCGACCTTGTGAGACTCCATCCCCAGGGGAGGACACTCTGCCAAGCAGAAAGAGAACATTTAAATAATGTGTTAATTACATTCAGCAAAAGCTTACGTATACTCTCCAGATTTGAACAGATGTTGACTTACTCTTTGGCTCTTTGAAGACACGTGGCCTGTTCCTGGCTCTCTCCTCTGCCTCCTTTAGCTTCTGCGCTCTCTCTGTCCGAGGCCAGACAAACAGTCTTAATGCAAAATAAATTGCGCTGTCTTGGCTGAATTTCTTTTTCTTTTACTCTGCCCAGAAATGATGGAGGAACTCAGTATTATTTTACAATTTTTATTTGCCAAAAGTCCTCACGGGGACCTGGAGGGCCAGATTACGGTTAAAAAACAAAGCACACCAGATGTTATGATTTAGCTTCTAGTCCAAGTCTGCTCTGAAACTCATCATCATCATCATCATCCCTCTGACCTGGACTTTTACCATGAAGGAAGATTGCAGAGTCTCTCACCCATTGTCATTATTCATATTCTGACACATACTGGAGCGTGATGCTGGTTACATGGCTGACAGTGAGAATGTAAAACATGTTGTAAGCTCTCTCACCCACAACACACACATGCGCCCATTTACACAGTATCTGTAGATGCATATAGTTGTGTTACGGAAGAATGCAACAACTCTCAGAGACGTCTGCAAAATCATTTCACCTTAGACCTAGTCTGGGTCAAACTGTGCACACAGGAAGAGCCTCATTAACAGCAGTCCTGGTGGTGTTATATATCACTTGCTCTGGGCTTTACCCCTTCAACTTTACGCACGGCAGACACGTGGCACAAAAGAGCTGAAATACTTCTCCCTTTGTTGTCACTCCTCTTCATCCCTCACTTCCAATCCGATGCCGGCACAGCCTTCTTAGCTTATCTCACGCTCTTTGCTTTTGGGCCCAGCCCATATGAGATTTCTGAACTCTTTACAGCCCTAATCTCCGTTTTACTTTGGTGGGGTGAACTTTTGTCCCTGTCATGCAAGTTAAAGTAAGTGCCCGAGACACACACATTTGTATGCATGGAAATCACATCTGCATTCTCTTAGTATGACTAGATATGACTGAGGGGAGACAACATCATTGTTAGTACTTTTCCACTTGGGTTCATGAGGCACTCTCTTTGCTTTGACAGGATTACGCACGGTGGTGCAAATAACAAAAAGAAGAATCCCATGTGGGTCTCCTTACCTCTTTCTTCCCTCTCCCTCTCTTTGGCTGCTCTTTCTCGCTCTTTTTCCATCCACTTTTCATCAGTCTCGTCTTCTTTTCTCTCTGAAAACAACAACAACAACAACAGAAAAGGAAAGAAAATCACTTATAATTTCATAGAAACAACAATGATTACCACAGAGCCATGCACAGTAGCGTACTGTATATGCATGCTTTTTTTTTGTGGTTTTGCAAGTCATTAAGAAATGCAAACAGGTCATCAAGGAACACTTGAAAGCTATTGACCCAACTGTTGTTTATCCCTTTCTTTTGCTGTTTGCTTTATTGGCAGGAAGTTCTCTGTGACTAAACCAATAATAGAAAACATTCGAGTATGGTTGTGATTCACATGTGTGTGAGCGGGCGGCCACATACTCATCCCGTACTCGTCGTAATCATCATACCAGGTCCCCTCATAGGGCGCGGTGGGCTCTTCTGTGTAAAAGAGAACAAACACGAAGTCAGACAATTCGTTCAGCCCCTCGGAGGCGCCGCTACTTTACAGAGTCAAGCTTTATGGGATTACATGCAAAATTTTACAACTTAGCAGTGGCCCGAATTATTCAACCACAAGAGGAGTTTTCTATTTTGATGCTGGTGTGATGCCCGCTGTATAACGTAGCTGTTAAATCTTCAATTCCCCATTTATGAGAAACATAACTTTGCTGGGCTCTGATCACAGGGCTTTTTGTTGCTCTACAAGAAAACTGTGGAAAGTTTTGTTGACTGTGTGGAAGAAATAAACCCACCCACTCCTGTGTGTAAACTAGGGCAGGTCAGCTCATAGATTAGCTCCAGTGTTATTCTCATGTGTTGCATTTCTAATGAAACACAAAGTATGGGCTGGCTATTTCATTTGTATCTTAATGCTTACTAGAGGTTTCACATTAGTTGATTTTGTCATGAGAGTCTGCAGTCACCTGGCAGGATTTCAACCTTAATTTCTGGGCTGACCTCTTTACCATCAGGTGACGGTTGCACCTCATCTGCAGGAAGAAGAATTCAAAAGGTCAAGCTGAGAGGTGATTTAAGTGTAACAGACAGAGAAATGGGGGAATATAAGCAAGAATGCAGAAGGGCCAAGTATGAGTGAATCATTGGAAATGCTGAAGGAGCATAGGTACTGTACAGTAGTGTGGAAACAAAGAGTAATGAGAGCATGCCATTCAAATCCAGATGAGTGTCACAGGTCTGCACGACACACTGTTTCCAGCATGCATTTCATCCCGTGGAAAAAAAGCCCTCTGTTGACTTCAGCTGGAAGAAATAAAGAGCGCTCATAAAAGTTTTCTCCAATATGTCTGAAAATCGGATCCAAAAGATTAGCGGGTATCTGTTATTAAACGTTATTTAATCAGAAGTTTACGCAGTTCCTTCAGCTTAAACAAACCACCGAGTTTACTGAGTGTCCAGCTGATTAATCACTGAACATCCTATTCCTAATCACTTATCCAAATAAGGGTTGGTAAGAGGCAGAAGCCTTTTGTAGTTGACAGAGGACAAAATGCAGGGTACATCCTGGACAGATTGCTGGCCTACTCTCTGTAAATGTCTCCCATAGTGCAGTTCACTCCTTTTTTGTGTCTGTTCTTTGCTTCTTTCCTTCTGTTTCACAAAGAGTAACACTGTCTTAGATCATCTAGTATGTTTCTGAAGAAAAGAAGCACAAGTGACCACTTTCATGGGGAAATTGAAATATTTAATTTTTTAAATCATGAATTTAAAAGCTTCTTGATAATATCATACAACCCAGCACTGTTAAAAAAGACACCTTTGATTCTGTAGCTATTTCTGTACACATGACCTCTCAATTAGCATTAAAAGAATGCACTTTAAACTCTGACAATGATCCTTTTTAACCACTACCAGCAGTTTTTATTTCCACACCGCAAAGCAGTAATGATAAAACAAAGGGGAAATTTTGACCTAATTGAGTTCTTGTTGTTTGACTCCCTCATACTTTTAAAGACATAAACTAAAATTTTACTAACTGCCATTATTTTAAATGTCAAGTTTCACAAGACAGAGAGTAAAGCATTTGTCTCGACTCAAGTTTCCACTGGCAGGGGAGTGCCTAGAGGAAGGATGTGGGGTGGCATCCATCCCCTCTGAAGGTGAGGGTGTTTCCTAATCTTTTAATGCTATTGGAGTACATTACTATTAATGCTACAATACTTAACACCATCAGATGAGAGAATTTACTTTACTATTTCATCGAAGTAAGGTTTTAATTTACTTGTACCTTGGTATTTCTATGTTGTTGTCTACTTCTACTCCATTACATCTTGTATATAAGTGTCACATTTTGTACTCTACACCAGTTATTTTCAAGTTGCAGTTACTTGTTAGTTCGAAGTATCTAAAGCAAGCTTTTTAAAGTACAAGCTGATGATAAAAACCTTTACTATTACTTAAGTGAAGAGTCAGATTGCTTGTAAAAGTATTTTTTGTGCAGCATCAGTTTCTTTAATACCAATTTTCTGCATTTCTGATAAAAAAAAAAATATTTAAGACAATTGTTTTTCCTACGGGGCCCCTGCCTTAATCGTGCCCCACACCTTGGCCTACCCCACTGAAAAATTCCTGTAAACACCCCTGTCAGTTAAGTAAATTCATGATATTTCTCAGAATTGTTTCAGCGCCCCCCCATTTTGCCACATGGATCTAATTATGCTTTCATCATCTTATTCATGTTACATAAACTGCCTCCACACTAAACATCCTCAATCAAAACAAAGACACGAAAGACTTATACGTACATGTGGCATCCCAGTAATCGCTGTCATCTGTTCCAGGCTTTGTATCAGGGGCAGCAGGCGTTGGGTTTACTTCTTGCCAGTAGCTGTCATAGTTATCGGTCACAGAGGTGTAGAGGTCTGTCTCGTCTGGTTTCATGTAATCATCGTAGATGGCAGGCGCTGAAGTGGGCACTTCTTTCTCTGCTGGTTTCCAATAGTCATCGTAGGCATATGTTACAAGAGCAGCTGGGTCTTCCTCATCTGGTTTAAAGTAGTCTTCATAGGCATCTGTTACGGGGGCGTCTGGCTTCCAGTAGTCGTATGGGGGATCTGTGATTGCAGCCTCAGGCTTTGGCCTGGAGGGTGTGGGCTCAGGACCCCAGTAGTCATCTTCTGGGCTCCAGTAATCAGTTTCTGAGAGGGAAACAGACACAAAAGCTGGCTGATGGTGAGCTCACAAGTCTGGACACAAATATTTTTATGGTTCTCTGGTGTTTTATAATGTTCTGATTTTTGAACTGGATCTGAAATTATTTTTCCTCCTTTCCACTACTACTTAGACATATTTCTAGTTTTAAATTTGTATTTGAATAAAAACAACAACAAATCCTCACAAACAAACAAACAAACACTGTAACCCTCGATGGGTAAAAAATCATAAAAGAGCACAACTTTTTTGCCTAATCGGAATAGGTGCTATATTTACATCTAGGTGTGTGTGCCACATTTCAGTCTTCATTTCAGTGTTGTGATTTAGAGATTTAGGTGTGTTATGTGAGGCTAATGTAACACTGAGCTGGTAGCTGGCTCAGAAATGAGGAGGGGGCTACATTTGATCTTTCTAACTCTAAGTTTTGTCATTTTCAGTAGCTTCTGGGTGCAGAAGCTACTAAGCCTAATGTCAAAGGGAGAACAGCTTTCTGTCTTGACCTCTGTAAACACTTTCCTGTTGAGCTCAGTCTTTCGTTTTGGGTCACGCTGGATAAAAATGGTCTGTTTTAAAAATCTTGGTCATTCCGTGTATCAAAATGGAAGATTATCTGCGGTATAAAACTGCCCTCTCATGAGCTCCAGTTTCACCAAGATGGCAGAAACAGCTGAAACACTCATCTCAAGGCCAGACTTCAGAAACCAATGGGTGATGTCACGGTAGATTCCTCCATCTGTCTACAATCTGGTATTGTACAAAATAAGCTAATGTGGAAGTGACTTAAACTCTCTAATATTCAACAGTGTTGGGACAACGAAGTCATGCTGCATAAAACTTTAATGAGATTAATCATCCCTGTCAAGTTTTTCTGTGGTCATTTTATGGCCTCTGACCCTGGTGTTTGAAATCTTCTTCAGTATTGCATGATCATGATTTGAATGGTCAGATTTTATGTGGACAGTGTCCTCAGGTTCTTACATTCATCCCACACTCCTCTGCAGCTCACCATTGTGTTCACATCCAGCCCTCAAAATGCTTGAGGTTACGGCTTTCAAATCTACAAACCAGAGGCAAATCCACTTCTTTTATGCTCCTGGTCCACCCCAAAACAGACTTGAATGACAACAATGGTTGAAGTTTCCATTTATATTGTCATGTTTATATCCCATTTATATTCTTATATTCCCAGCCTTTAAAAAAAATTGTTAAACATGTTTTTCCAAGCCAGTAGTGGGAGGCAATTTAACACACAGAATATTAACATATTAACATTAACACATATTAACAATATAGTTATATGAACTCAAATTTAGTAGTCAACTGAGTCAATATTCTTCAAGCAGCCCCTGCATGTGTGCCACTCACCGGCATCGGGATAGGGGTAATCTGTATATGGTTCGGTGGGTGGCTCCGTTGGGATCGCTGGAAATATAAGATACAAGATTTAACAACAATCAAATCCAAGTGATCAGTGAAGCAGGCTCAAGGCTTAGTATTCTCTTCTCACTTGTTGTGGTCGGGGGCAAAGTTGTGGTTGTTGTTTTCTTGTCCTTCTTCTTTCCCTTCTTGTCGGTTTTTGGCTTTTTGGTGGCTTTGGGGTCTTTTGGCTCTTTGTTCTTCTTCTTGTCCTTCTTTTTCTTCTTGTCTTCATCAGGTGCCCTCCTCACCCGGCCTAAAATATCTGGAAAAAAGGGGAAAAAAAGAAGCGGCAGAGAGAGAGAGAGGTTTTCCAGAGCCCACTCCTCACGGTTCTGTGACAAAATCTTTTGAAATGAAAACATATTCCTCCTTGCATACAGAAGCTAAAGACACAATTAGTTCTTTTATGAGGCTTGGGTCTGAGATTATGCAACTATTTCTTCACTGCATCACATTGCAGTGTTTCCAAGGAAAGTCCAGACTGCCAATTACATTTCAGTGGCTGCTTGAGGTCCATCAGTATTTCCTTTTGACTTTTCCTCAAGTCCTGTGGCACCTTCATGGAAACCATGTTTCTCTCTTTCCATTAGTTGTGCTCTATTAACCACAGTTCAGCTTTAATGATCCAAAATCAGTCCAGATACTCAATAAATGTACCGCTTTCACCTCAGCAGCATAAGCGAGACTCATCAAAGAGCTTATTTAATGGCTCCAAAAACTGGGCTTATTGCTTGAAGTGTGTTAGCGGGACTGTACAGAAGAGTCAGCATTATTCATGCAGGGCTTGAGCAACTGAGGCAGTGGAAAAGGTACGCGTCATAAAAAAATCTGTCTGCAAGATGCTCGACTCAGTGTCTTCTTCTCTTGTCTGGTGTGAGTTAAACCAGCTCATCTGTCCCGCTCCCTTGTGCGGGGAAGCAGGAGTGGACAGACGAGCACATGGACTTTGTCACGCTGTTGGAGCTGTCAGAGACCGAATCGTTGTGTGTTTGTGTCTGCATTTGCTCCATGTCATGCCACAACTCAAGCAGTACCTCAGCAGCTCTGATATCTTGTCGGCATAACACATCTGTGCTTTAGAAGTACAAAATATAATTTCTTCCACTTACCTGCCTGGTTGGCTTCTGCTTCTCTCTTGGTCTTGATGCCACCCTCCTCTGGGAGTAAGTCTGCTACAAGTCCTTGCTCTCTTTCTGGGTCATCCGGCGATTCGTCTCGCAGCTGATCCCCAGCCTGCCGGAGAGAAACTATTCCCCCGGCGCTCTCTCCTCCTCTAGGGATCATCAGCAGGCAGCACAGGGCCAGCAGAGCCGCAGACGCAGTCACAGCCTGGATCTTCATACCTGCTGCTCTTCCAACTCGCACAATCCTTTGGTTTGGAGTTTGTACAACCGCTCAACACTCACTCCAGTTTAATTGCCAGAAGGTTAAATTTCACCCTTAGGCCCCCTTGTGTGCTCTTTCCTTGTGATCCACACTTTTACTCGAGAAGGGAAACCTCTGCAACTCCACACATACCCACACAGCCACAGTGTCAGCCAGCCTCAGACTGCTCTAGACAAGAGATGGAGTGGGAGGGGGGTAGAGATACACAGGGAGGGAAGGGAGGTGGGTTGTAGAGACAGACGGAAAGAAAAGATGCAAAGCAAAGCAGTAATCCAGTCAAATTAATAGACAGGGTTCCTAATTACCCCGAAGCCAGGGTCAGCTGAAAAAACAGCGCAAGGCTAGAGGATCCCCTCCACCTGGCCGACAAGTCAGAACAGGTGCAATGCTCAGACAGGAGTTGGAGGGGGAGGATGAAGGAAGGCAGGTGAGGGCCCCAGACTGCAGGGTTTGCACCTCCTGGAGTTAAACGCCAATTTTTCTTCGTCCTCGGCTCTGGCTGAATTCCTCAGTCACCACAAAGCAGCAGGAGAGGGGAGTGATTCCTAGGACATTGAATTCCACAAGCCGAAGAGGAGGAGGAGGAGAGAATGGGCAAAAGGGGGAGGATTGAGACAAACACAAGCTAATCCTCAGAGTGAGGAATTCCAAAAAAGAAGAAGAGGAGAAAAAAAAAGGGAAACAGGCAGGAGTAAAACATAGATTCTTCTTTGGTACTTAAAAAAAAGGGGATCTCTGCTTTCCATCACTTCAGTGTGGTGCACTGTCGCTCATTCCTCTGAGTGTTACGTATTTTTCTTTCTCCTTTCTGGAGAAAAGGTTGTGTTACACAAAAGGGTGGGGGGTGGGTGGGTGGGGGGGGGGGGGTTGGAGTAATACACACGCTGGGCAAGAGAATTGTCTGAGCAGATGACAGAATTAACATTTGCTGTGTTTTTTTTTAACCATCCCCCATCCTCCTCTTACTCTGTCCACTGTTTGGAGAGCCTGTCAGGGCCTTTAAATTCTGGGTGTGTAGAAAAGGTTGCAGCTAGTCTCAATGAAGAATGACTGATCCATTAATAAGTCTAGGCTAAGAGTTTAGATCATTTCAGTTTCTAGATTTAGAATCCAGATATTAAGCAATGTGGTAAAAAGCATTGTGAAGCCCGCAGAACTCCTATAAACTCTGCTTAGGAGCAGAAAAAGAAGAGATGTCCTCTGAATGGGTTTCAGACTGTGATGAACAAGACAGATACACAGGTACAGACGTCCAAGTGCATGAAAACCTGCTAAAATCATTTAGTTCGTACTGTCTCAGACTCAGAGGACAGTGACGCAGAAAAGGAAAACAGACTGCGTGGGATTTGATTTTAAGAAAACTATGGTGTTGTGCAATCTTATCGATGGGGGATATGACTACTGCTGTGAAGAATGCTGCAGAAATCTCGGACTACAGTAAGGTCAAGCACAGGGCTTCTGAGCTGGAACTAACACAGAGCTGGATAACTTTAGTTATTACTATTGCTGTTATTATTACAGCACAAATGGAATGATTTTATTTGTTGGAAGCTAATATGTTACAACAGTGTAAAGGATGTGAATGATGTTATAGATAATACAACAGTTCTAGCATTTGTTTTTTTTGGCAGCTATAGTTTCTGAAGGAAAGTCAGTGGATGATAACCACAAAGAGAAGATAGGCAACCCTACAAGGCCTTAAATCAACCTGCAAAAGGTGACATGGCCACAGGTAGTACGCACACATTGTTTGATGTCTGCAGTGCAGACAAGAGAAACCAGAGCACAGAGTCGACTGAAAATGGGGCTGACATCAGTGTTGTACGTGTCTGTAATTTCCTATATGTCAGCATTTCAAGCAGAGTGCTGTGCATTATGTTTAATGTGTGTGCACACAGACCTGAACTGAGCATCAGAAACTATTGGGCAGGAAACAATGACATCAGAGAGAGAGAGAGAGAGAGAGAGAGAGAGAGAGAGGAACAGAGTTGGGGGAGGGAAGGCGAGAGTGAAAGTGAGAGAGAAAGACTGTAATCCAGCAGGCTCACTAGGTACAAATGGAAACAGATTCATAAAAGTCAACCCTGCTCTGTTCTCGTCATTCTGACTTGGATGCCAGAGGCCTTGACACACCGGTAGGATGCTGGATATGTGGCTGAGTTCTCTGTTTCACATTATTAATCCTTTAAAGGGTTTCTGAGTGGAATCATGTCAGTTAGGTTGCTCTCAGCTGAAATCACTCCTTCAATAAAACATTGCTAATGTAAGCATGGAAGGGAAAATAGGTTAGGGAAGGGTGATTTTGATTCAGGTCATAAGAAAAGGGGGGAAAAAAGGCTTAGAATTTTTCTTTTCGTCCTGTGTGTGTCTGCTGTGATTCAGCAGATCCACCACATCCCAGTCATCTGGGACTGTGGGACTGGAGCCACAAGTCTGATTAGGCGCAGATGTAGAGCATCCAGTATCAAGATTCCATTGAGGCATCTTTGTTAACTCAGTACAAAAGTCTCTTTCGTTTGATTTACATTTTCAACACACCAGCATGTAAACAAGCCAGTAATTTGCTTATCTTATGAAAGATGAGGGGCCTGCCAATACTGCCGATTCCACCCCACTGAAGCAGCGCTGGGACTTATGAGGCTCACTAAAAACTAAACACTGGAAAGGCAAAATGAATCAAGATCAGGTTTAATTTTAATAGGAGTTCACCGATGTTGTTTTGAAAACTAAAAACACTGACAAGGAATTGGAAAAACAGATCAAACTTCAGCTTATGCAACTGAACAGATTAGTCTTGGCAGACTCGCTCTGTGCGTGAGATTATTTTTGCAGCACCACAATAAATGAAACACCATGTGAGTCATGTAGCTCTATGGCAGCATGTTAAAAGTGTGCACTCTAGTGGCTGAACTGCAGAAAATGTACTGACGCACTGCAGAGTACAGATAAGAACAGAGTTAAAAACCTCTGCAAAAGAGGAAAAAGTTGCAGGAAAAAAAAATAAACACTTCATTAGTTGCTAAAAAATAAATACATTTATTACCTTTTTAATCCATCTGTAAAGTTTCTTTTTAAAAAAAAACACCACATACATAAAATGCTCTATCAGACTTAAATATGGCGACTGTGGAAGTCGTTTGAGTACAGTGAAATCACTGTTTAGTAAATACGAACAGCTGATGGACATGGTCAGCAAAAGAAAACCTGGGTAGACCATGACATTTAAACAATGCTCAGTCGGTAGTAAAAAGCCCAACACGTGGGAAGAAAATATCCCCTACACCCTTACACCTCCACCACCACCAGTACTGTAAATGTTAGATATAAAGCAGGATGGCTCCATGCTTTTTCCAACATGTTATCAGTCTTCTGTTGTCCGCTTTTGGTGAGCCTGTGTAATTTGTAGCTTCAATTTCCTGTTCTTGGTTGACAGAAGCAGCCCCCGGTATGGTCTTCTGCTGATGAAGCCCCTCTGCTTCAATGTGCTGCACATTAAGAGTTGCTCTTCTGCATACTTTGGTTGTATGGAGTGGTTATTTCAGTCACTGTTGCCTTCCTCTCAGCTTGAAACACTCTGGCCATTCTTCTCTAACCTCTAGTATCAACAAAGCATTTTCCCTAAGAACACTGCCACTTACTGGATGTTTTCTCTTGTTCAGACCACTCTCTGTAAACTCCAGATAGTTGTGTTGGGAAAATCCCAGCAGTTTCACAAATATTCAGACCAGCCTGTCTGCCACCAACAAACACACCACACTCAAAGACACTTAAACCAGCTTTCTTCCTCATTCTAATGCTCACTTTGAACTTTAGCAGGTTATCTTTACTGAAAGTTAAGCTTTCCACATACTTGATGGCCACCTTTTTATTTAATTTATAAGATTTAAGAGGAAGTTATGATGACTCAATGATTTCCCAGAGAAACAGTTTTTAAACAGCATTTATTTAGCTTTCTCCATACAATACATTTAATGTACAACAGCACATACTGTATTCTCAAATAACTCTCAGTATAAAATAGGGCTTCTACAATCAAGGTACAGTCATAAAATGCTCTGAGGGACATGACGACAGCAACAGTAAAACACCTTCATATAAAGCGCAGGATATTGAGAGAAGTGATTGTATTTGCCAAGCTGCTGCTGTAGGAAGCAGAACTTCAGACCCCACCTCTCAGAGCATCTGACATCCTGCAAGAACCCGTTTTATGTTTCTCTTGGTTCTGGTTTGTCAACTGAAGCGGCTCCAAATGATGATCAAATCATAAGAACATGATCTATTACTGCTGAAAATACAACTTTTGTTAACATGGGAGGATAAAATCAGGCCTTGTTTGGCTATTATATACACATAGGTGATAATACACCAAAGTCAAAGTGCACTCAGCATTATGACTGATGATCAAGCGTATCTTAACAATCATTTATTGAACTGTTTGTGACTGGAGCTGTAAAAACAGGATTGTTTCTGAGTGTTTCCTGACACAAAACACTGAATTACAGCAAAAGTATACCATACTATCACTGAAGCCACAAGAAAGCGATCTTATTTCAACATTATAAGTAAACATCAGCCAATTATAGAATGTCTTTAAAAGGAATTTTATCTGCAGATGTGCATCGGAGTGCGCGTGGGCCTATATAGCGTCGATAAATGTGTCTTTAAATAGAATACACGTAACACTGACCAGCTTTTGTGTTAGTTTGCTATTACGTAGTGCTTCTGGTGGAGGATATACATTACATATCATATCCAATTAGTATGAGAGAAGGCCTAGATACAAGGAAACGTAAAAATAGAGAGAAAGGAGAGATTTGTCTCAAGTCTTGAGGTAAGCAGTGTGTTTCGATATAATGCCCTACAGACAATCATACAGTTACAATCATTAATTCTCTATATACAAACTTCCTGATTTACATACACTGTACTGCTCCTCAGTTTGTAATTGAATAAAACTAAATATGAGACTATGGTGCAAACTTTTTCAAGCGAGGAGGGGAGTCTGACTTCACAAAGCCCGTTTTCATGATGTGGGTGATAATGAACGTTACAATATGGCTATTGAAGATGGCCTGCTTCCTCTTGCATACGTCACACATACTATCAAATATCTACAACAGTGCAAATTTTCCTGATCGATCAAAACACTTGCAAACAATTGGCAAAACTACATCAGCTCACTTTTGAAGTTGTACGGTGGACGAGAAGAATGCAAGTTGGCGATGGACAATTGTCTGAATAGATGCCGACATCGAAAACTCACATGCCTGTGCATTTAACAGTATATATTAATTAATTTGGCATGTTTTAGGGGTAATATTAACTCTGCGTACTGTGTCACACAAATGAATAAAGTCTACCGTGGCACGATGGCTCGAATGAAAGACAAAAGTAAGAGGACAAACCTGCACTCTGCCCCGCATAGCTCTGCTTGGATGTAGGCACCGGGTTTACTATCACCTTCTTAGAAGACAAGTTTGAGCTCAGAAACATATCGAGCCTAGCCCACATCTCTACAAAACACACGCTGTGCCACCTAAATGTGCATCTACTCGAGGAGGCTTCGCAAAAAAAAGGGAAAAAAAAGAAAGAAATGTATGTGCTATAGTAATAACAGTTTGCGCACTCATTAACACTACAGACTGTAACTGAGACGCGACATCAACAAGCTTTTACGAAGAGGAGGAGGCTATAGGATGCTACAGTACTAGTGCTACCTGAACATGCTACAGATTGAGACTACAAAGATGGAGGACTGATTCACATTAGCACAAAGCAGGAACCAGCTTTGCTGAGGAGCTCTACCCATTTCAGCCCACAGAGCTGCTTGCAACCAGCTGTGCCTGGAACCAACATTTGATTATTTAAAAACGCAAACCAAAGGTTGTGTGTGTCTGTGTGTCGTTTGTTTTAGGAGAAATATTGTCTTCACAAATGTTATGAACCATTTTTAAAATGACAGAAGTACCATCTATGCAGCTTGATGGATCAAGTACTTAGTAAAGCTGGCTTATTGTGTGCAGAGGAAAGCACCCCATCTGTAGTCAGTTCCTGTCATATGAAACACACATAGAAACATACTCACACACATTCGCTTGCACAAGTGCACAAACCCTGAAGTTAGGAACGATTTCTATCATCACACGGCACTAGCGTTTTGATAATCTTAGAGTAAGAGCTGGGATTGCATACTGTAGCATACATCTCCTGGGAGAGGCGCCCTTCATCAATATCAGCTCATTTGTTTTTAACCACACATGCATCCACACACAGACACACACTCATACACACTGGAATAAATTTTCAAACTGGTCAAAAAATAAAAAAAAAATAAAAAAAATTTACAATCGCATGCTTTTTAACGGAATGTAAGAAAGCTCAAACCAGAGCTTCGGCTAAAGCTGGGACCAAGCTGAAGCCAAAGTGTCTCCTTTGCTTTAACCAGGAAAAGCAGCGACTTAAGAATTTTGTTCTGGTGGAATTTCATAGTGTTCAAACCGTTCTCACCATCACCAAGCCATTAGTCTGGTAACAGAATTCTGAAGTGTTTTGACACACAACTGTAACGTTATGATTAAAGGGACAGCTGTCCCTTAATAAAGGACTAATATATAGTTTATCTATATAAATAGATAAACACACACATACACTTTATATGTTTTTATATATTATTTAAAATATATTCCCCCATATTAAGTGGGAGCTCTGGACCTAGTCTATTAGACCTCTGGCAACAGACACCTACTTAAAACTGACTACAACCTCACATTTCGACTGATGTCCAAATGACATATGCCATTCACACCAACAGCAAATGCAAGGTGATCAGACCTTTAAAGTAAGCTGCATTCAAAGCCTACAGTGTAGCTGTGAAACCAGTATCTATTAACATTTTCCATCTTCCTCTTCCCACTCAAACTAATGGAAAACCTGCTATTGTATTCTCTAAAGCAGGGATTCAGACTAGTTCATTTTATCTTGTATTACCATAATTTCAACAGAGCCTTTAACAACATACCAGTCATCGCTGCTCTTCAGTTACATTGCATGTGACGGAGCAGTATTTTGGTGCAAAGAAGAATGCCAAGCCTTTGGGGAAAAAAAAAAAGACACTCTCTGCCATGCTTCTCTATAACATTTAGATAACCTGGATAAGAGATCCTTGGAGCAAAATTGTGTATATTTTGTACTTTTAGACAGGTAGACTTCAACCACAATAATTTGGCAGCTATTGATTTGGCTACAAAATCCACAGAAAAGTGCAAATATTCACTTTATTTTGTTTTTGTGACATCTTGAGTTTCTGACCTCTTTATATCTGTTCTATGCACCCATGCTTAATAAATAAGTTAATAACAAAACTCAAACATAACTCTGAAAGATCCCCTAGCATAATCTGATCAAAGTGCAGCACCCCAGCAACAACGGAAGGAGTGGAAGTGTTTGATAAGGTTCAGATAGCAGGTTCTAGATCATGGTCTTGTGGGGCTCTTCTTCTAGCTCCGAGTAAGCCACTCGCACATAAAGTAATAGATAGACTCACACACACAGAAACACTCGCATAGAGTCTAGCTTAGATCAGTCTGGCCTCTCCCTCCATGTCTGGCGGTAGATCACACACTCCTGTGAAGTGCATCTCCTTTCCCTTGCGTGCCTGTGCAGTGCCAGCTTTGGCCCCTCGCTCCCCCAGGCTGGGAGAAGGCTGTTGAGCCACAGGGTCTGGTGACGTCCCACGGGGGATTCCACCTGCCCGCCTCTCTTTCAGGAAGACCTCTAGCCGGCGCAGCATCTGCTTGGGGTTCTTTTTGGCAAACAGCTCCACCTCTGAAGGTTACGAAATACAGAAAATGTGAGATTTGCGGAGGAATGGTAATATGTGTTTTTTCCAGTGTGGAATTCAATGGATAGACCCCTAACTTAGACTAAAGGAAGACTCTTGACATTTGGGAAATCCCATATTTGCTTAGATGCTGAGTGTTGCTTTCAAACAATGATACCAATCACATATTTGTCTCTAAATATGAAGCCAAAAGCTTGCAGCTTAGGTAAGAGGAAAACTATCAACGGTGTGTGAAACAGTTCACTAACCAATAACCAATTATTGAAAAAGTTCAATAATCTCATCTGTGTTAAGGATATGAAAACAGAAATGTAAAAATCACAGGTTGCCATCTGACAAAAGGCTTTGTAACAGGCTGACCTTGGACCTGTATTTTTTTTATTTTTTTTACTTTGCCCTTTAAAGCAGATTAATTTTCTGAGGTTTCCAGTCTTTGTGCCAATTGGCTTCTGACTGCAGCATCACAAGTAAGAGGTAGCATTAGCGTGATTATAAGCACAACCTTTCAGAACAAAGCCAGAGTCAGCGATGGTCTTCTGCTGGGTCTTCCACAGTTGATAAAGGTGCAGATACGTGGCAACGTAGAATTCGTTCAGCACGCCGACCACTTGCTGACGACGATTACACTCCCTGGTATGAACAAAACACAAAGGACAGAGGGTGTCGTGACACCCATCAAACACACTTCTGAAAATGGGATAATTAAAAAAACAAAACAAAACAAATATGAGTCTCACTTGGACAAGGCCTCCTCTCTTAGTACTTGCAGAGCGATGCGGGTCATGTTGATTGACATCACACTAAATGGAAAGTTCTAAAACAGACAAAAACACAATGAATTATTGTTAAAGCAGTAAGGGACAATCATTAAATCAAATGAACACATTTTCCCACTTTGGCTTGAACAAGCTGCCTTGTGAGAGTAAATTTTACTGCCAGGTAACACCTGTGTCGGGTGTTGTGATAATTTGTAGATGTCTCTAGCCAAGGGTAGAGTCTCTGGGTCCATCACAAAATATAGAGTATGCATCAGTCCCAGGAATCCAGTGCCACGTAGGTCAGTGGCAGGGTCTGTACCTGCAGTAAAGAAAGTAAATAAAGGCAAAGCAGCATGATGTTAGCACAGGAGTGATGTCATATTATTAATTATGAATTGAGAACTACCTTTTTACAACAAAATAGAGAGTGTCTTACCCTGAAAGCCAATGTTTTCCCAGTGTACGCCATACCGTGGACAGTCCAACTTGCTGCCAATCAGCTTCTTATAAATGGTCTGGAGGACACGCATGTGGACCGTTTGGCTGTTGTCAACAGGGCCTGTGTAAAGAAACACACATGTGCAAAAGACCCAATTTTTGTTTTTGGAAACACTTAAGGAGTTTTAACTACTTGTGTGATGTTTAGACCAAACAGACCCTTCTAACACACACTCACACTGTGCAATGGCAAAGACGAGATCTCTCTCCTCCAGGAGCTCCCTGTGAAGTCGCGGAGGTCCAAAGAGGAAGTGTGTGATCGCAGCCAGACCAGTCCTGCGAATGGTTGGCTGGATGTTCTTCTGCAGGTGGACATTGAGGAAAAATTTGAAAAAGTGTACTCATTAAAACAATGTATTTATTTGTTTTCAAATGCATCATCATTCTCATACTTTATATTTTTCTATTTACTACACTTAAGACTAGTGATTTTTATGAATAAGATCTAATTCAGATTTCCTCTGTTTGTCATTCTACTTTCTTTGCAGTTTTGTTTTTAGCATTCCTTACCAGCAAATCCCCAAGGTCTGTGGTCTGAAAGTACTGCAGGGCTTCATTGAAGGGGATAAGTGGGGTTGGGTTAAAGTCCTCAGTGAGAGCTGGGAGATCAATATTACAGTTATATTATTATACCATCAACTAACAGACCAAAAATAAGCAAAGTCATTATCATTCTCCTACAAACGGCAAGATTTATCTGACCTGGCTGGGTGTGCTCTAGAGCCTCCCACTCCTGCCTGGCCTTTTCCAACTCCACATTTTCCTTATCATCTGTAAACAAAACAAAGTTGAAGAAAGAAAACGTGCCAATTCAACAAACAGCTTCATTTGGTTCACAGCTTTAACTTAGCACTCCAACAGGGTGAGCTATTTTGCTATGGTGACGTCCACCCAGTCAATCCCCTGTCATGAATCCTTCTTGTCTAACAGACCTGCACCCTCCAGGGTGCCTCCTGTGCTTCCTAAACCCAGGCAACCATAACTCCTGGGTCAGGTGTTACCTGCAATAATTGCTCTGTATCTAGGACGCACACACACACACACACACACACACACACGAGAAGAGGATGTGAGACAAAAATCAAGGTTGTTCATGTTACCTTCAGGCTTGGGCTGGTCTCCAGCTGCCAGGGTTTGCAGAAGACCATTCTGTTTTAATGCTGAAATCTGGAAAATAAAATATTTGGAGACATTAAATTCAAGGAAGTGGCGTGCTGTTTGAAGTCAGACAGTAACAATAGGCTTTAATTACCGGCAGAGATCTGAGTGGTGCGCTGCCATTGGTGTGGTCTTTGACATTATGACCAATAACCAGTCCATTCATGATCTATAAAGCAAAAAAAAAAAAGAAGACAATATGTAGATTTTTTTAAAAGGACACAACACAAGCAAAATCTAATGAGAATGAATCAATGAGAAGTGATTTTTAAGTGTACTCACAGGCTTATGATTGGAGTGTCCATTGGTTATCTCCTCTAATGGTTTACATTCATGAGACAAACCATTTAGACCCTAACAGCAGAGCAGCAGCAGCACAGAACAGGTGCATCAGAAAAACACAATGTAAAAACAGTGCAGCATTCACCCCCTCCATGACAGAGCAACACATTATTACTGGAGGCCATATGCAATTCCTGAAAACTAATACACATATGATTAAAAAAAAATTTAAACAGTGAAATATTTAGTATAATAGGCCAAATTAAATAACAGGTATCCTTTTGAAAGTGGCCTGCTTGGAAACATGCCACTTTTACTGGGATGCTTCTTGTGTGAGGCACACTTATGCTTAAAAACTATGAAAATAATTTAAGGGTGCACATCCACTGGGGAAAATGGCAATAACCTGACTTATGTTGCACCGAAATTGCAAACACACTTACTGATCCAACTGTTTACAAATGAAACTGTACACAAGGACAGCAAAGAGGCCAGGGAGTTAGAGGTAATGTTTTGGCTAGGAAACCAAGCTGGGGATAAAGGAAATGCGCTGTCAGCTGCCACTGATAACAGAAAGGACCTTGACCTTAGACCTTGGGTTAAACACATAAGACATAAGGACTTAAAGCACATCATGTGACATTAAACAAAAGTGCAGGGCAGGAAGGGAAAAATGATTCCTCTGAGAACAATAAAAATCTCCGTAGCAACAATGGTCAGACGGCAGTACTTCTGTTTTGTTGACCAACACGGCAGGTGCTGCTTTCGGTTTTAATGGTTTTAAGTTCCTGTAAATCTAAACACTGGAATGAGATTAAAACAAAGGTCAAATAAGGTTACCTCAATGCGGGAGGCGACATCAATGTCTTCTTCCATTGCATGTGAGCGCGTTGTCTGCTGAACTTGTTTCTGATCCTGGCCTCTAAAGACTTCTGAAGTCATAAACTGAGATTGGCTGATGAGTTGATGCAAGGGCCACCATGGCTTCAGCTGCACACACTTGTAGCTACTGCAAGTATCTATGCGTTTATCATTTTCCCCTCATATATGTAGACAACACGACATCCACAGTCACCTGGTCGATTTTAGAAAGGTGTCGCCGGCAGGAAAAAAAAGTGTTGTTTGAACATCATATTCACGCAAGAGCAATAGTTGTGTGGTTTTCGATGCCAGTCTAACCACGAGTATGGATGCTGACAGGAATCTACAGATATCAGTCCACGAGAGCTGACTGGAGGAAATGGCTACCCATCAATACACAAGTTGCCTGGAAACCTGCCTCTTTTCTCTCCACCACTGACCAGCCCTGCTCTCTTTAGCCCCTCCAGAGGTGCCCGAAACCTGAATAATGACATTCCTGTTCAGGGCTGGGCTCTCCCTGTCCAAGACACTTCATCACTTTGGCACTTAAGATAAATCCAAAGTATCCCAGGCAGTATTCACAAGCACCGAAGCAGCCCTACGTCTCTGGCCTCACGTGAAATGGCATCGAACATCCGAACTCCAGCTGTGCAACGAGATGTGGGGTCATGAAGAGTTGTTGTATGGCAGGAGACACTGTGTGAAAGGCAGTGGTTTAAAAACGCAAAGTTAATAAATGGCTACACAAAAGTAACAGAAAAACCAACCAACAGGCGACAAAGACACAGAATTATGGGTTCTTCCCAGCACGTTTGGCTCATCATATCAAAAACAATAAAACAAGCAAAGGTTCATCACGTATCCTTTAAGTCACAATACATCACAACACCTGGAACAAAAATAGTTCACTTATGCGTTTACCTGTTAGGATGGGCCAAATTATTTTGCTGTGAAAAAAAAAAATCTAATACCTGAACTGAAGACCCTGTTTCTTCCAATGTTGTCTCTGTGTGGGAGGGTCAGAGTATATTGCGTGGTGTAAAATAAATACCTCCTCCCAAGCACTGGTTTTCATACTTATATCTCAAGAACATTTTCAATGCATGACTTTAACTACTCTTTTCTTTTTTCCTTCTTTCTTTTTGTTTACTTTTTTACAGCGTAATATTGCTACTTTTACTAAAGCAAAAGCTCTGCACACTTTCCCATCCGTTTAAAAAAAAAAAAAAAAAAAAAAAAAAAAAAAAAAATCACAGCAATTTTAAAATAAAAGGATAGCACTACAGAAATCAAACACACAGCCGCGACAAAAAAAAAAACAACAACAAAAAACTAGCGAATAAGTTCAGCTTAGTGAGGTGACAGCTGCCTACAGTAACGCTCCGCCGCTCTGACAGCTACCATTATCTGTAGCAACCGAAAAGCTAGCATTATGTCAGCTAGCAACCCCGCAGGCACAAAGACGCAGCTACAGCTTCACCTCAAACGGAGAATGCCACGGCGCATATACTGCATGCAAGTCCGCCGAAATTTACGGCAAACACCACAACATTTTAATTCGTATATAAAACAATCACCTGCATTTAAGGACTCCAGTCCTAGTTAGGTTTTGACACACGAAAAGCCAGCTGCCAGGCTAACTAACGGGCTAGCAGTAGCTCTGCTGAACTGTAACAGGGATGGAGGGGGGGTCTGTCCCCAAATCCAACAGCAACACGAGAATAAATCTGCTTTTGTCTCCAAGTTCCGGCAAATGCAGCAGAAACATTGCGTCCCGCGGCCTGTCTGAAAATATTACGTGATATGAAGCATTTTAAAAGTACCTCAGTTTATGATTGTTTCTCCCTCCAATCTCAGCTTCCCTTCCCCCTGTTGTGTCGAAAAGTGATTGTCTGCCAGAAAGTGATTGCCGTCCGCGGGAGCGCGCGCAGCTGCTTAAAGCTGCAGCGCCCGGATTACTTGCGTTGCCAGCTACTTCCGTGCAACTGATATAACGTGGGGGAAAAAACCCCAAACACATTTATGCCTTTGTTATTAGGCAAAGGTATGCATTTATGGAGCTTTAACGTTTCTTGTAACCGAATTATGACGCTTATCAGAAGGTTGCTTTCAGTGTGTAGCGCAGTCACGAATGACTACACGCATCACGATGGAATAATTAATGCCTACAGGTTTAGTATGTCTACTCTCGTTGTTCATATTTGTTATAAGACTGTCGAATAGTAGTTAAAACAATAAAGACCTATTGTGCCAGTATCACCATGACTCTTTCTTGTTTGTTCAGAATAACGACTGAGAACATGGCATTTTAGCGCTACCAAAAAGTGATTGTGGCCTATAACTTGTCACTGAAACAATATTTCGGCTTCAAACTTGTTGGATATATTCCAGAAGGGTTACATGTGATATATTATATCCCAAAAACTCTCCAAAAACTGCTGAATAACTTGTACAGGAACAATAAAACTGATAATATGCAATTTCCAACCTGCCAAAAAGTGATTGTGGTCTATAACTTGTCACTGAAACAATATTTCTGCTTCAAACTTGGCGTATGTCATTCAGAAGGCTCATATGTCAAATATTACATCTCAAACAGTCTCTTAGAACTGCTGGATAACCTGTAAAGGAACATTAACATTGATAATATGCCATTTTCAGCCTGCCAAAAAGCGATTGTGGCCTATATTTTGTCACTGAAACAATGTTTCTGCTTCAAACTTGGTGGATGTCATCCAAAAGGGTTATTAATTGAAACGAAAACCAAAAACAAATAACAATTACATCCAAGTAAAGAAGAAACCACCAGTTAAAATAAACTAACAAATAGACCAGAAACAGGGGGTATAGCGGAAGCTCAACACCAGTAAACCATGGAACAACATATATATTAATTCTTTGCATACAGTAACTATGCTAACATGTTAGGAACCACAAAATAATTGAATAATCCTACAAACAAATTGCAATCAAAGCTGAACTCTAATGTTGTGAACAACACAGAAACACACACAGCAACACGAACATAAATTAATGAATTAATAAACAAATAAACAACCAATAAATGTCTCCTATAATATTTATTGGTTGTTTATTTGTTTATTAATTCATTAATTTATGTTCGTGTTGCTGTGTGTGTTTTTGGTTTTCGTTTCAATTAATAAGTGCTGTATTGGAATGACATTTTTATTACCGTTTGTTTTGTCTTTCCTATTACTTGGTATTCCTAATGTGTTTAAGCAGATCTCCTCCCACCTGTTTCCATTTGGCCATTATCCTTTTTTTGTATTATTTTTGAATTACAACATTTTTGAAATTTGACGTTTTATGCACAGGTTGAAAATGACATATTATCGGTATTAATGTTCTTTTAAAAGTTTTTCAGCAGTTCTTGGAGAGTGTTTGGGATATAATATGTCACATGTAACCCTTCTGGATGATATCCAACAATTTTGAAGCAGAAACATTTTTTCAGTGACAAGATATAGGTGGTAATCACTTTTTGGCAGGCTTAAAATGGCATATTATCAATGTTAATGTTCCTTTAAAAGTTATTCAGCATTTCTTAGAGACTGTTTGGGATATGATGTGCCACATATGATCCTTTTGGATGATACCCAACAAGTTTGAAGTAGAAATATTGTTTCAGTGACAAGATATAGGCCACAATCACTTTTTGGCAGGTTGAAAATTGCATATTGTCAGTTTTATTGTTCCTTAATGGTAATTTAGCAGTTCTGAGGGACTGTTTGAGATGTAATATTTGACATATGACCCTTCTGAATGACATCCACCAAGTTTGAAGCAGAAATAGTATTTCAGTGACAAGATATAGTCCACAATCACTTTTTGGCAGCTTGAAAATGGCGTATTAATGGTCCTTTAATAGTTATTCAACAGTCCTTAGAGACTGTTTGAGATATAATGTGTCACATGTAACCCTTTTGGATAACATCCACCAAGTTTGAAGAAGAAATAGTATGTCAGTGACAAGTTATAGTCCACAATCACTTTTTGGCAGGTTGAAAATGACATATTATCGGTATTAATGTTATTTTAAAAGTTTTTCAGCAGTTCTTGGAGAGTGTTTGAGATATAACATGTCACATAGGACCCTTCTGAAAGACATCCACCAAGTTTGAAGCAGAAACATTGTTTCAGTGACAAGTTATAGACCACAATCGCTTTTTGGCAGGTTGGAAATTGCATATTATCAGTTTTATTGTTCCTGTACAAGTTATTCAGCAGTTCTTGGAGAGTTTTTGGGAAATAATATATCACATGTAACCCTTCTGGAATATATCCAACAAGTTTGAAGCCGAAATATTGTTTCAGTGACAAGTTATAGGCCACAATCACTTTTTGGTAGCGCTAAAATGCCATGTTCTCAGTCGTTATTCTGAACAAACAAGAAAGAGTCATGGTGATACTGGCACAATAGGTCTTTATTGTTTTAACTACTATTCGACAGTCTTATAACAAATATGAACAACGAGAGTAGACATACTAAACCTGTAGGCATTAATTATTCCATCGTGATGCGTGTAGTCATTCGTGACTGCGCTACACACTGAAAGCAACCTTCTGATAAGCGTCATAATTCGGTTACAAGAAACGTTAAAGCTCCATAAATGCATACCTTTGCCTAATAACAAAGGCATAAATGTGTTTGGGGTTTTTTCCCCCACGTTATATCAGTTGCACGGAAGTAGCTGGCAACGCAAGTAATCCGGGCGCTGCAGCTTTAAGCAGCTGCGCGCGCTCCCGCGGACGGCAATCACTATCTGGCAGACAATCACTTTTGGGCACAACACCGGTAATTTCGAGTGCATCTTGGGAATTGTGGTTTCCTGTCCGACTCTATCTTCATTACGTCATCGCATTCTCGAGCTCAGGTATACAGGAGCTGTGGGACATCGAGACGCCTTCCGTTACCTTTGATTCTCGCTCCTTTTTCTTGCTCAATATGTAGTAAAAAAATAAAAAATAAAAATCTATTCCGAAAAGAAATAAAAAGGAAAAACGAAAACAGAAATAATAAAATAAGGTTCTGAAAATTCTAATTTACTTTTGACTTGGCACTTTCTCCCTTTCTATAAGATGAAAGAATGCGCCTAAAATTCAGACTTCAATTTAGACCACACGAGGGCACACAGATGGAAATGGGTTTGAAAAAAAAAAATCAAGGCTGTCAGTGCCAAGGAGATATTTTTTTCTTTTTTTAGTCTTCCTGGTTACACAGCTTATCTGCACTGGATAATTTCCTCTTTCCTATCCAAGAATCCAAGAATTTTTTCTTTTTAGTGAAAGACTATCTCTAAATGGCTACAACTCACATTACATCTACTTACCCCCGGAACATTTGGTATGCGGTAAACAAGCTGCACTTGGGGATGCTATGCTTTAAAAATTTAAGTGCATGCAGTTATATGCAACCAAACTGGACCCCCGGATTTCTCAAAAAGCCCTATGGGGGAATTTGAAAATGGCTCCCATTTGACCTCACACTCTAAACTAAGGCTTTAGTGGCATGACATAACCGCATCATCCCGAGTAGTACAGGTTAATATATTTTTTATTAGAAATGGGAAGTCAGACCTATACTCTGCAATTAAACTAATCCAGGTCCCTGCTATCTGCCCTGCCAAGAAAATGAGCAGTTACAAAACATTTTGGATCAACTAAAACTACACAGAATAGGCAAAATGTTACACAACTGGCAGTAATGGAGGAGAGATTTCCTGTTTGGGCTGAAATCCACTGTTACTTGATCTTGGGGAATGTGCTGCTGGCTCGCATAGGACTGCTAGCTGCTGGACTCCTTACATTTCGGAGTGGCCAAACACCTGCTCGTTCTGGCAAACGCTCAGCCTGAAAACTCATCAAGGGATAGGAAGACATTTTTCATGAGCTACATTCATCACGGGTTTAAAAAGAGCCTCTAAATCCATCCATCGCCTCCCCGTCAAAGAGGAATAATTCTTATCATTATTGCTGTGCTATTTAAAAGAGGAGTTTTGGTTTCATGTTGAGCTTGGTGTTTTACTTGTGTGTGTTTTTTCCGTTACTGGGATTTGAATTTCTGTCATTTTTTAAAAATCTCTGTGATCAAATAAAAAAGTCAAGCAAATGGCACTTAAAGTGTTTAATGTTATCTGTTTTTTCCCAACAGGAAAGAGCAGAGAAATCATTCATCAACAGCATAATAAAAAGCACAAAAACACACACCCTAATGATTCTACTGTCATTTATTCAACACCGCTTTATGTTACAATAGCTCATAGCCAAATACATCTGCAAAATATCAATAAATAAAACAATGAAATAACAGTGCAATTTCGCAGAAGAGGTAGGGGCAATAAATGACTGTTTTCTGCCAAAGTGGGATGATGATGATGATGTATGAATATGTCAGAAAGCATACACTGACTTTTGCAGAAGGTCTTACCAGGACGGTGAGTCATTGAGGCCAGTGAAATTGTGACATGATTATTATTTTTCTATTTCCTTTTACAGTTTTAAATTGTTTTAATATTCATTTTTTACATGCTTGCTGATGAGTACCTGAATCAGACTTAAAACATTCTGTTCAAGGGGAAATGACTAAATTGTGTTTTCCCAAAAGAGAATTCCAATCTCTGTGACTTTTCAAATTTAACAGATAAATTCTCCAAGCTTGGCCTGATCAAATTTAGAAAAGAAAACAACAAGGAGTGAACAACACCAGAGCCACAGGTGAAAGGTCCAACCCAGACTCTTAAGATCAGTAATCCACAAACCCAACATTGCAGTTTATAGTGGTGTGGTGCTGGATATACATTTTAAATGGCATTCAGTTTCTCTTCACTTTGCAGTTTAGTGTTCACTTTGTGATCAGAACTCTTAAAGGTGTTATTATGTGCTCTAAAAACCCCACAATTTTATTATATGACTGTCGCCTGCCTTTAATCAGTAGCATTATATTTACAGGGCACTTGTTTGAGACTGAATCTCTCTGAAGGATTTTAGCCTAGTTGTTTTAAAACACCCAAAAAGGGACCTGAGACACTAAAAGCCAAAGGCGATTCCTAACCTGGTTAAAAACAATGAAAGCACACAGTCTGTAAGACTGGTGTTAGAGACAATCATGGCAGATTTTCTATTTTTTAGGGAAAGAAAAACACACATTTACCGACTGCAGCAGTTTAAGCAGATAAATATGAGTTTTGTTTTGGGTTTTTTCTTTTGTAAATGAGCAGAGGCTACTTTTCTGCCACGTCTCTGGTGCCAAAGCTCAATAGACATCCAGTGTCACCAGGTAGGAGACATCTCCACGGAAACATTGTTAGCCATCCTTTTCCTGAGGTGGCTGGCAAAGTCCACCTGCGTCTGAGCGAGCACTTTGTTTATGATTGTCTTTGGGATCCAGCCCTGCCAATGACAGAGACAAAACCAGTGTCAGTTTGAATCAAATGACGCTTTTACACAAATCTAATACCAGTGAAAGGGAAGATGCAAACTTGATCATTCATACCTTTAGATCTATACTTAGTAACCAGGTGAATTTGGTCTTATTTGGGTCTTCAGCGCAGGGCTTCATAACTATGCAGGTTGGCCCGTTTTCCGCTCTGAGAAATGTAATGATTAACAGACAGTGTCACTTTAAAATAATCTGCACGCAAACAGTCTGTGCATCCATAAAGTAATGCCCCGGAGTGATGGCTCCCCATTGCTTACCTGACAACACCCCTCTGCTCAGGCATCTTTGGGTGCTGAGTGGACATTCCTGCCAGGAAGCAGGTGGAGCCTCGCCGCTTGGCACATCGGACACTGACAAAGTCCCTGGGTCCCACCACATTGCCGGGGGTCTCTGCGGATACCTCATGGGTGATCATCGTGTCCTGGCCGATCTTTTGGAGAATCTGGAGAATTCCAAAGTAAAGCATCATTAATTAACATTTCTGGATATATTTGTGTAACATGTTGTAAGTGTACGCTTTTAAAATAACAGAATAAAAGAAGCAATAACCATTAATTTTTCAACTTTCTTACTTTGACTTCTTTCACATTTGGGTTCCACTCCCCCATTTGCTCCATATTTCCAACTAGCTCTTTGTAAAGATCATCAGGATGTTGCTCCAGCATCACTTCTAGCTTGAACACCTTCCCGACATGAGGTAGCACTTTGCTCAGGACCTTGTCTCCATTCGCCTGCAGAAGAGAGGGAATGGGGACGAGAAGTGTTAAAATGTGAAGTTTCATAGCGGAGCTAATACAAAAACACTTGACTTTGATGCCAATAATGTATGCACGCACAGCAACAGTTTCAGTGGTCCAGCCGTCCTGCTCGCTGAGGATTCTGATGGCCTTTTGCAGTGCATCTTCACCTTGTTTCAAATAAGACATCTCCTCCTCATTGTAACCCTCTTCTTTAATCTGAGAACCTTAAAACCAAATTTCAATTATCTGAATTATACCTGTTTATGTCTTATTCTATGATTAAAAAAATCTGATCATGCATGACCTTTTTTTTCGCATTACAGTGACTGAAACAATCACAACAACTCACTGAGAAGAGAGTTTCGACGGTGGACTTGGCTGATCCAGTTACTGGGGCCTGGACCTGCCAGCTTGTACAGCTCATGATGAATGGCTACCATGGCATTCTTCCTCAAACCTGGAAAGCGCAGACAGAAAATACTCCGTCACTGTACCAGAACTTCCAGAAGGATTATCGAACAACATCTGTCTTCATTTTTTCTTTACTTATCAGGCTGGCATGTAGACTGCAACTTGGAATTTGTGGATGAATTTGTGGATTCGTTCACTCACCTGTCATATTCCTCATGTGCCGATAGGAGATGCCAGCACACAGTTTAAAAGTAGCAGGCAGCATTTTCAGTTTCGAAGAGCGATGAGAAAAAACTGTGTGAAGGCAAGAAGATTGCAGAGATTCAAACTCTCTCTGAGCTGTGAATGTTTTAAATGGCCCAGCTCCTGGGTCCATATATATAGGAGCACTGCCCACAAGGCCGCCTTGCTATCACTGTGCAGATAAACACACACACATTTCACTGTACAAATGGCCATGCCACCAAGGTTGCATCGCGCACGCAACAAGAATGCCCCACACTCTCACAAACACTCTGTGGGATTGTGTCCAGCATCCAGGCCTCCTCCTCGCTCACTTAAGCAGACACAGACATTAGTATATCAGTGGGTGACACTGGGAAAAAACAGCCTTTCGTCAGCAATGAAAACACCCAAAAGAGAGGTCAGTGCGAGAGACCCTGAGTGACTCATGCATCCCTTCATGGCCCATTACATGCTAAACACTCTCTGGAATTTGAGGGCAAAAATTTTCCATTCAGTTAGGCTTGTTTCTTCTCCCAGTATGACTGAACCCTGAATGGTACTTGGAAATAT
The DNA here is from genome assembly GCF_057382185.1 of Mchenga conophoros. Lineage (NCBI taxonomy): Eukaryota > Metazoa > Chordata > Actinopteri > Cichliformes > Cichlidae > Mchenga > Mchenga conophoros. The sequence goes on from NC_140537.1 coordinate 14,035,255, forward strand.
AAATGAGTGAAATGATCAGACATTAACTTTAATGTTGTGCTTGGAGACTTTGGGCTCCCTTTAACAAAAACAACAGCAAAATGTGTTTGAAGATGGCTTTAAATGGACAATGTTCGTAAGACATCTGCTGTAAAGGGTTTTGCTCGTGTTTTTAAGTCTCAGAGACCTTAACTGCAAAGGTTTCAGCTATGGATAAATAGGGTGGATTTTCATAAACTATCTCAGTGGCTATTTCTGAGAATTTTTTTAAGGTTTTTAGGATTTATTGTTGTATATTTTTTTCTACAGAAAATGTTTAGACCACATTTAGCTATGTCACCATGTGGGGCAGCATTGTTCCTTATCAGTGAGCAAATAAAAGGAAGATGCACAGGCCACGGCCCTGTGTTTCTTCACACTCTACATTACATATTAAATGATTTCCCTTTGGGAATTTTTATTTACGTTAGGGCAAAAGATAAAAAAAAAAAAAAAAAACTTTTAAGAACAAAAATGGTTGATTTTGCAACAATATGTGTAAAAAGCAAGCATTAAAACCACATCTATGCACTGAGCTGTAGTTATCCAGAGCAAAAAGTAACCCTGAGGTCGAAGGAAGTACGTAACTGTGGGTGATTCTGACAAAAATGCATATTCTGAGTGTTTTGACTGTGAAGAAACAGGGAGAGTGTCAAAATGTTTTGTTTTGTTCAAGTGCAAACTGACAGGAAGTATGAATAACAATTTGCTGCTGAGAACTGAACATCCTTAAACATCTTTTTTACATTTACAGTATTTATCACGGCCGATATTCTGACAACAGCTCATACAAAACAGATGTACAGAAGCGTTCCTTATACTAGGAAAACTGACTTTGTATAACATACTTTAGGATTAAACAATAATAAGAGAGCAATAAAATTTTAATGCAAGCAACCAAACTTCACTATGAATCTTTTGCCGCCTGCCCATTACATCACACTTTTCTTGAAAGTTCTTCCTGAAGGCTTGGTTAATCATCAGATGCTGCACCACCATCTGTGAAAAACATATTTTATCAAACTGCTCACGTGTTTCGTGAACCTTGCTTGCTTCTTCCAAGAAAAACCCTGGCTATCTAACAGAAATATTGCCTCAGTGGGCCCTGCACGTCAAGCATGTGCTCAGAGTCAGGGGAACAGTCAAGTGAGTTGCAGGTCATCTGATTAGTGAACAGGAACGCATGCAGAAAAAACCCCCTAAAAAATCACCACTATCAAATAAATAAATTACCAAAAAAGCCTTAACCTACAACCTTGTGTCCCTCTGGCTTGATGACAGGAATCATCTATCAGTCCATTTGGCCTTCTGCAGGGTGACTTTTTTTTATTTACCATGGGAACACACACTCCTAGTGTCTTAACCATTTCTGGGCCACAGTGGACACAGTGCAGATTCTAGGCTGGTAAAGGTTAAGGGGTCAGACTCTATGTCTTAAAAGAAGGTACATTTCTGTAAGTGAAATGGTAAATGGCCTGTATTTGTATAGCGCTTTACACTACATTCAGTCATTCACACACTGGTGATGGCAAGCTACATTGTAGCCACAGCTGCCCTGGGATGCACTGACAGAGGCGAGGCTGCTGGACACTGGTGCCACCGGGCCCTCTGACCACCACCAGTAGGCAACAGGTGAAGTGTCTTGCCCAAGGACACAACGACCAAGACTGTCTGAGCCAGGGCTCGAACCGGCAACCTTCCGATTACAAGATGAACTGCCAACTGCCACGATCGCCCCAGTGCTCTAGCTTTTGATCCTGGAACAGGGAGTCATTACTAACTGATGAGATGTAATGCAGTTTTAACATTTCGGCTTAATATCCTCAACATTTGTTTGACTTGACACTAGGACAATTTTTTTCTTCCTTTTCTTTAACTTTCATATCATATGGATTGAATACTTCTGCATAAATAAAGGTATATGAGATACATAAAAGGCTATGCGAAAAGATGTTGTGCTCATTACTCAACCTCCAGCATTAAATTTCTGTTCTTGTGAATTCACAATACTGAATAAAATCAGGACCAAAGTGGTGAATAACGTAAATATGTGACATGTACTGGATGTACAGTTATTCCCCTAATAGTCTTGGAAAAAATAAAGTTTTCATAGAACATTGTTTATCATTATTACTTGCTTTTATTTAGTTTAATCTCTTTATGCTATTTTAACTTGAATTTTGTTCTTCAAAAGTGTCGTATAAATAGGGTTGCCAACTCCCTGAAAAATAAATAAGGGACACCTCGTGGCCAGGGCCGGGCAACCCAGTTCACCCTTCCCAGTGTGGTGAATTTTGTAGCTCTTTTTTTTGTGTGTGAAATTATTTTTTAACCATTTGACTTGAATTTGATTTAAGCAGATGCATATTCTTTGTGATATGACCATATGGGAAACAAATGATCATTTAGCCATTTATTTTTAGCTCAAAATGACAACATTAACACAGTAAAACAGGTCTCTTTCTTAAACAGAAGCCTGTCATGCTTAACTTTTGAGAATATAAGTAAATCTTTCTTTAAAAGAACTCTGTCCTGCTTAACTTAAAATAATAGAAACCCACTTGTTTGTAAACCCACTTGTTCCCATGATTACGCATCATAACTCATCATCATTATTAATCTATGTATTACTTTTATGTATTAGTGATCTATTTGTTGTAATCATCTATCCTTGCAGTTGTTTATTACACAAAATAAATTATATTATCACACTTCTGGCCACATAGCGCTGATATTCACTGCACATGCCCATATTAACCTTAACCAGAGGGTTTAAAAAAACAAACCAGTGTTTACATACCATATCTGCTTCTGCCGTGGCCTGGTGGACAAAAAATTGGTTAAGGGTTCCCCGAGCTTTCACGCCCCTCGTGTTCTTCATGTGCCCACCACTAGAAGCATGCCTATGGAAAAAGTGCGCCGGCACACAGTGCAGTGCGCTTTAAATGTGTTATCATGCATTTTCCCAGCCAGGTGTTTTCCTTTTCCCATTCCTCCTTGTACTTTTGCAGCCTTTTTTTTTCTTCCTTTCTCTGAAGGGAACAAACATTGCTGCTCTAATGCTGGGCTTACACTGAGACGATTTTTGAGTCGTGCGACCGATTTGGTGATCGGACCGATTTTGGCCTTCATCGTGCATCGTGTAGTATACGTGGGGTAACGAGAAGCGATTAACACCTCACGACAGAGAGCGACAGATTTTCTGTTATAACCTTCATTTTATGGAGGCACAGTGTGAGCACTCAGGTCGCATCAGAGCATCGGGCGGTATAGTGTGAGACCTAGGGTTGCCAACTCCCTGAAAAATAAATAAGGGACACCTCGTGGCCAGGGCCGGGCGACCCAGTTGTCTTCACCCTTCCCAGTGTGGTGAATTTTCTAGCTCTTTTTTTGTGTGTGAAATTATTTTTTTAACCATTTGACTTGAAGTTGATTTAAGTAGATGCATATTCTATTCTTTGTGATATGAACACATGTGAAACAAATGATCATTTAGCCATTTATTTTTAGCTCAAAATGACAACATTAACACAGTAAAACAGGTCTCTTTCTTAAACAGAAGCCTGTCATGCTTAACTTTTGAGAATATAAGTAAATCTTTCTTTAAAAGCACTCTGTCCTGCTTAACTTAAAATAATAGAAAACAATAGAAAGAAAAATATTCTTGTAACAGTGCACATTTAGTGCATTTAGTACAATTGGCTTCAGTTGAGGTATTATTTCAGCTTTTCTAAAGCTAATCAGCTGCTCCTGTTTGTAAACCCGCTTGTTCCCATGATTACGCATCATAACTCATCATCATTATTCATCTATGTATTACTTTTATGTATTAGTCATCAATTTGTTGTAATCATCTATCCTTGCAGTTGTTTATTACACAAAATAAATTATATTATCACACTTCTGGCCACATAGCGCTGATATTCACTGCACATGCCCATATTAACGTTTTCCAGCCAGGTGTTTTCCTTTTCCCATTCTTCCCTTTCTCTGAGGGGAACAAACATTGCTGCTCTAATGCTGGGCTCACACTGTGCGATTTTTGGCCCATTTTGAGCCGATTTTTGAGTGATCGGACCGATTTTGGCCTTCATCGTGCGTCGTGTAGTATACGTGGGGTAACGAGAAGTGATTAACACCTCACGACCAGCTCCCGATCATCAATCGCTCGTGAGGTTCTCACCACAGCCGCTCACACTGCTCGCGCGCAAACGTTGGTGAAAAAGACGGCGCAGCACGGCTGTGCAGCGTGTGATCTGGACACAAGCGACGGAGGCACAACTTGTAGAACTTTGGAAAGCTCATCCGAGCCTTTTCGATGTGGCATCACAAAATTATCACAACCACAACAACCGTGAAAATAGTTGGATTTACACTGCTGCTCAATCACAGCTGCCTGATCAATGTTTTTCATTAGCAATTTAGCAAAGTTGATGGTAGTGGTGTGTCTGTGTGAGTGAAAGACAGAGAGAGCGAGCGACAGATTTTCTGTTATAACCTTCATGTTATGGAGGCACAGTGTGAGCACTCAGGTCGCATCAGAGCATCGGGCCGTATAGTGTGAGACCTGCATCGTGACCTACCAACTTCCAACCCCTGCGAGTCAATCGTGCAGTTTGAGCAGGAGCTGAATAACGTGACTGAAAAAATCGCACAGTGTCTGCCCAGCTTTAGGTGTACTGTCATCCGAGACTTGCACCGCAGAGTCGGCGTTTGTTCCCCTGTTGGCCATGCTTCTTGTTGTGGTCATCTGTTGTCTTCCGGTATTTTCTCCGCAAGCGACCTTTCCTCGACCAATGAGATGAGCGGTAATCTGAATTGTCATACTCGAATTGTCATAAGTGTGCTGTCAGCTCATTGGTCACAAAGCAGGAGAGGGGCTGGGAATTATGTTTTCAAACAAAGTGTTAATTCCATAAACATTTATAGACTACTTTTGATTCTCACTGTATTACGGGACAAAGTGCGTCCCTTATTAGCTCAACACGGGACGTGTACTTTTGTTTCTAAATACAGGACGATTCCGTTTTTTAAGGGACGGTTGGCAACCCTACTTATAAATAAACCTTACTTACTCAGTGCTTCTATAGGAATTAAGAGGGAAAGTAACAGCCAGGTGCTGCAAATCAATAAACTTGATTAGCTGGGTATCACAAAGTATGTTACAAGGCTACATCTAAGACTCTGCAGTCCTGAGTAAGCATGTTAAAAATGAAGGTTTATTAATAATGGATTGGATTTATATAGCGCTTTTCAAGGCACCCAAAGCGCTTTACAATGCCACTATTCATTCACTCTCACATTCATACACTGGTGGAGGCAAGCTACAGTTGTAGCCACAGCTGCCCTGGGGCAGACTGACAGAAGCGAGGCTGCCATATCGCGCCATCGGCCCCTCTGGCCAAGACCAGTAGGCAAGTAGGGTAAAGTGTCTTGCCCAGGGACACAACGACCAGGACAGAGAGCCCTGGGATCGAACCGGCGACCTTCCGGTTACAGATGCGATTCCCAACCCCCTGAGCCACGGTCGCCTCTATTAGGCTACAGTACAATTAGAGAAAGATTAAACAAGTATGCTTTTGTCTTGTTTTTTCAGAGGGAAGAACACCGTAGTGTGTAGGGACGGCACCTTGCTCAGGGGTACCTCAGGGTAGCCGTTCAGTGGATTCAAACCCGCGACCACTCTACCTACTGAGATCTCAAGAGAGCTGTGCATAAACAGTTGCCTGCAAACCTCAATGAACTGAAGCAATGCTTTAAAGATTGAGCCAAAATGCCTCCACAGTGGAAAATGGAGGCATCCACAAGGAAATGAAGCTATGATAGAGTGATATTAACACAATGTACGCACTTAAAAACACAAACTCTGGCTATGGATGAGGCCTCATAATGGTTTACAAAATATATTTTTTACACATTTTGCCCCTTCATTTTGTACTCACATTTAAACATCTACATGGCCTATGAGAACTTAGTTACTGCACAATGATTCTCTGCATTTATTTGCCTGTAAAATATTACACTATGGGAATGCAATATTGCTGATCATCTGTTTGTAAAGGAAACATTAAAAACAAACCTCAATCAGGGTTGTCAAGCTCATACAGCTGCTTTTATCTTAAGGGGAGCCAGACCATTGAAACTACACGATGAAAGCATAAAATTACAGTCTTTATTATATTTAATATAAACAGTTTTTGTTAATTTACTGTAGACTCACAAATAGTGGAAGAAAAAACAAGAACTTTCCCAGTATTTGATTGTTTACCTGTTAGTTAATTACTGCACTGGGCAGTCTTAATCAATAACGCACTAAAGCTATAAAAGTTAAAAATCTATGCACTACTTTCCAGAAGTGTCCAGTTGACCAGGTTTGGAGTCTTCGCCTGGCTGATTCTGACCCCTGGCCTTATATTTGACACTGGTGCCCTAAATGACAACATTCTTACAGCATAGTAAAGTTGTACGAATGCAGTATATATCACAAAAAGAAAAAGTCTTTGCAACCAGCACAGAGCAGGCAGGGAAATAAATAGACAAACTGTAGAGTACTCAAACTATAATACAGAGTTTATTGGGACTTGAAGGACACAGTGGGTTTGGCTTTCACATGCACTCAGCACTTTGCTGTATATCACATTTAAGAAGGAAAATTCCCTCATTGATTCACTCCTCTCCATCCTTTTGCTCCTCCTTCCCTTCACTTCCAACAAACCATGTGAGTTTGTGTGTATTGGTGTTGACACGTTCCCCCAGCGAAGCAAACAGAGCATGACAGTCAGAGAATAAACAAAGTGCTGATATTTGTGTGGGCATTGTCTGAGAGCTCATGCTAACAAGGAGGCACTTCAGTCTGATTCAGATTTTTTTTTCATATCAAGTACGCAGAGGGAAAAAAAAAGGCTTGTGTGAGATTGGTAAGGACGATTAAAAAGTATTGCATGGACCAGCTTTCACTACCTCAAACAGGGAAAATACTACATTCTTAAATTAACAAGAGCCTGAACTCTTCCTCCCTTTTAACTGGCGGTGCTGCTGCGAGAAGGCCACTTCTATGCGCGGAGATCCTCTGGTGTCTCCCTCTCCTCCTCCTGGCTCTAGCATGACTGAACTGGACTCATTAAGGGAAAAAAAAAATCAAAAGGCAAACCTTTCACATAGCTGTGTGTCCAACTGTAATCGAAGACACAGGGTATCAAGAGGAAGACCCTTTAGATTTGTGAGGCATTTTTGAAGAGCGAGTTGAGGGTAGGTGTAAGAGGGCTAAAACATAACATAACCTGAACAGCAAATGTCTATGCAGCAGTATCTTTTTACATGGACAAACAAAAAGGCATAGGGAGAACAAGAACACTTTAGTTTTGGATGTAGAAAAACAAACGTCATGTGACAATATCACGACAATAATGTGCCTTAATGATCAGAGGTAAAACATTTTCATTTGGTAACAAAACAGCATGACATTATTTGAAATTGTGCAACTTGGTCAGGCTGAGTGCATGTGTTCCTCTCCACTCTGTGGGGACTGTGCAGAAAATCTGAGCAAAACCGAACAAAACAAAAACAACAAAAAGAAAAAAAAAAAGAAAAAGAAAAGAAGTAGAGTTCTGTTTCTGTACAGCATGTTAATTAGTTTGTCAAACTCCACATAATCTCAAATATAAAGTGACACTGTAAACTGAGGGAGGGGGGGACGTCTGCGTGTATATGATGGTAACATCAGTGGAATGAGGTATGCAAAAGCGAAAGGGATACAGCTGTCCATACTTACACTTGTCCATGCAATGAAAACACAACACGAGTCTCACAATTCTGAGGGTGCGCGTCGATCTGATTGTGTATGTACTGTATGCATGTATGTGTGCTTTAAGCGGTATGATATGTCTGCAGGCTCATATTTAGAGAAAGAAAAGTGTCGAAAAGGGATCACGCATTGTGATCCTCCTGTTGTTCCAAACAACGGCTAAAAAAAGCCTAAACAAAAAACCTTCAATAAAACCCCAAAATTCAACAATGACAACAGTATCACAAAACTAAACCGTAATCTTTGGCCTGAGTGTACGGCAAGGCAATGTACATTTATGTGTTGAGGTTGTTGAGGTGATGTGTTCTGAATGTTTAGGAGTGATCTGAGGTATGGCAGGTGAAAAAACATGTTAAAGTTGTGCAGATGGCGACACCTGGGGAGGCGGGGGCGGGTGCTGTCGATAGATGGAGAGATATCGGTACGAGATACAGGCCAGAAAGAAAGTACACGACTGAAAGTGACTGGAAAAAAAGATAATCTTTTCTTCTCTTTTTTGTCTCGAAAAACAAATAAACAAATAAACCAAAAAAAAAAAATAAAATAAAAATTCACCAAGACCCCATCTTCAATTCCCTGTGGTGGTCTTTATTATACAGTGGATCCCCTGAATATTAGCTTGTTTTCTATCCTTTTTTTTTTTGTTTAATTTCATCACTATCAGTGGCTCTGTTCTACAGTCCAACAATCCTGAGGGTAGGTAAGGTTTGTCTAAACATTTCCAAAAGTCTCTGCAACACTGACCATCCTACTTCAAATGCCCAGGACATTAGGGCATGGTCATCCCCCCTCCCCTCCCCATCCCACCCCTCCCTCCCTCCCACCCAATGGACTGGCCATCAAGGCTTTTTAGACCGGCTGTTGCTCAGGCCCCAGCAGTGGACCAGTCAGCAGGAGGGAAGCCCTCGGTAGCTCCTTCCCTTTGCACGGTATATGTGTGTGTGTGTATGTGTTCTGTGTTTGTGTATGTGGGGCGCCCACACAGACACGATGCCACTAGGGGGCAGAGTTGGACATGGAGTCCACAGAGTTTACGCTGGAAGACTGCACACGGCTGTTGGAAATGGACACCTCTGGGTGCTGCGGCAGAAAAAGAGAGATAGATTTGCGTGGGTTAATCGAAATTGGCTTTGCCTGCTTTCCAAATGCGCCTGTCCGTTCACTTACATGCCTCCTGAAGATCCTGTCCAGCAGGCTGCGTCGAGGTGGCTCTGGCGGCTGGTTCCAGTCCAAATCTGGAGATCTCATTCCATGTGGCCCAAACACATTCAAATCTCTGAAACACTCGGTTTCTATCATCTGGATAAGATGAGAATAAGAAGCAGAAAGAGGAAAATGTGTGAGCTTTCCCAGCAAGTTGCGAGAAGCGCACTGAGCGTTTAAAATGCCGTATGACATGAACGCGCTTACCTCATTCTGCCACGGGATGGAAACGCTGCCTGTAGAGAATTTGGAGTAGAAGTCATTGTCTGTTTGGTCCAAATTGACTCCCTTGACTGTGGAGAACTGCTCTATGTCCAAAACATCCTTACAGTACACTGCCCGAGGCTGAGAGAGGGCAATGACCATGAAAAAGATTGGGTTGAAGGGAAAAACAGAAAACAAGTTTATCTTAATAGATAATTTATCATCATGGAATTTTGGTTGCCGTTTCTGATTTTTTATTTTATTTTTTATGCTGGCTATTTTTGAATATTTCCACTGATATAACAAACTTAAAAAAAATGTCCTTACTGACGCAGGGAGTGTCAGTAAGGATACTTGGTTTTAGCAGTGAGTTTGATTTAAACCTCCAGTGCAGAATAATATCAACAACTCACATCAGGCACAAAGGGAGGCTCCACCATTCCAGCCTCCATCCTCTTGAAGTTGATGTTTTTGAAGAACGAGTGGGCCTTGACGCCTGCTGCTCCATCCGCCTTGCACCCCAGCCTCTGCTTAGGGTCTTTGGTGAGCAGCTGGGTGAAGTAGAAGCAGAGATGAATCACTCAATTGTTCATCATTCATCTCTCGCTATACAAACATCTCTCCATCAAGCCTCACCATTCTACAGATGGCCTTGGTGTCCTCTGTAAACTTGTCGTTGTACTCCTCCTCTTCGTCCTGCACCCTCCTCTCCACTTCCTCCCGTTTCACTCGCTCTTTGCGGGCGCGGAAGGGCGATCGCCCGGCGGTCATCTCGTAAATGAGGCAGCCCAGTCCCCACCAATCAGGACTCATGGCGTACTTTTCGTTATTTATCACCTCCGGAGCTGTAGACCCAAGGGAGAAACTTAATGAAACTTGCACATTTTACCCTTCTCCTTTAAAAATGTTGACTACAGTGCTTCTTACCCATGTAGCCTACTGTCCCCACTCTGCCTCTAATGAGTTCTCCATCAGGCACTTTGATAGCCAGCCCCAAGTCAGAAATGCGAATGTGTCCTGCAACACAGAGTGTTAGTGAGGTGAGGTGAGGTAAGGTAGAACTGCTGATGTTATCCACATGTACCTGACAGGATCTTTGTGCACAACTAGCTGGCTGTAATTTATCATAAGATAAATGTGCAATTTAACATGCAAAATGCTGCATCGCAATATTTACGAATAAGAACTGCTGAAACTTCAAGACTCACCGTTGTCATCTAATAGGATATTCTCAGGTTTCAAATCCCTAAAGATGACACAGCATGCAAGTGTGTTAAAGCATAAAGTATCAGTTCACAACACACATTATTAAACAAAATGTTTTAAAAAACATTAACATTCAAAGGCTTTTCTCTTCTGACTGAATTACACCTTAAAATGCATTTAAGACTGTGTGAGATTTACCTGTAGACGATCGATTCCCTGTGCAAATGCTCGAGACCGCAGCAGATTTGAGCAGCGTAAAACTGGACCCTGTCTTTGTCGAAGCCAGGCGTGCCCATGTTGTAGATGTGAAACTTCAGGTCGCCGCCGTTCATGATGGTCAGCACCAGACACAGGGCGTCTTTGGTCTCATACGCGTACGCTAAGCTCACCTGGTTGAGGACAACAGTCATGCAGAAGCCGCAAGGCATCAACGCTGCACTTTATTCCTCTTAATTTTCTACTTACGACAAATCTACTGTTGACTTTCTCTAAAATCTGCTTCTCGTTGAGAGCCATGGACTCTCCTTTCCTCTTCTTTATCCTCTTCTTCTCAAGCTTCTTGCAGGCGTACATCTTCCCCGTTGCTCGAACCTGGCAGGCACATACCTGTGGATTAAAGACACCGTGTTATCTCACATTTCACTGTGAAATGGCAATACTTTTAATGTCAACATCAAAATTTATCTCCGGGTCTCTCACCTCTCCAAATCCCCCCTTTCCCAGCACTCGGTACTGTCTGAACGTGTCCTTAGTGATTGGTTGCCTGGAAAAACACAGGCACAGCAAAACCCATTAACAGATGTTCATAGTATTGATTAAGACAGGCATTATGTGCAGAACTCAATACCATCCTGAGTCTGTTTCCTGTATAGATGATGGAACCTCTTGTACATAATTTCACTTTCCAGACACGGATACAATCAAGGCTGCTCTGAAAGCCTGCTGTTTACTCCCAACTGCTGTTTATTTACATGCTATCTGCATAAAATATTATACTGTTTAGAATGAGGTGTAATTCTATCCAAGTCATTTCTTATCTGGAAAATTTACCTTCTTAACTTTTTAAATTATGGTTGCTGGGGCTGTCATGACATCTGACTTTCATTTCATGATTATCACAGAAAGTTCTAGATACAATATTATTGCAATATCATTGTATTCAATTCATGTCTCATTTTATTCATTGTGAAATGACTTTAAAGAAAAAAAATAACAACCCCAAAACCCAAAAGGTTGGGATTGTGTGCAAAATGTAAATAAAAACAGAATGCCACCACTTGGAATTTGGATAAAGCCATATTTTATTCACAACAGAACACAGAAAACCTATTTGATGGTTAAAATGGAGAAAAAAATGGAGCTCGTTTTCAATTTTACTGCAGCAACACGTCATTTTGCAACTAATTAGGTGATGTGGCAACAGGCCAGTAATATGATTGGGTATAAAAAGAGCATCAGTTTCTCAGTAAGTATATATAGGCAGAGGTTCTTTTTTTTTGACGATGCTGTTCCCTCATCAGACAATATTCCTCTCTAAAAAGTCCAGCAGCTGCTCTCCTCAACTCCTGAACGTTACAGGCTGTTGTTAAAAGAAGAGGGGGTGCTACACAGTGGTGAACACGGCCCTGTGCCAACTACATCAACATCAAAAGGAGCCAATAATTTTTCAGTTACATTCAGTTAGAGTTTTTCATTATTTGATATAATTTCTGTGTTCTATTGTCAATAAATTATGGATGGGATTTGCTAATAATTTAGTTTTATTTAGATTTTACACAGGATCCCAACTTTTTCCGAATGGTTGCTGCAAAAATACAAAGTCCATGAGGGGTGATGACACAGTTATTTCCCAGACTATCAAATGTCCATTACTAACATAATAGTGATATTTCGTTTGCAAATATCACAGTTATAGTCAATACAGACTTTGCATAATGCGGACTTTACTTATGTTGGGTTTTTCCTTATTTACCTGTCGCTGGAGTCTATGTTTGTCTCTTTTTAGGTTGTTTCTTTGACTCACTGAATCTTTACCACAACGTGATCTGGAGAACAGACAGCGGCTAATTTTTGTTTTAAAACTGTCAAACTCCACGCCAAAAATAATCAGACAAAAGAAGCACTGAATGAATGTGAGCTTATTTACCGTTATACACATCAACTTTTATCTCGACTTTAATTTTAACCTTGCTGTATTTATAGGGCAGTGATCTTTACTAGTCATTTTACAAATAAATGATATGTAATCCATATTATCTTGATTACTGATTATTCCCCACATTCACATCCCTGACTACAACTACTAAATTACATTTTATAAATGTCTGCATTCAGAATTTCAATGTGGTTTTTTTTCACAGATAAGAAATGGATATAAGCAAACAAAACCCAGCCAACCTCTCCAGCATCTTCCACTGTAGAAAGCGGTCAAAGTACATGCTGTTCTGGTAGTCTGCAAACGGAGCTCCACTCAGGTAGTCATGGACAGCCCTGGTGCAGCGCAAAAAAAAAAAAAAAAAAAAAAAAAAAATCAGTTACCAAAACGCACGTTGTGGGATGAAAATGCAGAGACAAGGCAGAGACAAATTAGAGAGAGTCCTGCAAACAGGTGCGTGTGAATGAATGAGGAACTCACTTGCGGCAGTTGCTGAAGATCTCCTTACATGGACTCAGCTCGAGGTTCTCTCTGCACTGGTCTGCAAAAACCTCCGCTATGTCTACACGCTGAGGTGACTACATCAACACATGTAAACAGTAGCACACATACAGGAATGCGTCACTCTTTATTACACACACTACAAATTAAAGAGATAACATAAACGCCTGATCTAATTGACGATGAAGTAACAATACATTGACTTTTTAATGCGTACACTTGATTACTAAACCCATGCGGGCATCTTGGCGAACTTTAATTCTGCCGTCTGCTTGTCTGCTTACAAAGTTTTCTTTTGAAGCAAAGTGTGAAAAAAAAGAAGGCTCGAAAATTTTTAAAATGCATCAAATGAGGAAACTTACATTTTCTGATAGAAAGGCCTTGATGATCTGGCACCCTCTGCTTTTTCTTTTTTCATCAGGTGTTACCTCGTAGTCTTCCTAAACAAGAGAACAACTCAGTGTTGTTAACAAAACTCCTGTTATAGATTTGTGTTACATACTTTTATAGATGTGACAAAAGTATTAACGTGCACTTGATCGTCTGCAGTCAAGTAGTTATTTATCAGTGCCAATTTCAAACAAGGCAACTTATGTAATGAATATTTTCTAGACTATAAACAGTGGCATTTACATCACTTGATCAATTATTGGCTAATTTCAAAGTTCAGATGTAAAAGATGATGTTTAGTTTGTTGTGAAATTGTGAAACATTTCTTTAGACTTCTATAGATCTCAAATCTACAACAACAGACAGTATTTAGTAATGCAATGATTTATTGGATGGGGTGTTGTGAAACTGTCTTTCAATCTGACCTTTTATTAATTACTTCACTGACATTTGTAACAGCTTGATTGTTGACTTTCTGTAGCAGCAAACCATGACTACATGTTTTATTAACCACAAAGTCCCAGTGGACTTGGAAGACACCCACTATTCTTTTGCAGTTGTTGAATAACAGAATTTATTGGAATGAAAATAATAACTTCTCCCTTCCAGTCAAGCCAAGTCAAACCGGTTTTTTATCTCAAGCATCCCAAATCCCCAATTTACATCGACGAGATCTATAATCTGCGCAGGAGATTTGTTTAAAACAAGGAAATAAATTTCCCCTCAAACAAGTGCAGGAGGAAATGATGATAATAGAAAAACTAAACACAACTAAAGTGTTTTATAATCGTTCAACCAGAGAAAGTCAGCTGTGATAAATGACATGTTACTAAAATCCTTTTAAATTACACTGACGATGATTTAGAACTCGGACTAGAAGGCATTCAAACTGGATGCATAACTCCAATAGTGGAAAAAAAAAAAAGCCCCCCCAAAAAACCAAATGTCTCTCGAATTTTTCCTGCTTTTTTCCTTTGAAAGACGAAACAGCTGCTGTGCGGTTACAGAAACACACACCTCTCACTCTCTGTATATCTGTGTTTCCCTGTCACTCTCACATAAACATATGCTGCTCTTGGCTCCGTGTTTGCACACATGCAGCTGATGACACTAACAGGTTGGGTTGTTACGCGGCGGACACACTGGACTTCTCGCAGGGGCAGTGACATGAAAAGCTCGCTGACGCATTTGGAAGCCGGCACTTTTAACCTCTCAAAAGCGGGAGGGGGAGGGCAACATGGCATCCATGCGGCATGCTGGCATGGCTGTTTCTATTAGTGGGCTTTTTCCAACATGGCCCTGTGTTGCCTGGCAACCACACAGTAAACACGGTGGGATTCCTTGAGGTCCTGCAGTGTCACAGTGTGTCACACCAGCGTCACCAGCTTTCCACTACAACACACATCAACGTATATATGATATGCACCGCGGAAGCACACATGAGCTCGAAGCTTAAGGAAAAAACTGGCTTTAAAAAACCACAGCATCACAGACACTACAGAATGAAACACGAAGAAGCCAACACTGTACGTAAACATGTAAGATTATGACTAAAAGTCACAGAGAACGAGAGAGAGCGCTGTGACTGCTGCCAAGTGTTGATTAACTGAGGCTTTGTTATCAGAGGTTTCAGAGAAACACACACACAGTAAATGAGCTGTCTGACTCCCACCGCTTGCTGGAGGAGCAGGAAAAGGGGGGAGGGGGGTTCAGCCAAAGGGGAAAGAAGACGCCTCCTTGGCCTTTTGGAAGCAGAGTAGATCCAACACATACAAACACCTTCTCATGATGTAAGAGGAACCATTGGAACCACTTAAGTTGCACACACCGAAAAAACACATGCACAAACACTCCCTCCTCCTTTTGAACCGCTGTGCTCATACTTTCACACGGCTTACACGTTTAAAAAAAACCATACATAAAAGAACAACAATTACTGTAAATTGTAGATTACACTAATTACTGCACACTAGATTACACAATAACACTGTCTAGTAAACCTCATACCAGCAATGGACTGCAATGTTGTTTAATCACTTGTAATACAACCACCTGCCTGGTTGTAAACACCCTCAGACCTGAGTAATTGTCAAATGGGGTTCATAAAGCTGAGTTTGTCACATGGACTGTAGAATTAGCTCCAACACGTGTTTGGCTTGAGTGTAAGTGCTTTCCCCCTACACAGAGTGGGGGTGGCATGGAGGGGGTGATGGTCACTTTTAGGGCTGGGCGGTTAAAAGTGGGCAGAAAAGTGGAGAGACGGGGGTGCGCCGGGACTGGAAGGGGCTGGCGAGGGAAACAATGCGTCCTTTCTGCCCGTCACATGTCCGCTAAGATATTCTGGGCATAGATAGATAAAGACTTAAATGTGTCATGTGGGAGGTATTTTGTCTAGACGTGGACATGGGGTGGTAGGAGGCAAAAAGCTGGATAGATTGGGGATCTGGATGGTTGAATAATCACTACTCCATTTAATTGTGTCCTCTTGCTGTGTGACCCAGCAACACCGGCGTTTTTGCAGCCTGCCCTCTAATCAGAGTGAGTACACTAAAAAAGTTGATGAGTGTGTTTCCAGGACTGCATTTATCCAGCAATAAACACAATTTTTTTTCCTCCAGATACTCGCATCTGAGAACATGCTATCCATTACATAATTGATCACACGCAGGTTACAATAAAAGGGAACTGTACAACTTAACATTTTTAGTCTTTTATTTTAGATGAGCCTTTAATTCCATGCAAAAGAATTAAATAAAGGGTGGCGACCAGAAATAACCATTGATTTTTTGGGCTGAAAGATGAATTCAAAATTATAGGTGATTATTTACTTGTAATGACGATTTGTAAGCACAAATCGTCATTACAAGATGATATAAAGTCGAAGTGCAAACTACTTCTCTCAAAACGTCACCTGTAAAGTAGATGTAATATAATGCCTTTGAAATCCTTTCATGTTTAATAGAGATCTTCTAGGAAGAGAGTGGAATCTGACATTTTCCAGCATTCCTGACCATGTCCGGTGATACACAGCATGTGGACAGGGTTGCAGGCAAATAGTCAGGTACACACTGTTAGCCGCATGTCGTTAGCGTGAAAGCTCCACTTCCTGTGAGCGGTTATAAAGAGTTTGCCAAAGTAAACTGCAGGAGGACCACAACTAAATTCTAACAAACCTAAACAGAAACTTACCCAGCTGAGCTTGGACATTTTAAAGAAGCTAACAAAATAAAAATGGCTATCCAGCAATCCAGAGCTCAAAGCTAGCCACAAGCTAGCAGCCTCAGCATGAGCAAAAGATTAAAGAAGTTACTGGGAAGATTATAGAGACAAGTGAAAAAGGGAAAAAGGTCATTCTCCTGTTATTTGGTGAAGTTAAAAACACACAGAATTATATGAGCAACTGACATTGGTTTTGTTGCACCTGCTTTTGTTTGGTAAGGTAAAATATATCAGGTAAAGGTGGATGTACAATAGGGGTGGGGGGAAAAATCGATACTGTGTAGTATCGTGATATTTTGTTTGCTAATAATGTATCGATACAGGGACAGCAGAAATCGATATTTTGTTACAAAAAAAGTTTTTGTGGACTGGAACATGCTCTGACTTCAGAGCATGTTGATCCTTTTTCTGAGCAAGAATCCTGACACTGTCCAAATGTGTTTAACTTTTTTTTTGGCAGCAATAAACATGACAGTTTACTTATTTTAATTTAAGACAAGTTTTATTTTAATTAAGTTTAAAACTTTTTTATTTAATGTAAAATTATATTTTGTTTTAATTTACTTTCAAATTCTTCAGTTGCTGAAGGGGCTGCATAGTTTTCATAAATTGCATAGTTCAGAATAGCTATAATTGTACCAGATGGTTGCATTCAGTTAAGTTGGACTAGACTGTAATACAAACCGTTCAGTTTGTCAACAATAAAACTGAATGAAATGAGAGAAAGACTGAGTGTGAGACTTTGATATTAGATAAAATGAATATTGATAAGGTTTACCTTTATGTACAGAATCTGAATATCGCAACATTTTTTAAAAAATTGCAATAATATCATATCGTGCGTTAAGTATTGTGATAATATCGTATCGTGGGATGTATGGTGATTCCCACCTCTAATGTACAACATCTGATTTTTGTTTATTTGTACATCTGTCCAGTAGCAGAGCACTTTACTTTCAGTTGTTTCAGTTTAAGATGATGCTGCAGCTTACCGTGGATTGGGTTATATTGTAAAGTTCAATGATTTCTTCACACTTTCTTCACAATATTGCAATCCGTGCATTTGTAGTTTATGTTTCTGAAAACTTTGTTTTACCTTTACCCATGAAAAGGATGTGACTGATTAGTTTGTCAAATCTAAAATGATCTGAAATGCAGAGACACTTTTCTTATTCTACTCTAATATGAGCTTCCACAAGACTGACTTTTAAGGGCCGGAGTGGATTATTCAAATGTAATTTCATGAAATAACGTAGCACACTAACATTTCACATTATGCTGTTTATTCAGTTCTGTGCAAATTCACACTTTTGAAAAGTTTAAAACTTGCTGTTTGAGAATCCCTCTAGTAAGCACTCCACTCCTAGAAAACTCAAACACCAAAATCATTATTAACATCCTCTGTAGGTGTCATGATGCGTGCTTCTGCCTGGGAAAAAAACAACCAAACAAAACTTGGATTTAACTAGGCAAATAAGTAAGAGCCCTCCATTGGACAACTACAGTTGCCAATGTGTTTCAGCTGGCTACAGGCTGTTTAACCCTAACTGCTGTAGTGGGTAG
Organism: Mchenga conophoros; assembly: GCF_057382185.1. Lineage (NCBI taxonomy): Eukaryota > Metazoa > Chordata > Actinopteri > Cichliformes > Cichlidae > Mchenga > Mchenga conophoros. Next base: position 14,053,518 of record NC_140537.1, read on the forward strand.
CTTCTCATTCCTTAAACAGCCTTGTTGGAAGACATGGTATTCCATGGTCATGGTAAAGACGTTACACTGTCTCAGAAGGGCTAAATTATTGGTCTGCATCTAGCAAAAAAAACAACTAAAAACTGTAACTATTAAAACTGTTTTAATAAGTTTCATTAAAACTTGGTGAACCATCATCTCATAGAAAGAAATGTGGTCAAAAAAAAAAAAAATCATGACAATTTTGGTGAAATAAAATGACAACAAATCAAAAGCAAAAATCACAGCTATTTCTGACTGTAAAAGTAAAAGTATTTCCACTGAACTAAACAACTGTGTAGCCTAAAGAAAACCACTTATGAGTGAGGCTAAACAGACAGAAAGATCGGAGTAACGGAAAAAGGTCACACGGTCTGATGAATGATTCAATGTGATGGGCAAATCACGATGAGATGAACCCATAATGCCTAGTGCCTACCATACTACCCTGTAGGGAGCAGTGTTATGATCTGGGGAAGCACTGCTGCTACACGAGCAAGGTGCTTGTGGGTTCAAACCTGCCAACTAGCTGGAGCCTTTCTGTGTGGAGTTTATCAGTATTAATGCTTAACATTTTAAAAAAGGGTATAAAAAATATTTCTAGGTGGGATCCTAGTGTTGGAATTCAACTGTATCAATGCAATGACACTGGATGTGTAAGTCAAAGCTTTAAATTGTGTTTCAAAGACACTCTGTGCAGCGGTAAGATGACAAAAACAACAAAAGTACACGTCAGACTAAAATCCTGTTGCGATAAGGTTCAGTTACAATCACTGGTTGAAGGTTGGTGTGATCTGTCACAAGGAGTTGATGGTTGACTTTTCTATTCCTTAGTTTAAAAAAAAAATATGATATTTTTAATGCAAATATAAAAAAGGGGTCGATGTAAGTCGTGTGTGCGTGCATGTTTACCATCGCATCCAGCAGCTGGATGCATCGCTGGAGTTTCGGTCTGGTCTCGCAGAAAAGACGGAAGAGAAGTCGTCCGATAGGCTGTTTCTCACAGATGCTGAAATATTCCCTGTCTGCAAAAGAAAAACAAACAAACAAACAAAAAAAAAACATAAAATGAACACAGACTTTAAATCGCAGCCTTTCCAACAAACAGTCAAACACACTCTCTTTAGATGAAGGAAGTGCACAAACACGTACCGATGCTGTTTCCCAGTTCAGTACACTGGCTTATATGGGGAAAACGAAGGATCTCCTTCCATTTTTTGCTCCTTCCTTTCCTTTTCCCTCCTCCACCTGTGGTGACAGGTAAAACAAGAGGTAAAAATGTTCAACTGAAAGAAATTAATAAAGTTGTCCACATTTATTTTCGTCAGTGAGGAGAAAATGAAGGCCCAATGGCTAAAAGAGAGGGGGGTTGTGTGTGGGCTCTCCCCTGAATGAAATCATAGTCTCAGTGTGTATATATAATTCATAGATTAAGTCTCACTTCCTCCGTAACGCTCTCCTCTCTCCACTGACTTTCTTGCTCACTTTTCATGTGAGTGGCTTCACTGGAAGTGGAACAGTGTGTGTGTGTGTTTAATATGAGTGTGTGTGTTTTTGTGTCCACACAGACAGAAAGCCCATTCTGACTGGCTCAGTTCCCATCAGAACCCAGACTGGATTCCACTGCACTGAATAATCATGCATCAGCCTCCTGCAGCTACGTAACACCATCACGAACAAAAACCACTTAGATCTACATCGCCTACTTAGATTTCTGAAGAAATTTTACTGTGCAGTCATCGACGGAGCTGATTATTTTGCCTCTTAACTTTGACCGCTTTCCCATTATTCATCAAAGCCATGTCTAAATCACCTTTGGCGTTTTCTCACAGTATCCACCAGATGCGATTAAACGCAACTTTTAACCTCGTACTTCTACCACAGCCTGCTTTGCCCTTACACCATGTTCGTCTCAAAGTTATTTTTTTTAATATGTTACGACTGCTCTAATGAAATGACAGGGATTTCCTTTAACCGCTCTGTGCAGTGGAAATTTGCTGCAAGCAGCTCACCCAATGTGAGAGGCATTGAGAGCAATGACAAGCAGACATCTTTAAGTAATAACCCAGGAATGCGAGAGGCCCTACGTCATTGTGGAGGCTCTGAGTGAAAGCTTTTAGCAGTTTTCCCATCAATCCTGCTGCATTACTGTCTCATCCTTTCCTCCTGCTCTGCAGTCTGTTTTGCGTCTCACTGTTGCCTTTGTAATATTATATAATTTACTTGCCAAGAAAATTAAATTGCACTCAACAAGGGGAAGATTAGTCTCAAATTAGCATGTTTTGGTGTGATATTAGACCATAGCTGGGAAACTTTCTTCCCCAGAAAGCCATAAACTGACTAAGATAAAGTAAGCCAACGGTCAAACAAGTGAACCATAGCAGACTTAGTGCTGACTGCTGAATTACGTTACACATGAATGTTGGTATAGACAGAACATGCATACATACATACATCACTGACTAAGGAAATGTTTACTCTATATTTACTATATGTAATATTTAATCTAACAGCAAATACATTATCTTATACATGAATACATTCATTCATGTTTTTGTCACTCTCTCTGCAAGATCATAAAAGTGTGCTACAATGTCTGATACTGAAATATCGTGCACCCGGAATGGATGTTCTGCTCTATATTAGTGCGCAAAAGTCTTAATCCACGCCTCAGTTCTTTTCCATTTTGCTGGGAAAACAGGAAATAGATGCAGTCATCTGCTGAAACATTTGCAAATATATATGGAAACACAGCATATAATTACTGTACCATTCTTCTTTCCCTTAAGATGGATCAACTGAGGGACAACATACATCTCTCGGGTCCTGTATGAGGTCTACTCAAATTTTTCACATGACTTTCAGATACTCTCCACGTAGGCCTGCTACTTTTTCCCCCTCCGCTTGTCTGGTTTCCTCAGGTTTTTAAGGACACTCTGCACAACATGCTGAGATATGAAGTTTTGAGCTCATAGGTTTTTGGGAACCACTTTGTTGGTGGAAAAGTTTATGCCTGTCAGACTGTGTAACCTTTCATAACTTTTAACTATTTTTTGTTGTGAAGCTCTTTGTGACATTTATCTTAAAATGTGCTCTATGAATATTTAAAAAACAAAACAAAAACGTATTTACTTAATTTACTTACTTTTCACATATTGAACTAAAGAAATGGGAACAAATTATATGTTTTTGTGACAGGCTGCTGATAACAAAGAGTCTAAAGACTCAATTCCAGATTTGTTCTTTGCTAAATTGTCTGTTGTGTGTATGGACAACAGGTACAATTTTACAGCATGAATGATTCATAGGTCAGTGTTAAGTGGCTTAAGAAAAATGATCAGGCTCAAAGACTGGACTAAAAATGATTAACAAAGCAGCCTATGTTGAAAGAAACACTTTGAAAGACCTTCAGAAAGCCTGGAGAACTATTGCTTAAGACCAGTTTCCAGTTTTTAAAAAATGACAACAAAATATGAAGAAATGAGGGGTGGCTCAAGACTTTTGCATGGTACGGGTTATTTTGCCCACATAGTACAAAAGCCTCATTTTACACACTTATGCTTATTATTCACTTACCAAGTATGACCCTCGTGTGTCATACTTTCAGGATTACATTGCAACAGCCAGCCATAACCATACATTATACAGGCACAAAGGGATTTAATTAGAGATCATTTCCATCATTACAAGCTGACATAACATTTTTGAACAGATGATTTCACAGCAAAGTATACAAAAGTATTTCAATCCACTTCTTACATATTTGAGTCATAAAAAGTTTTACAGGGTTGTACTGACTCTTATTAGAACTGCAGTATTTTTCTTTTTAGGAGGAGGGGTGTTAAAGATAAGGGACCCTACGTCAGCAAAGCTCACATACGGTATTCAGAATGATACTCGTATCACCAAAGACAAACACGAAGCATGAATGTATTAATAACCCGAATAAAAATATCCCCAAAGACAATCATTAACTTCGAGCACCTGCGCCTCATTAACATTACTGTAGACGAAACTATGCTATAAACAGGCGCACTTCCTTATTTGATCGCTTCTGTAAACAGCTCATATGTAAACTTATGCTCCCCACACAAAAATACAGTGTGTTGCTGTGTGCTCCAGTTTTTGAATCTCCTTTAATGAAAACATGACATCTGCCAAAAAGGCAAAAGAATACAGCGAATGAAGAAGGTCATTCCCCATGGGAGGGACGCCATGCTAAAAATGTATGCACTTGTGCTAGTGTGAGGCATTTGTGGATACAAGCGTCCAGCCAAATGGCATAAATTTCCTGTGAAGGGTCAACGCCATGTCAAATAATTGTACCAAACATGGGTGCTCCACCCAGGCATTCAACTTCTACACAATGCTGAGACAACCACAAATAATGCAGTTCCTTCTTTTTCTTTCTGTGTCCTGTTTTCTTTGCCTCTCATTGCTCTCCAAGCCTATTTATTTTTCATTCTTTCTCCCTCCCCGCCTCCCCCCTTTCCTGCTTTTTGGAACTCCTGGCATCATCTTCTGCTCTTCTGCTGTTTCCCTGTGATCCAGTATCTTTTTCCCTTTTCTTCTGACACACTGCTGAAGATTTCCTGTCATCACCACATCACTGTCACCAAGTTTGCTGCCAGCCAATCACTGACCTCATTTGCTGTTTCAAGTCTATCAACCCCCTTTTGTTTTAGGACTTTTTTTTAAGGACGTCTACAGCTCCTTGGCCATAAAAATAGAACAGTGCTATAGATTAGTGGTTTGCCTCCTTTTTGGGCTTTTCTACGTGTGGTCTCTTGTCACGCTGTTCATGTTATTTTTATAACCCCTCGATTTCTCTCATTCATCACTGCAAATAAAGCTGCTCGAAAGCATATTTATAATTCGTCCCACTGTAACATTCGAGGCCCATGTGGTGCAAAGACCAGAACACAGAGCACACCCAAACACTCCCACAAACATGCAAATACAACGAATCAATTATTCCTCATCTGAATGTAACAACAAATAAAGTTCTGTTTAGCCTTAGTGCCCTTTGGCTTCTTTTGTCTGTTGGCTCAAGAAAGCACAGCCTAACAGAGGTTAAAAAAATTGTCTGACACGTTGCTGTTACACGGCTTTACGAAATGTTCTGGCAGGATTTGAGGAAAGTTTACAACAGTATTAGATATACAAAGATGAAAGCAAGTGCTAACTTTTTGAAATCATGTTTTGAAGAAGAGAAAAACATTCACATGTTTCGTTTTACGTCCAGATTTGTAACTCTAGGTTCCTGTTTAACAAAACTTGGCTCTTAAAAGTATGAATATCCTCGTAAATATCCTCCATAAACCATCTTGTTCACGGCTGTCTGTTTATTTCTTTCGCTATTAAAGAGTTCTCACTCTTATGTGGTCTGTCAGTTACACACGAGCTGAAATATGTGCTGTGGCGTGGATTTGCTGCACACAGGAACTTGTCCGTCTAATTTGTTCCATGTGGGCAGTGTGGTCGCCACCCTTTATTTATGCTCATGTTTAGGAGCTCTGACATCATCAAGGCATGTCAAGTAAAGCAAAAAGAAGGTCAGAGACAAAACGTCAACCGTCTGGCGTAACACCAGGGGGTTACCCGAACCCCAAACATCTGTGTGTGTGTGTGTGTGTGTGTGTGTGCACGCACAATGTCACTACTGTGACCTCTCTCTAGTGTTGTCCTCATGCTCAATTTAATCAACTCGTGGCAATCCTGCAGGCCCCATCCATCCACACCTTCGAAAACAACCCTGCTTAGATTTGAGGTTATACGCACAAAGTGCTGACACTCAAAAGAACCCAAGCCATTAACATCTAGTGCCTGACACACACACACACACGTGCACACACATAATCTCCGAGGTCTCGAACACCTCCACTTACAATCTCACTCCAAACATGAAGCTAGATGTGCTGTGGACAACCAGCTGAAACCACATCCTGACTGTCACACTGTGCATCTGGCATATATGCAATAACATCTGCAACAGAATGTGATGTTAAGAGCACGAGCGTGAGCAGAGCCGAGCGTTCTGAATGTGCTATTTTCTACACCTACACTGTGTAAAAAAGTGTGCAAGATTTGAGTAGGTTTCAGTGACTCTTCACTCTCATCTCCTGGCTGCACTGACCCTCTTTGTTCACAAACAACTCACTATCCCTTTCTGATTATCTAACTCTCGCTTATTCCCACATCACCTCCTTTGTCTGATCTGTTAAATGTCGGCCTCGCGGTTGAGTCATACTGTGGTGGTCAGCGAGTTACAAATACATTGTGGCCGACCAGCACCAGACTATGATGCAAATGCCTTTGTTCCCCTCGGTCCATCCCTCCCGGCACATCCAACCGTTCGGTGATCGGGATTTATTTGCATGAGAGCTCCAGGTAAGGGCCAATGGTCTTGTGCATGCAAAACACAAGTGGTAAACACCCAGCAAGCATATTATTGAAGGAAGACGGGAGCTTTGCATTTGCAAAACATCCTCTTTGTGCTTCTTCGGGCGCTGTAAAGTGATTCGTAGCAATATATGGGTTTGCTTTATCACGGGAAATGTGATTAAATCGTACTAGATATCTATCTGCTGCAAAGACAGAAGAGGAGCAAAGAGAACAAAAAACATACCTTGGCACACTGCTTTTGTGTGAATGTTGCTCCTATATATGCAGTATAAACAGGAATGTAGACGTAAATAAAGGTTTAAGGTACTACACTGCATACCAGTTTATTAAAAATATAAGCATATATGCATGCGCATGCCTATCAGGTCAAGCCAGCAGCACTGAAAGCAAACCAAAACAAGATGTGAAAGACTCATTATTGAAGCTTTAATCCACATATTAAAAGTGTGTGTGTGTGTGTGTGTGTGTATGCCACAGGAAGGCAGGGGAAACACTGCCCAGACCTGAGCAGCAGGGGTGGACTATAGCAGGAAGACGGTCTTTGTTGGTCTGTTCCACCATGATGTCATGTCGGTGCCTCTGTTCTTATTACCATCCTAAATGAGCTCCCGTGTCCACATATATCACAATAATAACAACTGGATGGTCCGCCTGTAACATCTGCTGAAATGCTCGAAGCAAACATTGATGACGTGCACCTTTTTACCTGGCAACACACTCGGCTTCTTTTGGCTGCTGTGAGGGTCACATGTTGAACCGCTTAATGAGGGGTCATAAACTCAAAATCAGTCATAGACAATAAAACAGAGATCTTATCAGCAACAGTATTGGCGTTCTATTCAGCTGTGTCCCAACAACCTAGCGAGCTGTGTGCTGAAAACAACAACCAAATCTAGCTTGACCTAAGGAAGTAGCTGCATTCGACACGCGTTTAAGATTGAGACATAAATTCCAGGTTTAACCTTTTGCCAACAGCTACTTTTGCACAAAGAGTTGAGGGGAAAAAAAACACACACAACACTGCCCATTTCCCCGTCTTTATGTCCTTGTAAACATTACTGCTATTAATAGAGACCAGCCCAAGGGCAGCAGCAATGTGTTAATACAAACTGAGGTGGTCAAACCAGTCCATGACCTCAGAGCTAGGGCGCTGTGGCAGTTGTCACTAGAGAAGCGGCGCCTGTTAAAGTTCATGTGTTCACGAGCAAAACAGCCACGGTGTAGGAAGACACTCAGTGTCAAAACTTGCATGCAAGGACAGAAATCTGACAAGCGCAGCAGAAGGCAGGGTACATATCCTGTCTGGGAACAGTCAGGTGCCACAAGTTTCCTGTTCTATAAATATATAAAGTATGGAATGTGACGGGGGGGAGCACGAAAAAACCCTGAAATTATATAACCCACCGTGCTGTCCGATCAAAGGACCACACACAGCGCAGGGCACGCTGGGTAATACTTGCTGTTTGCTCATCCATAAAGATCCAAGAGGACAGAGCATAGTCCACATGAAGCTAGCCGTAACAGGATGCTCCTGTGCTCTGACGAGGTATTATAGCATCTGTTTACCTCGATAAATGTTTTGGTAGTGTGAACAGTGTCGCGATACAGTCCTACATCTCTACGAGGAATGATTTTTAGTTTATTCAGAGTGAAAATCAGCAGTTAAGTGAGCAAACACTGAGGAAAGTGCTTGAAAGGCACAGAGCCGACTCATCAGTGAGATAGAACTCATGGGGCACCGTGGACTGACATTACTGGGTGGGTGCTTTCTTTCCTTCTGCATGAAACACACAGTCTCTTCATAAAGATATTTGTTCCTTGTCCTGCTCCTGTGATGTCCTGCCACGAAAACATGCCTCGATTGAAAAAAAAAAAAAAGAGTCTTTAAAATCTGCTTTGGCCTTAAATGAGCCAAACTCCTTAATGAACTCTTTCAACCTCATTTATAACTCTCTGGAGCTTTACTCAAGATTTATGTTTTTACAAATATACAAAATAAATTAGCTGATTTTACTCTAATGCACTCTAAAGAATCCCCGTGTCATAGGTTCCTATAAATAACAATATGTTATGTATAAATACAAAGCCACACCTCATTTCTTAATATTTTGCTGCCATGCAGCCAGATTGTTTTGTATTGTTTTTTAAAGTGGTCTTGAGCAATAGTTCTCCAGGCTTTCATTGGACACTGGATGCCTTTTCACTCCAGTCCTTCTACCTGACCATTTTTGTTTGTTTGTTAAGCCACTGACCTATGAATCATTCAAGCATAATAAAGGCAACTAACTCAAGGGACGAACCAGTGTTGTGTCCTTGTGTCCACACATAACAGACAACTTTGCAAAGAACCAGTTTTAAATTGCAGTCACTTTCTTACTAGCAGCCTATACACACATCATTTGCTCCCATGTCTTTAATTTAATCTGGGAAAAATGCCAAAATACTATTTTGACACCAACAAACTGATTCCTAAAAGGCTACTAGTGGGAAACCTGGCATGGTGTGCCGTGTGTCCTTAAAAATTATAAAGAAACTGGACAAGTCAAGAAAGAAGTGTTAGCACAGATCCATCTGCTGTTCAGAGACATTGATCAGTGAGTCTCTGCAGCCATCCGTAAAACACAGTGGAGGCTCTGTCATGGTTTGGAGTTGCATTTGGAGATTTTGTCAAAATTGATTAGATTACGAATGTAGAACAGTACTGTTAGATTTTGATCTATCATGCACTCCCATCTGGAAAGCATCTGATTGGCAACAGCTTCAGCATGTCAATAATTTCAAACATGCTGCCAATGCAGTAAAAACATGGATCAGTCATGATCGGCCTCCACAGAGCCCGGACCTCAACATCCTCACCGACATCCAAAAACATGTTTTAATAAATCCCTGTGCCTTTTTTTCCCCAATTTTGTTTGGATCCGAAGGCTGGATCAGCACTTTTTTACAGTTGTGTATTTCCTCAAACATAAAAGATCCCTCATTTCTTCTTTATGTTTAGTTGTCCTGACATTAAAGGAAATAAACAGCCTCATTTAACATCATGTAGGTTCTGAGTGTATTTGCATTGACGTATACAGTCTGGCATTTAGCTCTTCATCCAGCAGGAGATATCAGAGAGAAAGGTTCAGAAGTTACTGTATAGATTATTGGATTAATGCACATCAAAAATTCATCAGCTGTTCCATTAAAGCAATATGGCAGCAGTGCAGAGCGCAGGAAGCACATGGAGACACGATGAAACAGTACTTAAGTAATCACCTGTGTGTCTGAGAGGCTTCTGACTGCATTCCTGGAGTACTTTAATGACAAGCGCTTAAAATTCACATTTTTTCCTCCATCCACTTTCACTTGGCTTACCGAGTCTACTTTTACTTTAGAAAATCATCTCCTGTATTTCCCAGAATTCCACTCGACAACCCCTGGAGAACAGGCGTGAACTTGTTGCATCCAGCTGAGTTACGTATACTGTATGTGTGGGTAGAGGCAGCAATAACAATAGAGATAGTAGGAGCCAGAGAGCTGAATTTTTTTCTACTCAAGAAAAAATGAGTCACACTCCTACTCAAAACACAGCGAGCCTTGTGGCGTGTTGTCGGTGGAGATATGGGTATCTCTGCTTCGTCTTTGCTTTATAATCTCAGTGCAAAACTGCTGTTAGAGAATGAAGAGCCAATAAAGGAACCCCTATCCTTGAATTTACAAAAAACAAACTTAAACAGCAAAAACGTTCCAATAATATTAATTGAAATGGCGTGAACTGTACATGCAGGGTCATATATAATACCCCAAATGTAAATGAAGACATGCCATGCAAGCAGCTCTGCCAGGCTAACAGCGATCTAACTGTGGGTATGTCTGGGAATTTACAGACAAATGAAAATGAAAAAAAACAAATGAAAAATTCCTCCTTTAAAATACCTAATGTATCATATTTGACACATGAGGTTTTGTGAGTTGTTGTGACTACATCATCAGTGTGATTTTCACCCCTTGGAAAAACCTGGATAAACTGAGCAATGCATTTTAAAGTAATAAATTACAAAATAATTATATTAATATGCTGGATGTAGCAAATATTGTATAAATTAAGACTCATATATTTATTTATTTATTTAGGACAGTGCATGTTAATGAACATAAATGTAAAAAAAAAAATTACATGAATGTAAACATACCAGATTATAGCCAAGGGCTAATTTCCATCTGTTGTCCTTAAGCATAAAAATAGACATAATAATTCATAAAAATTCATCATTCATTCATAATAAAAACGCCATCACCAAACTTACACATACACACCATTCTGTTCCCAAATAAAACATTAAAACTATACAACTTATACATGATCACACACATATGCAAATGGATATTTAATTACTTTTAAAATATTGTCATATGGTTTAGTTAATACTCAATTTAAACAATTGTCTTGTGGTTCAGGCTTTCAAGGGTTCAAATCTGCACACCTGGAGGGCAACAAAAAGTTTTCGAAAGATTTCAAAGAGCTCAAAAAATCACGATTCCCAGCCTGGCACGGCACTAAAGAATAACTAGAGTCAGCAGGCTCCATCTTATGAGGACCGAGAATTTTTTCAAGCTATCTGTAATATACTTTTAACAACATTAGCAGTGATCTCACTTCCAGAAAACACATGATGAGATTCAATGGGATAGTCGGGCATTGCCAGTGTGGTCCCATCCATGTCGTATTCAAATGAATCACCTTTTGTTAATAACACCATAAACAGTCCTGCATGTATACGCAATATATTCTTTTCAGGTCCTCTTTTAAAAAAAAATCTTTTACTTCTTTCCTGTCAGGAGGACCCGATGAGGAAATGAGACGCTGGTTTCCCTCCAATAAGAGTCTCTACTAAATAAAAGCTGACAGTTTTATTCCTCGGTTCCGTCCTTTCAGACAGGTCCTGAGAGAGGAGCACTCCAGGCAAATGTTTTTGTTTATATGAAAACGGGGCAGGAAGTGCGTAACAGAGACTACAGAGTCTGCAATATAGTGCTCATACTCAGATTACCATTAGCTGGCAGGTGCAAACAACAAAGATCAGTGTTGTGCATTTGATAGTGGAGGGTGCAGCTCATTTCACTACATTTTGCAAGTTGTAACGACAGCAGCTGGACTTGCTTAGGTTTGCTGTTCTATGGAACGCTGAAGCACCCGCCCCCGACATCCCTCCAACCTCCTCTCCCACACACACAACCCTCTGTAAATCTCTTGCAAAGACAATAGGCTAACTGTAACTCTCCTAGCAGCAATGACTAATCAGTTCTTATCAGCCAGTAATCTATGTAGAAATAAAATGTCTTCTTAAAAGAACAACTGCAGCAAAAAAACATAAAAAATGTGTAGGGCTGGTTTCAAACGCAATATGCTCCAATCAGAGCTTAGTGCAGGCTGAATCCGGGACTCGGACAAACTTTTGGAGACTTCCAGATATTTAAGACACAGCCATGTTGAGTTAATAATCAAAATAATCAGCGACTGTATATTTAGGGCAATGCAATTTCATACCTGGAATGGTAATTTACACTATATTTTTCTGCTGCTATTATTACTATGCAATATAGTCATTTTTCCTAATATATACAACAGTTTTTTTCTAAAAGCAGTGAATACACACAAATGTCTCTTATATTCTTACGTGTACATATCCTAGATTCCTTTTTTATACCTTTAGATTTATATTGTACAGTCTGACGGTGAGTAAATGCACAGAAATTTCGTTGTGATGTGCACTAAACTGGATGACACTTAAGTGGCTATTCTATTCTTTTCTATTCTATATCTATCTACACACGCTGTAAATGCTTATTTTTGGTTTAGTTAAGACGATTGTTCTAATGTTTCTTTTTGTAGATTCATTGAGTAAATCTAAATAAAAAGAAGCAATTTTTTGGTGTTTGCCTAAAAATGTCACAAAAGATTAAATAATTATGTAAATAGCTGATAATTGTAAATGGTCTGTTGTGGTCCTAAGGACCCCAAAGCGCTTTACACAATCATCCACCCATTCACACACTCACACACTGGTGATGGCAAGCTACAGTGTAGCCACAGCCACCTTGGGGCGCACTGACAGAGGCGAGGCTGCCGGACACTGACCAGTAGGCAGTTATACTGGCAATTATACGGTAAATTCTAGTGTATTCTAGGGTAATTACCACTGATGATCAGTAGGTAAATACAGTAAATGTACAGCTGAAACACTAAGAAAAAAGAAAAGGTATTACTAACTTTAACTATGATGTATTTGTGACTGTGTTTGCTTTGTAATAAGTCATGTATAATTAGGTACTGTGTAAAAAAGGAGGTCCTCTGACAGACGTCCATTCGAATTACAGTTGTAAATATCCAAATTTTGTCCAACCCAAATTTAACTGTGTACTATCTAGGAATGAAAACAGTACATTCCAATGAACTGCTTTTTTGTTATGTTGTTTTTCATGGTTATACTTCCTTACAAAAACGTTTCAAACATTTACATTTTTGACAAGGGACTTTTTTTATACTTAGGTTGAAAAATAACATCAGCACATCTGGTAACACTCTTCAGGAAGTTTTGTGTTACCGGCAGTAGGTCCCCGGGACTGTTTCGCAATCTACTCAGTAAAGCTGTTTTCACACGTGAAATCTAGAAAATTTGAGGTGAATCATGTTTGTCTACTCACTTATGCACAAGCATGATCTATTTTAACCTGCTTATCAAAGTAGGGTCGTGGGAGGGGGCTGGAGCCTATCCCAGCTGACACTGGGCAAGAGGCACAGTACACCACAATCACACACCAGTCCATCACAGGCCTAACACCGACAAACGACAACACACTCTCTCACATCCACACCTGCAGCCAATTGAGAATGGCCTGTTAACCTAACAAGCGTGTCTCTCAACAGCGGGAGGAAGCCAGAGTACCCGGAGAACCCACACAGGCATATGGGAGAACATGTAAACTCCACACGGAAAGCTCCCAGCTGGCTGACAGTTTCAAACCAGAACCTGTCTTGGAGAGAGGTGACATTGCTAACCACTGCACCCCTATGCTGCCCTCAATGGCTGCCCTCTCACTACTATAATAACCTGTTTTAGTTATGCGAGGAAGCCGTCTCAGCAGAATGACAAGCGCTTACTAGCCGTGTTTAATGTGCGTTTGCATATGTACATACACCTCGTTTGGGTAATGTTTCGAAAAGTTACCAGTAACCTGAAACTGTGCAATTGCTTGCACTATTATCATGTTCATAACCTTTGCAATAAAACATGCCATCGCCTATTTAACCACAACAAAGTAACTCAGTAAAAAGATGACAATCTACCTAGTGACTAAGCTGAAACTGGACTGTAAAAGTTTTCCATGGTATTACTTCGCTGTCTTGTCTCAGATGGTGATAGACTGTCCCCTTTTCTATGCAACCAGCATGAACTTGCACCACAGCATGCATGAGATCACACATGAATTTATTGTAAAAGTCAAGTAATGTCGTGGAAAAACTGGGGCTTGTTTTTACTGCAGTTGGGTCGGTAAAGAAATGAGTTTTTCTTCATATTTCAGCTGTAGTTTCTCTGGGTTTACGTAGTAGCTGTTCCTCAGTTATTACCAATGGTAACTTCATAACAATACAAAACATTTACCAGTTCAATTAAGAGGCTACAGAAAGGAGGCTTACTGAGAATTCAGTTCAGTGATGATTAAATAATAAATCCTCGCCTGCTGTATTTCTATCACTTTTAGTCGTCCACAGCACCTCAGCTGCTTTTATTTTTTATATAACGGGAGTTTTACTTATGTAACTACAACATTCAAAAAACGCTGCAGCTCGAATGAGAAAGCCCACAGGCAGCGGAGTGGAATTCTGTCTAGTCGCCCAAACTAAATGCCCGGGCTCTGTTACCACAATTCAAGAAAGGCATCTGGATGCAGCAATGCAGTTTTTCCCCTGCTCTCATTCACTTAAACAACCGATGACGTTCACTCGCCTGGCTTGGAATCTGCGACTGCTGCCAGCAAGAGTTGTGAATGGGGAGGCAGGCAGACAGAGGCTTGTGAACACACACACACACAATAAGCAAAGGGTCTACTGCACCGATGCTGCTCGCGTCACAGTGGCTAAGTTCAGGTTACATTTAAACAAAGGAATTTGCCCCACACCCCTCATCGGCTATCGCACACATAAATCTACAGTATGTTCTGATATTATACCTGCTCGCTCGCTCTGACTGTATGTCAGCTATATGTATAACATTAAAGGCCACAGTGTAACAGATCCCACTGAAACAAAGAGCCCTGTCAGGCCTAAGTGCCTTTGATCTTTTTGATCTGTTGTAAAGCCCCAATTTCCTCAGCTGACAAACTCACACAGACATCACAGCTTTTAAGGCCAGCGCACCAGCGTTTCCCCCTGCTGCTCTGACACAGTAAGCAGTGCTGTCGCTGTCAGATGATACTCAGATGACCATCGAAGTGTTTCATTTCACCGCATACTCATCATCCATAAAGTATCTTCCGCAGAGACCGGAGAGGAGCTCTACAGGAAGATGGAGCTCGGATGGCAGTAGCCCACTCAGTTTGTTATGTAACAATCAATTTGATTAAATAGCTTATGGGCTGCATCAAACTGATAGCGTATTATACCACTGAGCTTTATGTAAGACAGCGGTCACTTAACAAAATGGTCCAATATGGTCAGAGCCCCTCTCTTTAAAAAAAAGAAAAAAAATTCTTCTTGTGGAAATCAAGTTAGGTTTTTTACTGTGATTAAACGGAGCACTCTTTTGATTAGAAATCCTCCATTTCTAAAGTGTTTCCAATCTTCCAGCTAATTACTAATCTCAAAATTATCTCTGAATACTCATAAGCGACGATGAGCTTTCACCAAACTTGGCGGCAAATGCCAGACCAGCACCGTCAGAGCAGCCATCGCTGACACTGAAGAGTCAAAGAGCAACCAGAGGCTGGCACGAGGCCTGTTTTGCCACTCTTGGCCCGGGGATATCAATAGCTTTCTTATTTCTCCTCTTTTCTCCAACTTGCACAGTTTTACTGATCTGGGAGGTGTGAGGATGCTGGCATAAACAAGCCAAAGACTGCAGTGTAAACTGGGCCTTCCTGTTGTCCGTAGCTGGAGAAGTTTAGACAGAGGATGCTTGCCTCTCAGTTCAGGCATGGCTGGAGATATGCTCGCATAAACAAACAGGAAAAAACACTCTTCACTTTGCTCCACTCGCATTCTCTCGGCTGTTGCTAGTGCATGATCTAAAATGAGTCTCTGTGTGTACAGTACAGTGCCTTGCTTAAATGTATGCATGCACAGAAAGCAGCAGCATTAACAGCAGCAGACATGGATGTGCATAGCCTTTGGCACTGCATCACGTAATACAAAACCTCTAATGATTTAGACCATTAGAGGATACAACCAATACTGCAACCTGTGAAATTGTTCAGTGTGTGCACTGCACACTCCAATTCAACTGTTGAATCAGTCCCACACAGCTACATTTATAGAGGCATTGATCAAGCTGCTGAGAAAGTCGTGCTTCAGCTATTAACTCAAAGATCCATCTCATCCAATAATTGTATAAGGCCTTATTCTCTCCTCCACACACACGCGCACACACAGTCAGGGCAGATGCACACCATTGGAGCAGCTGGGACAAGCGAGATCTGTCATGGGTCATTAACTGCTCTTATTAATTCATGAAGCTTGATTCACTCAGCCCAGTCGTGTTCTGCTGCCATAAAACAAACGTCCAGTCCAACCCACGGGCGAAGGCATTCTTCGTGTGGATTTTGACAGCATGTCGCCATCCTGGTTCATTTTATTACTCTATTAGTGCCTATGAAACACTTCCAGCTCTATGTGCAGGAAGCCCATTTATTTTAAAAACGTGCCAACGTTGTAACACGCGTGGAAGGAGCTGCGAGAGAACCAAAGTCTTTTCCTGCGTCATCTTGCAACTCTGCAGAGGCTTTTGCCACATCAAACTATGAGCTTCCCTGCAACCGGACCTGTGTACACTTGCACTTGTACATACACCGAGTCATTTTAAACTGAAGCAAAAGATTTGATGCATTTACAGAAAGACAGAAAACTGTTGCAACCAGTTCCAAAAAACAAAACAAAACAAAAAAGAATAATCATGACAATAAAGTGGGATGAGTGTGAGTGGTGGTTTTTAAACCCTGCTGATTGAAAACAGGTTTGGGATTACTGAGGAGAGTTCAAAGGGCATCCCAAAGGGACCCAGGTACACTCAGGACAAAATGTAATCTGTTTTCATTTTGTTTAAGTTTCTGGACATTACCCAGACTGAATAAGGGAAAAGGATGGCTATTTCTCTCAGGATTTATCTTGCTGTTTAAAGCTGCACAACCAAAACACTCCCTAATTTTGGCTTATGAGGCGAAACCTAATGAATTTTGTTTTGTAACTTCCCACAGGCCCCAAACCTGAAATAAAAGTGCCCACATGATCCCAACGACCAAAACGGTCAATGCATCACACAGTGCGCGGCGTTTACCTCCAGGCCTTCCTCGTGCCCTCAGCGCAACCCTGTCTTCCTCAGAATGAACTATTAATGACACCGTGCGCCTTCATATTTCAGACCGTGCTGTCGGGCTGCAACTGGCCTTTTCAGACATTTGACTCTTTCTACACAGGTAAGCAGAGTCCGTCTCTCCGCAGGGGCCCTTTACACAGATTTCAACACCAGTCACGTCATCGGATCACCTTTCAAATGTCAGACAGCCTAAGCTCATTTTATTCCCCCTCTAGAAAGGAGTTATTCCCCGTGTCAGTGTTTGCTCCAGCATGCATAACGTTGCGAAAGAGCCGCTTTCATATGCACAGACAACGAAAGCGGATGTGGGAGGCAGACCACCCTCCCATCCTCCCTCCCCTGCCGCCCCCGTCCCCCAACATATATATATTTTTATATATATATTTAATGGGGGGGGGGGGGGGGGGGGGGGGGCATACAATCTGTCAAAATGTGCAAGGATTTTGGTTGACTCGAGTCTATCACTGATTACAAGACGAGCAGTTTCGCGGTGTTCCGTTGATGTTGTCTGCACTGTCTGCACAGCACCCCCTCCCGATTTTTTTTCTGTTGCATCTTTAGGATTTACCTGCCGTAATGAGCCACACAGTCTGCAGGCTGCCGTCATCCTTACGATTATTTTTTTTCTGCACAGCTCAAAATATGACAAAAGCAGGCCCGCTTACTATTTGTGTCAACTTACCCTCTCTGGCTTTTAGCAGTACAGTGTTGGCTACTATGTTCTCCAGCTCCATCAAAAAGAAAAAAAAAGAGAAAAAGAAAAAAAATCCTAAACGTAGAGGTTTCTCGGCACACAAACGTCTGCGGCGAATACAGCGTCCTTCAGCTCTGTGCGATGCGTTTCTTTTTCTTCACTCCTGGTGACTATCCAAGTAAAATTCACTCATATCAAAGTCGTAAAGGATAAAACAGGATGTCATAAATTTGCTTGCAGTGTAAGCTGGGCATGGTTCTTGTTGTGGGCTGGAAGTGCGGCGCTGCATTTCTACTCCAATCCCCCCAAAACCATTCCATGCGTAATTTGGGTAGGAAATCTCCCCGACGCATAAAATAATTATTTCTGGAAGATCCGATGTCTGCAAACCGGGTTCTTTCGGCGGCGGATCCTTAACAAGGGTACACTAGGATACCGCCAGCTTTACCTTACAACAGCAGCAGCAGGGGTTGGCTGAGTGCACGAGAGAGGACATCAGCGGGCCCCCTCCTCCCCTGTTGGTACGTAATCAAAATAGGCTGGGCCTCTCAGTTAAGCGGCGTCACACAGTGAGCCTCTACCAGAAGTTAGGCCACGATGTCTGCAAAATAAAAGCACACTACAACTGCCTGGCTCGCTGGAGGAAGCGACACATTTTATAAAATGCTTTTTGTGAATTCTACATTCACATTTTATTTGGTCCCGCACGTTTCACCTCGAGTAGCCATGAATCTCATACCCAAGAGTTTCTACAACTAGTGAGCTTCTTTCCGCCAAAGTGATTCCATTTCTGTCCCAGTAACGCAAGCACAGGTGCTCCGACTGTAGTGGCAGTAAAGATTAAAAGGGTAAGAGGTAAAGTCGCCCTCTGGTGTTCAGTTTTAAACTACATACGAGAACTGGTGTGCATAACGTTATGGATCACTTTCGCGAATCAACAATGCTAAACAAGCATTTCACCTTTGAAAATATATAAATACATAACGACTGAATGCCAGGTGATTGGCCGTTTCGCGAGGAATCCAGTAATTTTGTAAGGTAAGGATTCTCAAAGGATTTATGACAGCAAGGAGCAAATCCACATTTTAGAAGGGCTATCTTTGTAATTAAACTGTAATTCTCTCTAAACATCTCCACAGATGAGCTTCTGGAAAATACACTGCCATTTACTGCTCCAAAATAAACCAAAAAGGCCAATTTTACATCTCAAATTGGCCTTAAAATAATAAAAAATCTGTCAAAGATTTTAAAGCAATGTCCGACAGGACATATTCAGGAAATATTATTCAAACCGTTAACTTATACAGCTCTGTTCATTTCTTACAAATGACTCGCTTCTTCATATTTTAAAAAAGTTGTTTACATCATCATAAGCGCGCTGTTGCTGTATTATTGTGTTTTTACAACTTTATGAGTGTTTGCTGGTGAAATGGAGGCAGGAGTGTATAAAGAAAAAAAAAAAAGATCTAGTGAAGAAATCAGGTCGAGTCAGTCCCAGTGTCCACTGTAGCGTTTGCTTCGAGATTAACGTTACCGACAAACCTTCATGTGGGGTCCTCTGCCCTCCTCCTGAAGACAAGCACTTTACGCTGAAGTTTCACCGGAAACTGCACTTTATATAATAAGACTTGATATGTGGAAACTTTCTTTATGACTTGCAGGCTGTCAGGCTCTGGGTTCATAGTATAAAATAAAACGAAAGGAAGAAAAATACATTAAACTGCCACCGGAAGTGCTTAATCATGTGGCACGAGGATAACTCGTTTAGGAGCGAGTACAATCCCGCGGCTGCCCCGTTTCACAGAAGCCACGATGGATCAGTCAAAACGATTAACAAGCTTATTGACCGCTGAAGGCAGATAGGATCGATTTCTCAGTGTGCGGACGGGCTCTCATTTATATAAACAGGACGTGGGGCAGCCTGATGCACCGATATGCCGCCTGCCTAAGTGCAATTACCACAATGAATTATGGCATTTCCCCACATAACAAATGCACAAGTGCTCGGTTTGATGTCACATTGCAGCGGCTAACGTGATCTGCTTAGTGGTGTCTGTGGCGCCATCATAAAAGAGGGCAGCGGGCCCTGATTGACCCAAAGTGATGAGCTTCACATCCCTTTAATGCATGACACCCCTCCCACCCAAGTAGAGCTTCCATCATGAAAAATTAAACTCTTTAATGGGGCAAAGCACATAGTCTCCCCCCCCTCCCCCCTCTCAATAGCAGTTCCACATTATTTAAACATTCACCACATGATGAAAGAATACAAAGTGCTATTGATTCTTAATTGTCAACATAGTGATTTCAGAGAAAAAAAAAAGTTTTTTCTTGTCTTGACTTGACACCCCCCCCCCCCTTACAAACCTCAAATTAAATTGATACAGTACATCACAGTAGCTGGACTCCATATAATGGTATGTTCTCCCCACTTAAAAACAAAAAGTCAGGCTCCCATGCGCTCTCAGGTTCAACTTCAAACTTGTCAGTTCAATGCCAACTGAGAAAGAGGCCCACGGCAACTAGGCTGCTAGTATTCATCTAGGTTGTCAGCTTTGGGTATGGACAGGCCTCGGTCCTTCAGGACCTGCATTTTGACTTTCTCCGTCTCCTGTTTGGCTTGCTGCTGCAGCCGCTGCTCCTCCAAGATCTCTTCAATGGAGACTTGCTGCAGCACCGTGTCACAGGGCTTATCCATGTCCTGCAAAGACAAGAGACCGTGTCACATCTTGCACAGGCCTGAAACACTCAGATAATACTACTGAACACATTTTAATTGGAATTACTGGGTGTTCTGGAACTTTGAATTGTTACTAATAAAATACCTGATCAAAAATTTGATTATTGACAAACAATCTGATTACACTAATGAAGCAAACAAGTGTCTTTATCAAACACATAATGTAGAAGAATAAAGTGAACCTCTGTGCTAATGACTTCTCCAAAAGCCATTTCCTTTTTCCAGTTAAGGAGGACAGGTTGCACACCTGCCACTTCCTAGAACTAAAGGCATGAAACATCTGCAAATCTTCAAGAAGACTGCATGGTTCATGCCAACCATCAATCACAAACTGCTTTCTGATAATAAGCAGCATGAACAGAAATGCTGTTTATTCATGCTTGACAAACATTTTCTTAAAACTATACATAAATTAATGCGTGCAGAAGATGTCGTATGCTGAGACTATGTGCCTTTTTGTGCGTCAATATCATTTCTGATGTGACACAGGATTTGATGTCAGCTTACGGTCATCGTTTGCCAGATGCAAGCTCACCAAAAGGCACCAAGTAGTTAATCACTGCCGTTCCATTTCCATCAGCATTTCAGAACAGAAATAAATTAACAATCAAATGAACCTAATCATCAGGCAAATGTTACAAAAGGCAGCAACATCTTCTAAAGCACTGAAAAGCAGATCAGAGTACAGGTGCTGTCGAGCCTCTGCTATGACTGAAGCAGTTTTACATCATGACATGCTGTACTGTTACAGCATGATGTGGATCCCTTTAACAGCAGAGTACTGCTGTCAAGCATTAGGTAGGAATAACAGCGCAAGAAGAGTTCATGAATCACTTCTGCTCAGTGTACTGGCCTTGAAGGTCCTGTGTCACAGCAGTGACCCTGTAATGCGTCAACTTGGCTGTTGACGTACATCAGACAAGCATGGTTAAGGAGAGTTGGATGTTAAGGATGCATCAGCAGCTTGCACTGTTGTCTCTTAGGAAGGAGTTTGAGCCCACCAGTCTTTCTGGCATCTGTTTGTACCAGAAAGACTGGTGAGGGTTCTCTGGCTTCCTATCACAGTCCAAAGATAAGCATGTTAGGTTAATCGGTGATTCTAAATTGGCCCACGAATGGCTGCGCGTCTCTCTGTGAGAAAGGCCAGATCTCAATCTGTGTCAACTGGGATAGGCTCTAGCCCGAGGACCCTTAGCCACCATTTATGTCAACCCCTACTCTCACAACTGTATCAATGCAGTGTGTGAAGGACATAAGGAAATGTAAGTAACAATGTCTACTGAGCCTTACTTTGCATCCTTCTGACCATTTCAAAAACCAAAGTGAAAACGAGATTATGTCTACTTACTATCTCTCCAAGCAGCACCACATTTTCTCCTCTCACGATGAATATTCCTCTGGGGATGTCACCAAACTTTTTTCCCACGTGGATGCGCTCAACTGTCTGGTGAAAAACTAAATTGGCTGGAGGACAAAAGAACCGGGGTAAATAAAGAACAGACCCGATCATGGGAATCATAATGACAGATAAACTGAGCCTGCTGTAACCAATGCAGTGACCCGACTCAGAAAAACAATACTAAAGGTGGATATAATTAAGAGTTTTACCAAACTGATCAATGCTTCTCAGGTAACCAATCAATGTTCTTCCATCTCGGAGCAGCACCAGGTGCTTCTCTGTGGGATACAAACAAGAGGAGCACGTTAAATGGCAGTTTAAACTCGCTGCAGATGATCCAGATTGCGTCGGACACGATGCTGCACATCTTGAAACGATTGTTTCTTTTTAAACCAAATCAGCTCCATCAAATCACTCCTCCAACTTACTATCGATGTCGTCAATGAGGCTTGCCGTCCCTGGTACGTAGTTCATCTTGTGCTGCTGCTGCTGCTTCTTCTTATTATTATTATTATTATTTGAGTCTTATATCTGTATATACCGTCAAGCCATTAATGTTTCAATACATGTTTCTCACAAAATTAGCACAGGAAGCGTCTTTATACACGCCAGGGATGAACTTCCTGTAAGCATTTAACCCTTCGTGTGCTGGCGATTCACTACATTTCTAACACGCAGGAACGGCCCTTTAAAAATACATCTTTAAATAAATATAACTTCAGGCATCGGTGGGTTTTGAAGATTAAAATAGCAGTTAATGTTTTTAAAATGTTATTTTTATGACCTTTCCCCCCATTGGCCAATAACGTCTACTGGCGCGCATGCGTCGGCAAAGATCGTATTTACACAATATTGGTCACAGAGCCGGAACAATTCAAAACGCCGTACATTATGTAAATACATGTATATTTTTGTTGAAATACGCCCAGAAAATAGACGTTTAACGTCTTAAAATCATATCATAAATTTATAGCTAGTGTAATGATGGTAGACTCTGGCGTTACTTTCTCCGTCCAAACGTTGGTTGTGCCAGAAAAAATCTGACGGAGTGAGACCTCTGTAGGTTAGGAGCGCCTCGCTATTAAAGGCGCAGCACGGGGGCGCTCACGTCATTCAGTCGTTTCCCGACTTCAACCGAGGGGTCCGCACTTGTATAGGAAAACGACAACATTGCTGCTGGCGTTTCAGACGACCTGACACATCCGATAAGTAACGCGAGGCTCGCTGCAGATTTGTTTCCCCCCCCCCACAATGATAGATGACAGGGCGGCTGCTGGTAAGAGCGCTTAGTCCAAGCATCATCATTATCAAATGCAGTCCAATCTGAAACCCGGCTGGCCCTCGACTTGCAACTCCGGAAATAATCACGGGAACTGGAATAACAGTATGGTAAGTAAGTGGACACAGCTCAGACATATTCTCGTGGTATTCACACTCTTTTAGTGTCTTTAAACCTTAAAGAAAAGCGTGAATTTGTGGCCGAGATCATTTTCAGCCAGCTCGCACAAAGCCCTGTCTATGCTAGCTGCGTGGCTAACTGAGCTAACTAGCATTATGTAATAGTAACGGCTAAGGACAGAGTTCAGCTGTTTTCCGGGACTTTTACGTTAATCTTGACGTGACGCCACTGTTAATAAGACTCCACGTGTTTGAAAGAATGAGTCAGTATTTCGTGTCTTTCTTGTGACATGTTGGGCCCTTTTATTTCCGGTTAGTTTTTCTTAAGGATTTTGCATAACTGGTTCCGCAGGCAGATGAATCAATGTCCCTGTTTGCACAGTTATTGTTTGTCCTGGGATTGGTTGTGACGTTGAAGGCGTAGTTTTAAAGTTTTGTGTCATACCAATGTCTATTTGTAAGTACTCTGGTGCCAACCATGCTTTGTGACTGTATTTGCAGGATGCTCCTCAGTATCCAGGCTACCCTCCACACTACTGGTATCCTCAGTCTCATTCCACAGGGCACTATGCAAATACCTATCCCTCTGGATCAGATGTTCAACCACAGTACAATCCACAGGTATGGCTATACAGATGCAGCATAACCAGTACCTCTAACTCTAAGGTTGGGTTAGTGGATTTATGCTTACATTTTCATATTAACATCTATCTTGTCAAAGTTGTTGTATCTCTGATGGATTTATACTTTTTATTTTAAATAACTAGTTCCCCTTCTTGTGTCTTTCACATAGGTAATGCCTGGTGGTTATCCAAACGGCCATGGAGTCTACAGTCCAGCACAGAGTCAGTATTCAACAAGTGGTTTCCACCCATCCAACCCTTTCTACTGTGCTGACCCTCAAAGACCGGCTCCGGGTTCTTATCCTAACCAAGGCTGCCATGCAGAGCAAAGCAGTGGGTCTTCTGGACAGCCTCATTCTCAACACCAGCATCATCACTACCCTGGGCCACACTGCCAAGGGGTTGGTGCATTTAAGCGCACACAGTTTTCAAATATAACAATAGTTTAAATAAAGTCTTACAAATGAGGTATATTATACACTGTAATTTTATTTTTATTTATTTATTTTTTTAATCTAAAAACAGATTTTTTTAAACGCAAAAGAAACGTTTTCTGAATGTGAGACATTTGTCTTCTGCTCTCAGGGTCCTGGATATCCTCCCGGACCGTACCCTCACTACAATGATAGTGGCCATGCGTTGCCTCCAAATCCCCCATACCCAACTGGCCAGTCACTTCATCCCAGCCAGCAGGCTGACGCATGGGGACACTCTGGTCCATATGTACCCTCACAGCAGCCATGGCCGCCGGGGCAACAGCCTCCACAAAACCATTATGGGAATCCAGTCCGTCCACCACATCCTCCAGCGTGGCCAGGAACTGGAACAGGTGCTCCTCCACCGTACCAGCCCAAGGTAAGCATCTTAAGAGATTTTGTTTTGTTTTTTTGTGAAACACAGATGTGCACACAATGTATTACAACTGTCATGATGAACTGTAAAACTAGAACAGCCATTGCACTTTGTTTTCTGTAATCGCGCATCTATTCTGGGTGGATAGCATCTGTTTTTGGAGGGATTAGATTTTCTAAAAATTAAATACCAAATCTTTGCTAAGGTATATTTATTTGAGTCAGTTTACAGCCTTATATTATCAAACTTTTAAAACACAATATTTTTCAAACTCTTGTGTTACTGTAGGACCAACAGCACCAACGCGCCCCACCGGTGGGACCTAAACCGAAGCCAGCACCATCCCCGAATCCCCCCAGTGGTAATCCTACTGAAATAAGTTCTCCTCCACAAATGTATAAAACTGGGAGAGGTGATCCTAATGCGTCGCAAGCTGAGGCCCCGCCTTCGGTTCCAGCATCAACTCCAAGTCAGGCTGCACCTCAGCCCCTGAGCGATAACCCCAGTCTGGCTAAGGTCCAGCAGGTCATGGCCAGAGTACTGCTGCTTCAGGAAGACGTTGATGAGTTTGTTGGCAAAAAAACAGACAAGAGTTATCGTTGTCTGGAGGAACTGCTTACCAAAGAGCTGCTGGTGCTAGACTCTGTGGAGACTCAGGGACAGGAGAGTGTCCGGCAAGCCCGAAAGGAGGCTGTACAGAGAATCCAGGCCATTCTGGACCAGCTGGAAAAGAAAGCTTTCTGAGCTGGACTTGTTCTGCTTGTGGGTCACTTTGTTTTCATCTTCCTGATCTTCCATAGACATGTTCAGGTTCTTGTCGTCTTTTGCTGACCAGTGTTGTAGGGATTTTTTTTTTTTTTTTCTCTCCCCACCACCATGTTACTATAGAACACCTGTGAAAGGTGGCATGGACCAAAGAAAAAGACACAGCAGTTACTGGCACGTGGACTCAAACTTTAAAGCCTAATAATGCTGGTATAAAAGGTATGGTGGTATTAGACGTGAAAGCTCATGGTTATCTGCGTCAGCCTCAGTGAGTGACTCTATCAGCTGCAAAAGCAGGAGCGAGTCACTGGAAGATGAACTTGTGTAGTGCCACATTGCAGCTCTCTGTTGTCTCTGAGTCAGGACGCAGATTATCATCACGCTGTCCCTCAGGAATGTGGGTCAGTTTCAGTCTGATCCAAAGTGTATCAGCTCTTGCACTTCTTTAGCAGGCTGTCGTTTCATCTCACGGTC
This sequence comes from Mchenga conophoros, assembly GCF_057382185.1. Lineage (NCBI taxonomy): Eukaryota > Metazoa > Chordata > Actinopteri > Cichliformes > Cichlidae > Mchenga > Mchenga conophoros. The sequence goes on from NC_140537.1 coordinate 14,079,457, forward strand.
CCTTTGCATGATCAGGAAATTGTGCTTTCACCTAATGGAGTAAATGCATTTTGTCCATAGCCACGTACCTCTCCATGCCTCCGCCTCTGTAGGTGCAGTGATTTCTTTTGTCTTTTCTTTTTTTTTTTCTTTTTTTTTTCTCACTCAGTTTAAGCCCTGCATGCACTGTAATGTCAGATAGGCACTTGATACAATCATGATATCTCAGAGCTCAGAACTGGGCCTTGAGTGTAGCAGATTAGTGAAAATCCCCCAGAAGATTGCTGTTCCCAATTATTTCATCTTTTTTTGATGAAGACCTAGAATCAGACCTACATATGAATGCCATGTGTTTCACTTGACTCACTGATAAAGACTTGATTAAGTATGACTGGACAAGCTGTTCCTTTTCTCTATCTTTGAACATTCAAATATATATATATAAAACTGAAATCTCTACTTGAACATTTTCAGTCATGTTTTATGCTGAAGGACAAGGTTGGATTAAATGTTTTTCTTTCTGTCCTTTTGATAATGAGGACAAATCTATGTTTATATCAAACTGATTTTTGTGTGCGCATCACTGTCCATTATCGTGTGTGTATGTTTTGTTTTGTTTTTCCCTCCTCAGACATTCTTGATGTGTTTTAGCAAAAAGTGCCATATTTAAGAGGATGGGTTTTATATAATTAGGAGAAAAAAAATATAAAAATATCACAAGGTTTGCATGGAAAAGAAAATCATTTTCTGTGTGTTTATTTCCCCTTCTGCTCAAATGCAACTCGCTGTGTAGTTTTAGATGTAATGCATGTTTCCAACATAGGATGGGGAATTTTGCCTGATAAACGGTGAAAAGATCACAAGTGAAATGTGGGAGGGGGGGGGCAGAAAAATGATTAAATGTCAGTATATTTTTTAACTCTTGATCAAATTAGTTTTTGCTTTGCCTTTACCGAACACACATATCAGACGGTTTAGGTATCAGTCATACAACATTTCTAAATGTTGTTCTGTTTTAAAAATGAGAAGGCTGCTTATTTTTCTCAAGTAGAAACTGGTGCTTGGAGGTCACACTGCCTTCAGCTGCAGGCCTGCATTGAGCTCTTTAAATAGACAGCTATTTGGACGCAAAAGCATTAATGTCCGCCCATGATGGCTCCAAGTGCAGTCTAATTTAATTCAAGGGTCAAATGGCCTGACAACACACAGGACACCCTCCGGTGTGTGAATCTGAGCCAAACAAGCCTGCTCCACTTGAGTCACTGGTTACAGACGACCAACTGTGGAATAGTCTGTTTGCAGTTTTCTTCATCAGCGAAGCTGTAAAAGGTAGTCTCGGCAAACTCTTCCATAACCTTTTCACCTTTTAAACTTTTTGCCTACCCTTAACAAACCATTACAAAAGATAAAATTGCCATGTCGACAGAAAAAGCAATGTCCTATACATCAAAACTTCCTGTGTGGTGGAATGCAGAGCCGCCTCCGCGGAAATTGGAAATTGACCTGAGTTCACCTGGATTAGCTGTGTTTGAGTTGGAAAAACTCTTGTATACTGGCAAAGCCATAATCAGTCATGCAGATGAAGTGTGGCCTAGGCTGTACATTGGTGACCAGTAAGTAACTCCTCTTTATTTCTTTTGATGAACTCTGACATAATCTAACTGCACCTATTCCTCTAGCGTCAGTATTTACTTATATACAGCAGATTCAAATTGAGATTATGACTCTGAGGAAACTTCCTGACTTCTAAATCTCCAAATGTTTTTCTTGTGTTGAGAGAGTCATCTGATACTTTTAGTAAAAATACTCAAATAAATCAATAAAAGTCCTGGATTCACTCCACATACGTGAAAGAGGAGCTGATCATAAATCTGATTCAAATGCAGAATGAGTAACGTGACACTTGTCCTGCTGCGTTCCACAGTGGGAACTTGCATAAACTACAACAACGCCATGTAAGCGTTTGCACTGATGCCTTGGCATGAAAGCACGTCTCGAATGTTCGAACTCGCATGCTTAAAGTGTTTTTCTAAGGATCAGTTTATCACGATGAAATATTGCATACATGCCGTATAACCTACTGTCTGAATACAGAGTGGTGTGTTTTCCAGACACAGTGCAGAGAACCAGGCTGATTTGTACAAGAATCACATCACTCACATCCTGAACGCAGCTCACAGTAATCGTAAGGGACAACCAGATATCTATGAGGGAATGAAGATCACCTACATGGGCGTAGAGGCTCATGACTCCTGTAACTATGACATGAGTGTCAACTTCCAGGCAGCAGCAGACTTTATCCATAGAGGTCTGAGCAGAGGAGGTAAGAGGAGAAAGTTAAAAATGATATAAATACAGTTCAAAGGCAAATGGATTTGATGTGTGGAATTTAATCTAATATTTCTCTGTGAAGGCAAAGTGCTGGTCCACTGTCATGTAGGAGTGAGCCGCTCTGCCACCCTGGTCCTGGCTTACCTGATGCTGAAGCAGAACCTCACTCTCGTCGAGGCTATTTGTGCTGTGAAAGAGAGCCGTGGTGTGATTCCTAACCGAGGTTTCCTTCGACAGCTCATCAAACTGGACGAGCAGCTCTTTGGCAAACATCGCTGAAACCCGTCTAACAGCATTACTAGTCACCTTTCACGGGTCCAGAAGATTGATCTTTAATGTCAAGATGATGTGTTGCATGAAAGATTTCTTGCGTTTTACTTTGGGGTCTTACAGCATGTGATCCTTTCTTTGGTCTTCATTGTTATGAACGTTAAGATAAAAACATTACATTTGTACATGTTAAATGGACTGATGTTTTACAAGATGTTTAGCAGTCAGCTTAATTTACATAAATATTGTGGAAAAGTTTTGAGCCACCACCGATTTCTTTATATGCCGCTTTCGAGGAACCAAACCTTTTTCGTAATTTTTAAACGTGGTCTTGATCAATAGTTCTGTAGGCTTTCTGAAGCTCTTTCTTTGGACATCGGCCGCTTCTACCTGACCATTTTCAGAGGAATGTGTTGTTGTTGTTTTTTTCTAATGTTGTTAAGCCATTTAACACTGACTCATGGATCACTTCAGTATAAAAAAGGCACCTAACTCAATGAATGGACCAGTGTGAGAACTAAAGGAGAAGTGCCAGGCCAAAAATACAAAAAGCTATCTACAGCAGATGCAGCATCTGAAAGTCATTGTCTGTGGAAAAAGGAACAAATCCTGACCCGATTTATGTTTTGGGCACTTCAGGTGATCCATCTACTATTTGCTGAAGCCTCATCAGAAATGTTCTCATTGGAAGGCTGAGATCTGTTAAGATGCCATTTTTAATTCTTGCCAAATTACTCAAGAGCTGTACTGAATATCAGTGGCAACAAGTCTTATGGAATGAATCCAAACTTGAAATTTTGGGTTCAAATTGTTGCCAGTATGTATGAGGAAGGTCAGGAGAGAGGCACACTAGAGAGCTGAGAAAAACGATGGAGTTGCTGTCATGGTTTGGACATTCATTTAGGACAGTGGTGTTGATGATCTTGTCAAAACCAATGAACACAGAAAAGTGACATCAGATTTTGACCCACTATGTAATATCATCTGGAAAGCATTTGGTTTGTTAATGCTTCATTTTTCAGCATGACAATGATCACAAACACACTTCCGCCACAGTCAGAACTTACCTGGACAGAAAAACACACAATGCAACACTGTCAGTCATGCAGACTCAACGTTATTGAAGCAGTATGGGATCATCTTGACAGAGAACAGAACAAAGAAGGTCTTTCAAGAAGCATGAAGCGCTATTCCTGAAGACTACTTACAGAAAACGCAAGAAAGCAGCCTAAGACAGTTCAGGCTGTGTTGAAGAGTAAAGGTAGTCATACCAAATATTAGCATTCAAGCTTTGTTAAGCTCTGTTTTGCCTTATATAGTGTATTAACATGTATTTTTGCATTTGTTTCAATAACTGTTTTCCCAACAAAATACTAAGAAATAATGGGCACCTCAAGACCTTTGCACAGTAATGTGGCTCCATGGTGGCCAAATATTAAATGTGTTTTTCAGCACTGCACTGAAATTTTAACTCGGCCAATAGCTGTTGCATAAATAAAGAAATTAACTTTTCAAAAGTGTTTTAGTGTTTCATTGCACAACAGAGAAACATTTCTCTCTGACATCAGTGTTGACAGGGTGATATCAAAGTTCAACTGCTATACTGTACAGCACAGCTGGTGATTAGTGATCACCTATGGCATTTTTTGTACCCCTGCGTTAACAAACAATGGCTTTTCTGTGCATTTTGTGTGAACTCAGTTTGATGCCATGATTACAGGGGAGTCATTGCACGGAACAAATGCAGAGGTTGAGCAAGTAAGAGGCTGAGACAAAGAGCAAACAAAGACAAACAAAGCAAACAAAGACAAAGAGCAAACAAAGTCAAAGTTCGGCCTGATCGTCCTCATAAATAGAAGGTCCAGCTGTCCAGCTTCACTCTCTGTGGCTGATAATACATACAGTGAGCTCCAACCAGAAGAAGGTAAGCGATATGTTTTTTTTAATAGCATGTTTAACTGTCCCGCCATCAGATGCACGGTTATCTTTAATATGTAACATCTGTAGACTGTAAGTTGTAACTTTGATTTTAAGCTCTTCTTAATGACGCTGAATATTTGCAGCTATGTATCATGACGTCTATAAACAGATTTAACCAGCCCATACACAAAACAGCCAATTTGGATTTTAATGTACGTAAGTAAATTCTGATAGGCAACATTAGGGATTAAATCTGGCCCCTCTGCTTCAAATGAGTGAGGAGATAAAGAAACACAGAAATTTGTTGGGAATTTAGCAAAAACTGTTGCAGCATAGCGTGTTGGTCAGAAACTCAGTTCACAGTACGAAAGAGCAAAACTGACTGTTTTCAGGAGCAAATATTGCATAACCCACATGAACAAGCAATCGATTGTGAACTTTTGTCTCAGTTGACCATGATGCATGCAGCCTTGGCTATCTGGATCTTATCAGCAGTGTTCTGCATGGGTAGAGGCCATCACCATTTGGGCCATGCCGATCAAGACCAAGAAACTGACAGCAGCCTCTCACAGGTGTCCACAGCAAACAAAGAGTTTGCCTTCCGTCTGTACAGAAAGTTAGCAGCTCATGCCGACTTTCAAGGCAAAAACATCTTCTTCTCACCAGTCAGTATTTCTACTGCCTTGGCTGCCTTGTCCGTAGGAGCTCGGGGGGAGACCCACCAGCAGCTTTTCAGTGGTCTAGGTTTCAACAGTTCCCAGCTCATGCAAGCAGATGTAGATCAGTCCTTCCGTACGCTCCTGCAAAACGCAAAGAGTGGTGACACCAGTGAGGGGACTGCCGTGTTCGTGGACAACCGCTTTAAGCCGCAACCCGAGTTCCTGGAGGTGTTGAAGCAGTCCTATTTTGCCGAAGGGTTTAATGTTGACTTCACCCAAGCCACGGAGAGTGTCAATACCATCAACAATTATGTGGAGACCAAGACCAATGGGAAGATTGACAAGCTGGTTGAGAGCCTGGATGTAAACACAGTCATGTATCTCATCAGCTACATATACTTTAAAGGTAAGAGGTCAACTGAGATGAGATTTGGCTGGTCTCTCTTTTATTCCAAGGTTTAAGTTTGATGTGTCATCTGTAACGTGTGATTTATTTCTGCTTATAACCGCAAAACAGGAAAGTGGGAGACTCCGTTCGATCCTCAGGACACCACAGACGACCATTTCCATGCGGAGAACGTTCAGGTTCAAGCAGCTGATTCAGAACGGAGATTAGTTGGAATAATTATACATCACTGCGCCTAATTCAACCTGTTTTCCAATAAACTGTCACATTTCCAGGTTCCAGTCCAGATGATGAATATGGAAGAGGATGTTGATATTTATGATGACAAGCTCATTAACACAACAGTCCTCCACCTCCCCTTCAACGGCACCCACTCCATGCTGCTGATGTTGCCTGATAATATGGCAACGCTGGAGAACGCCATTAGCCCGGGCCAAGTCAACAAATGGCTGAAATGGAAGAAGCAGAGGTTGGGTAGAATTTCAAATCATGCTTAATTTCTTGGTTTAGACACGTCCATCATATTTACATATACTTAAAATTTTTAAGATTAAACAAAGAAAGCTGGAGTAAAAATGAAATGCAGTTTCTAAATGATGATTTCATTTATGAAGTGGAAAAAACTACCGATTCCCACCCATCCCTATGTGAAAACGTAATTCCCCTCTAAACCTAATAACTGCTTGGGCCACCTTTGGCAGCACAAGGTGCAGTCAGGCGTTTGCAGGGATTCTGGCCCACTCTCAAACACATTGGAGGGTTTTTTTTTTAAAACATGAAATCCTTACTTCAACTTGACCACTCCAAAACCTTTATGTTGTTTTGTTTTTTTGGAGCCAATCAGAGGTGGATTTGAGTTCGTGTGTTTCAGATGATCGTCTGCTGCATAACTCTTCAGGGTGCAAAACATTGTCCCCCAGACTTTTCTGGTAGAGAGCAGAACTCATGGTTCGACCAATTACAGGAAGTCTCCCAGATGCTGAAACAGGAGAGCAGCTTCAGACCATCACACTGCCACCACCATGTTTCATTGTTGCTATGATATTCTTTTCATGGACACGGTCTTAGTTTTACGCCAGACGTAACAGGACTCAAACCTTCCAAAAACTTCAGCTTTGTCATGTCAGTCCACGTACTGAAATACTTGGGGATCATCAAGATTTATTTACTTTTTGGAAAAACTTTGTAACTATTTCCAGACTGATAGGTGTCACTGACTTAGTTTTCCAGCAGTTTCTTTAGATGATGTATTGCTTTTTGAGATCTTTTAGCTTCACTTTGTCAGACTGTTTTTATTTTAGTGATTTCTTGATTCAACAGGTCTGGCAGTAATCGGGCCTGGCTGTGGCTTATGAAATTGTGTTTAATCGTGTGGTTAATCACAGTAAATTCATGTTTTAACAAGGAGGGGCAGTTTATGACACAGGGGCAGGCAGGTTTGGGTAGCTTTTTTTCTGTTAATAAAAGAAATTATCCTTTAATAACTGCATTTTGCATTCACTCAGGTTATCTTTGTTTGATGTTAAAATTTGTTTGATAATCTGAAACAGAAGTGTGACAAACATGCAAAAACTAAGAATTCAAGAAGAGTAAAAATATTTTGTCATACCCTGAATATGCTTGCCGGATGAATATCAATACTATTGATTCCTTTCACAATTTTTAGGAGATACAACATATATGTGCCAAAGTTCTCCATCAAGACTTCCTACAAACTGAACAAAGTGCTGACTGAAATGGGAATGGCAGACATGTTTCGTGATAGTGCAAATCTGACCGGTATTTCAGAGGGGCATAAACTGGCAGTCTCAGAGGTAAGGACAGTGTTATTAAACACACATTTCTCCCTTTTATTCAATCCTCTCACATGTTTCTCACTCCACTGCGCTGTAGGTGGTACACCAAGCCACCCTGGATGTTGATGAGGCTGGAGCCACAGCAGCAGCTGCTACAGGCATCGGTATCATGCTCTTCTCCTACCGGATTGTCCCGGTCTTGAAGTTTAACCGCCCATTTATGGTCATCATCACTGAGCGTAACACAGAAAACATTGTTTTCATGGGAAAGATTATTAACCCAAACATCTGATGGAGGAAATGCTTTGTGTTCTTCCACGGTTGTTGCAGTAAACATAAAATACTCAGAAAAACAAAAACAAAAAACACTCACTTGTCATGTCTCTTCTTTTATGACTGCATGGTTTTAGTATTGTTCTACCTGTTTTTGACAAGTAGAAGATAAAATACAAACAACAGGATTCCCAGCATCAGCTTTTCTCAGGGGTAAACAATAATATAGCATGTTTTCAATCATCTTTATTAATAATGATGCGTTATTGTGTAACATGCATAGATTTTGCACTAACACACTTGGAAACCTCTGGGCCAGGCACATGGAAAACCAAAAAAGGCGTGAGATAAAGATGCATACATCTTAAACTATCAAGTCATGCACTATTGCACTTTATGTCAAAAAAGACTGAAAAGACTAAATAGTCATTTCAATATTTCACATTTAATTTGACTGTGAGTACAAATAGCGTTTATTACATGTTATTACATTAAATACATTTTATTTATTCTCTTGAAAGGTTCATGCCAGCAGGGATTAGGCTCTTACCAACAGAGTAAGTTTTCTGAGTTGAGTTCAGAATGCTTTTACTGAGCTGAGTTGCATTATTGTCTGTATTTATTTTATATTTGTATAATATTGTATTTATTTATTGTATTTATTTAAAATAAATTGTTAATTTATAGATTTTTTTAAAGACAAAGTGTAGTTTAGTCACCTGACGCTACGTGGCAGCACTGCGCATCGTAGAGTCTGCTGCGCTGAAAACCAATCAGAAGAAGAAGAAGTTTGCCTCGCTTTGATTGGATGTGAAGGTTTTTTTTTTTTTTTTCAAGATATGGCTGAAACAACAGGACAAGAAGGAGCTAAAGGTGGACCACATTATATAAAAGAAAGAATAAAATACAGCCCGGAGGAGGAGGCCAGGCTGGAAAGGAAACATTTCTGGAGAATAATTGATGCTTTTAGATATTACAGGTATGAAAAGGTTTTTTGAAATAAAGACAGGCCGCGGGTGTTTTGTGTCAATACATGGCAGTGTTAGCAAATAATAGCATAGAGAAGAACACCAAGTCTAAAGAGAAAAAAAAGGCTTACTGATGTGTTTAAACTGTATTTAAACGTTAAATTGCGACACCTACTTTTGAACCAACTCTGCTCGCTGCATTTGACCTCTTTTGATCAGCCCTTTCTGCCTTTCACACTGCTCACAACACACTTAAATACAGTGAAAGAGAAAAAAAGTGAACCTTGTGCACAGTATGGTTATGGTGATCAGTGTAGCTGGTGAAGCCTGAGTCTCAGCTCTGTGTCTTCCTGCCAGGATCCATGTTCAGGAGCAGGTCAAACGCGCGGAGCGTCAGTTTCAGAGTCTTCCGCAGCACCACCAGAATCTGCTGCCACACGTTTTGTCCAACCTGGCCCGGATCGGCCAGTGTGCGGACCACAACCAGGAGGTGCTGCAGGCCATCGTCCACCACAGCCTCCACATGTTTGAGAACATGGAATACGGAGAGAGGGTATGACTTAAATCTGCTGTATGAACTGTAATCACAGATCCAGAGCTGGCTATTTCTAGTGTTTTGTCTTTTTCCTGTGATTAGTAAGGCAAAAGTGAGGACAACTATGAAAGAGATGAAGAATAGAAAGGCAGTTTGAGCTGGATGACTTACCTTGGGTGGTATAGAGATGTCTGCAGGAGAGGGCAGTGCACTTTTTAACTCAATCTTTTGAGTGAGAGGATGCCTGAGGAATGAAGAAGTCTACTGCTTCTGATTTTCAAGAACAAGCTATGCAGAGCTGTAGCAACTACAGAGAGATAAAGCCGATGAGCCAGGATATTGGAAAGAGTTGTTGAAGCTAGGTGTGAAGAGATGTGATGATCTGTGAGCAGCAGTATGTCTTCATGGTGAGAAAGTGCACTATGGGTACGATGTTTACTTTGAGAGTGATTATGGAGAAGGTCAGAAGGAGTTGCACTGTGTCTTTGTGGATCTGGAGAAAGCATATGATAGGGTGCCAAGATGGGAGCTGTGACGAGTAGCAGACAGGTATATGAGCCTGGTGCAGGACATGTATGAGGACAGCAAGACAGTGGTGAGGTTGAGGTAAGAGTTAATGATGGGTTGGAGTTAGGTGTGCCTTTTCTTGTTTGCAGTGATGATGAATAGATGAGGTCAACCAGAAGTTTCCATGAGTTATGATTTATTGCAGACTTCACTGTGATCTGTAGTGAGAGTAGAGAGCAGGAGGAGGAGGAGAGCCTGGAGAGGTGGAGGTATGCTCTGGAGAAAAGAGGAATGAAAGTCAGTAGAAAAGCAAGGCCAACTACATGTGTGTATGAGAGGGAGTTACCTGGAAAGGTGAATCTGAAAGGAGTGGAGGTAGTGAAGGTGGATGCGTTTAAATACCTGGGGTCAACCATCCAAAGCACTGAAAAGTGCAAAAGATACATGGGGAAGAGAGTGCAGGCGGGGTGGAGTGGGTGGAGATGAGGGTCAGGGGTGATTTGTGAACAGTGTCACCCAGTCCTCACCCAGTGTGGTCTGTAGAACAGCAGCTTGAGTGAAAAGGAAGGCTTACAAGATGGTAGTGAGTCCTGCTGTTATGTATGGTTTGAGCACGGTGGCACTGACAAAAAGACAGGAGGCCAAGCTGGAGATGTTAAGATTTTCATTGAGTGTGACCAGAATGGATAGGATTCATGGATGTAGTGAAGGAGACCATGCAGATGGTTAGTGTGACAGAGGAGGATGCTTGGAAGGGGATGAGATGGAGGCACATGATCTTCTGTAGTGACCCCTAAAGGGAGCAGATGAAAAAAGACTGTGACTTAATGATGTCTCCATTCTTTTAGCAGGAGGATCCAAGGAAGATTCGTCCATCCTCTACATTTGACATGGACAAACTTAAGTCCACCATAAAACAGTTTGTGAGAGACTGGAGTGAGTCAGGCCAGGCTGAGAGGGACTCCTGCTATAAGCCCATCATCCAAGAGATCCAAAGACTTTTCCCAAGTGATCAATAGTAAGGAGCTTACATGGTAAATTGGACACACACATGCATGCCAATAAAGAGAAAGTCAGTGTTGCTGAATATGTGCATTCAGCTTTTTGCATGCTATAGTTTCAACATCTTGGTGTGATTATGTGACTTACACAGTTTTTTTCTATGTGATATGTGCATTTTGTGCATTTTATTATATCAGTGATGTGTCTAAGGTGAGCGTGCTGGTTCCGGGTGCTGGGCTTGGCCGTCTAGCCTGGGAGATAGCTCGGCTGGGTTACATGTGCCAGGGAAACGAATGGAGCTTCTTCATGCTCTTCTCCTCAAACTTTGTTCTCAATAGGTAAAACTTACACAGAAATGCACAGGCTGAACAGACACCTTAACTAATATTTTCTTTTGCGTCTGTAATCGCTACTCTTACTCTCCTTGTCAATCTTCACTGCTCTATTCAGGTGTGAAAAGGTGAATGCTCTGACACTCTACCCCTGGATCCACCAGTTTAGCAACAACAAGCGATCCTCTGACCAAACACGACCAATCAGATTCCCTGATGTCAACCCTCAGAGCTTGTCACTAAATGCAGACTTCTCCATGGTAGCAGGGGACTTTGTGGAGGTCTACAATGAGCCAGGTAAATAAAATGTATCTTTAACCTATGAGATATTTCTAAAAAGGGGACCAAACTTTACTCATGTTGGTCGAAAGTATACATTTTTACATCTACAAAAAGCACAATATAATTGACTCAAACTTTTCAATGTGGATGTACTATAAAATATGCTCACTGGTCACTTCATTAGGTACATTTTGCTTCTGCTGGTTTGGATTCCCTTTGCCTTCATAACTGCTTTAGTTCTTGATGGCACAGATTTAACAAGGTGCTGGAAACGATGAATACATCTCACTCATGTCCACCTTAGTAATATTAGTAATAAAAAAAATGCATAAGTATTAATAAAGATTATTATATTTTGTGTTTCTGGCAGAGTCCTGGGACTGTGTGGCTACCTGCTTCTTCATCGACACGGCTCATAATGTGTTGGAGTATGTGGAAACTATCTGGAAGATTCTTAAGCCTGGTGGAGTGTGGATCAACTTGGGTGAGTGTCCGTATTCAAACTATTAATAACTACTGCAGGTCCTCATTAAGCTAAGCTAGTTATAGTTGCTGCATCTTATCATCCCCCCATTAAGGCCTTATTAGATCTTCTTCACTCACTCTGTAATATCTTTTTATAGGGCTGGATTTTGTTCACATTAGTAATTATTTATGTTGACTTTTTTTTTTGGTTTGTTTAGAAAAAATGAGCCATAATAATAAATAGAGGGGATCTTTATATTTCTTTTTTTTTCTTTTTCAGTTTTAAAACAAAATTGTTTTGATTGAATAGAAAGGAAACACGAGTCTTACTTTCACATGGATGAGATTTTCTCCTCTTAAGTCGGTGAACTTAACAGTGTAAACATTCTTTAATATTTTCAAGGTCCACTGCTGTATCACTTTGAGAACATGGCCAACGAGCTCTCAGTTGAGCTTAGCTACGAAGACATTAGGACAGCGATGGTCAGATTTGGCTTCCACATCGAGGTAACCTGAAGACCTAAATATTACCGCTTCAGCCATACGCTTGTCCGAAACCTTGCTCGAGAAGTAAAATCAAATTAAACTTCCTCCCGCAGGTGGAGAAGGAGTCAATGCAGACCACCTACACAGAGAACGACCGGTCGATGCTGAGATACGTTTACGACTGTGCCTACTTTGTTGTGCGGAAGCCTGCAGAGCTGCAGTACTTTAATGGTCAAAACGAAGACCAGCTACAAAACTCTCCACCGGCTGCTAAGTCGCCACGCCGAGAGGGTCCCGACAGCCCGACGTGACAAGATGTCCATTTGATAAAACCAAGTGAAAGCATAAGAGCACAATCCTTGGCTGAAATATGACAACAAAGGAAAAGGAACATTTTCCTTTTGGCCAGATATATTTTTAAAAATGTCTGCCCGAATCCACAAGACCTTGAAGTGGCTCAAAATGGGGAATGTAATATGAAGTAAGGTGATGTGATATGAAGTAAAGTGATCTGTACCATCTGAACAAAAGTCAAAATACTGGGTCTGAGATGAATCACTTACCATTGGCTGCTACTTTGTGTTTGTGGTTTGTGTGTCAGCTGCTGGCCACGAAGACCATCATTTTGTTTTTAGGCTCCGTGTGTGCATGTGATAGGAGAATGTGATAGAAGAATGTGATGTGAATGCCTGCTTTTCCTTTTTTTTCCTCTTTTATGTGCCAATAACTACATCTAATATTTTTTTTATATTGTTTGTTTTGGACTGTCATCACACTTTGAAATAAAGCCGCACATTTTAAAAATGTGATTCTTCAGTTTTACTTAAACACATTTTCAAATACATTAACACCAACATAACAGAAAAGACGACAACAGGTCGACGATATCTAGAATCTCTATATACAAGTATCATCTTGTGAATGTTGCCAATAAAAACAAAGGTAGTAGAATTTGAAGAATCATTTTTTTTTAATGAAAGTTTGACCTTATTTGAGGTCAAACATAGTTTTAAATAGCTCTATATAGCACTATTATAACCTTCAGATCAATCTATTGACCTTAAAGGAGAGGTCAGAGGTCAAATGTGACATTCTATTTATAATCTTTATAAAGTGTCCCAAAAAGTTGATTCTGTTTATCTCGATGTAGCATTTTCAGTGTGAGAAAGGTTTTTGTTATTAATCCAAGTGACTTCTTTAGTTCAGCTGACTGCAGGTTTCCCCAACCTTTAAACAGTACATCTCTATAATGACTGAAATTAGCACCAATGACTAACAATATGGTGCATGCTTTCTATATGTCGACAACACACATGACACTTGTCATGTAAAAAGCTTTTCTGTCAGTTTTCGACCAATAATACATTGAGCTAACAGGCAAAAAATTAACCAAAAGCAGTTTTAAAAAGGTGAGTTTTGAGTTGTTTTTTTAAAAAACAGCTACTGAGTCCGCAGTTCTTAATGTTTGGGGGAGAGAGTTCCACAGTCTAGGGGCCACAGCTCTATCACCCTTAGTCCTCCTCTTAGTATTTTTTAAAGCAAGTAAGCCCTGATCAGATGACCTCAAAGACCTGCTAGGGACATAGGGCTGTAGCAGATCAGGTAGGCTGGTGCCAGTCCGTGCACAGCTCTGTAGGTCAAGACCAGGATCTTAAAATTGACTCTAAATTTAACAGGAAGCCAGTGTAACTGAAATAACAACGGTGTCACATGTGAGTACTTGGAGGATTTTGTCAAAAGCCTAGCTTTCCTCATCCAGTGTCAGTGCACATATTTTCCTGAACCCTGATGTACACAAACCAATGAGTATCAGGCAGTGTTGTAAATTGCAGGAAGTAGATGAGAGTTAAGTGATTGGAGACTGGGTGCTCTGGGCGGGGCTAGAAAGCAGTGCTCTATTCTGATTGGTTCTTTGCAATAATTCTACTACCGGTGCTCATCATTTCGAGATCGTGCATCACTAAACACGCTCCTGCGCACTTTCGGTGTTATCCAGCAATTACAGGGATTTCAGGTTTTCTGTGCACATCGGTGGCGTACCGGCAGACTGCATGGCAAAGAGGCGCGCCGAGGACACTCTGCTGCACAACTCTCCCTCCAAGAGGTGTTTCCGCTCCCTTTGCGCTGTTGACATACAGGCGGAGAGCATGGCTCCGTCCGGGGGCGTGAGCCCGCCGTCCCTCCTGGCTTTGCTGGGGACCCGCTGCAGAAAGAGGCCGCAATATTTCGATGAAGAAGAGACCGCTTCTTATCGCAAGACTTCACACTACGATGCCAGGAAGCGTGCAGTAAATGTTTCGGCGGTGCAGACGTCTGGAAGTTTCCAAGACCGTCGCAGCTCTTCAGTCACGAGCTCCCAGAAACGACCACGAGAGGGCAGCGAGGAGCCAGATACCGCTGTTCCCAAATCTAATGATAAAGTAAGTTATTGAGAATATAACAGAAGTCGGGGATGTTCACTGCAGTTTTAGCGACCATGCAATACAACTGAATTTGGTGTGATTACAGTGAGTGTCCACTAGATGTCACCATTTACACATTCTAGACTTGTTTTTACTGTACTCTGTATAGACCAGTGAAAAGGGGACTGATTGGTCAGCAGGTAACAAAATGTTGCCACGTTGTTGCGTTTGTACGTTACATTTCTATCTGTCTGTTCCCTTTCAGGCTGATGAGGACGCAAACACTGAAGACTGCACTTACAACTCCTTCCAGTATTGGAGGGTGCCTTTACCTGAGCTTGACCTTTCACTGCTAGAAGATGCAAGCGCCCACTCAAAAACAAAAGACAAGTCAAAAGCATCTTCTTCTGACGCCATGGAGACTTGAAGATGATTGGTAGTACAGCGAGGCCTATTGAAAGCTGCCTCTTCCCGTTTAAAGCATGGGAACATGATGAGGACAATGTGATGTTCTTCAGCAAATAGAGGCATCAAGAACAGGTTACTTGAAATGCATCAAGGTGAGATGCGATAACCGAAACCTGCCAAGGCTGCCCCTGTAGAGCAATACAGGCTTTATTTATTTTATTTTTTCCCCCTTAAGTGGAAAACAGTCTAATGCAAGATTTCACAGACCTAAGTGGAACTTTTTTCAAACCTTTTATAGATCCAGCAGA
Organism: Mchenga conophoros; assembly: GCF_057382185.1. Classification (NCBI taxonomy): domain Eukaryota; kingdom Metazoa; phylum Chordata; class Actinopteri; order Cichliformes; family Cichlidae; genus Mchenga; species Mchenga conophoros. Next base: position 14,094,786 of record NC_140537.1, read on the forward strand.
TTTGTGTGACCAGCATTTAGACAGCCTGATAACAGCAGTGACTGATCTCCCATGTTCAATGCTGAGTCCTTACTTTGCAAACCTACAGTTGAGTAGGATTATATAAATATGTGTCTAACTAATTAGAGATCTAATTAAAGATGTATGCTTGGTCTGCAGATAATAGTTGCCTTTCAGAACAAATTTGGTCCAGTTGTGTAGGGTTGCACTTTTTAAATTGTGTGACTGAATTGTTGGTTGTACATTTTGTACACATCTGATTGCCAGTTAGAGCTGGTTGTTACATGCCTTTGTATTCATTGACAATAAAAATATATATTTGTGACTTTTCTTTTAATTGTTTGGTTTTATTTATGGTTTTATCAACGATAATGCTGACCACCCTCTACACCACATACTTGACAGGAAGCGGAGATCCATCTGTAACACATTCATACCACATGTATTCACATTTTATTAGGTCTGAAGTATTGTGGCCAAAATGATAATCATGATTATTTGTCACGATTATTCAAAGAGTGACAAAATTTTTTTTATTGCACTGTAACAAAAAAAAAATAAAAATGCTTTCACATCTGTTAAGGTTTTTGTGTTAACATTCAGCTGATCCTCAGCTCTCTTTGCATACCATTTCTGTTTGGTAAACATCAGTTGTGCAGGGAACAGCTGTGGTTGGCGTATCCAGGCAGGTGGTCAGATGCTGCATTATAAAGCACTTTGGTTTTAAATTTAAAACAGTGGACTGGGCATCGGATAATTGTGCAGCCATAGGCTGATGTATTCACAATTACAAGAACTGAGCTGAAAATCAGCTGCAATGGCTCTGATGCAGTGATGAATCTTCAGTTGACTGCTCCCTCAAGAGGCCACCACAGTGAAACATCTGCTTCTATCTGACCCCATCAAGAGCATCCTCTTCTGTCACACCAACCCTGCACGTGCTCCTTCACTAAGTCCATGGATCTTTTTCATGGTCTTCTTATGTCTTGCTGCTCCTTTTTCTACATCCTTTGTCCAATGGAGTGAAAAATCAAAATTTGAAATTTTCCATAGAAATTGCCATGAGAATGCAAAGAGGAGGGCAGGAGAGAGGTGTAAAACATGACCGAGGCTGTGTCATGTTTTGAGCTGCAGTTTAGCCAATGGTGTTGTGGAGGTTGTCAAAACTAATGCAAGTATGAAAGCACAACAGATTTTGATTCACCACATATCACCATTTGGAAAGCATCTGATTGGCAGTGGGTTTATTCTTGCATGATGATAATCTCAAACACATGTCAGTACGGTATAAATATACCTGAAAAGAAACCCACACTGGAACACTATCTTTCGTGGATTGGCCTCCTTAGACCCCAGACCTCAACAATACTGAAGCAGTGTGGGATCCTGGTGATAGAGAACAGATCAAAAGGCAGAAACACCTAAAGACCAACTTTGAATGTGCTTCAAGAACCCTGAAGAACTCTTTCTGAAGACTACTTGAAGAAATTACAAGAAAGTTTGCCTAAGAGAGTTTGACTTTGTGTGTTTGGACGTTTCAATAAAACTGAACCTGCACCTATTTCTAAATTTCCTAGCTAAATATAAATATTAGAGGGGTAGCTCAAGATTTATCTATCTGACAGACATCTGCCATATATTATTATTGTTATTATTAATATTAATATTATTATTGCAATGGAAAACTTGCTCTTCTGTCCTGCCCAAGTGTACAACCCTGTTTATTTTACTGCCACTGCAGGTGTTTTGAGCCTCACTGCGCTGTGTGAAACTTTGCTTGAGCCAGAGCTGACGACACTTTAGTAAGATTTTTGACTCACCAGTGTCCACTTTCACCAGTCACCACATTCCTTCATGAGAAAGAGGGGGAGAAACCCTTATTGCCTCAACCAATAAGGGTGTCTCCACTCCTTAAGTTTTCACCTCCTTGACAACTTAAGGAGGTGAAAAACTCCTAACCGAGCTGGAGGGAGGAGGCCATGAACTCCCCAAGGCTTCCTGGAAACCTGCCCTTTGGACCAGCGACTGATTAAAGGGCGCTCAGTCCTTGTCGGGAGAGTAATGATGAAGCGGAGTGTCTTTGCTAGCCTCGAACATGTTTATAAATGAAGTTTGCAGTCATGGTAAGATATATGCTAATATTATATATAAATATATATATATATATATACTAAGTAGGTCAGCTTATTTCCAACAAGTGTACTTTTTACGAAATGTGAACTTGAACTCATGAGAAATTTGAGCAATATTTCTCTGTTACCGGTTTGCTAACAGTGATATTAGCAGCGCTTAGCGGTGATTTTAAGTTAGATAAAACGGTTAATAGTAATAAACTTTTAATGAACTAGTGTAGTAACATAACACGGGTGTTCATTGTGCATACAACGTGTTAAACTGTTGGTCCTGCTGCTGCACAATGGGCGGTTTTATTTAGTGCATATAAAACTGTAACAGTTGTAACTGTTTACTTCGCTAACCGTGTAGACTAATCAGAGGAAGAGGATGTATAGGTCTGTGTATGTGCTCATGTTTCCTGAAAGCAGTTCTCTCCCTGCAGTGAGGCCATTGTTAAATATTCCTGGGAAACATGAAGGAAAGATTACTGTGAAGGGGAACGAGGGGCTGAGTGCTGCAGCTCAGGGTTTTGGTGTTTGCATTTCAGCTTTCTGTGATGGGGAGGGATCTACACTTACTACACTGTTTGCTCAGCATGTGATCGACACTAAAATGAGCTTCACTGAGAAGGTCACTGATAAACGCGCTTTTTATTTCAGGACTAATGTGCTTCCACTTCCTAGAATACGAGTCAATAAAGAAGACAATATAGTGCTTAACAGCTCCAGTATCTGTGTGCTGTAAGTAAATATTTTCTGCTTTTCTTTTTTTAGTCCAGAAAGTGTTGGATTGAGGAAACCTTCTTCAGGAGAGAGTGTGTGAAGTTCATCCCTTCCTCTTGGGATCAGCACAGGTAAACTGGGATCTGATTGCACTGATTAGCTTTTATGATTCTGAGAAGAAACACACAGATTGTAGTATAACATTAACAGCAGCTATTTGAAATAACATTTTTCTGAGAGCAGAACTATTTGGCATGTAGCCCTTACTTCCAGGAATAGCAGCCATGTGGATATTTTGATAACGCTTCCTGTCTCTTTCAGATGTATTCCAGTATGCCACGTTTGCCAAAATTTGATAAGGTATCACTGATGAATATTGTGCTGAAGATGCTGTCCTACCAAACTCTTTCTTATTTTCTTACTACATACTTCTGTATTGTTTTCTCCACCCTCATTCTTTCAGCATTTCATCATGTCCTTTTCTGCCTTTTTTCTCCTACATTTGCACTGCACTGTTATGGGGAAATGGCAGGAAATGTGTGATTTTCATGGTCTGTTAAATGATAACAACAGCCAGACATAGAAATGTGTACTCAAGGGCAAAGGGAGGTGGAGAGGAAGTGTGGGATTTAGAAAATAAATGGAAGAATCACTGAAGGCTGGTTTAAAAAGTCCAGGTGGATTTCTTTCATCTTTTAGGGCTTGTCATGCGCCTGCATATTATTATTGCTTATTAACAACCCTGCCTCTATTTTGAGGAGCTAACATGTAGTTAAGTGTCACTGATAATTTTGTTACTGTTTTTTGGGCTCTTCCCTATTATCTAAAAGCAGACTATCAGAAATAGCTACTTAATTTAATTTATTTAAAATCAACAACATTATGCTAAAGTGTTGTAAAAGTATGATTGAAGTTAATCATTCTAAAAAATTACCTTACGATGCTTCTTCCTATGCATCTATGCAATGTCGTTCTATTTGCTAGATGTTGCTGCGGCCACCTGATAGGGGAACACTCTTGGCAAGACTCCCTTCCTCCATTGTCCCTCTGTCCTGGTCCTGGACAGGATGTGGAAGAGGAGTGGTCCATGGAGCGCCACACCAGGGCCAGTCCCACAAATGCCTATGGCACCGTAGACTTTGAAGATACTGCCACACGTGTCTGTCGAGCCAAGGTCTGTGAGTTTACCAGCTCTGTGCGTGTCTCTAGGCCAAAGGAACATTTTTTCAAAAGTAAAATGGTAAATGTACACACGCTCAAGAGACTGCTTCAAATATAGAAGCAAATGCTTGCACTCTGTTAATAAGACCTAGATTTTGATGGTTGCGTAAAGTTTTCTTTGCTATGATGTAAGCAGGCTTGGTCGCGATGCATGAAAGCAGAGATGCTATCTAATGTAGTGACAAAACAATCGGCTCAGCAGCACCTCAGAAAAGTACAAAGAGCTTCTCAGTTGGAAACACTTTCATGTTTTTCCAGTATGTTCGTGTTGCTGTCGACTCCAAGCCAGAAGCATTACTCCAGCTGATGTTGAGGGAATGGCAGATGGAAAGACCCAAGCTACTGCTGAGTGTCCACGGAGGCTCCGAAAATTTTACCTTGCCACCTAAAGTCAACCAGGCCTTTAGCAAAGGGCTGATCACTGCTGCCCTCAGCACAGGGGCATGGATTTTCACCGATGGCATTAATACAGGTAAGTTTTACAATTTTTTGTGGAGTATTATTTTCTGCCTATCTCCAGTTAGTGACTGGCAGCAATCTCATTACTTACATCTGAAAAAAAAACTACGTTGATCTGTGTTCTGTTTCAAGAAGGTTCAGTTTTGGTTAGTTTCTGTTAGGTTTCATTTCTGTATGGCGTGCTGTTGTAAAAGTACCCCTTGGATTTTAGTGCTTTTGTTCTTATTGTGTATTTGCTGTGCATTCAGCTACTATTTGCATGCCCTCCAGGTGTGTCTAAATATGTAGGTGATGCAGTTAAATCCTTTGGAAGCCATGACCTGAGGAAGAGAAACACAGTTGGCATCACACCCTGGGGAGTGATTGACAACAACATGGACCTTATAGGCAGAGATGTCAGTACTGAAACTGTGTTTTTGCACGTTACTTCATTCCTCACCACATTTTTTTGATATATGCAGAGTACCATATCCCACTGCGCTGCTTTTCTTTGTCTTTGACTGACACTGATTCAACATCGCTTCAGGTTTTCAGGCCTTACCAGCCTCTGGGAAACCCTTTGAGCAAGAGAGCCTGTCTCAATGGTTTCCACTCCCACTTCCTGTTGGTGGATGATGGAACGCTGGGCAAGCATGGCTGTCAGCAAGGCCTCAGGAGGAAGCTGGAGAAGCACATACAACTACAGAAGATACATCCCCGTGGGTGTTTTTGCGCAAAAACTAACAAAAGAAACAAAATAGGAAGCACACAGATTTGACTGAAGTCTTAACATCATCTCTTCTCTTTTTTGCAGGACTGAACCAAGGAGTGCCTGTGGTGTGTGTGGTGGTGGAGGGAGGTCCTTCTGTGGTGTCTACAGTGTTGGACTACGTCAGCACTGTGCCCCCTGTGCCAGTGTTTGTGTTTGAGGGATCAGGCAGGGCTGCTGACCTACTCGCCTTCTTACACAAGCAGACTGCTGTTGACAGGTACAGTACGTAGGCTGGTATAGGCCTGTAGTGGATGCATAGCAGGGTCTTTTTGAGCCAGCTGGTTTAATAAGCAAGCATAATTTATACTTACGGCAAAGTGCAAGTTATAACACCTTCTTCATGAGTATTGGGGCATATTTTAAGGTGAAAAAGAGAAAAATGGGCAAAGGGAGAATCTCCCCTTTACCGTTATATCATTAGAGTGAATAACTGTAAACAGATTTAGCACTTTTTTACTCAATTTGAGCACTCCAAAGTACTTTCCTTACAACAAGCCTCATTCACACTCCAGTAGATGGATCGCAGAGTTCAGTATCTTGCTCAAGGATACTTCAGTGTGAAGGGGAGTCAGGGATTGAACCACTGACCTTCCAATTAGCAGATACCTCACACCACTGCCGAGCCGCATATGCCAACTATTTGAAAAGGCAGTTAGACCCCAGCCACATTCTTTGTTTTTTCCTCATCTCAGATGAACCCAAACACACAGTTACTAATATGATCCTGTCCTGCTAACTACATTTGAGTGACGTTTATATTTTAGGAAGGGTTACCCAATAGGTGTATATAAAAACTTGAAGATGATGATGCAATTAATTGATTGTAAAATGAGATAGAAAGTAGAAACTAGACAGCAGTGTCCTCTTAGTGCAAAAAAGCAAAAGGCTGCTCTGGTAAGCCCATAAATTAGTTTGTTAGACTCTTATTTTGACTCATTTAACATTTACCAAAAAGACACAGGATTACGAATATTAAATTGTTTCAAATGTACATTATCCTTCCATACATGTACTTATCCTTTCGCCAATTCAGTCTCATGGGGAGCGGAAGCCTAGCTATCATAGGGCGAGAGGTGGGGTACACCCTGGACAGGTCGCCAGTCTGATGCAGGACTAACATAGAGGAACAGGCAACCATTTGCCCTCATATTCACACCTGTGCGAAATTTAGAATCACCAATTGACACAACTCCACTAATTGCATGTCTTTAGCCTATGGGAGGAAGCCGGAGAACCTGCGCAACCATGGTGAGAACATGACTCCACCTTCTGCGACCTTCTCAGGACCTTCTTGTTGTGAAGCAAAAGCGCTAACATTGTGTTGCCTGGGGGTACACGTTGAACAGCATATTGCAGGCCTAGCACAGAGAGACAGACAACAATTTGCGATCACATTCACACCTACTGCCAATTTAGGTGGATGACCTAACAAGCTTTGGACTGTAGGAGGAAGCCAGAGCACCATGCAGGGAGAACATGCAATTCCACACGGAAAGGGTCGAGCCGGCCCAAATGTACACTGATTGTGTTTTTATGTTTGTTTGTTTGTTTTCAGACCGTTGGAAGCTGACATTAAAGAGAACTTCCTCACCACGATTGGAGATGTGTTTGGAATGGAGAGGACTGAAGCCACTGACCTCTATACTCTCCTGCTGCAGTGTATGGATCATAGACAGTCTGTGAGTAAAGCAGCCTCTGAGGCATGTGTGTGTTGTGACTGAGGACACTGACTACTAAATCAGCGTTTCTTTGAACAACAGATAACCATCTTTGACTCAGAGTCAGATGACCAGATGGCACCAGATGCTGCCATTTTGACCGCTACTCTCAAGGGTACTTGTTTCCTTCTTAATTATCAAACATTTTCTCTCAAGTGACTTTGATTCATTAACGTGGGACTGGAGCGTTTCTCTTAGTAAGTCAGAAAATCTGAGTTATGTTATATGTTTTGTTGCTCTGAATCAAAAACAGGCACAAAGGCCAGTCCATCAGAGCAGCTGAGTATGACTCTGGCGTGGGACAGGGCTGACATTGCACAGAAAGACGTCCTTGTATATGGACAGCATTGGCAGGTGAGAAAGTCAAAAACAAAGGGAGTTGTTAAGAGATATATTCTAAAACACTTCTTCAGCTGAGAATCAGAGAGGAGAAACACACAGTTTTACTTGTTGCTTAGCAAGGGCAGCTCTGAGCTCTCGCACGAGAGTGAGGGCTCAGGGACTCGCAGCTCTGAGACTGCCCTGGTCTTTATTTATACATCAGTGGGTGTTTGTTCCTTACATTGGAATATGGAGGTGTATGTGTGTGTGCGTGTGTGTGTCAGAGTGTGACCCCATAAATGACTTCCCTAAACCTGCTGGTCTGGAAATCCAACAGTTCATCTATATGTAAAAAAGGCACTTAGACTAAAACTGACATAGCTACTTTTATCCTACCGTAAAAAAATAAAAGAAGGTACGACCTTTCCCATGCTCCCAGGATGTGGGTGTGAATGCCAGAGCACTCTGGAATGCACACAAAGCCTTTGCAGACTATTAAGGATCGCACATCCTATCACTACCATATGTAAACTTATATTATTAAAAGATTATACTGACTACTAAGTACAATTTTCTATTGACAGGAGTCATTAATGCAAAACTGTAGTGCAATTGTTTTCCATTAAAGCAAAAAAGGAGATATGTAAATTATTTTTTACTTGTGTAGGTGGGCTCCTTGGAGCAAGCCATGCTGGATGCTCTGGTGATGGACCGTGTCAGTTTTGTCAAAACGCTGATTGATAACGGCATGACTATGAGCCGCTTCCTCACAGTCGATCGCCTTGAAGAGCTCTACAACATGGTTACTATAATATCTTAATATATCTGCTTTAAATATTTAAGACACTTACTTTTTCTTATTTGTTATTCATCATTTTATTAATCAAGGAGAACAGTACAATTAATTCTGTGAAATATATTTTTCAGAAAATAACATTTACTCACTGGAGTACTTTTGATTATCTTGGGGTATTTCCTCTTGCGTTTGGCTTTCACTTTGCTGTGCAAACATACAAAATCCCTTTATGTTTGTTTCTCTTGAATTTCTCTCACAATTCCCAAAGCTGCTTTGATCCAAATCTCAGTCACTGTAAGTGTTTTTGCACCAGGATCTCTTGTGTTTTATGGTCAGTTGCATCCAAAATATTTTCCCAGTAGTTGGTTTAGGATGCTTCTAAAATCACAGAGCTCTTTGCCATACATTCACCCTCAGCTTTCTCTATGTTGTCTTTATATTTGTGTATAAAAGCCTTTTCACTTATTCATAACGCTGGGATAAGTAGTTCCTTAAAGAAACAATTTGATATTTGTGGAGCTGTGATTGCATGTGCATTATGCAGCCGTTAAAAGTAACTAGTAAATTTGGTTTGCTTTGATTTTGCGCTTTGCATTTTCTCTTAACTGTCATTTTCTTTTTTTATATAATTATACAAAATCCTCCCTGCAGGCACAAGGGCCAACAGCCCGCTTCTTGCACCACCTCGTTGAAGATGCAAAACAGGTGAGTTTTGATATTGAGAGTAGCTGTAGGTGCAAATCTAGCTTCCCTTTCCCTCCCGAAAAAAAGCATTGTCAGCATATGTTGCTCCAAGACCTGTTCAGCATTAAAGAGGCCTTTACAGATGTGCAAGTTTCCCATGTGCACTAATGTTCCTCCATAGAATTGCAAATGCCAGCTTTGGAACTGTGCACTGACAGCAACCTGGGTGGTCCCTCACCTTTTCTGTGTTATAAATACACAGAAAAGCAGCCACATTTACATGTGCACAGTATATGTTTATTTATCGTGTTTGTATGTGTTTGTGGGGAGACATCCCTTCCTGCAGGTTATCGTCTTTCGATCATTGACATGGGCTTGGTGATAGAATATCTCATAGGAGGAGCATACCGCAGCACCTACACACGCAAACAATTCAGAGCTGCGTACAGCCGATTGCACGAAAAAGTGAGCAATGATTGTATTCTTTTTCTTTGCCCGCTGCACCCTGATAAAAGCCATTTAAAAATCCTTTGATTTAATGACTTTTACAGTTTTCATACAAATGCCTGTTTTGATGCCTGTAGAATGGTAGACGAGACAGTTCAGCCACCTTTTCTAAACTCAGACATGGACTGATGCCAAGCTCTACAAGGAACAGGAGCCTCCAGGACCTGCATTTCTTTAGGACCGCCCAGCCTTACAAACGCAAGGTTGGTTTAGAGTTATTTTTTTAAGATTTAGATTAACAGTTTCTAATTTTTCTATCTGTTTTATGACAAAAAATCTCACATTCCCATCTATTGTTTTTTCATTTCCTTGTCCCTTATTTTTTTTCATACATCTAACTTTTTCTTCTAGGAGCAAGATGTGTCACCCAGTACCAGTGGGGATGTGTCTAGTCCAGGCCTTGATGATGCTCCACTGCTGGTTCCTTTCAACTTCAACGACTTGTTTGTGTGGGCAGTCCTTCAGCAAAGGCAGCAAATGGCACTGTTCCTGTGGCAACATGGAGAAGAAGCGCTGGCACGTGCAACGGTGGCCTGCAAGCTTTACCGCTCCATGGCCTTTGAAGCACGTCAAAGCAGCCTGGATGATAACATTATAGAACGATTCAAGACGTATTCACTGTGAGTGTCAATTAACTGTATGACTTATTTTAAACAAGCAGTGATCCATTGCTTATTAATAGCAGTGATACACTCTGAAAAAGTGGCACATAATGGAATACCTTTTGAATTCCCATCTAAGCTCTGGTTTTGTCTCTTTTGCTGAAATATGTGATGTCATCGTGTTAAGATTTAAGTAGCTCTCTAAGCCTGTGTTGTGAGTCTAGCAAGGGATTTAAAATGTCTCCAACTTAGTTGAAATAAATCACTCGAGTATAAGACAGTGGCACCAATTTTAAATGAATGCTAATTTATCCAGGACTGACTGCCCAAGCAAATTCAAGGGTATACTGCATGATGCAAAAATAAATCTCCAACAACTCAAAATGTCATCACAGTGACTGCAGGTAACTCTGGTGTCAAAGTGCCTGCGTCTACAGTCGGATAGATTTTGACATATTTGACCTGCATTTAAGGTGCTGTCTAAGAAGAACATTAGGCAGAACTACAGTTTCCCAGTGAACACAGAGACAGAAGCAACATGTTTGACATAATGTGCTCTGGACATACAAATCAAAGATGGAGTTATTTTTAGGAGAAGAATTTCTTGCGGTCTTTGAAGCGTGGTGGAAAGGTTATGCTTTGGGGACTGCCTCGGTCTCACAGCAACTGGGCAGCTTGCAGTCATTGATTCAGCTATGAAGGATATATTAAGGATAAGGTGTGTCTGAAACTTTAGTTTAATTTGAAGCTGACCTTGAATGGAACAGCCTAGGCAATATCCAGACTGGAGTCTCATTGAAATGTTCTTGGAAGATTTGAAATGCAAGAAACCTCTAAACCTTTTATAGCTGTGAAGCACCGTTACCATGCAGTACACTTTTTTTCCCCTCGGGACTTCATGTTACTTTGTATATGTGAAGATATGGGTGCAATTTTTTTTTTTGTTCTTTCATATTTTTATAATTATCACAGAGTTGACATGCACATATCTCTTCTGTCTTTGTGTGTCAGTGAGTTTGGTAAGCTGGCGGTGGATGTGTTAGATTGTGCGTTTCGTCAGAACGAGCAGATGGCCATGAAGCTGTTGACTTATGAGATGGAGGCATGGAGCCACTTCACCTGTCTGCAGATGGCTGTCTCCTCATGTCACAGACCATTCGTCTCACACTCCTGCACCCAGACTCTCCTCACTGATCTCTGGACCGGTCCACTTAACATGAGAAAAAACTCATTCTTGAAGGTAAACCTTGCAGATAAACCAGATAAAATTCATATTTCAGTGTCATTTAATTGCATCACTGCAAAAAGAAAAATAAAGATAGAAGGGTACAGGGTAGGGGTGGGCGATATAGCTTCAAAATTATACAAAAATATTTCAGCAGAATTATAGAAAAAAATAGTGAATATGTCTTATCAGCAATTGCAACTCACAGGATGCAGCATTTTTAGTCCATGAAGGGCATGTTCCATCTTTCTTTTCCTATTACCTGCTATCATTGAAGACTGACTAGCTAATTCAAAGTTTGAATCTCTTGCTACAAGCTGGTAGCAGCAGCAGTATTATAATGTCATAGTGCTGACACAGCATTGTATATCATGACACAGCACAAGTCAAATGTAAGCACAAAACTATTCGAAATTAAGTAGTGCTTATAGCACAACTGCTTAACACTTAAGTTTAACAAAAAAGTAACTTAACCTGTTAACTTGACAGGAGCCTGCACAGTATTGTTGTAAGATTCCACAAAAGCAATTAAATGTGACTGTCTCTGCAAAAGCTTGCCATTATTTCTAATATATTTATTGCAATGTTTCAGTCCTGTTGACCTTCATCAGGTCCCAGATTCTAATTTAGAATCCATTAATCAGGAAGTCAGGATGGCCGAGCGGTCTAAGGCGCTGCGTTCAGGTCGCAGTCTCCCCTGGAGGTGTGGGTTTGAATCCCACTTCTGACATTGTCTGTTTGCATAATTTCCTTAGGGATTGTTAAAGTATTCTGGATTAAACATATTAGCAATAAATGAGGTAGGGTGCTGCAGTTAACTGTTGTCGATTTTGAATTAGCATTTTGTCACATAATGAAGTTCTGTCTGGGATTTGATATCTAGGGTCAAACTTAAAGCCATGTTTTTCCACTCCAAAACCACATCGGTAATTTTCATTCATTGTTACATCTTCCTGTCATGTAGAGTGTAGCTAGGGAGCGCTTCAGCCATTATTTGCTGTTTTCTTTTGGTTCACACATCACCAGCTGCTTTCATCACCCCCATTAAAGCCTGGTTGTGCTAAATGATTGTGTTTTTACCTCAAGTGTTGTTTTATTTTTTTCATATTTTGCAAAGCAGTATGTTTTGTTGGAGGATGTTTAAGTAGTCAGACAAGCTCTCCTTTTTTTTTTTTTTTTTTTTTTTTTTTTTTTTTAGATCATTTTGAGCCTTCTTTTGCCTCCTGCCATCCTACTTCTGGAGTTTAAAAGCAAAGCTGAAATGTGTCACGTACCACAGACACACGAGGCAATGCTGTTTGGACTCGACTCAGTCAAGCCAGCACCAGGCACCAAGGGCTCTGATCACATGGTACAGTAGGAGTGCAGTACTTTCAAATTTCAACTGGCTAATATTTTACAGTATTTCATAGTATTTCACCTCACTTGTATGGTTTACTCTACCCATGCAGGGTAGTCGTGATGCAGAGCAAGGACTCTCTTTCCAAGACAAACGTGTTGGTCCTGTGTCAGAAACCATGTCCTCTATAACTGTGCGCTGTGTTTCCTGGATCACAACACTCTATGATTTCTACACAGCTCCTGTTGTCAAGTTTTGGTTTCACACGGTAGGTTTTTTATGTTAGTTAACACACGATAAAACATTTCTCTTTCTCAAAGTGCATCATGCAAATGATTATTATACATTGTTCTCATCCTTCTGTCTGAATGTCTTTTCTCTGATTCAACTGTAGATGTCCTACTTGGCCTTTCTGATGTTATTCTCCTATGTTGTCCTGGTGAAGATGGAGGATCAACCCAGTGTTCAGGAGTGGCTGGTTATAGCATACATCTTGTCAACTGCAGCAGAGAAAACCAGAGAGGTCAGAGGTTCAGTTCTTAGCAGAATATATTAAAAAGTGTTACAGGAGAATATAAAATCACAAGTCAGTAGTAATGTAAGTTTCTATCTTTTGTAATTAGATATTAATGTCTGAGGCAACAAAACTGAGCCAGAAGCTGAAGATTTGGTTCTCAGAATACTGGAACATATCAGATTTCATCGCCATCCTGCTTTTCGTGGCCGGACTGGCAATGCGTTGGCACTCTGATCCCTACCGGACAGCAGGGCGCCTCACATACTGCCTGGACATAATCTTCTGGTTTATCAGGGTGATGGATCTGCTGGCCGTTAATCAGCATGCTGGCCCTTACCTCACCATGATCACTAAGATGGTGTGTACAGATTGCACAGCACTCACTGGAAACATAAAAAGTTGAGAAGTGTGTGTGTGTGTTATTTATTTATTTATTTATTTATTTATTTATTTTTTAGTAACCTCTCACTCTCTCTGTGCCCAGACCAGAAACATGTTTTACATTGTGGTGATGATGGCAATAGTGCTGCTGACCTACGGAGTATCCAGGAAGGCTGTCCTGTCACCAGACGAGGAGCCATCATGGAGCCTGGCTCGAGACATAGTCTTCCAGCCCTACTGGATGATCTATGGAGAGGTCTATGCATCAGAGATAGACCGTTAGTGGCCCAATAACACTAGATACTTATTAACCAAAGGGTTTTTTTTTAAGCAGTAGAATTTAACCTTTATGATTTTTGCATTGCCCTGAGTTCTTGGAAATACTGACTCGAAGATTGCTGCAAGGCTAATTCGTCACTTATCCTATTCCACTTGAATTAAGGTCATTCAAACAGTCTTACCTCACAAGGTGAGCTTTGCTTGACTCACCTTTGTATTGCAGTGCTTGTTATTGACTGCAGCTGAAAGGAGTTCTTTGTTTCAGAATTTAGACAACTTCACTTATTACAGGGGCTGATTCTTCGTGCATAAAAAAATATGCTGCAAATAACAAAATCACTTAAAATGTAATTGGTATAAATGACTAAGGGAGTTACAGTACATGTAGGTCCTTTTGCTGCTTTTAGTTGAAGGTGTAACTTAGATTGTTCAAAAAATAAAGTTTGGACACTTCCAAAGAGCTATGTCTGTGTCTTCTATAAGAAGAGCAGCAAACAAATCAGTGCAAGGTCTGTCACACTTTACCCTGTAAACAGTGCCAATTCTCTTACTTTAAGATTTTTTTAATGTACTCTGCTCCAGCGTGGATTTAGGCAATCTCGGTTGCTTCTGATGTCTCAGACCAACTGAGTGATGTTAAAATCTGAGCTCTGTGTCGGCTGTACCATATGTTGGAAGACTCTGTGCCCTTTTCTTGTCCCTGTAGAGTTTTATATGAATCTGGTTCTAATTTAGCATTCATGATGCAGAAGGAGATTCATACCAAGTCTCTGACAGTTTTTGTATGATGAATAAGAATAAAAAAACAAACAAAAAACTATTGCACTGTGTGTAAGATCTGCGTATTTTTGTGTGTCAACAGCATGTCAGGAAGATGATTCATGTCCTCCTGCATCCTTTCTTGCACCATTTCTCCAGGCTGTGTATATGTTTGTCCAGTATATCATCATGGTCAACATCCTCATCGCATTTTTCAAGTAAGCATATTGAAAAATCTTAGTTTATAGTAATTGTTTGAGGGGCTACCCTTCAATAAACCAAACTCTTGTTAACAGCAACGTCTACTTTGACATGGCATCAACATCCAACAAGCTGTGGAAGTACAACCGGTACCGCTACATTATGACCTATCAAGTGAGACCGTGGCTGCCACCGCCCCTAAACCTCCTCAGTCACATGGACCTGGGTTTGAGAGCTATTTACAAGAAATTTAGTGGCGACGCTGAGCGGGAAGAGAGAGCCTCTGGACTTAGTAAGTACCACAGCATATTTTCTGGAAAGGAAGAAAATGGTGATAGTTTAGCAGCTATCTCTACACTTGTCACTTCTTCCATCTCACTTGTTTTTACTAGAGCTCTATCTGGGCCACGAGGATCGCAAGAAGCTGCATGAGTTTGAGGAGAGATGTGTGCAGGCCTATTTTCACGAGAAGAGTGAATGCCCGCTCAGCAGTCAAAAGAACAGGATCAAAGTCACAGCTGAGAGGTAGGACTGCAAACAAGGGGCTTCTCATTTCTTTTGTTTTGTTCGATTATTTAAGATGAGCTACCAGCGCTTGTGTGTTTCTGCTGGATCTGTGTCTCGCTCTCCAACCTGCCATATCACTATGGCTGGAAACTTTGTAGCCTTGTAAATTTGTCTTGTTTGGGAGCCATGCACAGGATCATTGCTTTGATGTAGAGTTCCTTTTGTGTCCGATGCAAGAGCCAATAGATTATTTCTTCTATAACACGAACAATCGCTCTGTCTGTCATCACATTGTTAAGTTTAATATTGATAAGTTTGATAAGTATAATAAATAATGAGGTATACATACTGTGCCAAGATGAAAGCAGTTAACTCATGTAACTAGATTTAAATGAAGTATTCGAGGCGCATTAAGATAAAAGATTATTGTTCATTTTCACAATAAAGCCAAACTTTTGAGATTAAACTTATTATTATTTTGAGAATATGTGGAGATTAAAGTCGTCATTTTAAGTCAAACAACTGCGATGGCTGCTGTACCCATTGCAAACATTGCAAATTGCCTTGTGTAGAAGAGTTACTGAAATACCTTGATCAGTTTTCATATCATGTCTTGTGATACAACATAAACCCTCTTTACTGCACAAGGGTGTAACCATTGATTTTCTTGCATCTGTCATTGCCAGCTGTTTCATTTTTGCATAAATTGGGGGTTAAAATCTGGTTTTTCCTTCTGACCAGATGCAGCTTTCTGCGTTAAAACTGCATTTCTGTGCTTATCACCACACCGTGTTTATGTATTTAAAAATAAATAATTTCCTTGTTACTAAAACCAACTCTGAAGTATGATTTCACTAACTCATCTACACAAGACATTATGTAGAGGGTTTAGCAGCCGTAGCAGTTGTTTGACTTGAAACGATAACTTTAATCTCCGTGTTTCAAAGTACTTTTTTAATGTGCCTCCAATGCTCCTTCTTACAAACAAGTAAGTAGGTAGATTCTTAAATGTTTATTTACTTTGTCTCACATACCAGCTTATATATAGCTTGTGCTTGTATTGTGATCCTACTAACACAGGCTTCCTTTGCTTTTTGTGAATTTACAGCTGAACATGTGGCTGTGTTTAGTGTACAAAAAGCATTTAACGTCAGTAAATAAATCGTAAAAACGTCATTCACCATTTTTGCTCATATTTGTTCCATCAGAACAGAAGAGATGTGCATGATGGTGGGGGAGGTTTCAGAGAAGGTCAACTTCATTCAGGATAGCCTGTCAGACTTAGACTCTCAGCTCGGTCATCTCCAGGACCTCTCTGCTCTGGCTGTGGACACCCTCACTCTTCTTTCTGCATCCAACAACCTACATCAGGAGGAGACACGCCTGGCTCAGTGTCGGCTCATTACAGCATCCCAGCACGCCATCCCTCACAGCTGGACCCTTCCACACAGAAGTGGAGCAGACGGTGATGCGGCTAATATACAACGATTGGTGGCCAAGCCGTATAAAAGTACCCCGCCTTCATTGCTAAAGGGCTACACCTTAGCAGGAAATAGACGGGAATCACAGGAGTGCCATGTAGGAGTTAGGGGAAGCAGGGGAGGAAGATATGGACACACAGAAGAACCAGAAGAAAGGGCAAGAGAGGTGCTTACTGTTGTCTTCTAGTAATGTTGTTTCACAAGAAGGAAAGAGAATGCACTACTCCCTCACACTAAATACAATGTTTTGATCCTTAAACGTTTGTCATGTTAGACTCTTTGAAAGGAGAGGTAGTTGTTGCAAACCTGAACATGGCCTTTAGGGGGAGACAAGCTAAAAGAGATCCATAAAGTATCCATAAAGTCCTTATTTTAATGTGATGTAATCTCTTCACAGCTTTATGACATTAAAAGTAAATAACCACTGACTTAAAGAATTTAAAATACTTTGATAATCACTTATTTTTTTCCCATAGGATCATCCATGTGAGAATCAGCAGGGAGCTTCTGACCCAGGGTCTTGTGCGTCCCTCTCCCACTTTAACAGTGGAGGATTTTCTTCGGTCAGAGATCAGACACCCTGTGAGTCCTGTGAACCATCCCAGTGTGGGTCTCCTCTTTCTCCCAGAGGCTTGGAGTCACTCCATTTTAAATTCTGGACTTGTGAGCCATATTTGTTTACCAGTCAGGAAGAAACATCCATGGAAGAGGAGGATGAAGTAGAGGAAGAAGGAGAAGAGAAAGAGGAGGAAAACACACAGGAAGAACCACCTAACATAGACGTGCACCGAGCCTCCAGCAGTGCTTTTCTGTTCGACCCAGAAGACATCTCAGAGGGTTTGACAAATCCTGCCTTTTCTTGTGATGATAGTCAGCCAACTTCTCGGTCCAGAAATTCCAACCAGTGGAGAAAACCCATAAAATCCCCAAGGTGGGCATGTTTGTCGAGGGACCGTCCGTATGGCTACTGCAGATCTTTGTCATCCAGCATGGAGAATATGACTTTCGCTGGAGCACCCCTCAGCCCAACCAGGGGATCCTTTCCTTCTCTCAATGAATCAATGAACAATGAGAGTTTGCTTGGTAGGAGGGGTTTAAAGAACAATACATCACTAAGATGCAGCAGGAGCCAAGGTATGATAACGCATGGGTTTGAAAATCAAGTTAATCTTTGGACGCTGATGGTTTAAAGCAATGAGTTTGCATGAAGAGCTTTGTGATATGTAGCACATGCAAATCTTAACAATTTTGCAAGTCAGAACCAACAATGTCATAAAAGAACTTTAAGGGTCATTCAGGTCATAAGCAGTCATTTTCTCTGTATCTTGCCCCTGATGAAAATGATCAAAAGGAAATTTTGAAAATCTGTGTGTACCTTGTCTATTTTTTTATCATGCATTTACACACAATAACAGATAATGTACGTCTGTGTTTCTGCAGAGTGGTCCAAATCATCTGACTTTACTCAGGTCTTGGACAGCAAAGGCAAAAACAAAAAGACCGTGAAGATACGAGAGAGCAATCTAGATTTGGTAATATGAAAAAAGTTGTGCTCCTCATAGCAGAGGATCAGTCAGGTGCAAAACATGGCACAAAGTCATAAAACTAAATCCCTGCTATCTTTGTGAATGGGTTTTTCATTTTCGTTTGGTGGTTCTTTACAGAGAAGCTTTTTCATCTCTTTATTTGTTTTGGAAAATAGAGAGCCATGCATTCCCAGTTGTCTGATGTCAGCTGGGGAAGGCGCCGGAGGTTGATAGGAGAACCCACAAGTCGGTCGGCTTCAACCAGCCTCAGTCAGCTCAGTAAGACCTGCATTTAGATAGAGTACATGTTGTATTTGTACCCAGAGCTTTCAGAGAGCATCTGCTAGTATGCATCACTCTGCTTCCTCTGTATGTATGTACAGTAGAACGAGAAGAACGACAAGGGTTGTTTTTTCATATTAAAAGAAACAAAGTTTGATATGTGTATGTGCGATGTTTAAATTATCAACCACTTGAAGTTTCTTATGTTTTACTTAAAAACTGTTAATATCAATATTTTTTCAGATTTTGAACAACTGGATTTGCTGCAGAAACAGGTCTTTTCGCATCAGGTAAAGATGTGGTAAAGTGTGGTAACAATATTTTGTAATTTGTGGTAACATTAGCGATAGTAATGCTAAAATAATTAGTGTAAAATATGTCAGTGTTCTTGCTTTGATTACTGGTAGGATGTATGGAGCCCCACGCACTCAGCTTGGAACAGCTGGGCCAGGTCCATGAGTCGCAGGTCTTCGTAAGTCTCCTTTCTTTTTTAGCCTTCCAGATTTACCCTGAATTTATCGAAACTTTTTACTTAAACGTAACAATGTTTTCTTGATGCCTGTTGCAGAATACAGAGTGGCATTTCAGCTGAAGGTATTTCTGGACGTACAGATTGAATACATTTTCTGTAACATGTGGTCATGTAGTGTCTGTTATAGTGAGATGTATTTGTTTTGTTTTTTAATGCCCTGTAATCTTACCTGCTGCAGCCAAGAACTCCTCATTCCAGTCCACTGACAGTTTGTATCCACACTACTCAGGTATTTACACGATCTGCAGAAAATTATCTAAATTAAATAATAGATCCTGAAAGGATCATCTATTGTGCATCTATTGTTTTTGTGATTTCTCGTACATTAGCTCATCTGTAGTTTTGCCTGTATCGTGCCTGTGTGTTAACAGCTGTGGAGAGAAACAATTTGATGAGACTGGCTCAGACCATCCCTTTCACTCCTGTCTCAATCATGGGTAACTTGCTTGTTTGATTTAGGATTTATTTATTTTTTCATTACTGTTGTTTTACCCCCAAAATCCATTTCTGTGCACTTAATCAAGTTTTTGAACATTCTCTGTAGGAGGTGAAGAGGTGAGCGTTTACTCTCTGGAGGAAGTAGCCTCTGATGCTGACCCTGAATCCAGCTCAGTCTCTTCCTGGTCATCACGAGGCCTGTCTGCAATCCTGCAGCCCCTCTTGAGCGAAGAAGGCTCTTTGGATGGGGGCCTCCGGCAGGGCCGCCGGGTTCTCTGTACATGGGCAGAACAGGATGTGCTCAGACCCGGGCTGGTATACGTGGTGAAAGGTTTCAGACCAGAGGTGGTTCGTGTCTGTAAGAAGTACTTCCATGGTAGCACAGCACTGCAGCTTTGTTTAAGGGTAAATCTTTCAAGTAATCAAGGATTCGTCTACATTTGCTGGTTAGCAAATCTTTTACTTTTCACAGTTTTGAATTGAGTTTCAAGTACTTCTAACACTATGATCAATTTTTGTTTGTGAAGGAGATACAGCAGCAGAGAGCGGCCCAGAAGATGATTCAAGTGTTTAACCAAGTCAAACCTGATGATTTGCACCACTCACCAAGGTCACTATTTTATCTTTCCTATGTGTGTGTGTTAGGTGTGTCCGTGCATTTAATAACTGCCCCTTCTATCCACCAGATTTCTTGACGTATCACTGGTCCTCTGGCATTCTAATGGTCAGTGGCTGACGATTGAAAGGAATATGTCTGGTGACTTCATGAAATACAACAACAACACGGGAGAAGAGATCACCCCCTGCTGTTCACTGGAAGAAATGCTTCTAGCCTTTTCCCACTGGACCTACGAGTACTCACGCAGAGAGCTGCTGGTGCTCGACATACAAGGCAGATACTTTTACTTTACTTTGCATGTTTGTAGTTGCACATGTGAGATGTTGAGTCTTTTTTTTTTAAATCTGTTCCCTTATTCCTTTTGACAGGAGTGGGAGAGGAGCTGACTGATCCGACAGTCATTATGGCAGAGGACCAGAGGTGCAGTAACCATTTCTGCTATGCGTATAAGTGATATTTATATTCTCTGATTTTAGAAATTCACATTTTATCCCATATGTACTGATGAAAGTCTGCACTCTGACTGACTCTGTTGCAGTGTTAGCAGGGGTGAGATGCTTTTTGGACCTGATAATCTTGGAGACGCTGGCATCAATGGTTTCCTGCAGAAACACTCTTGCAGCGCCTGGTGCCACAGACTAGGTCTAAAAGGTCAGAAACATACAAAACCTTGTCTACTGTTTTTTTTCTGATCCAGTGTGTGACATGTGGATTAGCATTTCATTGTATGTACCTGTTTTTGCACATGTGTGCATACATGCCTTTGTATGTCACCTCGGTGTCGTCACTCAGGAGGCCAGCTTGGCTCAGAGAGAAATCCCCAGCAACTTCAAATAAAGACGGCACACACGAACAGCCAGCTAATTAAGCTGCGAGTGTTCGTTTATTTCTATAACAACAGTAGTGTTTGAGGCATGAGGGAGGGCCCGTCTTTGTGCTGAGCGGCCTTTGATTATGTATTAATCATGTCTTTGTGCTGGCGATGTGCTGCTGAGACATTAGCTTTGATTAGCTATTAATTAACGTCTCTGGGTAGACATGATACCGGCATCTAGAGGATAACTGCGCGGAAAGAAACTGTGCTCACAAACAAACAAGCCCAGCAAACAAACACGCAAACACTCAGACACAGTTGTTTTGATATTTCAAAGGTACGTTGTGTTTCCTCTTCCTCTTCTTGTGTCCTCTCCAAGATTTCACCAACAAATCAAACCAAATTATTTATGCTGGATGCGTGGATTTCCTCCCAGGCCTGTCAGTATTCTCTTTCTTGTGGTAATGACTGTGTTATTGGAGCGACATGTCGCTAACTGATGTTTCTGTTGTTCAGATTTAAGAAACCATCCGGACAGCTGCGAGAACAGCACTGATGCGGAGCCAACATCGGGGACAGAAGAGCAAGAAGACGATGAAACCAGGAAGTGACCTTTGACTCAGGAAGTAGGGAAAAGAAAGCATGGGAACTTTTATAGGTGTCTTTCGTAAACACAAGTTCTGCCTCTTCACAAAAGATCCTTGATAATACCAAAGATTTTGCACTAAGGATGTTTATAGATTTTCAGGGTTAATGAAGGAAAAGCGGTAATCAGAAAACTTTATATAAAAAGATAAAAATATAACTTGTTATTTAACTGTATGTGATAATTCGTGATAGAAAAAACTGTAAAATAAAATGCAGTTTTTGTACTATTTTTAGTTCAGTATATAACTAATAGCTGTATTTTCTCAGGAGACATTATGGATTAATCTGATATATAATATTATGATTTGTATGTGAGTTAGAAAAATGAAGCAGAATCTCACCCATAAAATTTCTTTTTATTTTTTTTCTTCCCACAACAAAATGTCTACAAAAGCGATAAAATATAGAATTTAACAAAAAAAAATCACTTCAGACCTTCACATTGTATATACATCTCAAAGGAGAACTCACTAAGGCCCCTGCATGGCTCTGAACTTCGACCCAGTCTGATCCATCGTTTATGGGCGTGACTCACTTTATTGCAGATGCATGCTTTTACACACACAGTCACTCTTTCGTTCTCGTCTGAAAATGAAGCGTTGGACAGTAGAGCTCGTGGATTTATGGCAGAGTCAGAGTTCAGAGTCAAGCAGAGTCCTCACCAAATGAAAAAGCATAAAATGTAAAAACGGTTCATCAGCGTAATCACATACAGGTTTTTCCTCAGAGTTCCCCTTTTTTGATTGGTTTCTCAAGTAAACTCACACCGTAAAGCATCTACGCCCCACTCTGCCAATCCTTCCACTCCTCACTAGCTATGGCACTTTGAAAACAAACAAATGTCTCTTTTTTTTTGTATTTTTTCTGTTTTTGTCCTTGTTGTTGTTGTTTTGTTAGTCCTGTGTAAAAGAGGTTCTGTAGCCTAAGTACCTTTTAGGTTTTGGTTACAGATTGCTACATTTTGTTTTATTTGCTCTTGCTGGGATGCAAAGACATTCTAAACAATAAATTAACAAATTTTCAACACTACTCCAATTGCACAAATGTGTAATGCATCAAGAAAGTTTACAAAGCATTGGTAGAGCAGAACGTCATCTCACATCTCGTTTTCTTCCTCACACGCACACATTCACGCGCACACAGCTTTTTCTCAGGAAAGGGAGAAGAAGGTTTGGATTGTGTTCGACTAAGTGTAGGAAACATTTCAAACTCAGCATGTTTTAAAAAATTGTCTGCGCAATTTGTCCGAGTCACGTCGAAGAGCCGACGACTGCTCGTTTGTGCGCTCCGTGATGTCATTCTGTGTTGATGGAGTGGTAAAGGCGCATGATGCGTTCAGCCCCTCACACTGAACAAACTACTCCATAACATTCAGAATCGATTATTCTCCCACAGCAGGTTCAAGGGTTATCCGATTCAGTAAGGCCAGTTCAGAAAGGGCCGTTCAACGCACACATTCAGAGGTTGAGAACAAAAAACTCCCCAAAACATTTCAAATCCAGCAACAAATTAAAATTGGTCACGTATAAATTAGAGCATTTATTTAAAAATCCTTTCAGTATGTGAAAAAATTGCTTTGAACCGACTAAATTGATGTGGAATTTGCCCACAACCCATTCCCCACCCTGCCAAAAAAAACCAAAACAAAAGAAAAAATCCTCTCCCACGAAACCCACATTATCATGAGAAGAGAAAACACAATAAGCCCCAAATGTTTCATTGCTCTGAAACATCATGCAAATAGAACAGAACAACAATAGGCTAATAGTAATAGAAGAATAGTAGTCATAATAAGAACAATAATAATAGTAAATAGTAATAAAATAAAAAATAATCTTACAATGCAAACATGACAGTAGTAAATGCCTCCACTTCTTATTGCTACAGTATCTTACTTACAGTGTTGCGTTGCCACTCGTTCTTGCCGGCACATCCCCACCCCACCTCCCCTTACAGCCCCATCCCAGCCCTCTGATTCACAGTCTAACAAGGGATAATAAAAACGTCACACACAAAAACTTCATAGTCAGAGTTGGAATTCACTGTCCCTGCGGTGTTGTGATGGCGCTTGTGTCACAGCTTACTACTGGACTTCCCTCACTGTCCCAAAAGCAGCAAAAAGAATCAGTAAACATGAGCGTACAGTGGTGAAAAGAGCACACTGATATACAAGTTGTTGTTTTTTTAGTGCTATGTTATTATGATTTTTGCTATATAATCTGGAGTCTAAAGATATTTGGACAGTGAATTCATGCTCTGTACACACACATACACACAGACATACATCTGTCAAAGCCTTGTCTGGGCAGATTTCATTTCTGGCATACACTGGTGGCGTATGCCTTTTTTTTTAATCCTAAAAAGTTATTCTTTTATAATTAATCTTTTTTTTTGTAAATTTGCAAAAATATTAAACCCTCTTAATGCAAAATCTGAAAAAGAGCTGCTCCCTGAGAGATGCTTTGTAGTGCATCAAGCCTTAATGAGCAAGTGATTGTCTTTTAAAGAGTCACTGGCCTATGATCTGTGGTCGGGTCAGGGGTCGGAGGAAAGATGCTGGACTTTTGGGGAACCTTTACATAGATGCAGCGTGGAACAGATCAGTATAAGCTGATTTTCTAACGTTAACATTGGTACTTGCTCCCTCATTGTTGTTCTCCACGTGGGGAAAAAAAAGATGGAAGGATAATAAATGTTAGGCATACCAGCGGGCTTAAGGGGTACATAACTTTGATGGAAAGTCAAAGATTTGGCCGCTGTGCATTTGCAAAAATCAGAAAAGCTTAATGTTTTAAAATTGCCTAAATAACACTAGATCAGAGTCCATTATTCATAGCATTCAAAACTGAGGTAAAAGTGCGATTTTTAGTCGCTAGTCAGTCCAACATGTCTTCAGGTAATGAAAGTATCATCATCATGCGCTAATGTTCTGTCAAGTGTCTCTTTTTTGGGCTCATTTTGAAAGAGAGCTCTTTAGCCGCGCTGCTGAGATTTCACAGCACTTATAACTTTACAGGAGAGATTCACAGAGCATCTTCTAGTTCTAGTGTGTAGAAACCACTGAAACATGTCTACGCAATGAGATTTCAAATTATTCCTTCACCAGAAAAGACCAATTACAACATGCCTGGATAAATACCCAGTGGAGCCAATGTGATTTTTAAAAAGTGGCCAACAAACAACAAAACATAGAAACTAAGACAAAATGTAAGTGCTAAAAATTATGGAATGACTACATAAAAAGCAAAAATTGATTGTCTATCACACTTTCCTTTTTTCAAATTGTTAATGCCATATTGCAGCTTTAAATGGTATTCTATTCTGGACTAATTTATAACTCTAAGTCAATGCTCTCTTTACTGAAAACACTGCAGAGTCTGTGGTGGTGGAATGAGTACCGCCGATGGAAATGACTGTTAGGCATAACCATTAAGTGAAATATAGTGCATTTTAGTTAAAACGGCTACCTTGATCTGAACAACTGAAAGCATGAAGAGGAGGAAAGGAATAAGATCAGAAAGGCAGTGTGAAAATTATTGCTCTTTAGACAAAGGGTCCTACATATTCACAGCCCACAGGGTCTTTGTCACCCATGGACTGTAATGATTGTGCAAATAGTGATTGTAGGGATGAGGCATACAGCACTCATACATGTTTGAGTGACTGGAAATTTGTGAATCCAATTCAGGTTTGTTTCATTTTTCGTTGCCTTTATTTTGGTGGACAGCTATACACGCCTTCACCGTGATTTCTATCCACTTATATCTGCCAGAATTTTACGGACAGGTCCTAATACATGAGAGATAAAGGTCTGGGTGCATGGGGAATTTGGGAAGAGATTTGGGGTTCATTGCAAGGTCCTAGTCTCTGATTAGCTGTGTGTGGCTGATTGTTCGAAAGCAGTCCAGCTTTTATTGGACGTAATTATTGCAGCGAGAAATAAACGATTGATAAGATGGCAAATCTGCCAGATTCTTTTTCTTGCAAAATAGAATATTTCTGTATATATCTCCAGCTTGAAAAGTAGCAGTAGCCATTATTATTTTTTTAAATCCTTCATATGCTCTCTTTACATTACTATAGGTTCAGAAGGATGTAGTACCTTCTTTACATATGAACAAAATCCAGACAAGGCTTCTATATATCAACAAACCCAAATTGAATCCCGGTTTTTAGCCAGTGTTGTTTTACAAGTCTCAACTTTACAAATTCTGTACACAAGAAACTATCAAATAAAATAAAAACACGTAGACACGGTATAGTCAGCCACAGTGGACTGCTGTATATTTAAATTAAGACTAACTTATTTTAACAGAACAAGAAGTAATACTGGAATCCGCTCTCCACTAGAAGAATATCTACAATAGCTTCTCTAAATCCACAGTTCCCTCCCCCATCCAGCTTCACCATCTTCACATGGAAAATAATTCAAATGATTTTTTCAAAGTTAAATCATTTTAACTTACCAATTTCTTTTTCTTTTTTTTTGTTTAAAGATTGACAGCTTAAAATTGTTCCTAGATATTTTAAAGTCTGTACATTACTGGTCAGTCAGTTCAGTTCAGGAGAAAGGTGGAAGCCCCGCTCAGGTTGTGGCCTGGGGCATGTTTCATTTGTATATACATTCTTCAGACTGTATCGGTGAACAGAATGGGATAAGTGCTGGACATTCCTAGTATTGTTGTCGGGAACTCTAAGCTGCTAGCAGATGACTCCTCACCCACCAGCTTGAAATGTGCCTGGGGGGGCTCGGAAATATGTGGTTGCCACGATGATGACGTAGTCGACATAGCTGCTTTCGTCTCGTTGGATGCGGCTGTCTTACTTTCTTGGTCCTCTGCTGGCGTCATTTGTTGCATGTGGACCACAGGCAGTCACTTGGGCATGGCCATGGCAGAGTTTGGGTCTGGGTTGAAGAGTTCTTTGTAGAGTGGAGGAAACAGGACATTGACTGTTTCTGGGTGGAGTTGCTGGAAGGCCTGAAGCTCTTCAGTGTGGAGTGTGCACAGGGCTGACAACGTTGGGATTCGGCTGATCAGCTGCCGGACAAGAGAGAGAGATGATCAAGGATGAGGAAATTTAAGTGCAGATGAGGACAAGGCTATAAGTCAGTCTTTGTTCTGCTACTTCTGTTGTGTTTTTTCCCATTGAATCACCCATCCTTCCTACCAAAGGAGATCCTGTCTTCATGTTTGATTTCCCTTTTGGTCTTAGCCTATAGATTCATGCATTTTAGGCTTCTATGCCGTTCTAAGTTCTCTCACCATAAGTTCCAGCCCTACCTTGGCCAGTGCATCTTCATCCATGTGGTTCTTCTGCATAATGTGCTGCAGAGAAAAGTAGATCTTCTCCTGGAGCTTTTGAACTTTCCGAGGCTCCATCAGCCACGGTCGATCTGAAAGAAGAATAGACTTTTTTAATGCCGACAGAGTTGATTGAAGGGCAAAATGTAAAATTGATACGGCTGTGAGGCCACTGTATAAAATGTTACGTGGTGAGGACTGATTATGCTGCTTGATACAGAATAATGTAAAGAGAGTCACTACCTTATTTTTAAAGTGTTTTTAATTCAAGTCCATGCACATTGCGTCCTGCATTATTATAATATTATAATATATTATTATAAGCAGATTCACACTGACCTGTGGAAATTAGTACAGCTGCTGAGAACAGTGCAATCTCCTCCTCTGTTAGCTGCAGTGAGCACATACTCTTCGCAAAGTCAAACACTGCACTCACTAAGTCATCACAACCTTGGAGGGACGCACAGGGAACGGCAGACAGTAAGAAAAAAAATTAAATTATCTCTCACTTCTTTTTTTAATAATATTTGGCTGTACTCCTCGTTCATACCAAGACAAAATGTTTAGCTAGTAATATCTTACCTAGGGCTTTGAACATCTGCATGCCTCCATACTTCCCTTCAAAGAGTACTGTGTTGTTGAGAGGGTTGAATGCCCTGCACATCCGCACCAAGACTACCTCCAAACAACCTGGAGAGAGAGAGTGATAAATTTGAAGTTGATATACTCACTAAAAGCCAACCAGAGTAAGAAGCCACAGGATATTTACTGTCTGCTGACTGACAGTTTGACCTCTGCTTACATAAAGAGATAGGCCTGAACTGCTCACGTGGCTCACCTGACTTTAGAAGAAGGATCTGGTCATTCTGGCACAGCTCCATAAACCCTGAGATGCGCTTGGCGAACTCCACCACGTACTGGATCGCATGGGTGATCTGGATGGCACACTGCTGCCACAGCACGTCGCGGGGCTAGAACCAAAGACCCAGGTTATGTTTGTGTACTTTTGTACCTAGTTATTTCATGTGAGGAAATAAAATAAACGACATTTTTATTTCTATGACTGACATGCTCTGTGATTTCAAATGTGTTTCATTTCTATTACTAGTAAAAGAAACCCCACTAACTCAGTAAACTGAGTTTGAATGAAAGTTCAAAGCATTACGGCATTTAAAACTATATATGTGTGTGTGTGTGTGTTCTTAATCCTTTTCAGTACTTTAGAAGTAGCTGTTAATTAAATTAATGAAACTAGAAAGGAAAAAAGACCCAAATATAGGGAGAGTATAAGATATAAGGTACTTTGTAATTGTAAATGTCATGTTTCGATGGCGCCATAAAGTCAAACCTCACCTTGCTCTGGTACATCTTGACCTCTTCATAGGAATGTGTCTGCCAGGCTAGCTGCTGCAGCTCATCTGTTGTGTACTGACATGTCTCCAAGTGGGACTTGATGATATTTTGAGCAATACGGTCTGGAAAAGAAGATTATTCATTCATGTCGATTATTCACGTATTCTTTCCCTACACAGTGTTACTATATATATAGCATATAGGAGTATATGGAGTGTGTTAGTTTAGGTACAAGCAGACCTGCACATTAATCTGAAGCATTGTGCACATTGGGTGGCAAGTACTATGGGCAATCTATCGTCCTTTTATATTGCTGTACATTTTCTGCTTGATTTTATATTCTCTAGAATCAGCCTGAAGTGCTTAATCTTAAATAAATCTTAACTTGTGCTAGCAGCCTTAGCTGTGCATACGGTAGTATGACACCTTGTCAGCTGTAAATTTAAGCCTGTCTGATCTCCTGTGTGGCTCTCAGATTAGGACCCTGACTCACGCTGCTGAAAGGACTACTTTGTGAGCAGACATGCAGATTTCCACGTGGCTAAGTCAGGTAGCTTTGAATGATTTTGCTTTCTTACCCAGCTCTCCCATGCTGACATTATTGGGCCCAAGCTGACTCTCCTGGTAGCCTCCATAGCTGAACAGGTTGGGTACTGGCGTCAGGTCGTACACTGGCTCCTGCTTAATGTGCTTCATGCCCGACATGTCCAAACCTGACTGGTCTGGAGACGGCTGGGTGGAATCCATCCCATAGTAACCCCCGGGGACTCCTGCTCCATTACCATGGCCACCTTTGGGTAGCTCAATGACGTGACCATTGGCATAGGTGCCCCCAATTTCATGGTTAAGGGTGGAAAGTCCGTTGGTTAGGCTGGATGAGTAAACGCGTGCCAGAGCTTCTGCTTCGCCTGTCTGCTGTTGCCGCTGCTCCTGCAGCCGTGCCTGGTGCTTCTGCACCTCTGCATACAGACTGTCACGCTGCTTCTTGGACATGCGGCCAAACTTGACCGCTTTATGGGGACAAAAAATAAAATGAAGGATGAAAAGAAATTGCTCCACTAGCTCAGACTGTATCAGATACGATTGCATATGATCCTATTTTTGGCTGTTCTGCACAGAGAGGGTTGCACATGTATTTGTTTGCATATATTTGCCTGCACACTCATGCACCATAGATATAAATATGTATTTCCTGGACCTCACCATCTCTGGACATTCCTAGGGCAAGACATTTCTGCAGGCGGCAGTGTTGGCAACGGTTGCGGTTTGTTCTGTCGATGAGGCAGTTCCTCTGGCGGGGGCAGGAGTAGGAGGCGTTGTTCTGCTGACTACGTCTGAAGAAACCCTGGTTACATGTCAGCAGAGAATACAGGCTTCAGGTACCCGTCAAGCATAGACTATATGATGTTTCTGAGCAAATGAATCAGACTTTGATTCAGCCACATAGAGTCTCACCTTACATCCCTCACATGTAATGACGCCATAGTGGATTCCTGATGATTTGTCTCCGCAGATTTTGCATGGTATAACTTCGATTTGGGCTGTAAGAAAAAAAGCGAGAACAAGAAAGACTTGCATTACTAATCAGATGGATACGGCCTAGTTTGGAGTTTTGTGAACACCTTGTTGAGTCATCTCACAGATGTCAGACCTCGGCTGGTGGTCTAATTTGATGGTAAATGTACATAACCCAGTTGGGTGTACGACCTCATTGAGATAACAGTGTGCCTGCATACTGCATTTGTGTCACGTTAACTTCAAATTCACAAGGGCACAGTGACATTTGGGCAATTATTATGTGCTTCTAGGAGTTTTCTAATGAATGGGACACCAAGGACTGCATACACACGGTTACACGCACAAAGTAACAAGATTGTGCATGTGTATTCTTTGTGTTACGCTTAAAGGACAGACCCCTGCGGGTTAGAAAGGTTGCCCATAATGAGAAAACACCAAAGGGTCACACATACTCTTCAACCTTTATCTTTTCTCTCTTTCAAACACACACTCACACGCATATGCAAACACATTTGGTCCACCAACTCAAATGCTGTTAGTGTTTAGCAGCCCTTAATCTACATGTGCACTAACTGAACTACGTTTTGTTCATTTTAGGTTTTACTCACTGTGTATAGGCAGCTCCATGTACAGTCACAACCAAAGGCACTGAATATAAACAACAAAAACTATTTCAACACACACGAGCACCTGTCATGGGTGCCTTTGAACTTAGCGTCCATACTGTATGGAAAGTGAAAGCTGCAGTTCCTGTTAAGAGATATGACATAGGTGTAGAGGTAGGCAGGTATGCTGCTGAGATGGCACAGTCTCTATAAAGAGATTAGACAGCCTATCTAATCCTAAATTATTTCCCGACGAGCTCCTTCCCCTCCTCTGCTGAGCGCTGGCTTAGCCACAGCTGAAATAGCCATTCACATGTACTCTCCTTGCATACTGTGGGAAATTCTGTACATTTTAGGAATCTCCTGAGAAGTTCAGATATAACGTATGTTCGTGTTTGTAAATTTGATTCCTCTCGTGCGTGCCACCAAACCTTTCGTACAACATCGATGGATGTATGTCTAAAGTATCTGTGTGCACACTGAAGAGCTTACAAGTTTTGGATTTGTGTAGTATTAATTTTGTATTTCATTGATCTTGTGTAGGTGCTTTGGTTTGGCAGAGTTGATTGTGGGTATGTGTGTGTATGTATGTATGTATATATATATATATATATATATATATATATGTATATGTATATGTATATGTATATATATATATATATATATATATATATATATATATATATATATATATATATATATATATATATATATATATATAAAAAACAAACAAACAAAAAAAACACCCCCTGCGGGCGGTTTATCCTTCAAGCTCGGGTCCTCTACCAGAGGCCTGGGAGCTTGAGGGTCCTGCGCAGTATCTTAGCTGTTCCCAGGACTGCGCTCTTCTGGACAGAGATCTCCGATGTTATTCCCGGGATCTGCTGGAGCCACTCGCCTAGTTTGGGAGTCATATATATATATATATATATATATATATATATATATATATATATATATATGCTAAGTGTCTGGCAGAATGAGTTTGCAGTATACATAATTGGATAATCTCTTGTCAGGATCAATGGAAGCAGTTTTCTGTCTAGCAACTGCGCAGGTACAATCACTTCAATGTAATCCCCCTGCCCTTCAGTGTTACTTCTTGTACAGGGCGACCGTGGCTCAGGGGGTTTGATCCCCGGGCTCTCTGTCCTGGTCGTTGTGTCCTTGGGCAAGACACTTTACCCTACCGCCTACTGGTGCTGGATGGTGCAATATGACAGCCTCGCTTCTGTCAGTCTACCCCAGGGCAGTGTGTGACTGAATAGTGGTATTGTAAAGCGCTTTGGGTGCCTTGAAAAGCGCTACATAAATCCAATCCATTATTATTATCTGTTTCAGGAGCACTAAAAAAAAAAGAAGCTTTCAAATGTTTTAAAAATTTCCAGAAAGTGAAACGTTACTCTATGCTTTCTCTCAGTTTTAGGTGTGGAAAGCTTTGGAAAACAGAGCCAGGATTAAACACTGACATCTGCTATAAAAAAAGCAAAAATAACCCAAACATATTTGCATATTCAAAGTAATTTTTTTAACAGGGCATAGGAGTAGATCTACCCAGGTAATTGATTTTTTTCTCTTTAATTAGAATGAAACAGCATCTTTATATATGTATAAATAAATATCTAAATTTATATATTCATTTTTGCCTATCCGCCCCCTGGTGGCCACTGAGAGACATGAAACGTTTTTTACATGCTGCCATGATCCTGGACTATGTACTCTGATTCAAGATGTATTGTTACACATATCTCCATAGTTATAACTGATGATGTAAAAGGGCCTTTAATCCCCTTATCTATCTCTAGTAACTCCTGATCCGTCTCAGGGGACCACCCATGACAGCCCTAGCAACAAAATGACACACTGTTTGAATGTGTGCTTAAGGTATCACAGGTATACTCTGAGTTCTGGTGCAGCCCAAGCTGTGACCCATTTCCACCAATTCTCGGCCAGCTCTCCAAACTGGGTCACAGAAAGGCACTGAACTGGGATGACACACAGACTACATACACAGAGCTGTCAATGAACGCGGCCTGTGCACCCCTATTTTTAGTCTGTAAAACAGGTCAGTTGCACCCAGGACATGGCCGGTATCAACAGACCACATTTTGCGTATAACCAGAAGACAGTACAACAGTGCATCAGCCATGCTTCTAATTATTCTTTGCTCTCGCAATCCTCTTATTCTTTCTGGTTGGCACTGTTAGTCCCATACTTTTAGTCAAACTCTTTGATCAAAATGTTAATCGTGAAGCAAGTTAATCTCCGTGGGTTTAGACAATCTGAATGCGTTCAGCCCACACCTGCTGCTGTCTGATGTGGATATACGGCGTTATTATTTCTGTTGATTTCTCAGAACAAGTGCTTTACATTTTTTCCTCGTCCTCTACACCGATTACATTATATCTTGACTGAATTCCTTTTACCCCATGGGAGATTGTATTTGTCTTTGTATCAAATCATTATGCCCAAAAGAGCATGGGCGTGTGGGCATGTGCATTGTTTCTGTGTGTGTTTCAGGGATGGTTTGAGTGAGCATTTCACTTATAAAAAAAAGACTCAGAAAGATAAAGTATGTGCACATGTCTGTGTGTGTTTGGTAAATTGTGTGTGTGTGTGTGTGTGTGTGTGTGTGTGTGTGTGTGTGTGTGTGTGTGTGTGTGTGTGAGTGTATGTGTGGGTGTATGCATTGTTTACTGTGTCTATGTGTGTGTGTGTGTTGTGCTCATTGCCAATGGGGACTGTCAGGTAGGATATAGGGAGACGGTCATGACAGCATAGCTGTTGCCAGGGTGACCACCCACTCTCTGCACTCGTCTGGCTGTCACCGCGATGATGTGCTAAGCTGTCACAATCTTAAAGGAAATGATGTCATTGGTGTTTGGAGCCAACTCGGTGTATCATCACCGTTCGTCCTGTCGCCCTCCCTAAGCGGAGGTTTTTTGAATTGTTCACTTAAGGACTCCCACTTCCACATCCAGTCAACAATACAGACTATACTGTAGCTGCAGCAGTGGATTATACATGTAGCAGAATTAAAGACGCGTTTATCTGTTGGCTGTTTAGAAAAAGCTGCGTTCTTATTGTTTTCAAAGTTGGAATGTATGATAATACTTCTTGGGCGTTGGATTTCATGATTTTCCATTACAGAAGCAAACTTAAACCTTAAAAGAAGCGGTGGAAATAAATTTCTAAAGATGAAAGCTTAACATGAACAAGTCTATTGCAGTTCTTCCACTAGCCACTCTTAGAGGACCAGCCACTCATTTCTGTTTTTGGAAATTGTTTTGCTCCTAGCCACATGCCTTTCTTGAGGGTGGGTGGGACTTTTTTCCAACCGGAGCTGACCCAGTGAGTGACAAGGTCCTCAGCCAGCCGGAGCACGAGCGTTATCCTGAGGTTATTATGTAAGAACGGGACTGCAGTGCTGGCGATTCCTCAGCTAAGAGGAGGATCAGGCCTGCACAATCTCTTGAGGGAGAAAAAGATGGAGCGAACCAACTAGAGATGAATTTCGCTTAAGAATCTGGGAAGGCAAAGATAGTTGCTGTAATGTGAGTCACGCACGTGTGTGAGTGTGTGTTGCTGAGGGTTGTACTGCACCAGCACGTGTGTTGTGATAATTGATTTTTAATGAAGTGAGGATCTCCTGTGAATTTCCTGGGCTGGCCCTTTCCCTAAATAGAGTCCTAATTATCCATATTGCACTACAGGAAAAAAAAAGCAGCAGCCTTGCACCAATATCTTAGCAATACTTATTTCTAAAGCACATAAGTAGCTCACACACAGGGCTTGCTGAGAGTTAATGCACACGTAGATGCACAGAGAATGAAGCAGCTATCTGAAAGGAGCTTGTTTATATTGACAATGTAACAGCAAAGTGAGGCCACTAGGTGTTGCTAGACAAGTCTGAGTTGCATGTATGTGTGTGCAAGTATGGGTGTGTGTTTCCAAAAGGCCAGAATGGACATGCATGTTTCATTCATTTAGCCTGCAGGATGGGTCTACAAGAGAAATGTATTGAAGCAGCACACAATATCACGCAGTTTACAGCGACACAGTGCACACCAGAGACTGGTGTTCACTTTCCTGCCGTAACTTTTGCCAGTGTAAGCCACTTCAGAAATGCAAACATGACTCCTACTGTAGTCCCAGGGGTTGATTTGTTGGGGATGAATGTGGGTGGTATCTCCACTTCATTAAAAAATATGCATAGCTTCTTCCCAGTTAACGTGATATCTTCTGGGAAAATGAAGGAGATCAGCACTTTACCCCCCACCAACACCCCTCCTTGTTAAATCTGAACAGCTCCGGCGCTGGTCTTAGATGTCTATATACTGTGAATTATGCTATCACTTTTCACCATCCACTCCGCTTCAGTCTGTTTGACTTTTTCATTCGTGTGTTCCTCCTCGCTGTAAGTGGCTGTGTGACTGGGAAATCATTTCAGTTTCTGTATTTCATGATCTATTTCCATCTCTCAGTGAAACTCTGTCTCCCTGTCTCACAGAACTTAGAGGAACAAGCGGAGGTTTTTCTCCTCTCTCTCCTTCTCTGCCAATGATGAAAAACACTGAGGAAACTTTTTGGTGGCGTGATCACTGAGCGGATTAATGCACACAGCTGGGAATAGTTTATAGCAGTGCTTCTTGGGTTATCTCCCCTGTGTTTCCTGTCATGTTTCCACATCATACTGTCCCATTAAAATCAATGAAACACTGCCACGGCATATGGTTTCAAACGGACCTCTGCGCTCGTGTGTGCTGTCACACTTTCCCTCTTTCCTCTTTCCTATATATATGTGTGTGTGTGTGTGTGTATATATATATATATATATATATATATATATATATATATATATATATATATATATATATATATATATATATATATATATATATATGAAGGACTGTTTGACTTTCTGCTCCGTTTTTCAGCCTTCAGTACTTACCACAAATTAATTTTTTAGGAGCCCTGTGGCCCGGCTAGATGCACACATTCCTCCTCAGTCGTCGCTGTCTGTATTGTCTATTCTCTCCTTAATCCTGACCTTCGAAGTTTAACAATGCTTAGTGCTGTTTTCTCTGGCTTCTGTTTGTTTCTTTGGGACAAAACATATTTAAGGTTCAATACCCAGCTGGGTCTGCTTTTTCTATTCATTTTAAAATAATGTTTATATCTTAGGTGAAGTTTCACTGATTTCGAGTCAGCTCTGGTGCTTGTAACACTAATTTAGGAACAACTTGCAAAAATCAGAACTGAAACAATTATCCAGCTTCAGCCTTCTAGATGCAAACTGACCTCAGACCTGGCCTGAAGTAATAAAGATAATGCTGACATGAAACAGCCTCATTAAAATACTGTAAGTTGGCACAGCCGTGCACCGGTCCCTTCTTTTCCACAGTCTGCTGTGCATTGAGTTTTGGTGATAGATATTGTCGCCAAACATGTCTTTGTCCATTTTGTAGTACTTACAGTCATACTGTTGCTGCAAAAGCATACATTAAATACCCCCGCCTCTGCTTTTCCCATTGGTATATCGTCATCAACCCCCTTCCTGATGTAATACATAGACACACGCATAAAAGTGTCAGAAAAAAACAGTGCCGCTCTCGCCCTCCCCCCATGCTATATGTCAGAGGGCATGAGCTTGTCCAGCTTGCCGTGCGGCCCCAAAGCACTCTGGGTAATTGCTCAGATAGCAGGTCTGGGATCAGCTGCAGTTTGCTCATAGAATATTGTGCCGTGGTGTGATTGGACGCTGCGGAGAGGGAACAGAAGGGGGCCACTGGCTGTAATCCAGAGCATCGATTCACATGCACAGGCATGAACACACACACACACACATGCACCCCAACATGCTCCCAGAGACACATTCAGACAGACAGAGACGCACATTGAGACATGCTTGAAAGAACACATTACTGCATACCACTTTCAAAAAAAGCAGACTTTACAGTATGATTTTTATGGTCACACTGCTCCCATCCTAAATCCAATACACGCACAGACATGCACGCACATGCACACACACATAGTCTCCCATCCAGTGCAGCATGTGTCCTCAAATAGATAAGAAGGAGACAGAGGTGTGGGAAAAGAATCCACGGGGTAAACTGAACCCCTCTCATGGTCACTGTACACAGGCGTGCACACTCCAACCACCCGGGTGACCTATGAGGCCCTGATAGCCTCTGACCTTTCCTTAAAGACTCAGAAATCAGAGTGGAAGGAACAAGTCCAAGTGTGAGAGGCCTGCATCTGGTCATTACCATTCTAAAATCAGGCAGTGATAATATATGCATACACACAGGAAAACACAAGCAAAAAGACTCTTTAGAGTTCAGCCTCTCTCTCTTTTTTCCATTTCATCTCGCACCTTTGCCCTCATGCTAGCAGACACCTATGACGCACACTGAGCTGTGAAACACTGAGCAGTGTTCAAGCTTTGTTTGGGTGAAGCGAGTCGGTGCGAGGAAGAATATGTTTGCACAAACACTGACTAAGAAACCATCGCTTTATTCCTGAGATGAGAAAATAACACTATGTTAGCATCGGCCATTCTTGCTTAACCTCACGCTCCTCCTACTATGGTGTTTCTCTTGAGTCTAATTGTAGATGACAGTGTGTGTGTGTGTGTGTGTGTGTGTGTGTGTGTGTGTCTGACTGAGGGGGAAGGGAGAGAAAAGGTGGCTATCACAGTGTAAGAGAGAAATGGAAAGAGAGGGACATCCATGGAGAGATGGGCAGAAATTGCTCTCACTTCTTACATAAGGCAGAGAAAAATTTTCCCGCAGTTTTGTCAGAGTCGCATCCTTTCTAGTGATAATCAGTTGACGAGCAGATAAAATCAGGGAAACGGCAGTGTCAAGATGAGAGAAGCTGAATGGACTTTAAAGCATTGACGAGAAGGGGAGCACTTAATGTGACTAGCTAACAATTAGAGTACGGAGAAGAGGATGGAAAACCCGTCTGTGGGACTGTTTTAAATTCAGTTAACAAGGCTTACTTCTGCATCTGATACACTTGTACAGCTTTAATACAGCTTTAATAACTGCATACACATATTCGTCCTACTGTTGAGTAGGGGTGAACAGAAGCTAACAGCTTTTATTTAAGCATATGCCTTTAATATAAAGTCTCTGCTATTCTAGAAAATATGATTTTTAACTTCATTAAATAATCTGACCCTTAAAAGAAGGGTGTACATGGTAAGACGTTCTTCCACAAGCTAAAATAAAAATACCTGACATTATGTAAAGAGAGACGATGTGATTTAAAACTGTTTAACCATTATCTTATTAATAATAATGATCAAACAAAAAATAAATGCTTTCTTAAAGGACCACTCTGGTTTCTGCTCAACATTTCCCAAAGCATTCAACCAAAATGTCCTTTTTTTCAATTTAAATGTTGCAGTGATACCTCCAGCTATTACTTGCTGCTTTTTTTTTTCTTTCTCTCTTTTTGCATAACACCTTTCAAGACCAGAGAGCCAAAGTGTTGAGTTAGAGATTCTTGCCCTGCTGCTTGTGAGTTCATGAAACCCCTGGTAGTGAAACAGGCTGTCAGCTCGAGTGTGAACACGAGCATATGAACGAGTTCCCTTTGAGTTTACGCGTGTACTAAAAAGGTTTCAATGTACTTGTGTTTCAGTGCTTCTGTTTAAGTGAGTGTGTGAGCATGCACATGTGTGCCTATATGTGTGTGTGTCCTCTCCCAGGGATGGCCGCTAATAGCTCGCCTCGGGCAACAATTTAACTCAGCCTAACAAGGTTCTCCCCAAAGTGGCCCCAGGGGCATCTCTCATAGAGGCAAATTGATCACAAAGACTATCACACAACTCAGCTCGGCTCGACCCAGCCTGCTCTGCTCTTTACCTGCTCTCTTTCTCTCTCTCTCTCTCTCTTTGTCTCTAGCGGGATGATTTAACAGAATGCGTTATGAACATTAAATCTGAGTTAAGTGAGCAAAAGCAGCAACAGCGGCAGCCGTCTTGGTTTCAGAATTGCATTCTCTTTGTGAATGGCAAGATCCCTCACATCAACAGCAAGTGCTGTGGACACACACACACATATGTGAGTACTCTCACGCACAGAGTTTAGAGAAGTATCTCATGACTTGGACACAGTAACTGAGAGATAGAGATAGAGAGAGGGAAGAAAGGCAGACCTAATAAGAGTCCCTTCAATGAGATTACAAGCACTAAAACAGGCTAATCTTTGTCATTAAGAAAAGATGCCGCAGTAGGCTAAGTCATATTATAGGCTTATTGCAGCTTTCTGCAGAGAACACCTTCACAGTATAGGGATATAATGTGCCACTTCCTCTGTCATCTTCACATCTTGTCTATAACTTTGGAGAGCCAGAGTCCACTTTTTGTGCAAAACCTCTTAAAAGTAAGGGCCTTGCAGCACTTCCAAGTAATCAGTGCTGTGCATAATCAAATCATATACGTATATGATTATGCGTAGCGTAGAGGGTAAACTGACACACACCTTTAGTTTATGGACTAATCTGCTTTGAATGTTAGCTGAAGTCTGATAGGTGGTTAGCAAGCGTGGACTTTGGATACCTCTATAACAGGTACTGCATGTTATTCATTGCTTCAGGCAGCTAGAATGTGCAAGTGCTATGAGAACAGGATAGCTTGTATCTGTGTGCATTTGCACCAGTATGCATGCAAGAAAATTTAGTTTTGCACCCTAACTCACCATTTCATACAAGCACACACTAACTTGCTTAGGCAAACGCACACAAACGTCCACACTTGCACTATTATATAACTCTTAAGTCTCTCTCTCTCTCATACTTGCCCTCTTTTTTTCTTATCTCACTCATTCACTTGCTCATAGTCTCCCTTCTCTCATTCTGTTTGTCTCGCCTTTCGTTTTCTGTGTATTCGCCATATAGATTCTTAGCTCGATTCATGGTCTTTAAGCAGATAGAAAAAAGGAAACCTCCTAAAAACGAAATGAACTGACTCATAAAGTGACTAAACTTGAATAAATGACCAAATCTCTACATTGTTCTAGAGTAGCAGAAATCAGAATTTACTGTAAAAGTGTGTGCGCAATGCTCACTGACTTTGGACTATCAGTCGGTGCACTCGATGTCCCTCTCCCCAGAACCTGATTTGTTATGATATGATAATTCTCACTTTTGATGTGAGCATATTTTTCCTCTAAAAGGAACCCCTCCAATGATATCTTTGTCATATTTTACTCGCTTTCTGTGTTTAATAAGCGCAGTCACCCTCTTCCCCCGGTTTTTACTTCAGTGTAAATCAGAGGAAAATGTGAATATTGAATATCATTGTGCGTCCACTGAGACACGCTGCCTTCATGGATGAGTAAAACTGACAAAACAGAAGGAGCTGTCAGAGGACTCTATGACTTCAAGGCAGATTTAGAGTTTAGGAGTGGTTCAGGCAGAAATCCCTCCCGGCTAAGATAAAGTGGAGACACAAACTGAAGCGTGCCGTGTAGCCCACGCTTTGTGTGTGGAAAGATTTAAGAAAGAGGGAGAATTGACTGAGGAGGAAAAACAGTTCGCCTAGGCTCCCCTAGACGGCCGCGGAGGGATAAAACCAACACTGGGTGCATGCTGAGCGCATGCAAAACAAACACAGGCTATGATAGTGGCTCAGTGGGACCGCAGAAGTGCTATCCAGGCAGCACACGCACGCACAAAGCATGGTGGAATGTTTTAAGTAGATGGCTTGAAAAAAAATCTAAAGGTCAGGTAAGACACACTAGGTGAAGAGTAGACGGTGAGTCTTGAATGCAAAATGAGTGTGTAAGTGTGTGTGTCGCAACAACACTCTGGTGCCGGTACCCGTTTCAGTCAGTGGGGCTGTGTTGAGGGATTAACAGTGTGGCCTGCATGAGCTTGGGGTAATCTCTCCTCTCTTCTTACATAACACTAGACCATTACTCAGCACAAACACACAATAAACAACACAATCAACAACACCGAGCTGGACAACAGACCACACATGCAGTGATAACAGTGCAAAGCAAAGATTCACCCAGACCGGGTGCACAAAAAGAGGTTTCATGGCGACAATGGAAAGCAGTGATTTGGTGTAAATTAAGTTTTGGGCTCAGTTTCTAAATCAGTACGAATAATGGCAACTTATATTTTGCATGTTGTTACTCATAGTTGGTACTGAAAGTGAAACACAGGCACAACTCAGCGCCACTGATCTTTAACCTTTACTTTATCCCCCTTAATGGCACATGATACAAATACTGGCAGTTAAATGTAATCACAGTGTAGCTGTGAACATCTGTGTTTATTATTCTGCATCATTTCTATGTATTCACATGAGTCTTCCTGTGTTGTCATCCATGTGCTTGTACATCGGCCTTCTGCTTGTTTGTGCTCAGGAGAAAAACAACAGTAAACACTGAACACAGACAGCCAACAAGCACTAAATGGTGGAGGTGCTTCTTTAATAGTTTCTACTGTTATAAAAAAAAAAAGAAATTATAGGAACAAACATGAAAAAATACAAAAAAAAAGAAAAGAGAGATGTTTAGACTCCAGTGTAAACTAAAGCCATTTCAGTTGTGTGCCACGGATTTATCTAAACAGACAACTTCCATTGTCTTTGACTAAAAATTGATCCCGGGATGCTTTCGAACTGGACAAATCAATTCGCAAACGAGTCTCTAAAGCAAAGCAGGATGGGACTAATTCTATTGGCATGAGGCCGTCATGCGTAGTACTGCAGCTGTTTGTGTCAGTGTGCGTTTTCAGAGCTTTCGGATTTTTAATGTGTGCACATGCTGCCTTTCAAGGTAACATAAATAATGCCAGAAATGGAAATGACCATTAATTCTTGTAGATTTGAGATAAATATTTTTAATGACCCCCCCCCCACTCCCACCCACACATTATTCTGGATCTCCTGCCATTATCTTATTACTTTATTGTGCTCTCATACTCTTCCACTTCCTGTCATCCCATCTTATCCCACAGTGTTAGGAGAATGAGAGATGGTGATTGGCGCATACTGCTAACAGAGGAGAAGTGGCCCTGCGAGCCCCTCCTCCACTGTTGCTCCCTCCATCGCTGAACTTGTGGACCTGCCTGACCCGGGTGCATTTGGAAGCTCTTAGGCTTATAACAGTAATAAAAAGGATACACATCCACGGGATAATGTAGACTGTGGGGATCACTGAGTAACACAGGAAGCTACTCACTTGCAGAATACATGTCAGTTCATGCTTGTGTGATGCTGTGTATGTTTCCAAGCACGCATATGCTAATCTCACAGAAGGGCTCTGATCTCTTATTGATTATGGCATTAATAAATGATTTGGTAGGAGGTTGCTGTTGATTAGCTCAGACATTCTTTAGGTTAAACTAATTTCTGCAAAAAATTACTTTAAAAAATCAAACATTCATTTACAATAACTAAAACGATTCATCCAAATAAATAGGGCATAATTACTTAATTATATTTCATTTATTGTCTTATTATAGAGACGTAAAAACTAAAACTCTGTTGCCACTTAAACACATATATATGGCCACTTGCCACTGTTTCTAATGTCATTTGATGGGTTTTAACGGAACACCTCTTACAGCAGAGCTTCACCACATTGCTGTTGAAAATACAGAGATAATGAGCCTGTTTACAACATCCTACACAGCACTGAGCCAGCTTCGTTTTCAGAGAAGCAGAAAAGGCCTCTTATGATTATATTATATGTTGTTTCTCTGGCTTTTCCAGGCCGGGCGATGGCGTGACATCATCTTCGGTCAGGGCTTCAGGAGCTGTGGCTATTGTTAAATGATAATTACCACGGCTCATGAGGGGCCTCTATTTTTTTAAAACCTTGTGGTTGTGAGCACGTTTCTGTGCAAGGGCAGCCGAGACTCCACACACACAGACGCGCGCACACACAGGTTGGGAGTGGGGGCCGCACGGCCCACACTGATTTAATTCTATCTGACAAAACCCTTTGGGGCGTGCAGAGGGAGAGAGGAAGATGGAGAGCGAGGGAGAAAGAGAGAGATAGACATGGTAAAAAAGGGGTGAGAGAGACGCTTCAGGGGCCTCTTCTGCCAACCATGGCTATTAAGTGAAAGCAGGAGCTTTTGGTATACCCCTCCAAAGCCTCCCATGCACGAGAGTAGTCGCAAGGCCCATTAAAATGTGGATAAAATACAAGGTGTGTGACAGAGGAGTTTGCCATGGGATTGCAGAAAGAGAGTAAGAGGAAAAGATGTTTGGCCTCCTGTTTTTTCTTTTTTTTTCTTGCCTAAGGTTTGATGGCCTGGAGCTGAGGCAGCAGATAGCTTTACATCTTTACATGACATGGACACATGAATAGATTGATGTTTGACCTTTTTTCTCTAAGTAATAACTGCAATAAAATAATCCGATTACAGTGTATTGTTGTTTATCGTCATAACTAATAAGCAGGTTAAAATAACGGTAACGCAAGTTTGCTTAATAATTATTCTGACCGAACATGCATACAGTATATGTATATGATAACAATATTGTTCCGTGTAAAGAAACGTAACGAGTATTTTATTTTTAAGCTAAAAGCTATAAGCTATAATTTGACAAATCACAGGCCGTGGATTTCTGTGACATGCCTTTACTTTGAAGGCGACTTTGTACCCTTGGATCAAAATTTTCCAATAATTTCTCACCTCCAATATAGGAACATTCAGGCATCATAAAGGCCACCTCATAAACGAATTAACTTATTTCTGAGGCCAGTAAGAAGCGGTCCGGCCAGTTAAAACAGATTGGCTTATAAATTAGAGTTCAAATCATCCAGCTGAACGAGTGTTGCAACTTTAGCGCCAGCGGTAATTGCACAACGTCGAGAGTAAATAAAGCGAATTCCAAAACACTAAGCTGATAATAATAAGGTTAAATATTAAAGCCTTCGCGCTGGACTTTTAATGAACTGCAAATAGTCATGAAGGAGAAACGAAAAACGCGCATTTTCTGCTGTTAACGGAATTTAAACGTCGAGCAAAAGGCTAAGGGCAAAATGACCTGTGCGCGAGTGTCCCTGTGTATCACCGTGCGCGAGACAGGTCTTGCTTATTGCGTGCGCGTGAGCGTCCAGAGGACGGCATTGATAATGAATTTCAACATTCTCAGCGCGGCGCAGAGAGTCGGGAAAATGGGTTAGTGGAGCGCTTGAAAGTGCACATCCCTGAAGCATTCAATAAAGTTTACCATCAGAACATAACGGAATAAAGTTTTTTTTCTCCCTTTTTTCTTCTGCACATGGGCTAATCTAATCCGATCTACCACCCTATCCGCAATTTCCGCCGGTGTGGAGTGGAGCTCAAATGATTAAGCTAAATATAATGCGGCACTTTTAATTTCCAATCCCAGACTCCAGTAAAATTTGCAGGAACGCGCGCCTGTTCCACACACACGCTCCTGAGTCAAAACACACACGGAGAGGGATCCAAATAAACTTTACAGACTACTTAAGGTGGCTGACGAGATTGCAGAGAACCCCAAACACACTGCCTTAAGCTTAACATTGAAAAAAAGAGACAAATTCAGATTTTCGCCTAAACCTCCCAGAATAAACTTTCAAAGCTAAATGAGTGATAAAAGCTCGTCGTGCCGCGTGTGACTGTGTGTTAAGTGGGAGAAAGTGCGAGCACAGTGGGATGGTCTTACCTCGCATCGTGTCGGTGTTGCTGGAGCTGGTGCTGAGGCTCGCTTCCCAAAGCAGCAGTCATGAAGAAACAAACACTTAAAATAAAAGAAGGGGCTACGGGTGGTGGTGGTGGTGAAAGATCCTCGGTTAAAAACAACAACGAAAGGAGTGTAGATGATGTGCGTCGACGTCCACTGGCTGCCCTGAGTGGAAGCGTCTCTGCGCTAAAAGCATCCCAGAGCGGGGCGCAGGGAGGCGGGCTGAGGTCGGTTGGTGCGTCGGTCTGTGCGCTCTGGTTGTGTGGCCGCTTTTCTCATGATATCTGCGCTCTCACCTCTATGGGAGGGTTTCACTATTTTCTGGGGGCTGAGGGAGGGAAGAGCGTATAGGAGAGCTTTACCCGGCGGCCCGGA
The DNA here is from genome assembly GCF_057382185.1 of Mchenga conophoros. NCBI lineage: Eukaryota > Metazoa > Chordata > Actinopteri > Cichliformes > Cichlidae > Mchenga > Mchenga conophoros. The sequence goes on from NC_140537.1 coordinate 14,139,077, forward strand.
TTGGACTGGAGCACTTTCCGCTCCTCCCACTCTCTCCTTCTCAGCCTGCAGCCTGGAACCTGCACACACAAACACGCGCACACACATGCACAGCCCGAACCCACTCTTAGTGCGAGACACAGGCAGTCTCCGCGAAGTTTTTAACCTCACCTTCCAATTACAACAATCTTATACGACTTAGGCACTTTTCATCTATACACATAAACAGTTAGTCTTTGATCTGGTCTCGTATTTATAGAGATCTAACATTCTGCCCAGCAAGAATAGATCCACTGGTGCTGTTTCGTTTTTACTGATTTAATAAAATCCATAGAAACACACACTAACACACTAACACTTTCTCATTATCGGTTGACTAAAGTAATTACAAGTCAAGGCTTTATAATTCTGCAGAATCTTTCATATGGCTGCAGAGTAGATTTCATGAATAAAGGTTACTTTTGGCGTGCAAAGCAAACGTTTAAAAAAACATTAAATTTGGTTTAAAAAAAGAAGTACAATTTGCTACTAAATGAGAGATATGCATTTGCCTGATAATGACAAACAATAAAGAAACACATGATTGCACTTAAGTTTAAACCAAATTCTCAAAAACAAATTCCTTTAAAAATGTTTAAAAGAATTTCTAAATATGAACACACACACACACACACACACACACACACACACACACACACACACACACACACACACACACACACACACACACACACACACTGTCCTTATTGAACTATTGAATGGAAGCTTTTCTTTTTCCTTTTTTTAATTTATTGAATTGTTGAAACTTTAACAGTTTTTGCACATGTGCATGGATCACTGCACCCAGCAGGATACTTTGTCACTTCAACCTCTGCAGATGTTCACACTGAATCATAGTGATTGCACTAAATAACACAGCTGCGATTCTTATATCAGTTATATTGAAGGTAATTATGTTTAAAACGACGATAAAACACTTTGCTTCTCTCCAGGGTACTCATAGAAAGGTGAAAATAGCTTATACAACAAAAGAAGTGCAGCTCAAATCACAGTAGGCATCTCAGGTGTCTCGGGGATGATTTTCAGGGTGGGGTGCTGTCCTTCCTCAGAGAATCACTGAAATGCTGAACTGGACAATGAAAGAGAAGGTCTGTGTTCTGTGACCATCGCTGCACTGTGTGTTGACTAAGCAGGTGTATGCTGCAAGGTATTAAAATGTCCGCGTGTGTGATCAAAATTTCAGCCAGGTGCTCTGAATTTCTAATCATGTTGATAACTGCGTTAACTAATTTTGCAGGATTATTTTTAATATGCAAACTTACAATTTAAGATGTTTTTTTAACCAGCAGGATTTTACTTTGAGGGAAAATTCAAAAGTTCACGACCCAGTCACGACAATCAAAACTTGAGTATCACAATGATGGATTAAATAAATATATCAAGCAGGTGATTGACTGGTTTGTAAAGCCATTGTAGCCAGTGCTTTATACACTTACAAAACACCGGTGTCAGTTGCTTTGTCGTCAGATGGCAAAGCTTTAACACAGTAAAAAGGGTGAAAGAGTGTTAGTAGGACATGAGATAATGCTTCTAAAAACTTGTTATAAAGTCATTTAAGGTAACATATGATCTTTCCTGGTGAATTTCCAACTATGAAGGGATAATTAAGCCATCTGTCTCCTTTTTTATGTTTCAGTGTTTGCCAGCTGATTTACAACCTCAGCACACTCTCAAACTCATAGAGGAAAAACCTGCCCCCCACCCTCCCAAAGCTAATCTTTGACCCTGGACTGACTCATGGTGACCTCTGGTGCTGTGCTTCGTAAAATATTAACAAAATGTGAATAAATGAAATAAAACTTCAAAAAAACCCCCCCAACAACCCAAAACGACAAGATAATAAAGAAGTGAGTGTCTTTCCACTCAATGCTGAAAAGAGCCACCCTTGTCAGTCACAGTTAGCATCACACTCAGTCATAGGCATCTGCCATCAGAGTGGTTTTCTAAAAGGTAACGCTGTTACTGTCAGTGTGTGCAAGATGGAACGGAGGCAGGTGTGTGTGTGTGTGTGAGAGAGAGAGAGGCACTTTCACCCCTGGTCTCTTTTAGCCTCTTTAGCTCTGGCCCTGGGAGAGACACACAGAGAGAGAGAAACTGCCCCAAGCACATCTCCACTGACCTACATTTCATCTGTCGCTTTTTTCCATTCTTCTTTTTTTTCCATCTCTTATTTCTCCCGTACCAACAGCTCCATAATTGTGATGTAATGACCAAAGCAAGCATGATAAAATCGCAGACTGGTCAGGGTGAAACACTCTAGAAGACAAGCAGACAGGAGAACGAGATGAGGGCAAGACGAGATAGAGAAAGATAGACGGGGCGGGGGAGAGGAGGGTTCAAAAAACGATTGAGGGGGGTGGGGTGTGTGTTAAGAATACAATAAAGGTTTCTCCCCATTTTGTCAATGCAATAAAATGTGTCTTTATGTGATCTGTGTGCTGTGTGGACTTGAATCCATCTGAGGGCTGGGGACTCCATTAAGAAGGATTACCCCTCATTGCCAACCATTCACTGTCCTCCCAAAGCCACAGAGATAGCAGAAAAATGACTTTAAACATGAACATAAACTACGTCGTCTGCCGGGCGAGAAATTGTGAACAAGAACATAAAGGTTGCATTTGATTAGATATAATGGCTGCTCTGCCCATATGGTGGTAAAGAGGGAGGAAGGGAGCAGACCGGGCCATGCCTAAGGGCCGTACTTGGAGAAAGAAGCACTCTCCTCTGAGATGGGATCTCGGGTCCTTCTGCCATTTATGTTTCGCTGTCTGGTTCTGTTGGCTGCAAGATCCCGTTGCTACATCTCTGTCTGTCTGTTCACCCATCTATGGTCCTCCTGCCTTGAAGGATGTCAGGTCGAACTGCTTGGTTGATTGATTGTGGATCTGTTTTGAGATGATCGTGTCTGTCATTATCCTTTCATACTTGCACCCAGTTGTTTTTATACTTTTAATGTCTCAGCTTGTCACTGCCATCCTTCTCTGCTAGGATTTGTGGTTTTTAGAGATATATTTCAATAGTTATTAGATGGACTACAATGAAATAACCTCAAAGTAAAGCTGGCATTATGCCTCAATCAGTCGTTACAGCAGAGATACCCTCGAAACAAATAGCACTGCCATCAGCCTCAGCTGTGTTTAGTGCTAATTAGCAAATATTAGCTCTGTAATGCCAAGAGTATCATATTTTATACATTAGTTTAAGAGACATCAGTGTGATTTGTTACCCTAACCCACTTATGTATTTTATTTTGTTTCATATATGCCAATTGATATTTAATTTATTTTTTAAATGTATTTGTCAGAAGGTTCAATTAATACTCCAGTTTAAAAAAATGTGAATTTTATGGCAATTATTTCATGGTTCAGGCTGTTGGTGGGCTAACATGGTAAACTAACACAGAACGTCGCTTAAGTTCAGCCTCACGGAGCCCTTAGCAGCAGATTTCATTCCTGTTTGACTTTTTCAATCTGCATCATTAAAGTAACACGCAAATCCTACTTAAGCTTTTTATACGTCCTTCACAAAATGTCACTAAATGCATCGCAGTGGTTAACCATCATCAGAGGATTTTAACACGCTGCCTCCTGTGCTGAGGTGATGTTGTCGGTGTCTATGCACACGCGCAACGACACCAAAACAGAGCACATCATGTGTGAACAAGACACCGGTGGAGAAATACGAGAGAAAACGACCAGCCAGGAAAGAGCTAGAGGTGATATCCTTCTTTCTGTTAAGGCTGTTCATTCAGTGCTGCCCTTGAATCGACCACTAGGAAGTTAACTTATATATAATTAGATAAGTTTCCTCTTGAAAATAAGAAATTAGGCCACAGGTCTCTGAGGAATCTCCCTCTCAATCTGACGACATGTTCCACACTGCCTCTTATTTTCCCCTGAAACAAGCAGGTGATTTTTTTTCCCCTGTAAAACTATATATGCATGTGCATGTATGAGCATGTGGGTCTGCAGCTTGAGTGAGTGTGCGCAGCTACACTAGCAGTGCGCTCCTAAGTGTCTTGTTTTATTATAACACATCCTTCTCTGCAGGGACTCACACAGATACACACATCTGCACTATGTGATCATAAATGTATACTGTCATGCGAGGCTGTTTTGCTGGTGCAAAATAAAGAGCTTGTTTGTTTTTTTTCCATTAGCCCATGCACGAAATTGTTTCACACATATTTCCTCAGTGTAATGTGACATTGACACATTGACATGTCAAGTGAGAGCTCGGAGAAAAGAGAAGGAAAGCCAAAGAAAAAGGGAGAGATGAGAGATGGAAGAAGAGGACAGAGAGAGAGGGAGAGATTGAAAATACACTTGAGAAATTTGCCGAGAGATACCACAAGTGACATAGGCAATTTCTGTAGAAAAATTACTTCATCATAATTTCAATCCCAAAAAGAATTGAAAGGAAAGCCCTGAAGGAGGAAGGCCAAGTCACCTTGAGAGGCATTAGGGGAAACGCTTACCCACTGCGCACACAGACACACACACTCCTGTGACACACACTCTGGATACGGTACAGTACAATTTTGAGTCTTCATGCAAATCTGAAACTTTACGCTCACATCGTTCTGTAATGAGTTACTCCACTGTTCAGCCCCTTTGCCTGCTTCCCTCTTCTTCTTTTTTTCTCTTTTTTAATACTAGTGTTATATATCTGTGTTAAGTGTTCAGAGCCTGTGGTATATCAGCGTTAAAAATATACAACCTATTAGTCTGGCTGCTACTATTACGAGCATCATCTAATCAAAGCTTTATATAGAGCCAGTGGTTCAGACAAACAGTTTCATGTCTCTACCTCACAGTGCCAATCATCTGATTTTAATTGGATTTCTCTATTATCTGTTTTTTTTTTCCACACAAAGCCATTAAGATATTAAATCTAGTTTTACTTTGAGTCACTCATTTCCCCCTTCTCTCCTCTATCCTTGTTCCTCTTAATATACATATATATTTAAATATATATTTTTTTTCGTTAGGCATATCGAATATGCCTCTGTAGCCCGAGGCTCTCTCTCAAAATAATTTAGTCGTCGTTGATTTCTCTGGGAGAGCTTAATAAATGTTGACGTTGAAATGGGGAGGAAATTGCAAACGGGGACTGTGTGAGGCTTTCATGTTCAAGGCTACTTGATAGTTATGTTGATTTTCTGAAGCAGTATGTAATGATACAAACCAGCCGAGGATACAGAAACAGCTTTCCAAATCAGCCTCTCCGGTTAATATTCACAGATGGTTTGTGAAAGACGGGTCGGCCTAAAGAGGAACACTCCCCGACATTAGTCTTTATTGAAGAGGACCAAGTCAAATGTGCGTGTCAGATTTTAGCGAGCGTGTGCAAATTACCCCTTCCAGAACAATCAAAGATCACGTCGTGTGCTGTTTCATATGTGTGTGTGTGTGTGACGCTGCATTATAATCAGATTTCATACCCTTTCTCCTGACATGTCATGCTTTAGTGAATTTGAAGCTTTTCTTTTTCTACCTTGCTCTCATGAGACATCACTGGATTGATTTACAGTAATCCCACTCATCAAAACAAACAGATGTATCTTTTATAACCACCTCATTTTAAACCTTTCCAACTCCTACTCCTTGACCTCTGAACCCTTTCCTGTCTATAGGTGTCCAATCCATGGGGGGCTCTTCCAGAAGACCAATAACGGAGCCCAGAGGGACGCCATCCAGAGATCCTCTTACTGTCTGTCGCACAGGGGCAGCACTAAGCATAATATAATCTGAAGGGGAGGGGGAATGATTATGTGTGTGTGTGTGTGTATGTGCGCGATGATGTGGTTGGGGTGGGAGTGGGTCTGGCCGGCATGTTTTTAACCCCTCCCTTGCCCACATCCCCATCCCCTCCTGTTAATCTGGAGTCTAGCATGTGGATTAGTGGATACTCTGCAGCACCACTGTTTGACAGAACGCACCGTGTCCCACAGGGTATATACGATTACGTCTTTAAGCAGTTTACATTCACGGCTCTGTGAGAATATTGGAGTTAGCACATTGGCTAATGACATCCTATGCAATCTGAGTGCTGGCACAAGCTTCGGGACTGCGGCCTGATGCGTGTGGACGCATTTTGCCGTGTTGTGTTTCAGTGTGGAAAAACAGAAACCGACAATGTGTCTGAGTAAGATCATGAACGTTCACAACAGTAGTTGTGATTTTCACCCTTTCCCTTTTTTTCCCCCCTAGTAGCAATAAAGGCCAGATAACTCCCTGCCACCACACCCTACCCCCTACCAACATACACGAGTACACACACGCAGCTTCATCATGTTAATACAGTCGTCACCTTTAGCGTTGGGTGGATGATTTGACATCTCTCTTTGTTTGGGCTGAGGTAAAATGAGTCTGTTAGTCTTTTAATCCGCCAGGATTAAGAAACAACAACAATCCCCCATGGAGTGCATCCTGTGTGTGTGCGTTTATGTGTGTGTGACAGGGAGAGTACAGTACAGTGGGCTTCCATGCCTGAATGTTCATCTCTGAATTTTGAATCCTTCATTTAAGATAAAAAAACAAATCATATTTGTAAATATTATTTTAAATGGTTTAATGTAGCGGCACAGTATGGTGATGACGGTGATGATGCTGATGATGAGTAGGAGGAGGAGAAGAATGGATGTTGAGGGAGGGGTAAAGGGTAGAAGAGTGTAGGGATTAGTTGATATTTCCCTGGCATTACGCACGCTTTGGCGAACATCTACTTAAGTCCTGCCTTATGCGCCGCTGTCTGGAACACACACACAAAAAGCCCTCTGTCCCATTCACACACACAAAGACTATTAGTACAGTCCAGCTCATCCTCTCAATGCGCAGAAGAAAAGAGAGAAAAACATGTTAAGTCTTTGTCCTCTTCTGTCTGGGCCTATTCAGTCTCTCATTCTGGGAGGAAGAGTAATGGGAAAAAGAGAAAGAAAAAAATTGGAAGGACATAGATGATGAGTTGTCCATTGAGCTTCATGGTTGAGATGGTAAACACTGAGTTACTTCAGAATGGCTTTACTGAATCTCGATGTGTACATGTGTACTGTAACAAAAGGACGACTGCTGCAGCTCAAATGACAGGATTGTGTATATCAAATCACTGATGCTACTGGAAACTTTGAGAGCTTTAACAATAGAACTGTAAGTCATACATGTACACCGCGCTGCAATTTAATAACACGTTAATTGAGTTTAAGGTGCAATGGCAAATTTTTGAAAAATGTTATTTGGATTCTAAAGACTAGGAGTCATATTGAAGATGGGCTGGGACAATATCCCAGTGCAAGTTTTGTATCTTTTCAGTGCTGATATCATGGTGATGGTTTAATGTGGTTGGTGTCCATCTCTTGGGATTTTTTCAGTGCTCTCTCCTCTGTTTCTTTTGCTTTACATGCTGTACTTAGCCGTCGCTCTCTCTTTGCTTTAGTGGCTGCCACTTCCAATCTCTCCTCTCCTCCTATCTCTTCTCCCTTTTAACTCATTCTGAATTATCCATAGACGCATCGCTCCCTCGCTCTTCCTCTTTCCCCCCTCTCCATCCCCCTTTTTCCTGTCTGCATCTTTGCTTGCTCGCTGTCTCGCGTGCTCCTCATTCCACCCCCCCTCTCTTCTGAATTTGCTCTCTCACTTTATTGCACCCTTTCACTTTCTACATCCTCTCTCCTTGTCTCCCATCATCCCTCTCCCTCTCTCTCTCTACTCCCCTGCACTTCGCCTCTCTCCCTCTCCCTCTCTCTCTCTCTCTCTCTCCCCGTTTCCCTATGTCTCTCACTTTGTGTAACTGTAGGATATAGGTCAGCAGGGCGGCTTGGCTGACTCGTGTCTAGACTCAGCCTCAGTCTTGGGGGCATGCAGTCACACAGCGGAGCACATTGACCAGCATAATCACCGCACCACGCTGGAGCTCCATTGACTGCCTCACTGTGGAATGTGTGTTTCCATATCCGTGGAAAAGCACACGGAAACACAAACGCAGGGAAAAAGCTGAGGGGCAAAGTTCTTACAGAGAAGCTTCGTAGCACGCCGGGCATTACTAAAGACATTAATGCCATCTGTGAAGTAGAAGAAGAAGAAAAAAAGCAGAGTGGTAGAAATGTCATTGTAAATGCCATTAGCTGGGAGTTGATATTTACAACAGGGCAAACATGACCACGGGGCGCTCCTTTAAATTGATCTAAAATTTTCAGCTGTGCATAGATGCAAATGTAGTGCTGATGAAAGAGCATGTTAATGTGGTGTTCTGTGACGTTCTCCTTTGTTGAGTTGGCTTGGTGTTAAATCTCCAAAATAATGAATGGAAATAAAATTGGTTACGGTGTGCGTATGGCTATCTGAGTGTCTATGTGAGAGGAAAACACTGCAACTATGTCGGTGTTAGATTGTTTTAAAAAGCAGAAGGGGGTTGTGGGGGAGGCAGCTGTACAGCAGTGGATGCTGCAGGGTGAAACATGCAGCATCCGGGGAAGGGCATGTGTATTACTCATGTTGTAGGTGAGTAAAGCTGTTTACACAGCCACAGCGTTGGGACCTGCCTCTCTTTTGGGATAAAAAGCGAGCCTTCATAATTTAAACTGTTAAATGTAACAGTGAACGTCTGATTTAAAGGTTACATCTAGAATTAATGGGTAAGGGTTTGGAAAGCAGTAGTTATGCTCGCGCTTAGGAAACGTCTCCGGGGAGTGCATTTAAGTCCGTGTCCTCTGAAGTGGTGGAAACACGACTGCATGTGTGTTTGTTAGGGCAGTGATTCATTAAGCTGAGTCTATGTTCCACCCCTCCTCCTCCTCATCCTGCTCTTCCTCTCGCTCAGTCTGTGGTCCAGATGTGACCCCCCCCCCACCTCCCACCCTTTCTCCCTGGATACCGATTCAGTCCCTCCATCCAGCCCTGCCAGCCCTCTGTTTCCCGATGCCAGACCAATGGGGGCGATGGGTGCAGTGGTGGTACAAGCGACACGACTCCACTGAAACACGTTATCCCTCCTCTTCTCAGTTTTTCTTGTAACTTGTAATTTCTTGCTGATTCTCATAATTTTACTTGTGATTGTTTTTCAGTCTGCTTGGTAACAATCGTGTCCATCCTCTGCCACGCTGAAATATTGATAGATGAATGGGATTAAAGGTGCGTGTGTGGGCTGTGCTTGTGCATTGTCAGCATTCATGAGTGTTTGGAGAAACTTAGAGTGGGAGAAAAAGCAAACCTTCACATGGCTTTTTAGAAGACATCTCCAGTCTGTGAAGTAGCTTCATGTTCACCTTACTCCCAGCCCATAAATAATGTTATGCCTCTTGTCTGCGCTGTCTGCCTCCTTTCGGCTCGACCTCACGAGCGCAGCTTTTTGTTTTCTCTCAATCCTGTTTTTCTTTTGTCTCTCATTTAAAAACTTATTAAGTTGCTCGGCGAGTCAATCACAGCCTCTTTCTCCATAATCCCCCTCCCAGCCCCTGTCTGTCATTCTGTCTTTCTTCCTTTATCTCTCAAGTCTCGTGGGTTAAAAGCACGAAAGAGCTTTCGTTTTTCACTAATGAGAAAACCTGCTGGCAACGTCAACTCTTGCCTAACATGACAAATACTGGGAGACAGACATGTATACAGTTGCACACGCACGCACACAAACACACTAAAAAAGGGTCATGTACGACAAGATGACACACAAATTGGTTTCTTTCATAAGTGTCATCTTGATAATGATTCACTGTATCCGCTAATTACAGGTCTTTATAACATGTAGACATCCTCGCTTCAAGATTCTGACATCATTTAGCTTTGGATTTACACACATTTTGTCACACAATGTAAACACGTGCATGAATGCACACATCTATATGCATGGCTGCTTGTGCATTTGCCATCGACACATGGGCAGATGATATATATATATATATATATATATATATATATATATATATATATATATATATATACAAACTCATAAACTCATAAACATTTTCTCTACACACCTAACACAGATCTCATCCTATCACTCTGCAATGATCTTCCACCACCTCACTGCTAAAAAAATATCAAAAATGAAGGACCGACTGTCCGGCGACTTTGCCTTTTCTCTCGTTCCTCTTTCTCGGAGTCTTTTTCAGTACCTCTTGGTGCCAAAACCAATTTCACCCTCTTTCTGTCTGAGAGGGTCGAGATAGGCTGAAATCAATGGACGTGCGACTGGAAATCTCATTATAGGGCATTATGTGGGAGACATGTTGTTGTGATTACTCTGCAATATTACCTTTGCAGGCACATGTAAGAATAGCGGGCTGAAGGACACCAGGGTTAGATCCTTCTCAGCGCAATGTACTCAATCACTTGCATCGTCTTGATACGAGATCAAACAACTTGACTTTCAGAGTATAATATGGGATGCTTTTTCCCCTCTTTTGGAAACTTGAGTGTTAATGTGTGTGTCTACTACAAGGTTTACCAAAAGGTCACCGATGTCTTCCTGATTCGTTTGTTTTCCTTGCTGAGACCCTCAGCAAGCCTTAAAGCAACGCTACATATTAAACTGAACTTTAGTCATTTCTTGCTTACCTCATGCATTATAGTGATAGACAGTAAGGATCACTACATTTTTATTTACACACACTCAGGAGCAATTAAACTGCTCGGTAACTATTCAATGATAATAATAATGATGCGACATTGTGGAAAATTAATTTATTACATTTTTTTTGCTAAGAGCTGAATAAGAGGATAGATACCATTTATATATTCATGGGGCGATAGTCTGTTAGATTAACTTAACACTGCAAACATGGGGTCTAATGCTCTGCCCAAGGTCATACATTCACGTTATCAGCCAGTGTTGGACCTCAACCTACAAAAACCCACCTGTGTGGTATTACCAGTTGTTTTCTCCAGCACTGTGATCATCTCTAAATAAAAACATGTCAGACTAGCAGACTCGTGTCTAGCTGCGGTATGGTTTATAGGTATGTGCATTTTTATGTACACTGATATAACACTATAGCTCTGCATATCCTCTGCTTCCCCTTCCATTTTTCCATTTCTGTCTTCTCTCTATCGCTGATGTTGCCTGAAGCAATGCTGTCACTTTCCATCATGTTGTGTTCTAGTAGGTAAAAGTGATGCTACATGGGTGTGTTGTGTGTTGCTATGTATGTTTATTTTTTTCCCAGCTGGGCACAATTATATTATTATCATTTTTAATTTGTTGTTTTGAATTCAACACTGCCTCTTATAGTGAAGTGAAAATGAAAGGTGTCCAAGATATGCTGTTTTTTTTTCTTCTTTTAAAGAGATTGAGTTGTCAGCTATAGAAGACAAAGTGATAATACATGATCCGGACTATGTTTTACTTTCTATAAAAGCACATTGATTTCTTCACGCTCAGCCCTCACGAGAAAACAACAGCTGTAGACAATCCATAAAGATTGATTCATGAACGAGCCATAAATCCCAGCTTTCCACCTTTATCATGTAGAAGATAGACTTTTGGTAACTAATAAGAAAGAAAACACCAGTTGTGCTTTGTAGTGAAACAAAATGTCAGCTATTTATTTATGCAGCCAAACTCAATAATAACACATACTGATGCTGTGCGAAACATTATTAAGTACAATTTCAATTCCAGACTACAAAAATACAAGTAGAAGAACATAATCTTAAAGAAGTATGCTGAAGAGGTTAGAACACAAAATCTAGCTATTAACATCATCAACGTTATTCATCTGTAGTAACCTCTGAGATGGTTGGGTACAGTTTTTACTACTGTACATAGTAGTAAAAACTTTAGCCAACATAGAATGCAGTTATTTGTAAATCTTACAAAAACATATTTTAATCACAATAACACATTAAAAAACAGATTAAAAGCTTAAAATGAAACATTTTATTATTTCAGAAAAAAAATGTTTCCTCATTTTGTATATGATGGTAGCAGCATGTCTTAGAAAAGCTGTGATGGGGCAACTAAAGGCTAGAAAAATGAGTGGAACTAAAACAGCTGGAGGAACAACTAAATATAGATTAATTGGCAACTAATCAGTATTATGATTTGGCACAAAAAGAACTGTGTAGAGGCAGGAAAGAATTGGGAGTCTCACAAGTCTGCAAAAATCAGTTTTGGAATAATGTTCCCGCATGTAAAAATATGACTTTGAATATCTCATCATCTATAGTACATATGATAAAACGATTCAGAGAATCAGAAGAGGAAATCTCTGTGTAAGGACAAAAATCAGACATGATTCTATCATGGGAATCACTGCATGGGCTGAAGAATATTTCCAGAAATCACTGTCTGTGAACACAGTTGACTGTAGCATCCACAAATTCAGAAACTTGATCCAGAAACATTGCCATCTCGTCTGAGCCAGAGCTCCTTTATAATATACTGAGACAAACTGGAAAACTTCATGGACATCTCCTCTTCCAGACTGACATCTCATTGTCTGATGAGTCTCGATTTCTGCTGCATTAAGGGTCAAAACTTGAAGTCAACAACATGAAAACATCCATTCTGCCTTGTATCAAAAGTTTAAACTGGTTTCTTGAATGTGACAACGAGTTCAGTGTATTAATATGGTCACCAAACCTGAACCCAATAGAGGACCTTTGGGATGTGGTGGAAAGGGAAAGTCACATCATGGACAAATCTATGTTAAAATCGTGGATTGAAGCTGTTATGTCAATATGGACCAGAATCTCTGAGCAAAATTTCCAGCACTCCAACTCACAAAACTCAAAAAGCTACTAGTAAAACTACATATTATTGGTCAGATAATTGCTGTGGCTAACATCCATCCATCCAGTATGATTTAACAGAGTGTGCAGTAAGGGCCATTTTTCCCAGCCTTTCTGCTCTCTCATTCGGGGTTGTATGAAACATTAAAGCCAAACTCAGACCATCTATATTTTATACAGCATTTTGCAAACAACAGATGAATTAATTATATCGTGAAAGTGGGCATAACCTCTGCATCAGCGTATCACCATGGCCTATTTCTCTGCTTTTCTGAATGGGGAGTGAGGTTGGTGATGGCTGATGTTTGTGGCGGCCAACCACATATGTGAATATGCGAGTGTAGCTGTGTTGTGTACGTACGCGTGTGTCACTTCATCCCAGTCGAGCTGTACGTACGTGTGTGTTCATTTACAGCAGGGTTAGGTGTGCACTCTTGAAGGATTAATGAAAGCTCCGCTGTGCCCCTTCTGTGAAAAACAGCAACACTGATACACTCGCCTGCTCACCATCTCCTCTGTCCCTGACCATTATCACTTCCATAAAGACTTGCTTATATAATATGTCCAACCATTAATGGAAAATAACACTCGGCTCCAACAAAGGACAGAAATGTAATTACTGGTCTGAATAGCAGTGCTGCTCCTTATTCTTACCCAGAGAGAGGGGAAAGAGAGAGACAGACAGAGAGGGACAGAAAAGCAAGGGAAGGCGTGAGAGACCTGACAAGCATTTAGTGAAAGAGAAAATTATGAAGGGACAAGAAGAGTGTGGGTAAAAAGAACAAAGGCGGGAGGAAAGGTTATTGTGGGGAAAGGGCCATTATTAGTTCTTTTGTTGCTCTTCTCTAAATTTCCGTGCCATGTTGATTTGCTGTTGCAGTGTGCCGAGCAGATCTCGCTCTGACTTTTTTGACCTTGATGGCTTCGGGGCAGTAGGCCAATGAGTTGCTTACTGTTCCCCAGCATGAAAGACAAAAAACACATTGTTTGTCAGAGGCTTTGAAAAAGACCAAAAATGATGAATGATTATGTAACCTCTGTCTGGAACCTCCGTGGAACACGTTTGGGCTATAGGTTAAGTTTACAGAAGGGCTGTGCTCATGTTAAACTTATGGTGACAGTTGCCAAAGCCAAATGTTTAATTGGCTGACATAAGTGAAGAAATTTGCTCCGTGAAAAACAATTCAGTGCCTAATGTTTATCCTTTTATATGACTCCCCATATCCTGTCTATGTTGCATAATATTTGACTTGCATAAATGTATTTCTTTGCTCATCATAAAGTTGTGTTCTCGGGTATCCCGCTCGTTCATGTGACGAGAATACTATCAGGTCAAGACATATCAGGTGTCTTTGTCCTTAATCATGACAGAAGCATGAAACATGCCAAAGACTCTTGAGGGTAAAGACAGACAGCGACTACACGTGTGCTCACATTTGTGCCAACAGGCATGTGGCAAAGACAAAAGCCACTGAAACACTCAGTTACATCTCAAAGCAAGATGGACTGACAGCATTTTCAAGATGGACTTTCCTGCAAGAGAGCAGGTGTGTTTTTGTGTGTGTGTGTTCATGTGTTTGCCATAGAAATTTACTTGCTTCTGTGTGTCCTTTTGGTTCCAAGTCTGTCTGCCTGTGTTTATTTTTGGCCATGCATCTGAATACTTATTATGTTGAACAACAGTTTGCATGGCTGCATTATGAATCATCTGTGTGTCACAAATCACCCCCTGAACACAACTAACCTTCATGGTTCAACTTCTGGGTGAGTTCACGTGTTAGTCAGTGCGCAGATGTGGGTTGCCAACTTGTACGGACCCCCCGTGCATGTATTTTTATGCTGGGGGGAGATCTTTCGCAGTGGTCTCTGTATATAGATTTTTGGAGAAAAATTAACTGCTGGTTTGCTCTCTGCTCTGTTTGTATGTTTACAATACTGGGGTGAATTTCTGCATGTAGAGGTGAGATAGATAGATAGATAGATAGATAGATAGATAGATAGATAGATAGATAGATAGATAGATAGATAGATCGATAGTAGGGGTGCAACGATACACAAAATTCACGGTTCGATTCGATACTTTGGTGTTACGGTTCGATATTTTTTCGATACAAAAATATGTTCATGCCTTTTTAATTTGTCATTTATTAAAATTATAAATATATATTTTAATATAATATATTTTAGTACAGTTTTTAAATTTAATGTTGCTAAAACAACAAAATAATAATAATAAAAAAAATCTATCTGATTGAGGAATTACTCATCTTTGGAAAAGAGAGTCTATTACAGAGGAATGGCTCTTTCCAAAATAAAAGCTATACTATACGCTTCTTCTGGGCTATATTCTCAGGAGCATATTAAACATATCAGGTCCCCATAAGGAGAACCATGTGCTATCGGCTGTCTAAATGACTCGGGTAAAGTTTGTAGCATGCGTGCTTGTTGTTTTTGTCTGCTTCCACTTGTCTTTGCACTAGGATGATGTCGGCGTAAATGTGTAGTCATATTTGTTGTGTTCCCACTAGTGCTGTCAGCGTTAATCTCGTTAAAATAACATTAACGCCATAACGCGGCAAATCTCCGTTAACGAGTTACCGCAGATCGTCCCGTGCGTGGGGCTAGACGGTGTCAACATGTTAACAAGCTAACTGCGCTAACACACTAGTTCCCACTAATTGAGCATTGCGTGGCACATCGGACATACTGTTTTACTTTTGTCCATGACGCGCTTACCTTCAGGGTCATACGTCACATGAAAACCAAGATAGTTGCAAACGCCAGATCTGAATGAGGGTGGGGGAGGTTCAATTTCGGGTAGCATTGAGGCAGTTGCCATGTTGCAACGAGCTTAGCTTCTGTCTTGCTAGCTTGCGCTGCGCTCAGTGGATCTGCACTCGACAGTGCAACCTAGGCGGAGTAGTCGAACGCAGATCTGCTGTGCGCTCAACACAGACAGCATCGTCAGAAGAAAAGTTAATAAAATAAATAAATAATTTTGTATTGTTCGATACATATGCGTACCAAACCGAAAGCACTGTATCGAACGGTTCAATATCGATACGAGTATTGTTGCACCCCTAATAGATAGATAGATAGATAGTAGGGCTGCCACGATTAGTCGACTAGTCACGATTACGTCGACTATTAAAATCGTTGACAATGAATTTAATAGTCGACTCGTCGTTTGAAGCTTTGTAAGATCCCAAAAGACGCAGGAATGAGTAGAAGTATTTAAGAGTGTAATAACGGACTGAAACAGAAGATGGCAGCACTGCATGTACAAGGATGCCAGCTGCCGTTAAACCTCGAAGAAGAAGAAGCAGTGTCCCAGAATTCGTAGCGCGGCCCTACTCAGTTGTCAACAATGGCGGCAGCTAGTTAGTTTTTATATTACACATATTATTCTTTCTGGGTCACAAAATAAAGGTTTAACATATTTTCAGGCAAGAATGTAGCTGTGTAAACTTCAAATATCTGCTCAGTTTATCAAGACACCACATATTTTCAAAAGTGCTCCGACGTTTTGCGCTCCGATGTGGGTAACAGACGTCTCACCAACTCGATAGTTAGCCAGGGTTCAAGGCTCACTAGAGCCTGTGAGAACACCGGACTCCCGGCAAATCGTTTTCAAACCCACCGCCGTCTTTTGCTACTCAGGTTAAACATGTAATATAAGTCACTTAGATAACTTAAAAATGTTATTGTTTGGCTTTTTTTTAGTATTTTATTTATTCCTGAGTAAATCGGTTTGGCTGAGATTAAAGTTATAGTTTTTACACAGCTGAATAAATGTCAAGCAGACAACTGATTATCAGAAGTGTGAGATGCGTGAGAATATACTCCGGTGTCCTGTTATAATTTAGATAGCAAGGAACAGACGGCTGAGTTTATTAAAATCCACCGAAACAATCTGCAAATGTCATTAAAATTTAATAAACTATCCTCTTGTCTTTATTTTTAGTTAGCACATACCTTAAACACTTAAAGCTGTAAGCTAATGATAGTTATATAAGAGCAGATGCATGCTGGTGCAATAAGATGTAGGTTTTACATCCAATGGATGCATGATCTGATTAGTCGACTAATTGCAAAAATAATCGGTGACTAGTCGACTATCAAAATAATCGTTTGTGGCAGCCCTAATAGATAGATAGATAGATAGATAGATAGATGAGAAGTAAACAAACAGCACATTATTTTATGTTAGTGTCACTTTTACATTCAATTATGTCAACAAAATATTTTCATTTCTCTCTACAGACCCATTGTCCTCCCATTTCCTCATCACTTACTGGGAAGACGAAATGCTGACGATTAAAAATGTAAGCCTCTTTTCTTGAATAATTTATCAGTGAGTGGCATATGTTAAATATGTGTTGAAAGCATACATTAGATTTGTTTTGTATACAAATCAGCTCCAGGCATGCACCCTTAGGGGGGAGATTGTAGCCTGAGAGATTTGGCATATACTGATGGTTGTATTATTTAGATGTGCATAGATTTCTATTCCTATTCCTGCTGTTGCTTTTGTTAACTGCGTCTGATTATACCACCCATTATTTCAAGTGATGGATGGAAAGGAATTTAATATGCGAGGAGTGAAGCTTATTGAGATGTGCACATGATGGAAAAGATGTTTTTTTTTTTGTCTACACAAACTGCTGGTTTCATATTGTATTACAAAACAAAACAAACAAATAATAAAACAAATATGGTTAGTGCTCTGCCTGCATTCACACTAAGTAGTACATGTTTACAAGTAGTCATGTCTCAGTTAGACTGTATACAGGGTGAGATAAGGCCAGAGGTGATGTGTTGAATGTCAGAGATCATTCAAGCTGAGAGCTGACATACATCATGACTATCATTTACACATCTGCAAAAGGAAAAATCTACTGTTGAAATGTTACATGTTCAAAGAAATGACTCCAAGACAAGTGGCTTAAAAGACTTTTAATAGGTTTAAAACAATACAAACATATACTCATCGCCTGCTTTGTTAGTTACACTGTGTTAGTACACTTGAGAACTTCCTTATAATGCTTAAAGGCACAGATTAAAAAAGGTGCTGAACAAGGTGCTCAGAGTCCATAATGACATGACAGCATCACACAGTCGCTGCAGATTTTTTGGCAGTACATCCATGATGTCTTTCGCTGCAATCCAAAGGTCTTCTATTTTACTGAGCCTGTGTTCATTATAGCCTCAATTTCCTGTTCTTTGCTACAGGAGTGACGCCTGGCATGCGCTTCTGCTGCTGTAGCCCCCTGCCGTGTTTGACATAGCATTCAGAGATGCTCCTCTGCATACCTTTGATATAACAAGTAGTTATGTGACTTAATTTTGTCATCCTATCAGCTTCAACCACCCTTTCTATTCTCCTCTGACTTCTGGCATCAACATGGCATTTTCTCCCAGAGAACTACCGCTAATACGAATTTGTGTCTTTTTCAGACCATCCTTTCTAGAGATGGTTGTGTGAGAAACTCCCAGCAAATCAGCAGTTTCTGAAACACTCAGATCAGCCTGTCCGGCACAAGCAACCATGCCACGTTCAAAGTCACTACAGGGAGTGCAGCATTATTAGGCAAATGAGTATTTTGTCCACATCATCCTCTTCATGCATGTTGTCCTACTCCAAGCTGTATAGGCTCGAAAGCCTACTACCAATTAAGCATATTAGGTGATGTGCATCTCTGTAATGAGAAGGGGTGTGGTCTAATGACATCAACACCCTATATCAGGTGTGCATAATTATTAGGCAACGTCCTTTCCTTTGGCAAAATGGGTCAAAAGAAGAACAATAAAGTGTTTCATTCAAAATAGTCAACAGGGTCGCAAGAAGCGTGTGGAAAAACCAAGGCGCAAAATAACTGCCCATGAACTGAGAAAAGTCAAGCGTGCAGCTGCCAAGATGCCACTTGTCACCAGTTTGACCATATTTCAGACTGATGACTGATGAAATGAGAGTGAGTCTTGATGGGCCAGATGGATTGGCCCGTGGCCGGATTGGTAAAGGGCAGAGAGCTCCAGTCCGACTCAGACGCCAGCAAGGTGGAGGTGGAGTACTGGTTTGGGCTGGTATCATCAAAGATGAGCTTGTGGGGCCTTTTCGGGTTGAGGATGGAGTCAAGGCAAAGCAAGGCAAGGCAAGTTTATTTGTATAGCACAATTCAACAACAAGGTGATTCAAAGTGCTTTACAGAGACATTAGAAACAAAAACAAATAAAAAGCATGATTTAAAATTGATTAAAACAAGCAAACAAACAAACTAACTAATTAACAAACAAACAAACAAACAAAACAGTATATAAAATCAAAACAGATAAAATCAGAACAGTAGATAAAATCAGTAGTTAAATGTAAGTTTTGAAATTTAAGCTTAAAAGTGTGGATTTGGTGCTTTATTCAAATGCAGCTGAGAATAGGTGAGTCTTCAACCTGGATTTAAATAAACTGAGTGTTTCAGCTGATCTGAGGCTTTCTGGGAGTTTGTTCCAGATATAAGGAGCATAAAAGCTGAATGCAGCTTCTCCTCAAGCTCAACTCCCAGTCCTACTGCCAGTTCCTGGAAGACACCTTCTTCAAGCAGTGGTACAGGAAGAAGTCTGCATCCTTCAAGAAAAACATGATTTTCATGCAGGACAATGCTCCATCACACGCATCCAAGTACTCCACAGCGTGGCTGGCAAGAAAGGGTATAAAAGAAGAAAAACTAATGACATGGCCACCTTGTTCACCTGATCTGAACCCCATTGAGAACCTGTGGTCCATCATCAAATGTGAGATTTACAAGGAGGGAAAACAGTACACCTCTCTGAACAGTGTCTGGGAGGCTGTGGTTGCTGCTGCACGCAATGTTGATGGTGAACAGATCAAAACACTGACAGAATCCATGGATGGCAGGCTTTTGAGTGTCCTTGCAAAGAAAGGTGGCTATATTGGTCGCTGATTTGTTTTTGTTTTGTTTTTGAATGTCAGAAATGTATATTTGTGAATGTGGAGATGTTATATTGGTTTCACTGGTAAAAATAAATAATTGAAATGGGTATATATTTGTTTTTTGTTGAGTTGCCTAATAATTATGCACAGTAATAGTCACCTGCACACACAGATATCCCCCTAAAATAGCTAAAAGTAAAAACAAACTAAAAACTACTTCCAAAACCATTCAGCTTTGATATTAATGAGTTTTTTGGGTTCATTGAGAACATGGTTGTTGTTCAATAATAACATTATTCCTCAAAAATACAACTTGCCTAATAATTCTGCACTCCCTGTAGTATCACCGTTCTTCCCCATTCTGATGCTCAGTTTGAACTTTAGCGGGTCATCTTGATCACGTCAACAAGCCTAAATGCACTGAGTTGCTGCTTTGTAATTAGCTGATTGAGTTGTGTTAATGAGCTGATGAATTGGTCTTTGAGTGTACATACATAAGATTCAAAAAGAAAAACCTTTTCACGTTTTTAATGCCAAACGTTGGCCAGAGACACGTAGTGCAATAAGGTATTCAAGACCTGGCTGTTGTCATTACCACATCACAATGAAAAAGTTAATTATTTTGAGTAAAAGTGGAAACAAAGCGAGTCGGAGCGAAAGTGACAGAATTAAGAGTTATGGGGCAGGGAGAGAGAAGAATGAGAGGCAGAGGGTGGTGGGTGGGGGGGCTGAAGCATCTTACGCTAACACAGATCATGATCATCGTGTTGGCAGGATCTAAAAGATTAGACACATCAATAGTTTATGAATCTCCACAGAGTTGTGCTCAATTCCCTCTTCTATAAATTACTAAATAAGGGCATTTACATCACAGCAGCACTGCAAACTTTTTCCTTTTTTCCGCTCTTTCTTTTTATCTTTTTCTAGATGAAACTTGAACACAGTCCATTTGACCCTCATGAACTGAGTAATAAGAGAGACAGAAAGAGGGGGGAAATACTCCAAAAGTTGTTATTACTGCAGTGAATCACAAAAGAGGGATGTAGAGGACAAGAGAGAAAGAATGAAAGGGAAAAAAAGATGCAGTAAAGATGCGAGCACCTAAAAGACTGACATAATTAATAGATGTGGCCCGCCGATACACATGAATTATGCAACTTTTATATTCAAGAAAATTACAAACACAACCCATTGGGAGAGAATGGAGAGGAATCATTATCTGCAGACTTGAACCTTTGTAAAATGCACCAAATTTTTAATTATTAATCCACATAAACAAATAACACATGAATAAAGAACACAATAAAAAGCCACCCAATCCACAGGAGTTGTGCGAACTTTCTCTGTAACTTTCTGCGCGTGTGGAGAAGTAGATAGTGGAAAGAGGAAGCGAAGGGGAGAATTGGGAGGAAGCGAGTAAAATGATGTGATAATGAGAAAATTTAATTGGCCCAAGCGGATTGCTCAGCTTGTTTTGTATCACCTTCAAACCAGTTACTGAGCTACATATTCAAGTTAAGAACTTACAGTGAAAGTACATATCAAGACAGCAGCACATTGGAGATTTTTGAATGTGAACTACAAGAGGAAAAGATGTTCATTTTTACAAAGAAAATGATCAAATTAACACAAATCAAATCACATTCAGGAGGTAAACTGTTGTCCTGCGTCACGTGTTGTTATAGCAAGCAAATAAAAGTGCAGCTGTTACACAGGAGCACACGGACCCAGGCCATGCTACAACTGAAAACAAAAACTGCTCAGAAAAAACACCGAATGTGCTGGTAATTTTCTGCCATTACATGTTTTTTGTTTAAGTGTGTGTTTGTTTTTACAGATGGTAAATGGTAAAATTCTATGTATGATTAAAAAAAACCAATTTAAAAATAATTAAAATTCCTTCATTTTAAAACTGTACATTGTATTTTTGCAGATTTTATTTTCTGTCTGGATGTGTGTCTATTATTATCATTTAAATATAAGATAACAAATTTTAAAGTATTTAATATGCTTCATTTTCCTTTACCAAGATTAACGCTGCAAATCTGTTCAGCTGTAACTAAGTGAATAACCATTAGATACTGTACAGTAGCTGCGCTACACTGTACAATAGCTACTGATACCTACTAATGATTTTGTCATAGGAGCAGTAGCGTGTCTGAAGCTAACTATCACAAGGTTTTAGCTATCTGTCCAATTATCCATTCCCATGTATGCAAAGTGCTGGCCTTAGATAGATAAAAAGGTCACCTACTGAGAAGCCAGCTCCAGCCACATGTGTCGGCATCTAAATGTCACACTAAGCAGAGCCCTTGACTTTAAGCCTTGAAAATGTTTAAATGAATAAGTTGTAAAAATATGCACTCCCTGGAGAATTATTACAGAAGCTCTTTTCTGTACTTGGCTGCAAGGATGCTTATTTCTGCTGGTTTTGGGCATCCAGAGTCTTTCGGCTGACTGACATATTTGGGTGCGACCGTTAAAAGAACTGCAGTTTTTGTCAGTCCAGCAATTTTTTCCAAATACTGATGGATAGACATCAGGTACTTACAGAAGTAGTTGTGGGATCCCATCTGAGACTTACCAGTCCTGGAGAACCTTACTAGAGTGTGGTGTGGCAGCTTTGCCCTTCCTGTCTTTTATTCGCCTCTGGGAACTTTACACTCCTCCCTACCTTGGAAGGAGTACTGGGGGATGGATGTCTCCATCTCTGGGTGCAGAACAGGATAGAAGATGCAGGGTTTTTTTTTCCAAGCCAAACCAGTCAGAAGATTCATTTCATGGATAAACCAGCTGTGAAACTCCTGATAAAGCAAACTGTTTTAAATCACGTCATCATGGATTGTAATTTTAATTCATTCAAGCTGCGTTTTAAGCTCAATTAAAAAGAATTGTCCAGTCCGAAGACCCACGTATAGCATGCTCATGAAAACAGGACAGTGAATATGTCAGACTGGCTTAGGGGTGGTGTGGGTGAAGAGAGGGGAGGACAGGAGGACACCCTACGGAAACCACACAGTGATGCCCTGCAGTTGCTATGACTGGAAATGAGCAAGAAATTCAACACACACACACACACACACACACACACACACACACACACACACACACACACACACACGCAAAGGCCATGGTCACCTTCAACAAAGAGCAGCATACGTTTCACACCAAAAATATCAGTCTGAAATGCTCACACCAGCCGCCAATCAAATGCAGAGCTCTGAAATCTCTGTTTGGTGCCCTCCACCTGCTCACCAGCTACTCTACACAACTTCCACTGTCTCTTTTATTTCATATTTATTCTTATTTGATCAAGCTTGACTACATCCATCTTCATCCAAAAACACTGGTTTCCTGGTGTTATTGGTGAATAACACCATGTGATTGGTCAATAACACCAGGAGAGTGTCCTGTCCTGAGTGTAAACATTTATTCGCAGATAAAGCCAAGCCTGCATGACTGGAGTCTACAGTGAATAAAAATATCTGACATTAGGCACATATTATATGCATTCAAACCATCTCTCGCCATCTAACATGTGCAAAAACCATGATGCATTCGATCCCATTCTGTCCTGTAGAGGATCTTCTTCCATACCTCCTTCTGTTTCTATCCATAAACCATGAAAATGTGTGTTTATTTCTTTCCCCCCCACCAAAAACTGTCCAGGATTCAGTCAGCATGGCAGAGCAGAAGTGGCGTCTCCAGCTTTTTGTCTCTGTGGAGAGCAGGGGTTGTGTGGTTCCTAATTGCTGTGTGCCAAAGAGACCAAAAGAACCAATCAAAAAGGCCAATCTCTAAAGACTAGCCAAAGCTAATTTGTTAGCAACACACCTCCATTTAACTCTTCTTTTTCTTGGTCTCCTGATCCCAGTCTAGGGTTCATTTCTGTGCCACTGTGGTCATGACCTCTTCCTCCCTTTCTCTCTCTTCTTCTGTGGCTTCACTGGGAGTTCATCTTTGATGCCTCTCTGGTCGTGACCTGGCTCTGAATGATACGATGATGAGAGCGGTGACAAGAAGAAAAAAGAAAAGCCCTCTCCCTCTGCTTATAAAATTCTGTGTGTTTCTGTATCTTCAGTCACTATCTCGTCCCTGCACGCTGCGCGCTCCTGTGTGTGTTTCTGCATGTGTGTCTGAGCGTATGTGTGTGTTTGTGTATGTGTGTGTGAGGGACACACCTCAGGGAGCGTGAGAGCGGAGCAGCTGTGGTCAGAAAGAGAACACACACGTTAGCTTTGGGTTTCATCGTTGGCTTGTTCAGCGGGGAATCTGGCAGTCTGCTGAGAAGCTGGGAGTAAATGTGTGTATCGGTGATCACATGTCTTGCGAGGTTGTGTGTCCTGTCCTGTTACACGCCTGCTACCTTTTGCTTTGTCACTATCTGCAAGCTCTCTGTCTCGCTGCTCTTCTCTCTCTGAGGATCTACAACTTCAAAAGGCAGCTTTAAAAAGTGTCTGTTTCACACAGTCAACAAAAGCATTGCTGAGAAAACACACACGCACACACACATGGATGGACGCACAGTTTTTTCTGAGAACACACCTAGCATACTATCTCAGCAGGACTCAAAGGCCCCAGAGAATAAAGAAACAATCACTCTTTTATATTATAGTGATACTGGCATTTACAGCTGCCAAAGCACGACTTCCTTGAGGCAAGGTAAAGGGGAGGAAGTAAAGAAGGAGAGCGTTTTCTTGTGAAAAACTTTATTGTGAGTTGGCGTCTGCGCAGCCAGAAACAGATAAGCCCGTAGGTTTGGCTCAATTGTTCGAGTGAATCCACACGCAAGCTCACAAGCAAGAAGCAGCATGTTTTTCAGGGGGTCTCTTTGATAGCTGCATTAGCTCAAAGTGAGGAAGCCATGCAAATACAGTTGCAGGTCTGAGTGATGCAAGCTCAGAGCAACACTCCAAACTCCTCGTAAGCAGGTCACAGTTACACGCAGACAGCAACTAACAGAGGTGATCTGTGGCATGAAACCTCTGATGATGACAGTATTTACTGGTCCCAAAGTTTATATGTGTAAAGGAGAGGAATGGAGATCTGAGCAAAATTGTTTTGTTTTCTAGCGTAACTCAGGAAATGCTATGCCAGTACACAAAAATACCTGAATATATTTTCATCTAAAACATACAATCTGAATGCTTTACATCAACATAAAAAAATTCAAAACTGCTCACAAAAAAGGCCATTTGTACAAGTTGTGCATACGCTCCTGTAGTTACGTTTTAAAGCTAAACAATGACTATCAGCTGGGTGTGTGTATGCAGAACGTGCAGAACTAAAATCACTGTAACACCACAACCAGTTGGTTCTGATGCCTAAACTTACCAACACAATTGAAAATGAAGGTAAGTGAGACAAGTTAGAAATGATTTAAGATAAATTGGAAATTTGCAAAGTATCCTGTTTTCAGGCAAAATTTTAAAAATGCATGATTTAAAAAGAAAAAAATCAGACGGTCATTTAAGAAAAGACAGTCTGGATGAAAAAAAAATCTCTGCTGCCCATTAAAACAATTTCTTTGTTGCAGTTCATTTAGCTTATCCAAATCTGGTGGCCAGAAATGACACCAACATAAATATTACCAGTTACATTAGTCTAAATATTTATATCTGTCCAAGCGAGGATTTATATCGCATTCGCAGCATTTTTTACAGTGCAGTGAGTACTTGTTGTTCAGACTGCTGTGATCCTGGATGGACGGATGGTCTGGACTGTTTGAGATTTGTGGAAAAATCTTTAAAGCAGCACTAAGTGCTGTTAAACGTCCCTGTCTGTTGTTTAAAAAGGCCCATCTCTACAGGAGTGCAAAAGCATGCATTGCACATCTCACTTCACTTTAATATTTTGAATTCTTAGATAAAAACAGAAAAACAGATACGTGTAGGTGAAGTGAGCCAAAAACCTCTACTCTATTTCAAAAGGAAATGTCTTGCTCACCTCTACCAATTAGATGATGATTTAAGCTAATAGGTAGGGGTGAGCCGTACAAGCTAGGCAACACAAATATATAATTATAGCTAATTATGTATAAATACTCATGCGTTCATGTTGCAGCTCACCCTGTAAATTCAGGGAACAGCTAGAATCTCGTTTAGCTCTGGATAGAAAAACGTGTACCTTCCTCTTGTGCTGAAGAGCAGACTGTGAGGATATGAATAAAGTGAGGCACTGATAAAAACCTGCCTTTAAAGGAGAGCTACAGTATCCAGGAGATTTTATTACCATGGTTTGACATACAGTTACAGTTAGGGACAGAAATTTTGGTGACGCCACAAATTAAAATGAAACAATCAAGTGCAAACTGTCAGCTTTAATTGCTGCTTTAATTTAACTGCAATAGCTGCTGAGCAATTGCATCAATTTTTAAATCCATCCATTTAAAAAATACTGCTGTGTATTCGTTTTGCAAAAAAATGGATGCTTAGTTATTTGACACGAATTTGAGATATGAATATCGGAACAACAACAAAAAAAACCCCTCATCAAAGCACAAAGTAGATAATTGGTACCAGTACTGCTTGTGGTAATAGTGTTTCTTTTAATGCCTGGAATCAGAGAGCTTGATCTGACAGCAATAGAGTAGCCTAATGATCCTTTTAAAGGATGATTTGAAGTTGAATCTATTTTAATCTGTTGTCACCTTGGGAGACTAACGCACTGGTTCTGTGTGAACTAATTGGATTTCCAAATGTATACTGAAAAAAGTTTAATTAGATATTCATCACGTGGGAAACTACAATGCAATCATAAACTTAAGTTTCCTCACTGCAGGTACAATTCCTGTTGCACATTAGTCTCCCTGTCCTGTGCAGAAAATCATTTGTTTCATGTCGCTCCACCTTCTTGTATAGGTCAATAACCTTAGCAGACAACTAAGACTATGACCATGACAATGTTTGGAAACACACTGGATTCATTTTCCATTTTGCTCTGTTCAACTTACCTCACAGTTTGAAAGTGAATACAACCATCACAGAAACGGAGAATCCAGCCTAAGACGTGTTTTACTGCCCATCATTGTCACTTGTTCTCCTCTTTCTAACCCCTGAAGGGAGATCTCCATTGTTTAAGCTCTCAGTAGCAAAAGTGTCCCCATTGAGGTCAGCAGGGGTCAAGACTGACAACACTGACTTTAGCTGCTGGTTGTTTCCCCTTAAGCTCTGTTGAGTTTGGTATAAGCTATATCACTCATAGGGAGAGGCAAAACAGTTCGACCTGTTCTCATTCCCAGGGCATCAAATGCTGTCGTTTTGTAAAAGCCGCTGTCCTTTGGCGTAGGTGCAGTGACGCACCGGGTTTGCGGTAACAGCGAGATGGCTCTCGCTCCTAACTTGTCACTTTGCACTTCAGTTAAACGCACACAGCAAGTATCCTTTTTCAGCTTGCAGGATTAATGCTGAGATGGGGCCGCTTTTATTCACGCTGTACACGGCGTTTTACTAGATTTCTAAAAACGGGGTTCTAGTCTGCCGTGTTTGTCGTTGAATAGTATGGCAATTTTTGCTTACAGAGTTTGTTTTTAACTTTTTTACGTTTTTCATAATTCAATCCAACTTTATGTATTATGTGTTTTATTTAGTTTATATTTTTTGCTATTTTGTGTTATCTATTGTTCTTCACTTATTTACTGTACAACACTTTGGCCCTGTGCTGGCTATTTTAAAGTGCTTTATAAATAAAGTTGGATTGGATTCTAATAAATTCAAAAAGCTGCAGTGCTTTTACTCTCATTTGCTCATTAGCTGGCAACCTTTACTGTCTGGAACAAATGCGCAGTAATGAGGGGAAGACAGAGAGAAGCATCGTCACAGTTTTGCCTGGACTGCATGAAGAGCAGGGAACACAGTGCACTTTTGAATAGCTGTTACACTGAAATTTAAGCCTAGGTAAACACTTTATTGTTGAATACAGTAACTTCAGCTCACTTTATTTCACATCACAGAGGCTGTAGCTTAATTTAGGGTAATATTGTTTGTAGAGCTGGGCGATATGAGATTTTTTCATATCACGATATGTTTTTTTCATTTCAGGCGATAACGATATCTATCACGATATAAGCCAAATAACTATATTTGTAAGATTTAAATGTGCCGTTGCTCACAAGTAAAATGTGAAATAATCAGCAGCTTGTTTTTATTTAAATATTTATTTCCCATAATAAGTTCAACAGGGTAGATGTACTTAAGGAACATGAGACTTTTTCAGATAAATAAAGGCAAATATTGCAAACTACACAAAAGGCAGCCGCTAAAGCGTTTAAGTTTCAAAATAGAACAAACGAAACAGACTAAATTGTCAATTCCACTTAGAAACAAAATATTAATTCTAAAAATAAATCTTAGTTTGTTTTACAGAAGAACAGACAAAACTGACTAACTTTTGTCAATATCAAATAAACTGAGAACTAAAAGGAAATTCTCAATCTCTCCTTGTTGTATAGCTGAGCTTTTCAAACAGTTTTAACAGTTACTTTAGTCTGACAAAAGCCGAATGACGAATTAGCGCTTCCAGTCAGAGACTGAGGCTACGTCCACACGTACACGGGTATTTTTGAAAACGGAGATTTTCCGTTTTCGTTTTAAAAAATAATCCCGTCCACACATAAAGGCAGAAATGAAGGAAAACGCTGCTATGAACATGCCAAAGCAGCAGGTGGCGCTAGATTCCTAACCGTGCAGAAATGTTGGCCAATCAGAAGTCTAGAAGCCTCGGTGGGAAAAAGTAAACAAAGCTGGGGCATAGAAGCAGAACCGAGTCGTATGTGTGGAGGGACAGTAACTGTGTGTATATGTAAGCATTTAAACACTGCAGAGAGTAGAATTAACAGTATTGTAGAAATTCATTTCACCGAAACAATAACGTGGCGCACAGTGTGACGCATGCACCAGTTTATTGTATTTCCAGACTTGCTTTCGGCACAATTTACAGTGCACGCTACTCTATTTTTGTCAGACTTGAAATAGCCGAAATACCTTCACACTACGGAACTTCTATGGCTCTTCCGTTCGACAATCTCTCCGGCGTTGGAACCATTATCTGTTTTCTCTTCGGTCACGCTCGGTTGATTTTTCTAGTCGGCACACTCATTTCCTCCATTACCCGCTGGCTGCTTCCCAAACAAACACACGTGCGGTTTGGCACTTGTGCTGTACACAAGTCACGCGACGTGACGCTGCGGCTGTGATTGGTTCGGCTCTGCGCTACTTAATTTGGATTGGCTGATCTTTTTTTTTTTTTTTTTTTTTTTTAAGAGGACAAGAGCGACGAGGTCTATCGCGATAGCTTAATTTCTCTATCGAGTAAAAGTTATATCGCGATACATATCGTTATCGTTCTATCGCCCAGCTCTAATTGTTTGATATAATATTTATCCTAAATCGCTCACCGGTTACCCACAAGCCCACTTTTACTTTTTCTTTTTTTAAATGAAAGACTCAACTGGTTTAAAAAAAAAAAAATCACTCAAATTTTTGCTTCTTTCGTCAGCTCACCATCATTTAAGGAACTAAACCCCATGATAATTTTATATATGAACACCTGAATTTTGCTTTAGGACAGGCTGAAAAATGTAAACCCATCCTTCAGAGGCACGCTCTTCCTCCAGATCAATTAAAAGAAATGTGCCTGCTCTCTTCAGTGCTTCATAAATAAACAGCACCAAGCTCAATACCACCAGCTTGTTGAGTAATAGTTTGTGTTGCCCTCTCTGGCCTGCAGAATAGCTGTTTAAATGAGATTAGTCTTGACAAGTGAACTTCATCTGGCAATAAAAGCCCCTTTTTATCCGCAAAGCAAACATTAGAGCCGCCCACCGAATGAATACCTAACTCCTGAATTACCATAAGAATAGCTCAGCTGAGTACACTCATAATACTTAAACTAACAGTACAGCACACACACACACTCGTGCGCGCACACACATATGCACCCCGGCCACGCTAATGAGTAGTTTCACTGTTTGAGATCGCTGCCTTGTTAGGGGTGGTGGCCGCAGTAGCAGCGTCGCCGTGACGATGAGCAGGAGGAATGTCGAGAAGCAGACAATATTGTTCTGAAGCGTCCATCCAAAATCCCATCACCCCTTAACCCCCCGAATGTTGTCACTCCCAGTGCAAACTTCTTCCAAGACCTCCTCGGGGATGTCAGGACATCTCTGGCTCCGATTGTTATTTTATCTCCGAGAGCTTTTTTAGTTCTAGACTTAAACTTTCAGCTGCTTCTCATCTGCTCCCAGAGCTACTCTGTAGGATGCTGAACTTCTGGCTCTCTACTGCAGACTCCCCTCTAATATATCCATTCCTGTGAGTCTGGGTCCTTCAGACTCTCTAGACCCATGAGGAGAATCATAAACCATGTAATGCCAGAAACCCCCCCCCCCCCCCCCCCACCACCACCACCCAGCTCTTTGTCTCCCACCATTGCTCCTCATAGTGGTCCCCCCCCACCACCAAACCCAGGGGACCTCAGGCCCAGGCTGACCAGAGCTGGAGAAGGGTGCAGAAAGCAGGCCGTTGGTTCCCAGGACTGCTGCGCACTTGTCATGTAAATGAAGAAGTCACAACCAATTAGAGTAATTGCAGCGCATCGCCCCGTCTTCAGCATGGCTACCGAGCTGAGGAGGGGCATGAGAGGGAAGCAGGGAGGGAGGAAAGGACGGGATATGGAGAAGCGAAATATGGGAATGATGTGGAGGAGAACAGTGAGGAAGAAATGGAGTGAGAGATGACGTGATAAACAGAAACAAGAAGAAAAGCACAAAAACATTAGTTTTATATATGTATGTATATATATATATATATATATATATATATATATACTTATTAAGTACATACTTATTAAGTACAGTACTCTAATATTCTGACAGTAGAGCCATGTAAACCCTGCCCACTACAGCACTATTAATCTTCGCAAGCTGAGTATTCATAAAGACCATCAACTAGATCATTAGCAGTCAGTAGTGTGGTAGACTGACAACACTGGATATTCTTTGCAGGTAATTATATCAATATTTTAATGGTTAAAGAATAATTTCCTAATCATTTTTTACATTTTACTGCTAATATTTCTACTTAGATCTTATAACATTTTACCATAAAAAGTTTTACAATTTTTGTAAAGGAGCAGTCTTTCCTCATATGGCTGCACTTTTTAAAAACCTGTTGTTACATTTAATCACAATTTGTAATGAATTCATAGCTGCTATGCACATAAGAAAAGAAATAATGGGCCAGTAAGGACTGTACATTTCTACACAAGTGCATGCAAGTGTGCGTTGTGTGTGTGTGTGTGTGTGTGTGTGTGGGGAGAAAGGATGAGTGGGTGTATCACAGCAGGTGGTGGGAGCTAATGGAACCCCCTCTGGCCTATCAAGAGTAGGGGGTGATGGTGTGAGGGAAAGTGTGCGTGTGTGTGTTTGTGAGTGATAGAGAAGAATGTGTGTCTGTGCATGTTACAATAATAGTTGTGTATCTTTGCAGCCAGTGCAGCGGCAGAATGAAAAGTCAGGAGGAACTGTTAGTAAGAAACTGATGATTCTAAATCGAAAAGAGAACCAGATTCACGGGTCCACGTATGAAATAAGCTCTGTTTAACCAGCTTCTCACATCATCATCATCATTGCATCATCTTCTTTAGTAGTAAGTGCATGTAACACTTTTCAGTTGCATATTCATATATGAAAGTTATACAAATTAAGGTTCTGGAGTTGAGTTTGGGTTCATGTACCCATATCTAACAAAAGTCTGAATAATGACGTGATATTCTACCCATATATCCATATTGTATTTTTTGAGAATTCAGAGTTTATTAGCTGCACATGGCTCATGTAAATCCTCTGGTCCACTATATCCTAGTGGCAATAGAACAGAGTGGCAGAGCATCCTGTATAGGATTGAGATCTGGTGACGAGGACATTTGAATTACAGTGAACTCATTGAACTCGTTGAAGAAATCATTTTCAGATGATTTGAGCTTTGTGACATGGTGTGTTATCCTGAACAGTTTGACATGAAAGCTGCGGGTCATAAATGAATTCTGAACCTAACGTCTAACAGTCGCAATAGAAATTGAGAGTCACCAGATCTGGCAACGTTTTTTCCAGTTTGAGTTACTGTTGCCGTCCTGTCAGCTCAAAGCAGTTTGGCCATTCTTTTCTGATGTCAGACATGAGCAAAGCGTTTTTACTCAGAGAACTGCCCCTCACTAGATATTTTATGTTTTTTAGACCATTCTCTGACAAACTTTATGGTGTTGTGGGAAAATGACAGTAGTTTAGCAGTTTCTGAAATACTCAGTCCACTCTGTCTGGAAACAACAACCATGACAGCTCAAAGTCATCTGCTCGGTTTGAACTTTAGCCGGTTGTCTTCACTATCAGAAATCTGTTCACTATTTTCATTACAAATTATATCAGTAAGGAAGCTGACTAAATATTCACTGATAATTTATGGCAAAGGGGTGGGATTAAATAAGTGTATACTTCTTCCCACTCCCTTTCAACATGTAAATTAATCAGAATGGTTTTTTGTATGTAATTTGTATAGTATTTTTTTCTCTCTTATTTCTTTTCTAAATGTACTTGTATATTGTTCACATGTTGAAATAAATTACCAATCAGTCAATCAATCAATCAATCAATCACTACGTCTACATGCATAAATGTACTTAGTTGCTGCCATATGATTGGCTGATTAGATATTTGCAATAATGAGCAGGTGAACCGTGTGTGTGTGTTAGAACATCATGTTATAGACAACAATAATTTTATCTTCTGTTAACTATCAAACTGTTAATTGTTCCTTAGTGTGCCTTGTTGTGAGAAAAATTATGGTTGTAGATTTGCAATCATCATTGCCGACAGACAGCACATGCAGGAGTTACATGCATTGCATGTATTTATCCAGAAATATCCATTTGCCCTTTCTGCAGAGCCACACAATTCCCCCCCAAATGGACCACACAACATGCCCAACAAAGAAATAAAAAAGCGTACATGATTATAAATGTACAATTGAGCTTTCACAGGAGGAATCAATGTTATAGGCATTCAAATGAGCATAAAGAGTGAGAGGGGTTTGTTAAAGATAAAAAGGATTTAGGTGGAAAAGAGTTTGAAGAAAATGGATGAAGAGACAGAGGGGAAGGCAATGGACAAAGAGAGGAAGACAGCTTTTAGGCCTGGGGCTTGAGTCTTCACCTCTGTGGTCAGTCAGCATGTAATTTAATGCTTCTTGTCCATCCATCCTTCCATCAGACCTGCCTGTCTGTGGGCTTCAGCGCTCGAGGCAACCTATACAACTTACAAAAACACACCATAGCTATTAAAGTCAGTGAGTAAGTTTGTGTGTGTGTGCCTCTGTGTGTGTGAATAAAGGCCACTTGTAATGTACATTGAGAGCAGAGGTCTAGACAAGGTTGTTAAGAGAACGATGCTTCTAGATCTTTTCCTCCCCCAAATTGCCAATGAGAGCATGCTTCTGTAGTTTAAGACATGCACTTAACGGTGAGTACTTATACATAACACATATAAACAAAGCAGGGAAGCCATACACCAAAAGGTGTAGTCTAAACAAAGAAGTTTTGACCATAAACTTATGAAGATCCTTCATATTTTCTACCTATCTGAAAAAAAAGGAAGCAGTGGTCTATCTATCTATCTATCTATCTATCTATCTATCTATCTATCTATCTATCTATCTATCTATCTATCTATCTATCTATCTATCTATCTATCTATCTATCTATCTATCTATCTATCTATCCATCCATCCATCCATCCATCCATCCATCCATCCATCCATATGCATCCGGTCTAGAAGAGCTCACTTAATGTCTATGAGGAAATCAACTCTACAAAATAAGTCCTTCCACCTAATAAAATGAAAGGGTTTCAGTGCAAGAATGAAAATGTTTTCCTGTATAGAAAATAAAAAAAAATCTTATGAAATAAGATGAAATTTGTGTTTTACTGCAAATTACTCACAGCCACACATGTATTCACATATGCCATATTTGGTGTGTCTCAATCCATTATTTTTTAATGCTGTATGAATATTCCCA
This sequence comes from Mchenga conophoros, assembly GCF_057382185.1. Taxonomy (NCBI): domain Eukaryota; kingdom Metazoa; phylum Chordata; class Actinopteri; order Cichliformes; family Cichlidae; genus Mchenga; species Mchenga conophoros. Next base: position 14,172,851 of record NC_140537.1, read on the forward strand.
CACACCACTTCCTAGCCTCGCTTGTGTGTGTGGGTGTGTGTGCATGCGTGCGTGTGTGTGTGTGCCAGAGGCCTCTCCCAAGGATAAGTGAAGATTCAATATGTCTGCCTCCATTTAAGCACTGAAACATTCATGCCAACCAGCACAGACGGAGACACACACACACACACACACACACACACACACACACACACACACACACACACACACACACACACACACACACGTGAGTACTGCAACTCTCACTTTGTGTCTGTATTGTGGTCAGCTTAGGAAACTGCACAAAAGTCCATTGGATTTAAATCGTTTTTTAAGTGTAACTTTTGATAATTGGTCATTGTGCACTTTTGAATTTTGAATTCCTGATGCTGCTCTTCGAACCTTTAAGTTCAACGCATCCAAGCATTTTCTGTTCTACTGCACACTGGCCCAGTAAGCCACAGCAATGACTGGGGTGTATATGTTTCTCTTCTTATGAATTATGAACACAGTTAGCTCTTTTGTTTATGAATTATTACTGATCTGCCTGCCTCCGCAGGATAGTTGCTGGAACAAATGCATTTACGCTGTAACCAATTGCATTATTGCCTTTTTATTTTCATACATATTTGTTGTATCGAGAGCAAGTTGTTTGGGGTCGAGCCCAAAACAAAACAACTCATTTCCGAAACACGCTTTTCATTAGGAGAAAACAAATGTTTATTTTACCAGCATTTTGTGAGGAGTCATGAATAAATATGGTGTTTGTCTCTGAGGTAAATAAAACAACAATGCAGTGGAGAACAGACGAGATGGAGAGGAAACCGAAATGTGCTATGGATCTCTGTGGACTTCTGGTCACAGCCGGAAAACGGAGCGCAGGCGTAAAATTACAGATCTGGTATCTTCTGTGGGAATGATTTTCAATGTTAGAGATTAGATTCACAGCAAACGAGATGGCGACAGTGACTGTTTTATAAATACAGTCTAAAATGAATTAAGAGAGAAAAGCATGATGGGGGGTGACTCCAGACGGGGGGAAAAATTTAAGTAAAAAAAACTAGACAAAAAACAGAGAAGAGTCATGAATATAGAATGTGTGTTCCTTGTGATTTAAATATTCATGACATGACGATTAGTATGTCATAACGGCATTATCAGCTTCAGCAGCCAAAAGACGAGAAAACTCTGGCTTGATTGATCTCATCAGGACATCATCAATAATGGATAACTTCAATCACAGTACGGGGAGCACACACTCGCACACACACGCAGGCATGCGTGAGCACAACCCCAAAATGCACAAACAATTACGACACAATCTGCAATTTAAGCCTGCCGTTTAAATCAGTCTTACTCTCAGTGCAAACACATCATCTCACCATGATTCGGGTTCTTTAGTTGCTAAGTGAGAAAATATTTATTATAACTGATAATTCTTTTTTAAATGTACTAATTGAGCTCTACAGGATGAAATACCCTAAATCTTCGAGCTAGTAGTCAAATAATGCCTGGAGTCTCAAATTAAAAATTGCTTTTTCAAGCGTAAACAAGTAAAGACATCTAAATATAACCAAGAAAAACAAACCCAGATTAAACAACATGATGAAATTTTTAGCTGCCCTTCAGAAAGACGCATGCAGGCATTTTTCAATCTGCCACCCTCATCACCAGGAGGACATAGCTTACTAACAAAAAGCTGCTTTCTGTACTCACTCAGTGATAATTTAGGTTCATACTTTAAGATGTGATAACGTTATTGTTAAACCATGTAGAACAATACATTAAAAAAAATCAATTTGTGTTATATCTTGTGTAATCTCAATAGATATTTGGGATTCAGGTATTGGTTTTAGTTTGATATTGCAAAGAATTTTTTGCTAGCAAGAGTTGGTGCTGCTCCCCCAAAGTGAAGGTGGGACTAGGGTTAGGGTTAGCACAGATGATGACTTAGCCCTTAGAGTGTTAACATGTGTCCACAGAGGAAGCGACTTACTGTGACATGGTAACCAGACAACAAAAAATTACCCTTTTGTCATTTTGAGTGACTTCAGATAAAAAAAAACAAACCCCAGAGGAAACAAAAAGATAGTGGGTCGCAAGCAAAACTTTTCTTGCATTTGAGTTGAGTGATTACCAATTATGAGCTGATAACAGATACTTTTTAGAGAGTAACCTACGTAACCGGAGCCTGGAACCATTAGCCTGTGACCAACTCACAGAACGCGAGATTAATCAAAAAAATGAAGCCAATACTCAAGTGCTTTAAACCCACAATGTTTCTGTAGGCCACAAAATGGCGATAGCTGTGGTTTCAAAGACTTCTATTCCTATCGAAGTCTAAAACAGCTTTTGGTACTGACCTAACAGTGTAAACACTCTCCTAATGCATTCATGGGCTCAGTCCCTTGTTTTGGGTCATGCTAATTAGAAAAATAAGTCTATTCTGTAAATCTTGGTCATACCGTGTGTCAAAAGATTATCTGTGCTAGCAAACAGAACGGTCATTGGCTGACGACTTGTTGGTCTCAAATTGTTAGCCCGTGAGTGCGTTTCACAGTCAGACCTGCATGATTTGTCACATCTGTTTTTTGCAACCAAGATAGGTCATGATAGGTAAATCCATGTTTTATACTGTCTATGGACCAATCGCCAGCTTCAAAACGATGCACAATGAGCAAACTGCTTCCTGAGTGGACGCAGAGTAAGGTACAGAAGGTGCTGTACTCATAGGACTCCAATGTTTTGTTAACCTATCCAGCAACCCCAACATTCACAGTCTGTAAACTGTGTGGGTGGGACCTTCTCACCGCAGACTGTTTATGAACGTAGGTGCCTTTCCTACCCTTCCCCCTTTTTTGCCACATGAACTTCTGCATTTGTTTGAGGAAGGAGGGACTTTCCTTAAATGACGGATTCTGTTGCTGTGAGAACAGAGTCAGTGAATATTCATGTCTTCTATAATGACTTACTTAATTTACTGGCTATACATTTCTTTTACTGTTGAAGTAAGTGGTGACAAAACGTATATCATACTCATTAATCTTGAAAGGAGGAAACTCATGTGGTGAAACATTTGACTGTTTTTTCAAGTTAAGTGTTTATTTATTATTTAAACATGAATTAAGTGAAATAACTGCCATTTACCATTAAAAAATACATTCGATCTAAAAGCGATTTGAGTACAAGTAATAAAAACTATTCGTTTCACGTCAAAAACATTTTTCTTCCAGTAATTAAGATGCCCTTCATGTTGAAAAGTTATAGCGGTCCAACTATCCATCTTAATATTGATGAACAACTGGACTTGAATTGGAATCAAGATGAATGAGAACAGAGCTTCATCATCCAAGTGAAAGCCTGGGTTGTCACAGCAGCACTTGCACGTCATTTTGTCCTTCTGTAACCCTGACAGGTGAACAACTTTGTTGACCTCATTGCAGTCGCGTCTGCCAAGGAGCAGGGTACATTATGTATTGAATAAACAGGCAGTTCTTGAAGCTGATGTGCTGGAGGTAGGAAAAATTACAATGGGTTAGGATCTGAGACATGTTGACGAGGGACAAATTGTGATGACATGATGACTGTGTCAGGCCAGGTCAGGACATCTCCCCTTATGCAGTGATTAGGAAAAGACAACATTTGAAACGACAACAGTGCAAGCGATAAAAGCAGCTTGCACTACTGCACTTTTCTACTGCTGGGAATAACCCAGGGTTCTGGCATTCATGTGGACATTATGTTGTCTCGCACCACTTACTTCAACATAACTGCAGACCAACCACAACTTTTCATGGTGGCTGTGGCCTCATTTGTAAAAAATGCGTGCCATTTAACAAATGTAAAAACTGTGTAACATGATGAGAGTTTAAGGTTTTGACTTGATCTTTGCAATCCCCACTTCTCAATTGACTGAGCATCTATGATCTACTTGAGGATCTACTGCTAATGCCTCAGTGCCTTCAGAGGTTCAGAGCAGCAGTCACGTGAGTAATAAATGACTGAGCTGTTATGGTCATGAAATTACTACTGTAATAACACCAGAGATGTCAGTAATATAAAGAGGATCTAAGAGTTTATCAAACAAATGCTACTGTGGTTTCTCTCCTCTTCCTTCTTGTTAGAAAGCCTTTTTATTTTATTTTATTTCATATGAGACGTGTGGTCTTTTGTGTAAAGTGCTCCGTTTGTGTACAGGGGTGTCCTGGTGTCTAGACAAACCTACATGTAAAGTTCATTCATATGCTCTTATAGTATGTGAACCTCCCTTGCACACTCACTACTCTCCCTCCATCATCATCTCTCTCTGAGCCACAGTAGGTCTTACTGTACTTAGACATCATACAATTTAAATGAGGCTTCCCTTTGAACCACAGTATATTTGTCTGCCTGAAAGTTAAAGTGGATTTACAGTTTTATTTCAACCCGGCATTTTTCCATAAATGCAGCTATTGTGGCTCCAAAGCCCCTTTCAGGCGTGGATGTATTGGTGGCTTAAAGTAATGCCTTTTATCATAGTCACTTTTAAATTAATGTTCCTCTCATTCAGATGCATAGCTGGGTCTAGAAATGTTGAAACCGTGGCAAACCTTTCATAATGTATACCATGGTACTAAAGCTCTGGAATGAACAAAAATATTATATTAGCTACTGATTCTTTTAACACAGTCCCTCACCCTCAGTGCCTTAAACATAATTGGATAAATTAAAAATAAAGTAAATGTGATCCTTAATTAATGTTTAATGCTTGCTCAGAGTTCTTTGTAGTCAATGATGCCTGGAACTCACTGGCATCAAAGATCGCCATCTTTATTTTATGGAAAGGTGATCAGATTGCTTATTCAGACATGAGCCAAAATGCTGATTAATGCAAAGGAGTGCGTGTCTAAAAGGTGATTAAAAGTCATGTTAACTCTATTATTAACTCTGCAAATCTGGGCTACTGTGCAAGATGACCTAATCACCTTCACCATTCATCTGCACAGACTGATTAGTTGTGAGACTGTAGATAACTTTCCATTGAATGTCTTCCTACAGAAAAGGCAGTGCCAGCCTTCAGTAAAATGTTTTGTGTGTTCCAAAAAGTAACAAAAAAATGAATCATTTAATGTAATGGCTTGCTAGACTAGCCATTTAAGGGCTAGCATCAGCTAGTGATGAGAAATCACAAGAACAGCCTGTTACATTTCTGTCTGTGTGTTACTGGTAACTTTTTAATATCTTTTAAATTCTCAATTGTGGGTTTGTCTTTACAAAATTCAACAACATTGTTTGTTCATTTCACCTCTGGATGCAAGTTTTTGTTACATGTTACCTTGTAACAACTTCTTATAGTATTAAGAGGTGAGCATTTGGTCTGGCCACTTTTAGTCTTTTCTGCCAGCATGGCTATGATTTATGAATGAATGTCTCCACCTCCACTGAAAAGGTAGAAGACTTCACACTTCACACCACACCATTACAGACTACAACAGACTTCACTGGTGTTTAGAGCAGCTACCATACTACTGTTTGGCATATCCACCGAGGGAGATGTCTTAAATGACCCTCTGCCGACATTGTTCCTGGTTTACTTTGGATGCACAATGAGCTGTAGCACATTTATTTTCAGACCAGGCTGCTTCAGTTAACAACAGAGCAGACACCACAGGAACACCACAGTTTCCCTAGTTGTGTTGCCTTTCAAAATGGTGCATTTCCCCTTCTGTCTCTGCCTCAGTACTCAAATCTTTTTGCCCATTTGATTTGGCTCCTCTGTGGGTTACACTAATACAGCTGACCATCAAACTGAAATGACCTACTAAAGTCCTTGTAATGCTAGAGAGGGTAATCATGAGCATTGCATCTAGCTACCAAGTTTCCTGAGAACACTTCTGACAGTGTGAACACAGTAAAATTCAGCCTCATGCCCATAAAAAAAGAATAGTCATGTGGGCACAGATGAATGTCACAGTTATCCAGATTTGTGCGACTCCTGATTCCTCTAGATTTTTATGTTTGAGGTCAAAAGTACAAACTCTAAACCAAACATTTAATTCAATTCAATTTAGTCTTAATTGTATAACACCAAATCACAACAGCAGTCACTGCAAGACGCTGCAATAATACAAAGAAACCCCAACTGTCAGACTACCTCCTGTAAGCAAGCACTTGGTGACAGTGGGAAGGAAAATTTCCCTTTGGACAGGAAGAAACCTCCAGCAGAACCAGGCTCTGGGAGGGGCAAGCTCCTGCCCCGATCATGACCTAAGGACTAAATTCAGAGTGGTATAAACACACAGAGAGTGTAAGGACGTGAGAAATATTGTAGAAAAAGCATGTCAGAACTACAATTGTGACAATTGGGTGTGCGACCGTGGCTCAGGGGGTTGGAAAGCGCATCTGTAACCGGAAGGTTGCTGGTTCGATCCCCGGGCTCTCTGTCCTTGTCTTTGTGTCCTTGGGCAAGACATCGCCTACTGGCCGATGGCGCAATATGGCAGCCTCGCTTCTGTCACTCTGCCCCAGGGCAGCTGTGGCTACAACCGTAGCTTGCCTCCACCAGTGTGTGAATGTGAGAGTGAATGAATAGTGGCATTGTAAAGTGCTTTGGGTGCCTTGGAAAGTGCTATATAAATCCAATCCATTATTATTATTATTATTAATTAAAGTAGATTGTAAATATCATGGTCTTATTATCAGAATTTGTAATTCTCTCTTCTCTAACCTTCCCTCCTTCTTCAGTCTGGTTGCTCATTTTAGATGGCGCTGCGTATCTTTAGGGCAGAAGGCAACGCTTTACGACTGTCTAGCCTCACTACAGCTGGGCTCCCAGACCACACACGCTCACCCATGGATGCAAACATGAAGTATATATTTGAAATGAACCTGGAAAAACAGCTCCTTAGCAGCTGTAACCCTGACTCTTCCCCTCTTGCCTGAGCAGTTATTATGCCTGATTTACTCATGTACAGTAAAAACACCTTTTCTGAGAAAAGATTACAAAAGAGTTATTTTCCATCCAAATGGACAATGAAGTGATTTTTTTGTCAGTGTACTTCCACTAAGGAAGTGGTGAAAACTAGCAGTAATTTTGCTCTTCTACACCTCACAATAGGGCAGGTGTCTTGTCTTAGATTACCCCTGTGATTATTGTCAGACCAGCAGCTGCCAAATATTGTGAAAAATTGCTTCCATGCACACAGGCTGGCATTGCTTTTGCATACACCCTTTTTACAGGGACAAAAACGAGGAAAATTACGGTTTTATCGATTCACTTTAATCTCTCTTAGCCAGTGCTGATTTTTGTTTGTGTAAAGGAAAGAGTATCAAACATTTGTTTGTGTTTCCCATCCTTTCTCTTAAAAATGCTTTATATTCAGCTAATTTGTGTCAACAGAGGTCTTCTGTAGAGAATAAAATAGCACCTAGATCTGAAGTTTTTATCAACCTATAAAGGTTTGCTTATTAAACATAGCTGCATACATAGCTATCTATTTGTTGCAGATAAACAGTATTGATTTTATGAAATTGTTTTGTTGATGTAAAGCTAACTTTGCCAAATCAAACATGATTAACTGAGTAGTTGAACAGATATTGCACAAATTGAGATTCGTTGTGCTCTTGCTAGAGACCCCAGCTTAACACTAATAGTGTATATGTCTGTTTAATAGCCACAACAAGGAGAGTTAGCTTCTCTTAGCAATAAAGATCGTAAACAGAAGAAAACACCTACAGTAGCCCGTAATAGCCAGGTAGCTACTTGTGGTAGCAATGCACTGGACTATTTCTTGGCCAGGTGCAGAGACGTTCTGTTTGTCATATTACCGTTCATCCAAATTTTCTGTAAATCAAAATAAAATTCAACATTTTTTGTCCACATGTGATTCTTCACGGACCACATCGCAATATAGGACAGACGGTTGTAAATAGGTTGCACAAGATATTTATTTATGTAAGCATTAGTGTAGCTGATGAACTTTGCACAGCACAGTAGACTGTAACGCACACTCTGAAATCAGATTGTTTAGAGTGGAATTAGTAAGGTGCATTATATTAACCATATGTCTGGGATTATACGAGAGGAGTAAAAACTGTTTGACTGTCAATCCTTAAATTTATACTATGAGTGTTTTCCCACCAACAGTTATTTGATCCAGATCAGTTCATGACTTTTCAATGTTGAAGTCTTGTCTCATTGGTTTGGTTTCCTTTCACACGCAGAAAAATCCAAGCAGAGTAAAATGCATTAGTATAAACCCACATGATAACTTGCACTGTTTATTGGTCAGCTGTGTCTCAGAGAAAGAGGGTATCTAAAAGTGAAAGAGGGCTTTATTGTACCCCAGAATAAGAAAACACACCTGTCTACAGGAGCTGTTTGAGTCAAACTTGTGGAGTAAAACTGGTGGCTGGGTTACACTGAGGTGGATTACACTCCCATGATTCCCATGGACTATGGCGCAGGAAGAAGATCACCCACTTTAGAGGATCTTGGCACTGTTGTTTTGGTTTAAATTTGTCCAAATGAGCGTCACCAGTCTGGTTTCAGAATGAGAATCAGAGAAACTTTATTAATCCCAGAGGGAAATTGAGTTGTCAAAGCAGCATACATACAATAGACAACAAAGCAATCGTAATAAATGAAGTGCAGTAATAGAGATATAAATAGATAAATACAGAGATATAAATACAACCATAAATATAAATATAAAATGACATAAGTATTAATACGAATGTTTCTGGTATATTACAAGTAGGTATTAAACGTGCACAGATGTGCGAGTATTCAATGTGAAGTACAAAAAGTAAGTACAGTACAGTGAGGTATGTTTAGTTCGGTTTGGTATGTGTGGGTCTGATAAAATAAAATGAATATTAACTTAGCAAAAGGTTTTACCCAACACCTTTTTTGACTTTATGTAGGGAAACTGGTGCATATCCACTAACCTCTTTTGTGGCTTTGCCCATCTTAGAAATGCCAATCTTCATCATTTATGGGGCACGGATGGCCCCATTTTCCCTTAGGTTAGAGAAAACTGATTAGGGTGCTCTCACAGCAAATATGATTTGAAGTTTGTGTGCAGCATAAAGTTGAATTGACGCAAATCTGCATTTATGTGGGTTAAAATGTTTCAGTTTTGGTGAAAATTTTGCTTCAGGCTGCATTGCTAAAAAACCCCGTAAGCTGAATTCCCCCATAGACTGTGACAACTGAATTCACGTGAGTAAAGCAAGGTGAAATTTTGCTTCACATTTAGTAATCACGTATTACTTTGTAACCTTTTTGATCTTTGTTGCGGCCCACCAATGTTCTGTCATCAGAAAACATCATGATGCAACTGGAGCTAGATGACTCAGTGCAGCCATACTGAACTATACACTGGGGAAGTGTCAATTTCAGCGGGGTTTGCTGCGATCGAGCTGTATCAGCTCAACAATCAGGTCGAGCAAAAATCAGCGAATAGCATCGTGACATCAGTGTGCGATGGCATACGTAAGTATGCCATCCACCCGCCCAGTTTACACTGTGGTAAACAAGTGATCAAGCGGGACGACATAGCTGCACGTAATGTTTTGCAGGACCAGCTACTCAGAAGTTACGATGAGAGGAGCGAATGCTCTGGGGTGGCGGTCATTTGGGTGGCATAGAGCAGACTTCTCAGGAATCAGAATCATGAGTGTTGATTTAAAGCTTGTGGAATGACAGCTTGGCTCTGTCTGCAAAGACATGACTATTAATGTGCTATTTTGTGAGCAGGCAAATTTAGCTATAGTGGATTCATTTTATCACAGCTTAGAATCAAAAAGCAAATACGCACATTTCCTTAAATGTCAAACAAATTGTGCTGATTTCTGGTTGTGTTGAGGCAGCTCAGTTCATTCCATCGCTCATGTGGGGTGAACTAGGAAAAAAATGTAAGCAATGGGAAAAAAATCCAGTTAGTTAAGTTAAACAAAAATATAAATACTTGATACTTGTTAGATAAATTAATGCCACTGTTAGAAAAGACTAACAGTAGCATTAAAAATGAACTACTTCTGTGTGTGGATATTTGTGCAGGTGTGTGCACAAATGCATCTATGAATCATTCGAACGATTAGAAAATGCAGTTTCCCCACGTTTCCAGTCTACGCCGTTATATGATGTCACACAACAGTTCCCAATGTGACCAGTTCGAGACTCTTCTCCCATCGTAACATTGTCAGTTTTGTATAACAAGGCTGAATGCATCATCGTTTTGTTGTTGTCTCACTAATGTGTACAAGTATAGGTCTGTGTATGTGCACGCATTTTGTTGTGCAGAAGCTACAGTGTTGTTTTTGTGTGTGTTGTCTGCCGTGATCTTGCCTCGCTACACTGACTCAGTTTGTATGTGTGTGTAGGCCAGCAGTCTGTTTGTTGTATTTCCATGTGTCACAGTGAGTCATCAGTGCGCTTGTCATTGCCATAGCGACAATGCGGTGACATATGCCTCCTTGTTCACTCTGTGACTGACAAGACTGTTGCAGTGGTAAAATGCAAAGGATGTTGGGACAAGTCACACCTCTTCCTCTTCCTTCCTCAAGTGACATTCAGTGCGTCACTCATTTTTTCCCCTTACTTGTTCTGTTTATGTACAACAAGCCCCCCCCTGAAAAAAATGCAGCAAAAGAAAACACAGACTTGTTCCTGTGTAATATCCACGATCCTGCTCACTGAAAGAAAATGACCTGAGATGATAAAACAAACAGGAGTTTAAATCAAGTCATTTGATCAGTTTCCATTAGACTGGCTTCCATGTTTCTAATAAAACAGTTGTTTGGGTGTTTTGTGTCTTTACATGCTCACAGGCAGGAGTCTCTGCAGTCGTACTTTTCCCTCATGTTGTCATGTCTGGAAGAAGAGTCGAAACTTTGAACAGCCTCCATACATCTCATCACTTGATTACACACTGATTTTCAAAAAGAAAAAAAAAAGACAAAAAAAAACTCTAGAAAAAAACCCTGCAGATCTATTAAGAAGACAGATCTGAACTCTGGGAAATACAATGACATGCATGTGTGGGGGGTATATCTGAGAAGTGAAGCATAGTGTAAGCATTCAGTTGGCAATTGGCAAACAGAGGGCGCTATTTATGCCAGTTTACCCTGTTTATGCTTGCTGCTTTCTCTGCAAGCCACTTTGAAACCTGCCTTTATCCCAGCTCCTTTTTTCATGCTGTGTCCACCTAATCAGTGTCATGTCTACTGTCACTGATGCCTGCTAGACCTCCCAAGGGTGGTCTAGCTGCTGTTCTCCTTGCCTCAGGCTTTTGATGTATGTGCGTGTTGGGGTGGGGTGGGGTGGGGGGTGCTCTCCACCACCTCAGGCTTTCCACATGTATATGGAAAATATATCTGCAGATGGAATAATTCTACTGGACTGAAGTGGTCCTGATAGAGTAAAAATAACTTTGGACTTTCTGGAACCAAATGTCATCACTTTTAATCATCTTTACTCCTTTCTTGACCTTTGACTACCAAATTCAAATTAATCATCCCTGAGTTCAGATTAATTTGGTGCCACATTTTGTCATATTCCCTCAAGGCATTACTGCGATATCATGTTCAAGAGAATGTGAAGGATGGATGAACAACCAGGAAACATAACGCCTCTAGCACAGCTCTCACTGCCATAAAAATGCTTGTCAGGGTCTAATTTAAGCTCTAGCTCTGTTGCAGATGTAAGCTGTTGAGCTCTTACATCTGATAACATGCCTTCATCAGAATGAGTTGAGGTGGACATGTTTGTGCTTGGTGTTTCTAGCAACTTTTTAGATATGTGTCGAGTCTGTTTGTTCTACCAGTAAAGAAGAATCATTCGCCGGCTGAGTGTGGAAATGAAACTGGAAAAAAGCTGTTGGATTAGTGTGGTGAAGGTTTACTAAAGGTGTCAGGTAGCATGTTAGAGTGAGTTTATTCAGGATTGAACAAAAGGGCACAGATCAGACAGATACATAAATAAAAAGATAGTAACTGTTTCCTTGTCTGTTGTTCTGGGTATGTAGCTCACATACAGGCGTTCTTCAGCTGATAAATTCAGGATATATTGAGAATTGACTTTTGCACAAGATGAAGGATAAGATGAAATTTGAACAAAAACGGGTAAAGTTAAGATCAGCTGGTTCTTGTAGAGCAGGGAGGATAATGGCAGGGGAGAGCTACAACTTTTGAGAAATGTAAGTAAGATGTTACTTTAAACTGAAAATTGCACTCACAGAATCGACTGCTGACACTGACTCTTTCCAAGCAAAGACAGCATGCTAACACAAAGCTGCTGGTGGAAAAACTCCCCAAACCTTTCAAGCTGAGTGTATGCCGACCACAGCCAGCCAGATCCTGATCCTCCACAGGTGACAGACGCAGAATGAGAAGCCATGCTTGTGATGCTGAAGTCTTCATTTCTACCTGTATCTCTTTCTGTGAGCAGAGCTGCAGTAAAGTTCTGTTTGGGCTGGGCTTTAACTGTGCTGTTGGCTTTGAGTTAGTACTTAAAGACTAAACAAAAGAGCTTCTATGTGTCCTCATTAGGATAGGGATTTGTGTTGGTTCGTGGGACTCTAGGCTAAGGTTTCTATTGTTAATTGGTAATTATTTGACAGAGCATGTCAGGCTTTGTTAGAGTAAAGCAATGGAATGAGGAGGAGTATAACGAGTCATCTTCTCAAGGGTGTAAAAAAAGGCCTTTACACACCAGACTCGTAAAATCCGTGCAAATATTTCACCAGTTAAAAATATTTTTCTGACGTTGTTCACACTAACTGTGTAATTCTGTGGAATGAATTTACAGCATTTAGTTTTTCAGACCAAGCTCAATTTTGGGGATTTTTTTTCAACAAACAGATCTGACCAATCAGACTACTTTATTTGACAACAAACAACAACTACAACTTGAAGCTCAAAATGTGCTCGTGCTGAATATAAAATGACACGGAAATAGTAAAATTATACTATTTTACGTCAGATGCACAGCTACAAGCTGCTCCGGGTCATTCGGAAATCTCGGAAATGACTCCTCAGATGTGGTCCAATCGTTGCCAACAAGAGCTCAAACTTCCCCAGTGACATCCTGAAATATGTACCAAAGCAGCCGTGATTCCACTCCTGAATCAAACCATCAAATCCTCCCTGCTGCTGCTGCCTGCTCTAGAGAATTGGATGAACCCAGAATTTCTTCCTTTTCTTGTTTAGAATCAGGACCGACTTCGGTTTTTTAACGGTACATTTTTTAAGGACATTTTCCACAAAAACACAACACGTTTGGTTAATTTATATGTTACATGGATCTGGAAAGTTCTTATTTCATGTCACTTTTTCACAACAAGCCCAATGTGTAATGGCCTTAAGTGAAATAATGCATTACTTTCAAAGAGTAATGACTAATGTGTAATACATTACCTTATGTTTTACTACACTGGTAATGATTTGTCCGTGTAGTAAGTCTGTGAAGACTATTCAGTTTAAATTTTATTCAGTTTTATTTATATAGCACCAGTTCACAGCAACAGTCACCTTTAGGTGAGGCCAAATATATAAACAGAAACAGTCAGATGATGCCATGTTGAGCAAGCTCTTTACAACAGTAGGAAGGAAAAACTCCCTTTTAACAGGAAGAATCTGGCAGAACCAGTTGAGAACGGTTGGGTGAGTGAGAAAAGGACATACGACTCAACTCTGAAACATGTGTTTTTAAACAAGCATACATGGCCTTTCAGAAGGTTTTCTGCACCTTTTTTTTTATCTCATCAAACAAAAAGTATCTTTTTCAGCAAATCCTCAGACTCCTCAGTGATCGTTTATACTGACCCACAGCAACATGGCAAATCTTCACCTGTACCATGTCATTTTATTCAAAATGTGCAAATCAGTGCTTTTCTGTATGACTAATAAAGACATCAGTCATCACAGCATTTATCAGCAAATAGTTTTCACTGAATATTGATAGCATAAAGTGTTTGATCTAACCACCAGTTCATCAACATAAAGCTTTATATTTATACTTTTTATTTATCTGAATGTGTGGTAAAGGAGCCTATCAAAACCTGGCTTATCCAGGTTTATAATACAGCCATATGCTAGGGAATAAAATGAAATAACTAATAAATAAAGGAAATATTCCTCTCTTTTATTCCCTGTGGGTTGGAAGGTATAAAGGGTATCTCACGTATTCATTAGCTGCTATATTCACATGAATACGTGTCGTGGAATGTGTTATCTATAATTTACATTTTCTTTTTATATGCTTGCATGCGAATGTCTTTTGAGAACCACAAATGGGCGCATCCTCATCAACACAAAGTCGTGCATCTGCAGGTTTCTAATGGGAGAACAAGCTGTGTGAAAAGACAAAATGTCACTGGGCGGTCCCCGCTCCCAAACTCCAAACTCAGGGCATACTTAGCATTTAAAGCCAACCGCGTCCTTCTCTCCCACAACACAATGAAAGAGGAGCGCTAACATTTAGTGGGGGGAAGAGAGGGAAAGGATGCACAGACGGGGGTTAGCCAGGCAGGCGGCAGATTCCTCCGGCCCTGTAGTGGAGCCGTGGGGAAGTTTTTAATTCCGCCATCCTTATGGTTCATTTGTCCTCCAGATCCCTTTTGTGAAGTTCGGGCGATGACCACTCATGTGTGCACTGCTGTTGAATTATTAACAAGGGAGATAAGGGAAGAAGAAGATGGGAAGATAGAGAAGAGAGGAGGTGAGATGAAGAGGAAGTGCAGGAGAGGGAGGGAGGCGAGGGGAAGTGAGAGGCACGCTCAGAGTGCTGCGGTGAGGAGGAGAGGTGTGGAGATGTAGCAGGGAGGTGAGATGTGAGGTGAGGAAGACAGGGGTCAGAAAAGTGAAGTGAAAAGAGTGAGGAGAGGTGGGAGAAAGATGGTGGAAGGGTGAGAAGAGGCAGAGGATGAGCGCTGGACAGCAAAAGGGTTTTAGTGCAAACCTTTAAAGCTTCAGCTGTGGTGATCGAATACTAGCACTGCTAATTTAGACTAGATATGAGAAGCAGCTTTAAAATACTTTGACATTGTCTCGCTTTATTATTATATAACAGCGCGACTGAACTGGCTACCACATATTAATGCTTCTGCCTAATATAAAGACAGGTGACAAATTAAAGGAAAAAGGAAATGCACCATATTGTGCCATCATCTATTGTCAGGACAGCTTTGGTGAAGCTTGGCATTGATTCTTTAAGTCTCTGGAGCTGGAGTGATGAACATCAGTCTGCCAAAAGAAATCAACCTAGAGTCTTCAGATTGTCAGATCTCAGTGTAAATGAATACCTGCAGCTATTCATTTACACTGAGATCTGCCTGTGAAGGCTGCAGCATATGATTCACATCATTTTCATACCCATCAAACCATTCAGCCCTAAGGACGGGCGCGTTGACATCC
This sequence comes from Mchenga conophoros, assembly GCF_057382185.1. Classification (NCBI taxonomy): domain Eukaryota; kingdom Metazoa; phylum Chordata; class Actinopteri; order Cichliformes; family Cichlidae; genus Mchenga; species Mchenga conophoros. The sequence goes on from NC_140537.1 coordinate 14,188,226, forward strand.
TAGAGGAGACTACTTCCATCAAGATAGAAATGTTTTATCAAAGGATAAAGTGACCCCTTTTTCTTCTGACAAACCCTCTCTGAAGGGTGAAATGCAACACCACAATTACAATTTTTATGTCTTATACACACATTATATGATTACAAAGGAATTATATGGGCCAATATTTAGTAATAGCCAGTGTATTACCAGTGTATTTATATGTAGCTACGATTCCATTATGATATGTTATGCACATTTTATCAACGAATAACTGGGGTTAAAATAAACTGACCTGTTATCAACCCATAAAAATTCAGATTAATGTGGTTTTCAGTCCATTACAAGAAGAAATAATAGCAGTTATACTGTCTTATAAAAGCAGTTTGCCCAAATGATTGATAATACAAAAACGTAATCCACAATCAAAAGAACATGACCTTTGATTTCATCGTTATCTGATGTGATTTCTATTATTTAAAAAACGTAGGTATATTCCTTGGTGTCTATGCTATTCTAGGCTCAATTCTTTATCATTTGTATTATTTATTATTTTTTAAAATATGAATAGATGTGTGTGTGTGTGTGGGTTAGGGAGAGGGGGACAAGGAGAATGGGGAGAGAAGGGAAGAGAGAGAGAGAGAGAGAGAGAGAGAGCGAGAGAGAGAGGAGGAGGAGCAGGAGGAGGAGGGGTACACAGTATTAGACGGTAATTAAATAATCATCTGTGTTGCTCTCGTTTACTCCCTCCCCTCTTCCTCCTCCGCCTTCTCCTGCAGCACTAGCGGCCACAACACCTGTCACAACTCATCACCCTCACACACGCACACACACACACACACACACACACACACACACACACACACACACACACACACACACACACACACAGAAAGAAGAGGCTACAGAATAAATCACATCAAAGGCATAGACGCAGTATGGACACACGCAGAGTCTTATGAAATTTATGCACTCATACATAACATAGACACACTCATACTTGCTTGTGCACACATATATGTTGATAAAACACACAGGAGAGCAGTATGAGAGCACGGTGTCTGAGGTGGGTGTGTTTTAGAAAGCAGGGGCGGTTTTCAAAATATTCTCCACAACTCAGTTGTCTTCTTAGGCCGCCCCTTCATCCTTAGGAGCCACCTTCTCCTTTCTATTCATGCACTGGGTCTTTCTTTCAACGTAAGTTAACTGCTGTCTAGTCTTGGTAAATATGACGGCCTTAAAGTACCAACATCAATTCAAAAAATAAAAATAAAAATAAAAAGTGCACTGATACAAGGCTGATTAAGTGACAGTTAACAAAAATAATTGTTTAATTACAACAATGACCTATAAATTTAAGATTTTTGGTTAGTTTCTAACTGTTATAACTGACAGATATCATAAAGTCCAAACAGGACTAAATATGGCCAGTTTGGTTTTATCTTTACATAAAGCATTTTTTGACTCATCAGACCACTTCCTTACAAATAAGCTATTCATTGAATGTATATAACTCTCACAAGTGACATAAGAAAAGTGGTAACTAGAAATTGTTATGACTGAGTTTTTGAAAAAAAAAATTTCCCTAGTAACTGAATCATATTTTCTTAATTTTATTCAAATCAACATTTTATTCATAAGCTTACAGTAGAGTGCTGGAAAAGGAGGAATATTGGTAGGGATCCCGTCAAACATTCAGAGACGGTTATAATTTAAAATTCACAATGTGTGAACTCACCAGATGCACCTATTTTAACTTTCTGAACAAAAACTGTCAGGATTGAGAAAAACACCCAAACTCACTGAGCAAGTCTCTGGATTTTCATGAGCTTTGTTCTGACACGCACAAAACAATAACGTTACCTTGCAGTTAAGTAACTAATCACTTTCAAATAAAGCATTTTCCATAAATCTTTCTAAAAGTGCAAACATGGAATACGACATGTTTTTGTAACATCCGCCAACAATTCTCCACCCTAATCATACTGACAGTTAAGATTAGGTTATATAGTAACTATGTTTTTCTCTTTAATTAACCCCTACAGAGAATATAAACCATAAGAAACAGCACAAATCACATTTATGCACCCACGTATATGAACTGAGGGATCACCTGTATAACCATACCCACTAAAACAGACACACGGTATCAGCTCACATTCACCAACATATAGTCTCCAGATCAGGCCCAACCTGATGGAGAAGTACATTATGTATAATTACAGTCAGCCATATGGTCATGGGGACTGTTGGGCAGGCCAGCAGGGTTGAGCTCTGAGGAGAAGACACATGCATCCACAACCATGCTGCAGAATACACATTCAGTAGTGTTACTGTGGATTAATTCTCATTCATTGATTCATATTCCTGAGCGCCGCCACAGGGTCTCCCAGTGAAATCCAGTGTACAGGTCAGTATGGCTAGATAATGTGACTTTTGTTAATGAAGATCAGAGATTTGTGCCTCTGTACGGCAGGAAGTAAACAGGATTGTGATTAACATCTGATGGGAATTGCTCATTGATTTTGTCTCCTGTTTTTGTGGCGATTATAATGTTGCTGGAAACGATCAATCCGTCCTGACATAAAGAGTCAGATGAATTTGTGGAGCCAGTGTCCTATATGTAAACCCAAAAAGTGAAATAAAAAGAGTACAGGATTTAAAGGAGATGGATGATTCTTGTTAGTGTGCTGATCATTTACAGACAGGCAATAAACACAAAATAGACAGAAGAGTGGCACTAATGTTATTAGTTCTGCAGATAGCAGTCGTATCACTCTGATGATGGTCCTGGATGAAAAGTCAATAACTCATCAGTGTGATGCCAAAGACCATGAATGTAAGTACAGTTGTTTTTGTTAACATTTCATCAAAAATCAAGGCATATGCAAACACTGTACAGAACATCCAGATTCTATACATTTTGGATTAATGGAAAGTTGGTGTCGATACAAAATTGTATTCTTACATCTATACAAAACACACCAAAGTGCAACTTTTAACTGTTGGTGGCACCTTACAGTTTACATGAACTCATCACTGGCATGGATGTCATCGTACTCTTGAGGCTTTAATGATTTCTTTGAAATATTCTTTTTCAGTGATGATTGAATGATTGTCGACCACAAAGAGTTAAAATTATGAAAAAAAAAGGAAAATTTAAAAAAAAAAAGCTCATTATCCACACAGAGATAAAGTATAAGTATAGGTTTAAATATACACATACACACCAGTTAATATTTAATTAAAATTTCCTTTGGTAGAGTTCATTTCAATTGGTACAGACCCAGTTTTTAAGCACTGTTCGCACATTTTCTATAGGGTTGAGGTCAGGGCCTTCTTAACACCATTCCAGAAGGTTAATGTTAGCATGCTTTATCCAAAACCAGCTTTGATGTGTTTGGGATCATTGTCCTGCTGGAACACCCATCTGTCCAAGTTTAAGTTTGTTTTGAGGTGAAGTTGAAGAATTTGGAGGCAGTCCTCCTTCTTCATTATTCCAGCCACTTTGTGAAACAAGTACAACTGGGAGTAAAATAGTCCCAGAGCATGATGCTACCACCACCATGCTTGACAGTTGGTACAGTTTTCTTAGTTTTGAAATCCTCACCTTTACTCTTCCAAACAAACGGCTTTGTTTTATCTGACAATAAAACTTGTGGACAGCTGCAAATTTCAGTCAAGCTTGAAGGTGTTGATTTTGGAGCAGAGCTTCCATGCTTGCTTGGTACCCTCTCAGTCCATAGCATTGTAAAACTGGCTTCACTGTGGATAATGGTGTTGGTGTTCCAGCAGTGTCCAGTTTGTGGCAGACATGAGCCTTGATGGTTCCTGGGCTGCTACTGAACATCATAACCAATATTCACTCATCTCGGATCTTCTTCCAGTCTTTGGAAATGTGGTGACACATCTGAATAACTTTTACTTACGTACAATTATTTAAGCTCATGGTCCTGGAATCTGCAGTTGTTTAGAAATGGCAGATTAACCTTCTGGAATGGAGTTCCCAAAACTCTGACCTCAACCGAATTGGCATTTTTTGGACTTTGCTGAAAAGCTGGGTCTCTAACAACAAACAATAGTTCAAAGAAATCATGCAGATTCATGCCAACATTAAGTGTATGCAAACCTTTGCCACAATTGTACATAATCACATACTGTCTATACCATGAAAAATATGAGTTTGTGCACACAACCTATTGGTGATTGTAGTATCCAGATATTTCACTGTTGAACAAAGAGATGACAAGGAGAAGCACTGTGTTAGTACACCCAGGAGCTTGTCGAAATTTAATAAGGAAATAACAATAACTTGAAGTTGTTATTTTCTGTATGACTTTATCAGTCTCTCACATCACTGTGAGGGAATTTTGGCTCCAGAGTAACAAAGTTTAAAGTCCAATTACCTGCTTTTATGGATAATTATACTTACTGGTGATCATCAGTTAATTTAGTGCATTTGATTTAGCAGCACCTGGCTGCTACTTACCCTCTGAATTCTGATGGAACAAGTAAAAGAGTACTAAATAGTGACATGTAACATGGGTACCATGTCCTGTGTTGTTATTCTTCCAAGGTTTTATTTACTTACAAGATAGATAGAAGTTTATGAGTAGCAAATAAATGCACACACATTTAATGGCTACGGTATCTACAGATACTGAAAGGGCAGGATGTGATTATTGGAAAGAATGAGTTTTTCCATCTATGTAACATAATGAAAAGGAAATATTCATATTAGGGGAAAACAAACCATTGAAAAGCTGCTCATTAAACCTCATAAATAAATGCAAATCATCTTAATTAGTTCGAGGACCTTGGGTGCTTCTGAGCTTCTTCTGCGCCTCTCTCTTTTCTCTCACTTGTTTTTTTCCCCCTGTTGTTTGTTTTCTTGCCGTTGTTGTTTTTGAAGTCCATTCCCCCCCCTCCGTCTCCTCCTCTTCTCCATCGCTGCCATTCGTCTCCCTCCGTTCTCCTCCCCCTCTGGTTTCATCGCTGTACCGGAGTCTCATGGCTCTTTCATTGATGAGCACCCGACCTGGACTTACCCTCTCTAGATGGCCAATCCATCAGAGGGTGAGAGGGAGGTTTGGACAGAGTAACTGGGTGCGGGTAGGAGATTCAGGATACTGGTGCCACTTTTGGCATCCACTTTTTGGCGCAGATATGCTTGAGCATAAATAAAAATCACTCACAGCTGGCTTTGGGAATGTGATTAAATTCATGGGATGCATCTAAAACTTCTAAAAAAAACATCAGGAGAAAATAATTTCACAGCATTTTTTTTGATATAAAAATCTAAGAAATGTTAGTGATTAATGACGATAAAATGTCCGTTAATCACAGGGAAATGCACAGAAACACTATTGATCTGTCAGTCAAACTATCTATGCCTTTCTACAGGTGTAGCAGTGTAGCAGTGAAGAAAGGGCCGTGGGAATTTGTTTGTCACAATTTCTTACTCTCTCACAAGCTGTTATGAGAGAAAGATGTAGACTGGATGTCCATATTGTCACTTGGTGTACCTGTTATTAGTTCAGGGACTCATAATTGGTCTCTAGTCTGTCTGTGATATCTTTATGGACCTCTAATGGGGTCTTTTGCTTAGATGGGACGATGAGAGGAAGAGATAATTGGTCCTGAGGTGCCTACACAGGCTCATAGGTGCTGCCATGTACAATTCACAAATTACCCAAGAAGCTCACACCTATTCACTTTAACAAGGTGCTGTAAATCATGGTACTGCATACTCATCTGGGAAAACACCGGTCTTAAAAAAATGCAAAATAGAGAGGCTCTGCTGTTTTTATTCATTGTTAAAGGGCAATGTGTTGTGGTAACAAATAATGACGCTATGTGCCGTTTATTTCGTGAGAACTAGAAACAGATTCTAGATTCTATACACCTGCGAATGATCAACAATGTAAGCAGAACACTGGACGTGAAAATAAGCAGTGCCCTGGGAACAACATTCAAAGATTTATACCACATGACTTAAGCCTTCATTGCCAATGCAAAAAGTAAAAATTGGGGCTTTAGCACCCCAATTCAAATATACCTTGAGCATACAATTTGCAATGTGCAAAAGCAAGAGCAGGTCACCATCCATGTCATTGTTTATTTATTTTCTTTGAGTTTTTGGCCAGTCTGTTAGTGCTTCAAACTCCTAAAACAGGTTCTATGGGCAAAAAAGCTGATCTGCAACTGTCTTTTTTTGCTGTCTTTTTAAATCCTTGCAAGTTTTTTAGAAGCCTGTACTTTTTTTCTTCTTCTTACAAGCACTGCACATTACAAAATACTAATGCAAAGTGGCTATTCAGCATAGCCACACTGGCACTTTTTAGTCTTAATGATTCATTTTTGGGTTTAATAACTGGTTAGTGACCAAGACCAGGCGCTTTAACTGTATGCCATATGCTAATCCTAGCTACGCCTTAAGCACAAGCTTGTCTGAACGTCTCAATTTACCATTATATACCAAACACCCTCTATGATTTTGGTGATGCAAAAATCACCATCCAAGCTACCAAACTACTAAACTGCAGTTTCCCTGCAATCCATTCATGTTCTTAAATGGTTATTGACATCGACATGTTTAAAGAAACTAAGAGAATGTGACTGTTTCCGTTTTTTGTTTTCTTTTACTCCCCTCGACTTTAACATGGCGGTTTCAAATCAGCATCTTTTATTAGCCGAAGTTGTTCAATAACCTTAACTATGTTTTTCTAATCCGGAAAATTTTCAGTAGCGTTAAACTTGATTAAACCTTAAAACAGAGTGCTGCAGTGTGTGAGGCGGTCATCAGAAAACAATCCGTTTGGTTATAAACTTGGAAACAGTGAAGTAATAAGTAATAGTAGTAAAAACTGGTAATTGAAAGCATAATTTTTGCTGAATAATTTCAATAATTAAGTCCTTGTTAGCCACGAGGGTTGAAACCACAACAGCAGGAGTTTTGCAGGGATCCCAGCAGCTGGACCGGCAGGCAACACAGAGACGAGTGCTATGGGATCTTTGGAAGTCAATGTATTATGCAACAAAATAGTCGGGTGTGACCCTGGTTTCACTTACCCTGACCTACATACTGTGTACCGACCACTGACACACATCCGCACACTGACGCAAATGAGACCGAACCATGCACCAGAAAGTAGACACAGGTGTTAGAAACACATGCCCCTTGCCACACATAATGGGCTGCAGTCTGTCAACGTTACAGTAAATATGCCATCAGTGATACGGAAGGTAATAGTCTGTAATGACTGATCAAAGCACAGTAGTTCATAATTTCCAATAAGTTTAACTAAATAGTAAATCGATGCTGTTGTTGGTCACGGATCAGCTGCATCAGCTGCATCTTCAAGCAGTTATGATTATTTCAATGTTACAAAACACCCAGCGGAGGTCTAATTAGATTAAATGACCAATAAGTTGCACTTATTAAGCGCGCTCATCAGCCACACTCCTCATAGACAGACCTCTTTCCCTACATTGGCACTGAGTGCTTGTGATTTCTCATGTTGTTATTCCCTCCACGATAAATTATTCAATATTTGTTTGAATAAATGAACATGAAAAATAATCTCCAATGGCTGCAGAAGGCAATAGCTAATTGGAATTAAAGAAAAAAGTTTGAGCCTTCTTTTTTGTTGTTGTTGTGCTTCTTTCTTTTGCACTCTTGCCTTTTATACTTTCTTGCATTGTACCAACGGACTTTTTTCTTCTTTCATGTAAGTTCATTACGTTTAATTTATTAATGTCCAATATTTAATGTGCCAAAAATGTCAGATTCAAACAGACGAAAATGGGGCATTTTCTCCTGGTACGAGGGATGCACAAGCTGTTTGCTGCTTCTTGTTGTGACTCTGGGGGCCGAACGAGGGATGGGAGGGGAAGAAACAGAGAGGGAGAGAGACAGAGGGGAGGGGAAGAGAGCGAGAAAGAGTGAACTCTTCAGTCAGACCTGAAGTTTATCTTTAACCAAGCTTCGAGCTCCCAAACCACAATGCTGCTTGGTGCCAAAAGGCACAACTTTACAGAAACTAACCTCAAAACGGGGCTGGAGTCGTCGGGAGGAAGACAAGTTTACAAAAACAAACAAACAAACCTTGCAACCTTACTGTAACTCTGAAGAAGAGCAACTTTCTATGGATTAAATTTAGTGCAGCTCTGAAGAACAAATCCTTAACTTCCAACTTTTGTACAGCCGTGAAATTTATATTTGATAGATACAGCGATTTCTTATGCAGCTTCAGTGTGAATATGAAATGTTATCTTCTGTGGTAGGAAAGCTTTCAGCACGCACTTACACAAACGCACAGAGCAGCCGTGCATCCATTGATCAGTGGACAGTTTGTCCTTGATGTCTGCCCCACTGTCATTGTGATCAATGTTTTATTGACGAACTGGGGAAGAGTCAGCTGACTGACACACAGACACGCACGCACACACCTGTGATGAAGATGTGTGAGAGCGTGAGTGACGCTGCCGCCTTTTCCGTCATCATTCTAATGACAGGGATGAAGCAGGCAGACAGAAAAACAGACACGCTTTCAGCACATCTGTTTGTTTAATACTTTTATATATTCTTTATCGGGTAATCTTTAAAAATCTTTACAGGGGAAGTCTTTAAAAAACATACTAGATTTTTGTCAGAAAAATGATTTTGCAGCATTAAACCGAAGCATTTTTGGATGATTAATATGCGTGTGTGGTCTTGGAAGACGTGATTGATAATCATTTGTGACTTTTAATGTGGACATTGAACAAACTCCCACGCGTGCGCGCGCACACACACACACACACACACACACAAACGTAGACGCAAATTTAGAGTTGCTATAGCAACAGAAGGCTAGCACACAATGTTCAAGAGACAGTTTCTCGAACCATTTGCCAATTTGGTTAATTATGTCTTTGTGCCCGTGAATAGGCCTTGACTCCCCCCCTCTCTCGCTCTTCCCCACTGCCCCCTGTGCCTGTCCTGGTTCAAGCCTGAGCACAGCCAGCTGACACACACACACACACACACACACACACACACACACACACACCTATTGTTTTTTTTGCGGGCTGGGTCCAGGAAACTGGGAGCAGGCGGATGGAGGTAGGACCACAGAACAGCAGCTCTAATGAGCCACTGGCTGTCAGGAACGGTTAGGCTGCTGCGCAGGGCCAGTGGAGTGGTGAGGCCTCCACACGCATACGCACATACATAAATACAAAAAGCTAGTTGGTCCAGAGACTTCTTTGGTGACTTCTCAGTTTGTTTCCTTTCCTCGTGGTTTTAAAGATTTCCTCAGCTGTGTCACTTTTTGATACATAATAGTGGTGTATCAGTCTTTTCCCTGATATTCTCTTCATCTCGCTTTCATTTACAAAACAAAACCTACAAAAAATACAGATTATCTGCTACTCATGTTACACACAAGCCACACAACCTGCATTGCACATGCAGCTGAAATATTGCAGAGCGTGGATATAATTGATGCAATCAAAGTGTGTGTGCTGTGTGTTTTGAACGTGCATCCTTTAGTTCCAGTCAGTGAACCCTGCTGTCCACTACATATGTTTACTATGTTTCTCTGCCTCTATTATATGAATGTGCACACCGGGTCTCACACAATGACAGCCATCTGTCAATATACACACACACATACACAAACACACGCACTCATGAGTGCACACTCACAAATGCTGTGAGCTCCACCTTGAAACAAGAATAAAAGCTGAACATAAAGTTAGCAGAAAAAAAATCCACAGATTTGTGCTGACAGAGACAAAAGATCTTGCAGCAGAAGCAGCTGAACTTCTCCGTTTGTTTTCACAGTTTCCTCACTGGCAGATGTCACAGGAAAAGTTGATGAGCTTCTCGTCCCAAACGCCTGTCGAGATGAGATAGCCGGGGAACCGGCTGAGGTTAAAGCAATGTGAAACCACACCTGAGTCTTACGGACTCTGCTGTCGATTTCATTCAGTGGCTGCTTCGCATTGTGCTGTGTGAGATTATGCTTTGATTTGGGAGTCTTGACAGTTCAAAAGCTCAGGCAGGAAACAACCGGGGGAGTGATTTCCACAAGTCTTCACAGAAAACACTTCACTGGTGTAACCTCGGCATTGTCCTGTAGTAAGCATGTCTGACTGGAAATAAGTAGACTGTGGAGAATGTTTGCCCACAGCAGGACAGACCGCAGAGGAGACTTGCCCCGCAATGAAATTAAAGTACAGATGTTATCAATTATCAAGAGCCTTGGAGTCATTTACTGCACTGTGTATCCTCATCACCACTTTCTTTTGCTTAATTATGAATCTGTCTAGTCTGCAGTCACTAATTCTGTTAAAGAATTTAACAATATTTTAGGTGTTATAAAGATACTTCAATCACCTCAATTTTGTGAGGGAATACATGGGAAACAGCTGCTTCAGTTTTCCTTGTATGTAACAAGACTCATAGTGTTTTTTAATGCATTTAACTATATTTTAAAGATACACTGCTGTTAAGGGGTTTTTACTCGCTCTTGGCTAGCTACAGTAATTTCTTAGTTGCTACACAGCAGATGTCTGCCTTTAAAGAGAGACAGTCACACAAGTTAACTAGCAAATGATGGTTGTTTTGCATTTATCATGAGAGATTGATCTGGGAGCCCATTACTGATGAGTTAGCCTCTGGGGAAATGTTCAATACTTTGAAGCTTCCAGGGTAGTCAACCACTATCTGGCCAAAAACTTCTTTTTACACACACATATATATATATATATATATATTCTGACGGCCTGATGTGGTCAGCCAAACATTACAAAAATAAATAAAATATGCGAATTGCCTAGATTTCAACACCATTCAATGTCATTTTCAATGTCATTGACATTTTTTGTATATGTCTTGCAGCATCTTCCTCTGTTTCTCTTTTTCTGCCTGTCTGTACTTGTTCCGGTGACATGAGCAACACCATTCGATGATGGACGTGTCAAAATTTTCTCTTTTTTTGCAGCTGAGGAGCCAGTCGGTTATGTAAAAAGATCACCTTTTCCTGGAGATTAAAGCCATCAGTAAATTGTCTCTGAGAAAAACCCCTGTCCACTTCCAAACAGCGCTGACCTTGACCTTTGACCTTTATCATGAATCAAAGCTTTGCTTGGACTTGTTTCACCAGTGATGTGTGTAGGAAGGAGAGTAAGAGCAGGAGCATCAGATGCAACAGTGTCCAGTGACTTAACAGAGATGTGTTTTAATAATAGTAATAATAATAATCATCATCATCATCATCATCATGGGCTGATAATGAGGCTGGCTGATGATGACACCCCAGCGAGATCGAGAAACAGTCTCACATCAGTGTGGCTTTTAAATCCTCTCTGTCACTGGGTTTGATTTGTGAACGTGACACACACATAGACTGACACACTGAATAATGAGGGAGTGGAAGAGGAGAACGAGTGACAGTGGTACAGGATGAGATGGACAAACAGGCAGAGTGAGATGAAGGGATGGATGAGAGAGATGGAGGAAGGTAGTAGTAGAGGAGAGAGCTGTCACTGAGACTCTGTTAATGATGTACAGATGGCCTGTGAGTCTCCACTCCCCACACCAGTAATCTAATGAGGAGACATGGATTACCGTTAACTCAGATTAATTTTTAACATGGTGGAGGAGACGGTGATGACAGCCATGATTATTATCATTACCATAATCATTCCCACTTTGTCTGCTACTGTGTGTATGTGTGTGTGCGTGTGGTTTATTAGATATCCGTGTGTGTGTGTGTGTGTGTGTGTGTGTGTGATCACATGGGTTTGAAAATACTGTACGCAAGCTTGCAAGATTTTTTTTTAAGAACCTTGTTCATTTGCATTGAGTCTAGACATGACATCACGTCATCATCCTTTTGTTTTTCATAAACAATATGTGTTGACCCTCAGTCAGGATGGGGCAACATCTCTAAGACCACCGAAAACACAGCATAAAATAAAAGCCCTTTTGTGTTGGGTTGAGGGAGTTAGGACAGGAAATGGGATTCAGAAAACTGGATTCCCACCTCGCTAAAGAGTTTTAATGTGGAGTTTCATGAAGTTATGAATGCATGGATAATGGGAGAAGAGCGGGGAGGGAGGAAAAACAAAGAAACATTTAATGTGGAGAGAGAAATGCAAAACTAAAAGGAAGGTTTGTCCCTAATGAGGAGACTGAAATAATGCTAAATGTGATTACTGTATCGACACTTTTCAACATGGAGGCTGATTCGTTCATATTGGAGAGGAAAAAGACCGCACGTGGGGTGTTGGGAAAGGATTGCGTGAGTTGCATGAGTTTGTAGGTGAGTGTGTGTTGGGGGCAGAGTCAGACAGTGTCTAATCCTCACAGCCCTTTCGCTTATGACTACGTTAATGCGGATGAGACGAGATAAAACAATCTCAGTTATTGTTACCTTAAACAATGAATTAAACTGTTGTCTGTCGATTCAGTTGGGCTTCAGTCAAACTGAGCATGCTCAGTGAGATTTTTTTTTTTTAGTAAAACAAAACCAAAGCATATTCAGTCTATGGGAATTAAGATTTTATGATTTTATACTGAAGGTACTTATTTACACTGACATGTTTCAAAAGTTAATTAGTAGGTTGTGATTTTAAACAAATCTTTTTTTTTTAGCCTCTGAGTTGATTTTTGATATTAACTATTGCATCATGGCAAAAAACCCAAATACAATGTTCAGAAAAATGTAATTTATTTTTGGTTGGGACGTTTCATGGAGGTCTGTATTTACTGTGACCGCCACACCTTTTATGCCCTCTCATCTCCAGGCATAGGCACTGTATCACTGACACATTTAAGTACTGTTAAACATTGTTAGTGTTACAGAGATGTCACATACACACATCGGCACACACATCAGCGATCATACACTGCATCCCTGCCCGCTGATTTGGGGTCTTTGATGCAGGAATGTGGGCAAAGACACTGGATGGTGAAGCCGAGCTGTCACTTTGCTTGCCTGTCTGCCTTTGCTGAGGTGCCCGTCTGTGTGAGGGGTTTCCCTTAATAAGCAGGTCCCTAAAAGCGCGCCGATTACCCCAATTAAATTGTGTTCCCATCACAATCTCTGCGTTCTGGAACCCAAGAGCCTGTTAGCCTGTCTGAAAGAGTTGACAGTAGAGCAGGCTGACACACCCAGTCGACTATGTGCCACACATACCCGTGTACCCACATTAAACCTCAGCTATATATTCGCTGGCAGAAATCTCTAATAAACTCTTTACTGATATTTGTATTCTTTTTCTACAAAATTAGCAAGTATATGTGTTTCTGTTTTCTTTCTCAATCCCCTCTTCTCCCAAGGTTTTTTCTTTTTATGATTTCTCTCTGTTTTGTTGTTGTTGTATTTTTTTGCTGGGCTGCAAAAAGCCCTGCACAGGACTAATAAGCCACTTTTGGACAAAACAGCAGCTGGTAATGCAATGTCAACTTGTATTTTGTTTTTGTGGTTGTATACAATGACAATTAAGAGTAGCTTATAGTGTTGTAATAATGTGTTTCACCAAGCAGCATAGACTTGCAGTACAAATCTCCAAAGTCCCATTTTTTTTCCCTTCTTTTTGAAGTGGTCCTTTAGCAATAGCAGTAGTGCCACATTATGTAAACAACTCAATCCATAGAAATGTACTACAGGCAACATAATTCCTGTACTGGCCTCACGTGTGTATACAAACAGCCAGAAACAGCAGCTGGCCTCTCAGTTTGACAAGCTTCAGCCTCTGGTAATAGGACAGGGACACGCCCATGAAAATAACAGAAACTGTAGATTCCAGTGGCAAACCTGCTTCTACAGACAACTGGAGCTTTAAGATGGCACTAATTTCAAGGATTTATGCAAACAAGCAAGAAGCTTTATGACAGAACGCTGGCATGTTTTACTCGATGCCTATTTTTTGATCTCACTGGACAAGCACTGCTGCCTTGCTTCCCCTGACAGAACACTACTACTGTTTATGAACAATGGGTCAAGCTTCCAAAAAGCCGTTAGTTTTCTCACTCTGTGACTGCATTAAGCACTTTTCTGATGGAGTTTATATCTCAGCAACTTGTTTCAAGTCTAATAAAATGAAAACTGAATGTATTTTTATAAATTATACTCTCCACTGTAGTCATAAAAAAAGGATAAAGCAGGGTATGCTTGACTGACAAGTGACCCACCAGTGAAGTGCTGTGCTCCTGTTATCAAACCAGAATTTAATTCTTAGCTTGAGGTTTCACAACAGAACTAACCAGAGGATGAAGTCATGGTGGCCACAGTTATCTCTTCCAGTTTCTGTCCACCCTAAAAAGGATTCTGAGTACAGATATCTACGAAGTATGATGATATTCATTTTCTGCAGTCTGTTTTTCACCTATGAAAAACTTGGAGGTTTGGAAGCAGAGTTTTCTTTGGGATAATAATAGCATGGCTATTGACCTTTGCAACTTCAGACACCTATTACATCGTGTCATTATCGCATCTTCTTGCACTCTCTTATTCCTTAGTATTGTCACCTGGCTCGAGTATTATTTCATTAATTCTAGGGAGTTAGACAAATTCTATGCATAATGACAGTAGATAGAATCACATATTAATGCACAATTTTTTTGCAGACTTTCTGGAAACTCAACTGATATTTGCTTTGCTTTTAGTTGGAATCTTCACTGCTGTATCTACGTTACATCACAGACATCAACTGAAATTAGCTCCATGAATCTGCATCACCAAATGTTTGGCATCAGGTAGAAACTCGAAATGAAAATTACAAAGTTTATGTGACACTTTTGTCAGCAAGACTTGCAGGCATTTTGACTGCCTGTCTTACCGTTTGCTTCTCTCCCTCATCTTCTTCACATAAATATATTTTGTTTACTTTCACACTCTCACAGTCGCACACATACATACACGCAGAACAGTGGTGTCATTTCTGAGAGTTGTTGTCTGGCTGTCGCAAACCCAGTGCTGGGCCTGCTGTTTGGGAGAAAAACCTGCATTGGGCAGATCCTATTTAGACAGATTAAAAACCCCATGTCCAGCTGTCTACATCAATCCATGCACTGTCTCTCTGACGGTCCCACCAGATACACCCCTGCTCTGTTGTATACTTGCCCCTGTTTCTCTCTATCCCACATCCATCTTAATTTATCCGCGTGCATTATCTTCTCTGTTGCTCTGTCTCCACTCTTGCTTATTCTCCATATCATCTTTATTTTTGCTGCCGTTTCCCTGCAAGACTATAATTTAGTGCTTGAAGCAAGAAGCTGCTGTCACAGTGGTTCTAGCTGTTGAATTAGATTAAGGGGAGCACAACAAATGCTGGTGGGGATGAGTTGGCTTTTCTCAGCAGCGTGGCACTGTAAGCCCTTTTTCCCTGAAAGACTGCAGAGATGCACAAGTGGTGTGGCTTTCAAGGTACATGGAGATATAGGTGACTAAACTGTTTTTCTTTTGTCTTGCAGATGACACATCGAGACTTACATGAATGATAATACAAGATTAGTTTCTCCATGAAGCAACAGGAAAATGGGATGAACAGGCCTGTGCTGTGTTACTGAAGAGATTTCGATGCAAGAAAATAACATGTACGCAACTAATGGCTTTGCACCAGAATTAAGATGGAAACAGTTTGAGACCCCAGAAGGAAGCATAAATTCAGCTATTTGTTTTTTTTAACACTGTGTGAAAACCTTATTGGATTGGACATGGCGGCTCAGCTGTGAGTGTGTCTGTGTACGTAGTTGTGCACTTGGGTTTTCACATGTGTCTGCTTGTATGGCTCAAAGCACTCAAGCGTGCATGAATGCGTAACTGTACATGTAGTGTGCATTTTGAATATGATTGTTGTGTATGTGAGATTGGGGAAGATTGAGAGCATGGCAGAGAGACATTCATTAGTAGCTCTGACCCAAGGCTGAATCCCTGATGATGCCAGAGAGCCCAGTAATGGTCCTGTACCTCCCCCTCTATCCTTTAGCCTTTATTTTCTTCCTTTTTCTAATCCATGGTTCTCCACCAATCCTTCACTCTATCACTTTATTACATCCAAGTCATGTGCAGGAAATAGCAGATGCTGAAAATTGAAAAAAGATGAAGATGCAGATATTAATGTCTGCAATGAAAAAATGTTAAATGGCCTATCCTAGTTGATTAAAAATAGGCTTGGTGTTCTGTGTTATCCATCCATCCATCCATCCATCCATCCATCCTCCAGCTTGTCTGGGGGAACACACTGGAGAGATTACATCTCTCGCCTGGCCAGGGGATGCTTTGGCGTTCCCCCGGACAAGCTGGAGGAGGTGTTATGGTTAATTGTGCTTAATTAAAACTTACACATATCTGACTCATGCTCTTAATTTGTCTTAATTTGTCAATGCTTCAGATTCTTAGTGGTTATATCATAAAGCAAATAGATAGAAGCATAAAATCCATTAAAAGAAAACAAGAGTTAACTGTATTTTGTGTGTCTGATTTTGCCTTGTTGCTGTTGTTCACACAATAGTGTTAATGTTGTGTCATTGCAGATAACAGGTGGAGGAAAAATAGTCAAGTGCAGCTTGTCCTGCAGTGTAAAAAGTGTAGAGTGACAAATAAAGGCGATGTTGTTGTGGATGAACAGATCAAACACAGGTTGTTCATCAAAAAGACTTGGAATTCTGTCCAATACGAGACCAAAAGGAAATGTGGAATATTATTTTAAGAATGAATGGACATTTTATCCATGCATTGTCTTCCATTTATTCAAAGTGAAGCCACAGTGGCAGCAGGCTAAGCAGGGTGTTCCACATGTCCTTCTTGCTGGTTGCACTTCCAGTTCCTCCAGAGGAGGATCCCATAGCATTCCCAGGCCAGATAAGATATCTCTCTCTCTCCCGTTCTGGGTCTACTGCAGGCTTTCATACCAGTTAGGGGTGCGTGGAAAATCTCCAAAGGGAGGTGCCCAGGAGGCATCTTAACCAGATGCCCTAACCAGCTTCTTTCATCGAGTCACGTTTTCAGGATGGGGACAAAAATTTTCAAATTTTAGCTGCTCGTTAACGTAAATAATCGAATCAGCCAATCGCATAATAATAATAACTTTCATTGTATAGGATTACTCAAAAAACACATGCTCATACATATAGACACATAATCAACCATACAGTCAGACATTCATTACAACATACACGCACACATACAGGCAAATAGTTGCAAACTATAGCCAAAAATAAAGGGCTAAAGCTAACCTGTAAAATAAGTTTTCAGCAGCAATTTAAAACAAATAACAGAATCAGCTGATATAGCTGCATCTAAATGCATTTAGGTGTGTAGACATGACAAAGATCACTTGCTGAATTTCAAACTGAGCCAAATCAGCAAAAAAGGAAGAAAGGTGAGTCAAGTGAATTTGAACATGGCATGGTTATCTCACGTATTCATTAGCTGAGTATTTTGGAAACTGCTGATCTGCTGAGATTTTCCCACACAACCATCTCTAAGGTGAAAATGCCTTGTTGATGTCACTAGTAACTCAAATTCATTACAACCAAGGTATGCAGAAGAGAATCTCTGAACACACAACACGTGAAACCTTGAAGCAGATGTGCTGCGGCAGTAGAAGACCACACCGAGTGACTCTCCTGTCAGTTAAGAATGGGAAACTGAGACTATGATTTTAACAGGCTCACCAAAGCTAGATAATAGAAGCCTGAAAAGTTTTGCCTTCAATTTTGGCTCAGTTCAACTTTACGTTTCCATCAACATAAACCCTTCTTTTAATCATATATTTAAAAAGCACTACTAGTTTGCCTTTCTGCTGAATTTATAACACTATGACATCACAAATAACTGGGCAGTTACAGTGATGCTCCTAAGCCATCACTCACCATGACATTGTAGAGACAACATTTGGATGGATGGACAGACAGACGACCTAGAAAGGCTCCATCATCAGGTCAGGAGTTAGTCTCCATGGGTTGTCCACATGTGAGGGTAGTGAGATGGTGGAGTGTACCAAAGGCGTCAGAAAATAGATGACAGAAAATGAAAGAGAAAAAGTGGGGTGTGTGCACAAGAATGAGGCTTCTCCTGTCCTGGCTCTAATGGTTCAAATGAGGCTGGGGAAGAGGATGCTGTGTATGTGTGTGTGTGTGTGGTGGGAGAGAGAGAGATAGTGAAGACGTGGAAGAGTATAGGATGAAGGGGTCTAGGCAGACCAGAGCTAAGTGACTCAGGCTAGGCACCATATGAGCTGGCAGCTTGTCACATCCCAGCCCGTCACCGAGCGACTGGATAGCAGAGGCTGTTTCGCCACAGAGCAGCTCCAATCACTTCAAACTCTCACACATGTGGTTTAGATTATTTCATTTTTAAATGTTATTTTTTCATTTATTTATTTAATTTCATTAAAAAAGAATCACGGTAAAATCAGAATAGTGTGGAGGAAATGCTACGATCACTGGATTCAACTGAGGAGAAATTATTCTGAGTCTGAGCAAATCTTTCATTTGTTAAACGTCAAAAGCTGCATTGCAGGAAATACAGCTGTGATAAAACACATGCGCATCAAACTTTGAGAAAAAAAGTTCAGATCATTCAGTGAGCTCATGCCTTTTTATACCACCCCTTTGCTGTAACATCAGTTTCCTCTGGTTGGCTGCTGCTCACCTGGCTTCCACAAACAGGACCAGATGCTTAAAACCAAGCAGGCTCCAATGGTAAATTGTCAGCCAAACTTACCAAAAGATATAATTTTTTTTATTCTTGACTGAAAATATAAACTTTTCAAATCCATCAATACATGTTTGAGTGCCAGTCTTATCAGGATCGGGAGAATGGACAGGAGGAACAAGAAGCAGGATGTGTCTGATGTCTCGATGAATACACTACGATCAGTACCTTCTTACCATAGGACATTTAGCCTTTCAGTTACCTGAAGTGTAAGACAGTGTCTCAGTTGGTTTGTATTAATAGGTGTACACGGCTATGGAAACTGTTTTTGCAGTTAATTAGCAACACTGGTCTTCTGTTGGTATGCAAACTATTAACTAGTCTAGCTATGATACTGATAATAACATGCTATGATGCTACTCACAGCTTGCTTTTCTGAACCCTCAAATATTTTTGCTTTTTAATAATGATACCTGTTCTTCTGTTCATTTGAGCTAATGAATAATAATAATCACATTGCAGCATCAACATAGATTTTGACATGCAGCTCTGATCAAGACGATTACATGAAGTTTAAACTTGGAACTAGAAAGAAAGGTGATTTAAGGGACTTTGAATGGGGCATGGTTGTTAGTATCAGACAAGATGCTCTGAGTAAACTGCTGATATACCCATACATCCATGTCTAGGGTTTACAAAGAATCTATGAATAAATGTATATATATATATATATATATATATATATATATATATATATATATATATATATATATATACATATATATATATATATCCTGCCTTCTATCAAGGGTTCAAAGGCCGGTGGTGTAATGGTGTTGGGGATATTTTCTTGGGTTAACCAACCCAACTGAGTATGGGTGCGACAGACTCAAAACCCGATCAGGCTGTACTTCACCTCTCACCCTATGAGTAAGACACACTTGGTGTGTGGCTTGCTAATGTTGTCTGTGAAATTCGGTGTCTTGTGCTTTCAATGCCTGTTTACACTGCCGCCTTCAGCACGCGCTTCATTGTCTCTCATTGGAATATTCATGCCAATTAAAACCCCGCTCCTAAAAATAGACTACTATGATTATGTTGGCAGGGAGCAGAGATCCTGAATGAAAATTAGCTGTGTATTAATAATAAGATGGGAGCACAACATACAGTTTATCCCTACATTAAGTTATTCATTTAGGTTGGGCTTGTTGTTACTGCTCAGACGGCTGCTCAGAAGGTGAACTCGTAGCACTTCAGAAGCAACTAATTGAAAACTCTACTCAGGCTTTCATCAAAATGGAAAATGGCTGTTTCTCAATTAAGTTAAGGGGATTATGTGTGTGTCTATGTGCATGTGCGTGTGTGTTTTGATGAATTGCATTGAATTTCTGTTAATTCCCCCAAAAGAAAATTCTCCAAAACACGATTATGAGAAACCCTGAAATGACAGAATAAGATAGATGGTCATGTGCTGGCTGTGTTTTACAAATTTGGTATGTGTATGAGACAAATTGTTTCAATTTTGAAAACATAAAATAATAGTTTTCAATAGAACTGAAGGAGAATTTCTGAACACAGCAAACTCAAGTTAAAGCAAAAAGGAACCCACAGTAGCACCATCTGAACGAAGATCACTGGATTCCTTTTTACCTAAATTACTAAACTCCCATTGAATATGTCTATGTGCTAAAAAAAAAAAAAAAAACCCTACCAAAATATACAATACCTATTTATTAGACAGAGTAAAGAGTAAAGATGGATCATTTGCCATTTCATAGGAAAAAGTTTTTGTTGAATGTGTGTTTTCGGGTAAGGTGATAAGGTAATATTATGCCAGCATTATCAGACTAATTTGTTGCACATTCTTAGCACTTCAGTCACTGGATATCTCATTTCAGATAATCTCTTTCTGCTCCACTTCTGCTTTTTTTTCCTATTGCCTTTCACCTGGAAGTTTGAACATTAATACTGCAACATATCTAATGTGCTTAAACCTGTAAAACCTATGAGTGTGTTAGGGTTTCTCTTTGAATTGTTGGAACGGCAGTGTTTTAGGCAAACAGAGGACATTGCATACGAGGTTGTTTTTATTATATAGTACTGAAGGTTTATTTTAAGACTACCAGTCTGTCTGGGTTTCTTACAGAAAATTTTATTGTTGTATTGTTTTTGACCAGGGAACAATAAAAATTATTGTGAACTTGTGCAATGAATTTGCAAATTTGCTTTTGAATTGGATGCGTCAAAGATGGGAAACATGGTCTTAGGTCACTAACAGTCAGTTAATGTCTTCAGGGCAGCTTTGGTGCATCAACACAGATTCTGCAATCAGTCTGCTATCAGGCAATTACATGCAATGTGGTCAACTGTCATAAATTGATAAAAATACATTGAAAATCTTTTTCCATCTTCACAGAACCTGACATTAAATAGAAATGACTACTTACATTTAGTCCAGCCAAACCTCACCGATTTAAAACTTTCCTCCCCAAATAATAGTGTAGTTGCTGTAGTTGCCTCCCATAAATTGACCTGTGCAATTGAAACTGTTGGTCTTAGTAACTTTTTGAGATCTGTCGCTGAAATGCAGAAACATTCAAAAATGACATTGAGTGAAATATTTTCATGTCATTTATCTCATAGTCTTTATAATACAACAGTGTTCAGTCTACTTCAAGTCTATACAAAATGAACTGTGGAACAGACTAAGTAAAGATATGAAGCAATGTCCGAGCATGGCGCAGTTTAAAAAGCGGTTTAAGGACATGGTTTTTACAGGGTACAGGGAAGAGGTAGAGATTTGATAGGGTGTTCTTGTCTAATATTTTTTTGTGTGCGGGTGCACGGGTATGTTGGTATGGGTATATATATATTTGTAGATTGTGAATCCTTTGAGGTGTTAATGGGGTTATTGAAAATGTGTATATGTGCGTATGTGTATATACGTATGTATGGATAGATAGAAACATATATGTATATATATATAAAAAAGAATAAAAAAAAAATACACATGACATAATGAAATTGCAAGGAAGTATTTCCGTAGTCTATTGATTACTAGATAGTGGAAAAGGGGTGGGATTAAATAAGCTTATGCTTCTTCCTGCTCCTTTTTGAACATGAAAGTTATTTGGAGTTGTGGTTGCTCGTTTTCCTTTTGTTTTGCTTTGTTTATTTGTCTCTTTTAATTCTATGTTGTTGTACTTTTTCAACATGTTCAAAATAAAGATTCAATCAATCAATCAAACTCTGTGCAATACTGAAGAACTGAAGAAAACTTGAAACCAGCAACAAAGACCATAAACTGGGAAATGTATTGTTGGTGACACAAATCAAGAAGTAGGGTTGCTCTCCTGTATTCCAGTATATGGTCAGACTTCTTACTGATTGTGCATTTACTCCCTTCACATTTAGACACTTCAGACTCTTTTTAATCAGAGTGCAGCATCGAGTCAGTTAAACCTCTGGGATATTGATCTGGCCTGTTAAGTAGCAGAGTAAGCTGTTGATCAGTTTCAGATGATTTGGACATTTTTACCCACTTCACCTATTCTTACTGTTTTTCACTATTTTTGCATTTGGCTAGGGCCAGTGTCACTACTGGTAAAATGAGGCGATACTTGGACCCTACAGGGGTTGCACATGTAGTCCAACTCCTCCAGGATGGGACATCAATACAAATGATTGCCACATTTGCTGTATCTCCCAGCACAGTCTCACAAACATGGAGGACATTCCAGCAGACAGGTAGTTACTCTAGAAGAGCTGGATTTGGCCATCTGCTCCTTTATGCAAGGAGAAACAGCTGCCAGAGCCTGCTAAGCACCTCAGATTGGCAAGAAGGCCCGACATATTTTAGTGGTCCCTGTGCTCGCTGCCTGACAATGTGGAGCCCGACTGGTATTTGCCATAGAATACCACAATTGGCAGGTCCACTACTGGCACCTTATGCATTTAACCGATGTAAGCAAGTCAAACCTAGCGTGTGACAGATGCCAAAGTGTCTGAAGAAGCTGTCGAGAACGTTATGCTGCCTGTATCATTGTTCAGCCCTGGGTGTTGGGTCAGTGAGGATCTGGAGAGGTATGTCCATGGAGGGCCACACAGACCTCTATAGGTTAGGTAACAGCACCATGACTGCCATCAGGTATCAGGATGAAATCCTTGGACCCACTGTCAGACCCTACACTGGTGCAGTGAGCCCTGGGTTCCTCTTGGTGCACAACAATGTATGGCCTCATGTGGCGAGAATACACAGGCAGTTCCTGGGGGATGAAGGATTTGATATCACAGAATGGTCCCCTCGCTCACCTGACCTAAATCCAACAAAACACCTCCGGGACATTATGTTTTGATCCATCCAGTGCCTCCAGGTTGCACATCAGACTGTCCAGGAGTGATGATCTGGTCTGGACCTGAGAGGAGATCACCCAGGACACCATCCGTCGTCTCATTAGGGTCATGCTCAGACTTTGTTAGGCATGCATTCAAGCATGAGGGGGCATACAAACTGAGTATCATTTTGAACTGCTGCATGAAATTTCCCACATAATTTTTCACACTGATTGTTTGGGTTGATAAGTTTAATTTCCATTAGTACAGATATCCATATGATAATATGATATGTTTTTAAAGTGCTCCAACAGGACAGTAACTGGCCTTCGCATCCATAACCATTAGAATAAAAGCTTGCCTATAAATGCTTGGGGACAGAAGGCAAACATAGTATTCTGTAACACATATAATACCTTGAAGACTAATATGCTGGCATTTTGGTTATACCATCAACATTAGATGCATTTTAAATGGTCAGATGGTATTTATTTCCCTAATCTTTCTTTGGTTATTTCAGGTAACAGGAAGTGTCTGAAATCTTTGTGTATCCCATCAAAAAATGTCCTAGAGTGAAGTTAGTCGAGATGGCAGAAGAGGAATACAAAGACTAAAGACAAAGCGGTGGGAAGGAGAGATGAGCTTGGAAGTGAGAGGAGAAGGAGACAGAGAGGGAGAGAGAGGTGTCCGTGACTCTCTTTCTCCAAATAAACAAAAAGTAAACACCGGTGGAGGAAACACTGTGACACTTGATGCTGCTGATCGCTCCTCCACCTGCCCACTCAGGTTTCCCAGAAGACCATTCTGCCAACCGCAGGACAAAAGCAGCACCAAAAGCCAACACCTCTCTCCCCCCGAAGCACTCGGACACAAAAGCGAGGGAGAAAAAAGCGATACAACACCTTTGTTTGCCGATATTAAAACATGTTGCATTCTCTGCCTCCCTCCCTCTCTCCCCAGAGGTAACTCTACCAGGCAGGAGATGTGACTGTCAGCGAACTCTCTCCGTTCTAGGCAGCGCATAAAATCCGCCTTATTATTTCCGTGTTTCCTATTGTCTCGGTGTCATTGTGGCGAGTCTTGTGACACTGTGATTAGCTGATCAGGCTTGGCACAGCGTGAATGGGGCATCTCCTTTTGCTGTGCCTCCTGTGTGATACAGGTATAAAGTTGGTGATGTGACCAGACTTGTGCCCCAACCCAATTGTTAATGAACGAAACACAATCGCAGCTGATAAAAAGCAAAGGGAAAAAAACAAAACAAAACACCCTTACCTTCCCATATAGGGAATGCATCTCTGGTGATAACAGCTCAACAAAATCCACACATGGACTAACACAAAGCACTGCTGATTCAAAGAATAGGTACAGCTCTGTGTGTGCAGCAAATGCCTGATGAATTGAGCCATCTTGTCGTCGAGTTGGCAACAGCTCTTATGCAATTCCCAGGATTTTTATTCCACAAAGTTAGGAGTTAACATGTGTACCAACACGCACATCAAAACCACCAGTCTGTCACTACAATGGGCAACTGTGGCAGGGAGGTCAGCCCTCAGATGCTCACTCTCACCACAGGGAGGTTTGTGGCAATCTGGCAACTGCAGTAGGAGGTCTCACTCTCATCAGCACTGCTGGATCAAGACCACTTCCTTACCTTTCTTTACTCTCATCTGCACAGGCTTTAAAATAGAGCTCACAAATTATTTGCCTGCAGTTGTTTCAAACCTCTTTCTTCATACGAAATCATTTACAGTGATCTCTGAGGAAAAATTAAAGGAAAGAAGGGATTGTTTTATGGAGAGAAGTGCAAACTTTGGAAAGGCTTATGGAGACCTAACTAAACAGATACATATAAGGCTCACTTGAAACTCTCCCCTTTATCCCGCAAGACAACAAAATGCCCAGATAACGACAGTGGGTGAAGAAGTGTAAAGTGGAGGTGTATTCAGGTGCCATGTAAGCTGGTTTAATCCTCCTTCATAGCATTTGTTGTGTCATTAAAGCTGTATGGGGTTGGGGATCATGTGACATGGGGCCTATTGACTTCTGTAGCCCTTAGCTAGGACACAACAGAGAGCCAGTGTGGTTTTCAGGGTTGCCACAAGTCAAAAGTGGATTTTCAAAGGCAGGTGTACCCTCAAAGACCACATAGGACCTTTTTTTTCTAGAATAAAAACGTGATAAAATTCAATAACAGGAAGACAAAAATAGACTCAACGTTTTACTCAGCAGCTTTATTTTTGTGCAAATCTCAGGCAACACAGTAGCTGAGAGACAAGAGATATGCTTTGCTTATACGTACCACAAGTCATCGGACCTGGCTACATGGATAAAAGAGTACAGATGTGCTATGGCATCCCTTTATGTGCCACGTGAGTGAAAGCAGTCTTTTTTTATTTAGATAAACGTGCTGAGGTTACTGCCTTTATTTAAAACCAGTCCATCGTTGTCCAACAATGAATTTTAAGACTTAATTTCTATTATTACATTCAGCTATGTGAAGGATTTAACTTTTATTCTCACCGAGCCTTGTAAGAAAAACATTCTACATTGCTGTTTCATTCGTATATTATAACTGGAGAAAATTATTTTCTATAGGATACAGTACCATAAAGAGTTACAGCATATAGAGCGTGTAATATTGTGCATTTGATATTTTTTTAACATGAAAAAACACAAAAAAAGTACAATGTTGTCAAGAACTGCAGTTTCCCAGTGATGTTGGTCATTCAAGTTTTCTTTAATAACAAGTTCGATTCAAAGGTGAGACGAGATGGCACCATGCAGTGTGTAAGGCTGAGGTTTCCTACAAGAAGCCAAGTGAAGGATGAATGTATTTGGTAACAAAAGAAAAGAAGTATTAAGGAGTATTGTACTCTGCAAAGAAATGAAACAGAATACAGTCAGGTCCAGTCCAGTCGGCTTGTGTTTGGACAGAGACGCCCTTTGTTGTTTGTTTGCAGTTTTACTCTAAAAGTCCACAAATGGATTTTTTTTTTTAACGAAGCAGTACAGATTTGATTTGAATTTAGACTTTCAGCTTTAATTTAACATTTTACCTTACTGTGCTATTCACAGAGCTATTCTACTTTATTTAAGCTATGTTGTGCTTAATGTTTTGGCTGCTGTGACACAGTATTTTCCCAAGTTTTAGGATAAATAAACGATAAAATATTAAGTGTTTGGGTATTACAGCCATGTAACAAACAGTTTATCCACGTTCCTGGGCTACATGAGCTGTATGGTCCTCATTATTTCCCCATAATATACGACCCTGACTGTAAATACTAAATCTGTAACTCTTAATTCTTTTTTTTTTTAATGAGAAAGTCCCAGTAAATATGACTCTACATTGGTTAATTGTTAGATAGCATGTTGTATGTGTTGCCGCTCTACTCAGTCTGGCTACTCTGTATTTGCCTCCTGTGCATCGTACCATACAGCGTTGATACGAGGTAGCAATTTTTTTTTCCATTTACAGCTGTAAACCATACAACCCAGGAGAATGATTAACAAATTTACATACAGTTCATTATGACCGAACAAGCATAACAAAGAAGCAATATTGCTTTTGGCTACAGCTCTTATTGCTGTCTTATGACAATATTAAAATAGCTCAGATGATTTTATAAAAGGCTTTGATTTTTTTTCCCTTTGATTCCAAGTGATTCTTTTAGACTCCAAACTGCCCAACATTATCCACACCTCATCATCCTCCCTTCAGGAAACTCTACACACTAATCCTTACCTACCCAGTATCTGCAAGCCTCGCCGTACTCCAGTATTTTTAAGACTTTATATATGCAAAAATAAAATATCGCAAATCTGCCAGGGACATGATGTGCAATTAAGAAAACACTCAACAAGAAAAAAACTCTGTGACAGAGTACTTAAATAGCATGGCTGATTTTCCATTAAAAATGGCTGAGATAAACTTATTCAAGATCTCGTAAACTGAAATGAGTTTCTGAAGTCATGTGAGTTACATTTAACAGGATTCAAGAGCTTTTTAATGAGTCCAAATACTCAAATTATTTCACCACTGTTTCAGAACCTAAGCCAGGATGTTTCACCCTGATCTCATTTGGGCTGCTGGTGTTCCCTAAGAGCACCGGTGAAGGTAGCTGTCCACACGTGCAGGGCCGTTCCGGCAGAGAGGGTGAGGAAGAAGAGGAAGGCAACTTGGAAACCAAACCAATCCACCAAGCCTCCGGCCAGAGCGCTGAACATCAGCTTCCCCAGCACCTCGAGAGTAGCCAAGAAACTGTAGTGGGTCGCCTACAGGGAGAATTGGCAGCCGAGAGGTAGGATGAGGGGAAAAGAGATTAAAAGGGGAAGGTAAAGTAGAAGGAAGTGAGAGGAGAGAAGGGGAAATGGAGAGTTTGGGAAAGAAAGACACATTGTGAGTAAAAAGAGATAGCAGTATTGGGAGTAGAGTGCAACACAGTTACAAAAAAAAACAACAACAACGTGAGACTTCATCCTATCCACCAGCACAGCTTATCACCTTCTGTCTCTTAGGCATTAACATGGTTAACACAATTAACCACTACAGGGAGAAACAGGGCGAGAGATTTGATCTGAAAACTTCTGGGAAAAACAAACTGCAAAAGAAGAGAAAAATCCAAAATGCTGGAATACTGGAAGAGAAAGCGTGAGATCATGGCCTGAGATGATGGAAAAAGGCCAAGTGAAGCAGGCTATCTGATCTCAGCCTTAGGCTTTCAAGAGCGGAGTGAGAGAGGGAGAACAAGAAGGAAAAAGATTACCTAATCTCCCCAAGCCTCCTCCCTCTGCCCAAGAGCAGCAGGTAGCTCTGACAAACATGGAACTCTAGTGACACCTAGACCATTACCTGAGCACATTAATTAAAATTAAGAAAAGCAGAATTCATTAGAACAAATGCTTCGAGTCCTATAATCAGAATACATTTACAAGAAGCCTGCACTGTTAATTGTGAATTTCCCAACTCTGGGGCTAATAAAGAAATCTTATCTTATCTGACAAAGAAATATTTTATCTACAAATTAGTTTTTGTGTTACAAGAGGAAAAAGATACCACACTTAACTTTATAGGACGTTTTTACAACTTTGTCGGGTTCAGAATTGTGCTTTTGTTTGCACACTGTCAACGAGATAAACAAGGGTAACATTACAATCCCTTAAATGTCCCGTGCTGCAAGAAATACTCGTAAGTGTTTCTTACTAAGTGACTAAGTGTTTCCTGCAAATTATTTGTATTACTGTAGGAACAGAGCCATGACAGTTAGTCCAATAATTTATCAGCAGATTAACCCTTAACTGGGATCACTTTGATTTCTGTTTTTTGTTAAAGCAAAAACATTTAATATTCTCTGCAGTAGGGCTGGGCCATATTATACCGTTCACGGTAATACCGGTATAATGTTAGGCAATGATAGGAAAATGAAATATCGCGACAGAATATGAGTAAAACGCGCATGCGCAGTGCCTTTGTTTTCATACACACATGGCAGATTGTTGAGTGAAACAGATGAACCAGAATTGGTTTGTAAAAATGGTGCAACTTCAGTGATGTGGAACTGGTTTGGTGTTTGTCCGTCAGATACACGACAAAGCACATTTTTTTGCAGAACATGCAAGCGGCCGTCGTTATTGTCGTATATGTCGGACTAAGATGCTCTTAAATCTGGGAGTAATCTGGGTCCTAAACTCCGTATGTTTCAGGTCAAACGAACACTGCAGCATCACTGAGAGTTAAAAACTGTCTAAATTCTTTCATCTTTAATAAAACGATCAGCATTGCTGCTTTACCAGGTGTAACTATGAAGTTTAACTTCCAGGCATCCATGAAAACAAAATTTATTACATTTAATGGAGTTAGAAGTTAGCAGAAGCTAGCGGAAGTTAGCTCGCTAGTTTCGCTAGTTACCTAAGCATGATATTGCACGTTCTGACTGATTTCTGAAAAAATTCAAACGTACAGCTCTGCTATCACTTCCAACATAAATGAAGACAGGAAACTAAACAGCAGTGACGTTTGTAGGGTTACTGAAGTTGGGCTAGCTGGTATATAATGATGTGCTACGTGATCGCTAGCGACACAGCTATGTTAGCATAACATAAACAGTGAAGCTGGAGGACGAACACTAACACTTTTCCACTTATAAAAGTTAACGTGAAGGTTCCTCATAGTTAGAGACAAATGCAATCGCATGGCAGGATGCTGTAAACGGACCAAACTTCAGTCAGGAGAACAACTGAGATAATCCATCCACAATACGAGGTTAGTTATACTGCAACAACATGGGAATAGAGCGGTTGCCAAAGAATTCAACATTAATGAATCAATGGTACAGAAGTGGAGGAAGCAAGAAGAATGAGTTTAATAAAGTTTGATTTATCTGACTGCTTTGTTTCACTTAATGTTCCTTATAATCCCGTGCACCTTATGGTCCGAAAAATGCGTACTGCACACTGCAGTTTAATGTTGCAAAGCACCTCTTTTTAACTTCAGTGGATATTATACATGGTTATGCTCAGGATATGTCAGCCCATTTCTACTGGAAATGCCTTTTGGTTAAACTTTCAGCAAGGAATTTGCATTTGCACTGTTACATTTTTATAAAGCTTTAATGTACATAAAAACCAGCTTCTTGTTTAAGTGAAAATAAATGGAAGGTTGTCTTTTTGCGCTAGTAATGTTGTGGAGTTGTATTTTGTCTCGCATCAATTATATCGTCAGTTATATCGTTATCGCAAATTTTCAAATATATATCGTGATAAATATTTTTGGCCATATCGCCCTACTCTACTCTGCAGTTCACTACCGTCTTTTCTTTTCTTATTTATGACTTTTTTTTTAGATTTTGGAGAATGGACCATGCTCACTAAATCAGCTGAGGGCATTTCTCACTGGAAAAAAACAAAGACTGAAAATCATATCAGAATCTGATGAGTGGTGAGTGGAGTCTGTGGTCTGCAGGCTGAGGTAGAGCGCTCTGAGAGCCTGTGTAACCACAGTTAAGTGAAGTGCCTTTATTCTGAGCAACTTGTTTAACGGATTCGGTTTCTTTCTCCTGGGGATCGTTAACAAGCACTCACAGTATCAGTTTTCTGTTACTGGATAGCACTACCTTCAGTAACGCACACATTTACACACCAAGCGCAGGTGAGCTAATGCTCTCCTCTCATGTATGTACACACAGACCAAAATCCCACACCGACACTACAAAGAAAAACAGCCAGTCTGTGTCATGAGAATCTCTCAGATTAACCTCTGCTCTCCTTGTGAAATGCTGTACTTGTTCTCTCTCCGTTCATTAAGTTAAATTTCATAACTGGATCCTGGTGTCTGTGCTTCAGCTTGTGATTTTTTTCCCCTTCATCTTTCTTTTTCACTTTAGGACTGACAGCAATTTAAATGATAATTTGTCACCTTCAGAGATTGACTGAGTGACGTCTGAATGGCTGTGTGAAAAACGATCACCTCCAGGCAACGCTGGCCCAGATACGACGGGGACAAAAGGAGTTATGTCAAAGAGGAGAAAATGAGCAAGGAGAGGAAAAAATTCAGAGTTGGAAAAGAGAGCGTTTAGAAGACTAGAGAATGACAAAGAGGCAGGCAGTAGGAGGGACAATGTCAGCAAGGGGGCCAGCAATGCAAGGAAACTGGGGCTGCTGAAACTTGACATTTTCCAGGTGGAAACAGCTGATGAAAACTGACAGGTACAGGTGACAAAAGGTATGGCACTTAATGCTGAAAGATTTCCCTCTCCAGCATCACTTTGACAACCAAAGGAAATGAGCTAACATTACATAATTTAACCTAAACAGAGGTGGTTGGGGGGGGGAGGGGGGGGGGGGGGAGAGAAAGACAGAGGGTGAAAACAATGAAAAGACTGTATTGTTGGCTTGTTGAGCCACAGGAGACCTAACAGTAAAGCACAACGCAATAAACATTAAAAAAGATGATGACAACAGAGCAAAACTTGTACATGAAAGCAGCCCTGGGCTAGTTAATGAGCTTGTTGGCGGGAATGGACAGAACTCCTTTTTACCTGAATGCTTTCCTCGGCCCTCTGAGTGCAATGCATCATGGTAGTGAAGGTGAGCGTGGTGATGAGACCACCCAGGAAGTGTTGAACACTCATGCTCAAGACTGCCATACCTGAGAAAGCACACACACGCAAGTAAAATGGATCAAAACCAGCCTTGACGCATCTGAGTCTAACTACAATAAGACAACAGAAAACCCAGCAGTTCCTTTTCTGAAAGCAGGCAGAAAGCTTGCAGCTTTACACGTTGTTTTCTCTGCTACACTACTCACTTTACAATTCTATGTTAAAGTGAAAGCAGAGAGACAAAGCAGCGAGAAACGGTAATCTGCTGAAGTGCAGCTCCCCCCCCTCAGTCCCAGTCCCCAAAACACATGTAGTGTATCCTCTGAGGGGAAGTGGCAGAGCAGTGTTAGTGGGGAAACAGAGGAACCACAGAGCCTATCTGTCTCTGCTCCCACTAACACTGAATTATTCACTCAAGCCGCCAGAGTTTTTGCCGAGCAAGACTCTTCAGTCAGCGACATAAGACTGGTGGAGTCAAAAAGATACACCGACTGATCAGACTGGAAGAACGGGAAGCGGAGGGTTATCATGTAATATTGAAAAATCTGAAACTGAATGTTTTTTTTCTGTTTTGAGGGTTTTTAGTCAAGTTTTCCTGAAATCTTTGTTCTGGGTTTAAAATGGAGGCGGGAGATGCCTCTACTTTGAGTTGGAGAAGCTTGATAGGGTAAGAGACGGGCTCAGGAGGAGATGAATGGTGTGAATGTGAATCCCGACTGGCTGTTCAGCGCAATCAGATGTGTCATTCAGACATTAATAAATGAATAACTGTCTGGAGGGAGACCTCTCCTACAGACGTTCTCCACGTCATGCATTAAGACTGAACGCTTGAACTATAGGCCACTGGTTAACACAAGGTCTAACAGCATTTGAAACTGCCAGTGACATTAGTACCAGGCTTTACATCCAAAGTTTGACCTTTCAAACTTGACCCACTTTTCCTTCTAAGGGTTTTTCACTTGTCATACAGCTGACACAAAAAGTGTTCAAAATCTCAAACATTTTATATTGTAGTCATTCATGATTTCAACAACTCTCTTTTCCCCAATCTTCCTATTTTAGTTGCTCCCATTAAGGGATCCCAATAGGATTGTTCGCCTCCATCTAACCCCTTGCATTCTTTTCCGTCACTCCAACACTCTGCATGTCCTCCTTGACTACATCACGAATCTTCCTCTTTTCTTCCCGCCTGGCAGCTTCATGTTCAGCATCCTTTGTCCAATAATCCCATTATCCCTCCTCTGCACATGCCAAAACCATCTCACCCTTGTCTCTCTGATATCCTCATTTCTAATCTTGTCCATCCTGGTCACTAAGCACCTGGCACCTGTCTTTCTGTCAGGGCCGCCATCTCCAAACTACACATCATAAAAGGACTCACTACCAAGTTGCAAGCCTTTCCTTTCCCTCTTGCTGCCCTCACCTGTCACAAATCACCCCTGACACTTTCCCCCATCCACTCCAACCTGCCTGCACCCTCTTGTTCACCTTTCTTCTGTACCGTCTGTTGCTTTGGAGGGTTGACTTGAGATATTTAAAATCATTATACCTGTCTCTCTCTCTCATTCATACACATGTATTCTGTCTTACTTTTGCTGACTTTCACTTCTGTTCTCTTCAGAGCACACTTCCACCTAACCAGGCTCTCATCCATCAGCTCTCTACTTTCACTACAGAGCACAATGTTATTTGGAGACATCACAGTCTCTCCATAGGCTCCAGCTAACTTCATCTGTTAGCCTGTCCATCACCACTGGAAACAAGAAGGGGTTCAGGGCCCATCCCTGATGTAATCGCACCCCTCACTTCAGACCCACCTGTCACTCCTACCACACACTATACAAATTGCCAGTTTAAAGAAGAAGGTTTTGGAAGCCCTACTTCTAAACGTCTCTTGTTATATATCCGACTGGAGCGATGACGTGTTAGGCCAATGACTACAGGTCAGCTTCAAGTGCACATGGAAATGCATTAAATCTGAATGAATCTACTGAAAGATTTACATCTTATCCTGTCACAACAAATGTCTAATGTAAAACCCTGCTACCGAAGTCTTACTTAACCTCAATATCAAGTTACTTTCCTGTCACTGTCACTATAAACAAACAAAGAAACAAATAAATAAATAAATATCAGCTGCTTAACCACAGAACTAACACTCATTTTACACATATCCAGAACCTAAATGCACTAGCAGAAATACCATAAAACAATAGCATTGCAGTAAACCTGGGGACTATCATTGCTTGTGTCTTGCTGAGCCTGCCATAAGCACTGAACAGCATTATTTTTGCTGACTTCATTCCCTGCTGATAAAACTGTAACTGTGGCCACTGTTAGGCTTTGTAGCTTCACTGTGTTTGGTGTGTGTGTGATATTATTCACTGCCATTCACAATTTTTAAAACAAAGAATATAAAGATTCTAGGTTAATACGGGTCAGTGAGTATTAACACTTGTTTATTTGATTACTGCATATATGCTCATTGACATGATGACCAAACATGTAGCTCTTTGTTTTCATTGCCCGCTTCTGTCATATTTACATCAGAGCACCAAACATAAACCGGACTAAATAATCCAGAATTGTAGCATTTGTTAAAATATTTTGAAATCATTTACTTTGTGACCATTGTCTTATTGTGGGTTTGCTTCTCACCTTTCATGAGCGGTGATGGTTCGAGGACAGTGAGCAGAGAACTCTGGAAGACCATGCTGATTGTTCGCAACACAAACACGCGCCGCATCAGGGCCCCGATGCTGAGGAAAAACCAGCAAACAAGAAGATCATCAAAGAGCTGTTAACTAACTTTTAAGTGTATTGATGAGCAGTGTGATACCTGATGAAAGCCACTCCAAGCTAATATCATTAAATTTAGAGACACTTTGTTTGTTTCTTCGCATTTCACAGACGCACGCGCGCACACAGTTACATACGTGCACGTGCATAAGTAAACAAGTCCCCAGACACTAATTGATTCCCTGTTAGTGCAAGAAAATCATCCCCCTGTGGGTCTGGTTCATGACGTAATCAATAACCTAAGGAGATCCCCAGCATGAGAAAGATAATTAATCACTGTTAACATACATAAAAACACACACACGCACTCACACTGTTGTGTGACATCAGGGATTAACAATGCCAATCACTCAGAGGATACCTGCCACTCAAGGGACTGTGTGTGTTTGTTTATGGGGTTTTTTTGCATGTAATTATTTATGTGTTTTAAAAAAAGGTTGTGAGAAAGAAAGGGACACACAAAACAGGTTATCTGATTTAGTTAGGTAAGAAAATCTGAATTTATCTTTCATATTCAGACAGACTCTTTAAACATGTCTGCCAGTATAAATGTGACCGGAAACGAGGAGAAATAATGGTTCCCAAATAGATCTGTACCAGGGCTGTCGTGATTATATTTTCCAGCGGAGCTATCGACTATATTGATAAGTTATTTGATTACATGATTAATGGATTAAAACCTGTGCGTTTCAAAACATCTCAAAACCTAAAACCCAAGTTGATGCCATAAACTCTTTTAATTTAAATGTATTTTTATTTCTGTTCAAGACCCCCCTCTTTCTTCTTTCACTCTTCCCTGTATCTTTATCTGGCTCTCTCTTCCCCCTGCACCCAGCGTTTCCTTACCTCTCTACTGGAAAACCAATCCTGCATCATTCACATGCTAAAGACATTCTTCTCTCTGTTGCTCCTTTGCCTCCCTTCTCAATGACAGCCTTTCATATCGCGCGCTCTCAAGAGATGCTGAGGGATGTGTGTGTGTGAGAAAAAGAAACCTCCCTGGCTGCCACCTCACACGGGCCAGGCCCAGATAAGAATAACTACGTTCTCAGGTTGCCAGGGGCAGTTGTAAAGGGGGTCACTCACTGACCACTCAGCCGTTTCTGATGGTAGTGAGGATATACCTTCCAACGGAGCTTTTAGAGGAGGAACAACAGCCCAGCCTAACTAACAGCCCTTTCTGTGTGTGCGTATGTGTGTGTACGTGCAGGTGATGAGAAGTAGTAACCAAGTGGAGGAGCTGAGTGTACGTACAATCAGAAACTAGTTTTAACACTGAATCTACTACACATTTGTCATAACAGACCCACAGGCACAAACCACTGCTGTGCAATGATGTGATTTCACTTTTTAATTCTCACAGCTTGTAAAATCAAGTTAAAACTAAGGGGTTATCTTCAGCAGTCACATGAGAAAGCATCATACCAAAAATAAAAGAAAAACAGTTCATACTTGAGAAAAAGAATTCTTGATTCTCACAAAACAGGAGATGATTATACGAAATATTCACTCCACCTGTACAGGAATGGACTGTGAGAATCCAGTAAAAACATCACTTTTGCAGAAGACACACTTTCAAGCCAGAGTGAAGCATGTCAAGGACAACCCGGAAAAAGATTATGCAGACTGGAGGCCATCCTTTGGTCGGATGAGACAAAACTAGAACCACAGTACCTGCAAAGAACCCACACAGGCACAGGGAGAATGTGCAACCCCCACGCTCAAACCCAGAGCTTTACACACAGTTCAAATAAATTACTACTATACATTTCAGGGGAAGACAGTTTGAGACTGGATGAAGCCAGTGATTTATTTCCCAATGTACAGTCTTTGAATTTTATTGTACAATGGTTTTAAACCTAAAACATCACCAAGAATACTTACTAAGTATATTTTGGGTCAGTGCAAAACCTTGCAAAACGAAAAAAAGATTGGTAATGAAATTGATGGCTTGTACAAATTTAAAGGTATAATTTCCAGGCTAAATCTGTCTATCTTGTGCAAAATAACACATTTAGAGAGTATTCTCTGTGTTGTGAGGGTGTGAAGATTTTACCGCCTTTACAAGTTACATAGGTGTGAAATGGAGAGGGAGAGTGAAAGATCAAAAGCCAAAGTATGACAATGACATCTTTTGAAAGCACTTTCCCTAAAAAAAAAAAAAAAAAAGAAATTTTTGCCTTTGGAGGCTTTCTTTGTGTTTGCTAGTGTCACCTGACAAGTGGAGAAAGCCTGGAATCCAAGTGGAAGAAAAAGGACAAACAGACTGACATAAGAGAGAGCACATGGCAACTGATACATGTCAACAAACAGGCAAGCAAACACACTCATACAGCACTGATGCAGATAACAAAACAGGGCAACAGAGACTTTGCTTATCCATTAGCTCGTCATTATACCATGTACATCTAACATATGCTAATTACTTTATGCACATAGGTGCAGAATGTTCTAATCAGCAAAGATGTGAATTAATAGCAAGAATAAGGATTTATATTAAGACTACATCACTGCATGGAGTGGGAACTAACATAATATCCTCTGTCCAGGTATTGTTGTTAGTCACAGTTCCCATCGCATCACAATGGCCATAGGCAGGGCCGTCCTACAAAGTGATTCTATAGGCAGATCGAATAATCTTACATAACTGTGGTCAGGTGCAAATGGCACAATTTTATGTCATCTGTATTTAACATGGAAAATGTTTAAAAATCATATTATTAACACAAAAGATGTTTATTCAAATACACCAGAGTCTATGGAAATTTGTCTTTTTTTATTATTGTAAGATTGACAGGTTTTGTTTTTTTTCCTGAAAAGGTTTTTGGTATAAACAGTAATTAACAAATCTCATAACTTTACGAATCTTTAAAAAGTTTTATAGATTACTTTTTTGGCTCCTCCCTTCAAGAGTCACCAGAGTGGATCATCTTCCTCCATCTCACCTGATCTCACCCCATTCCTAGCATCCTCTTCTGTCACACCAACCCTCCACATGTCCTCCTTCACCACAGCCACAAATCTTCTCTGTGGTCTTCCTCTTTTCCTCCTGCCAGGCAACTTAATCTTATCCAGTATCTGTACTCTATACATGCCTAAACCATCTTGCCCCTTTTTGTCTCCAAACTGCATCTAAGCTGTCCCTCTGATGTACTTGTTTCTAATCCTATCCATTCTGGTCACTCCCGGTGAAAAGCTGAGTATCTTCAACTCTACCACCTTTCTTTTTGTTAGTGTCACCATCTCCAATCCATACATCATAGATGGTCTTGCTAACATCTTGCAAACCTTCACTTGCCACTTTCCTTCTGTCATACATCACCACTAACACTCGTCTCCACCCACCCCACCTTTCCTGCACTCTCTTCTTTACCTCTCTTGTGAACTACTGTCCATTGCTTTGGACGGTTGATTCCAGGTATTCAAACTCCTTTACTACCCTTCTCCATTCCATAAGCATTCTGTCTTGCTTCTGACTTTCATTCTTCTTTTCTCCAGAGCATACTTTTACCTCTGAAGTCTATCTTCCACCTCTTCCCTACTCTAACTACAGATCACCATTACCATCTATAAAGACCATAGCGCACAGTCTTCCTTCCTGACTCCTCTGTTAACCTATTCATCACTATTGGAAACAAGTAAGGGCTAAGAGCAGATCCCTGATGTAATCCCACCCCTGACAATGTTTATTCATCTCAAACTGTTGTAATTTACAATTGAATGTTCTAACAGGTACCTGTCTGTCACCTGTAGCAGAAAGTCTAGCATCTTATACCTGTCTGTAAAGGTGACAATTAAAAAAACTAGGTGGATATTGTGTCAAACTTGAGGGGTCCTTGTGTGTGTGTTTGCATTGTGTCTTTGCACACATCAGTGTTTGTCTGATGGATTTGCTGCTCATGTCCACGCTCCAGAGAGAGGGTTCCCATGCTCTCAAACAAGGCAGTGTTTACTTAAATTACTGCAAACCATATAAAGAGTGATACGAGGCTTAAAACATGAGATAGAGAAGTAAAGGAGACAGTCAGTGCACACAAAATCACAGACGAAAATAATGGTGGGTAAGTAATTTCTTGACAGCCACTCTTCCACTTAGACCCTTTCTGATAAAGCTTCAGTGAACAGTAGGTGAAACAAGTGAAGTGAACTTTTTCACCAGTTTCCTCAAATTTTTAAGGACTCACTACATACACACAAAGCACAATTTTTAAGGCTAATAGCTCTTTGAGAATTGTTTGATATTTCACGTTATGAAACCACTCTGGCCTATGCAACACTGCATACTGTGAAAAGTATTACTACTGTTTATTTCACCATCCTTAGTTAATCAGTGTGTTTACTGGACTATTATTTTGTCTCAGTTTTACTGAAGTAAACACTAAAAAGTAATTAACACTGGAAATACTCAAAGTCATTATAAATTTACAATAAATACTGGAGTATTATAAAAGATTAGCACTATAGGACACTTTACTTTAGTTTCCATATAATGGCCCAGTACTGTACTCTCACAACATGCATAGTGTTCAGAGCACAAGTTAGCGACATGTTGTGCTCAAGTATCTGCACTAAAGAGGTGATTGTTTTGTGTGTGCGTTATGCTTGGACACCAGATGTGAAACCCATCCAACAAGACTAACACCTGGGCTCATCGGATGGTGATCATGAGAACACATGGCTACATCAAAAGGGAATGGGTTCTTCAAAGGGGAATGTTTTGACAAATAGTATGACGTTGAAGTCTGACCTAGCTAAAAGTAATAAACTACAAACGAGAGAGTACCATTTTATTAGAGCTGAATACCTGCTAGAATGGAGGCAGGAGGGGGAGGGCACAGTAGGCCATTCTCTATAAATTAAGACCCCCCCTCCTACCGCCCGGTGTGTCTGTCTTTAATAGGGTTTGATTTTGTTTGTCTACTGTTTGCATCCCCCAGGGCATTTTTGTCTCTTTTTTGTCTGAGCTTTGGGTTTATTGGAACTGCTTTTCAATAAACTCTTTTATGCAATTTAAACTTGAATCTACAGTGGTTTTTGTGTATTTTCTGACTACATTAGTAATAGTTTAAGATTTTTGTTTAGAGAGTAAATCAAATCTTCACCTCCAATTTTTGAAACAACAGAATAGCCTTGTTGGTGCTTATCAAACTATTATCTCTGCAGTTTATTCTTGGATTCAAAGAAAGAAATGGGTAAAAATTATGTGTTTTTGGTACAGCCTGCTTGTAACAAAGTACCTAAAGCTACAATTTAAAATTGGTTCTTTGCTACAGTTGTCTGTTATGTATAGAAAAATTACAGGTTCATCTCTTGAGTAAGGAGTCTTTTTTATGTATGAATGATTCAGGGGACAGTGTTATGTGGCTTAACAAAAAACAACTAAACAAAAATAAGAAACCCCAACAACATACTCTGAAAATGGTCAGGTTCAAGGACGAGACCGAAAATGAATGACAAAGCAGTCAATGTCCCAAGAAACATTTTATAGACCTTCAGAAAACCCAAAGAACTATTGTTCAAGACCACTTTAAAAAGTGCACAGTACTATATAACAGAAATGGATAGACCTATAAGAAAGTGATTTTGCAATGTCTTCTTGGATTGATGGTGATGGACTTTTTTCAGTACTCTTTAGCACTTGATATTAAATAATCGATTAACTGAAGAAACCTACCTGCCAGGTTAGTTCATGATTAAATATCTTAGTTTCAAGCCCAGGTGACTATTACACAGTTTCATGAAGAATGTGGAGTTAGTAACATGCAATTTAAAGTTTTTCACAGGCATTTTACACATTTTTCAAGGGCAAACACCCCCCAAAGACGCCGCTTAAATTGAAGGGTTTTGCAAAGTGAGACCACTTAAAAGAGTCACAAAATATTTCTGCCACAGAAAGGCCATGGTGAAACCAGTGATAAATGATGGTGCTGATGAAGGCTACCTAAACTGAGCGAGCAGCAGGCCTCCCAGGGACGATCCGCAGATGGAGAAACCCATGGCGATGACGCCGTTCCAGAAGCCGAGCTCCCTGGCAGTCATGTGGTGATCCAACAGGAACAGAGGAAACATGGTTACTGCACCCTGCTCACCTGCATACACAGTGATAGTAGACAGAGGTGGACAAGAAGAAGACGTCCAAATGAATGATGAATTAAAATGGGTGAAGGGTCAGGGTGGTGGTTTAGGGGTTGTAGGATACAATGAGTAAAAGACGCATTATCTACCGTATACATCTGACTAAGCATTGCTATTTTCACCAACGGTAAATATAAGAGACACTTTCTGAATACACATGCCTATTCCAATCACAGTCAAATATTATGAGGGTGCTGTATCAAACTGTTTAGCCTGCAACACTGAAAAATAAAACATGGTTTTCCTGGGATGACGACTGCAGAATCAAATGCGGAACATGTGGCGCACCCAGGCCTATTCCTGGAAAGTGTCAATAATAGATGCCTGACAAGAAAAAGAATACCCTCAGTCACTTTATCAAACGGGGCCTAGCACTTTTCCTAAAGCACAAAAAGGAAAACACAACAAAAACACAGAAACTTCCACAGATGAAACAGACCGCACAAAGACCTTTCAGTCAAAATAAAAAGTTTCTGTCAGGCAGTAAGACTTTCTCTGTGTGGTATTGAGTGTGGGGGTAATGTTCTGCTGAACATTACAGTAAAATATTCAGTGGTGCCGACTATACGCCATTATTATATTAATGGAGACTGACTTCAGAAAGACAGTGGGACCAAGGAGCTGTATGAGTGACAGCTTGGCTCCCAGACTGCTGTCAAATACGACACAACACAACCGACGACTCACTCACTCAGTCAGCCAGGAGACAAACAAAAATAGAGAACGAGGGGGGGGGGAAAAGACAGATGAAACAGACTGAAATGAAAAAAATAATAAGAGAAAGCCGAGGAGCTAGGTAGGGAGTGCAGCAGCGGAATTAGAGTGTCACTGCCGAAACAGCGGTGTGACAAGCCTGCGGAAATTCGGGGAAGGAAACGTGGATTCTCCACGTCTCCCTCCTCTGTCACTCATATTTTACTGCTGGAAATTTGCATATGGTTATCAGAGATGGGAATGACCATGTTCGAGCTTGTCCTGAAAGGTCATTTAGTCAGAAAGGATTACTTCTAAAACAAAAGTGTTTGACTGTAAAATATTTGTTGTTTAGTGCTTCAGAAAATATGCGAAACTGACCCAAGAACTGCCACTGCAGCAAATCTAAAAAGGTTTCTTACATCACACAAAGGAGGGAAACCCCATAAAATGTGCAGATTTTAATAGTGGTTGATTTATATTGCTAACTTGAAATGAATAAGTCACATGTACTAACAACACATAAAACCAGAAGTTTAAATTTCACAAAGGATATCCAGAACTTGTGCATAAATAATAATAATAATTAAGGAAAAATAATATTACACTGATGCATCACTAAAAATTAATCAATGTCTCACTATTTCAAAACTATTTTTACAATAAATCTAAAAAAGTTTGACTAATTATAGAATGGATTCAGAACAATTTTGACAATTCTTCAAGGAGCAAATTCAGATTCAGAGCAGAATGTTTTTGGGTTCCCGCCACACAAATGTAAAGACATGATGCTTTCCCTTTTTCTACATCCTGATAAAGTAAATATTTTTGAGTGCTGGTTGTAAAAAACAAAACAAAAAACCCCCCAAACAAACAAAGAAAACCCAAGCCATATTTTACTGCAGTCAAAGCAATTAAACGGTGGCGAAAAGGGAAAATCTGAGTAAATGAGTGGTAACAACGATGCTGCAGACATTAAAATCCTTGAACTTTAATGCACCTCGTGAGGAAAAAAACCAAAACACTGGAGATCATATTAGTTTTGATCATTGGTATCTTATAGAGATTACACTCATGAACAGTGACACAGGAATTTATTGTTTATTACAGTATGGCACATTTTTTTCAGCGGTCAAGTGCAACTTAAACGGTATAGCAGCAAATTTCTACAAAAAACAGTAAAATCCTTTCAGTCCACGCACTCCGTGGGTGATGTCTGTGCATTACTCACATTTTAATCTGTCATCCTCTGTGCTGAACTGTTCTGAGTTGCATCAACTGAGCAATAACCATGTTAGTCATAATAAAGTAAACACTGGCAGCAGCAGTACCCATGATGCCAGAGTTGTTTACCCATGGTTCTGCGCTCCTGTGCCTGTCTGTCTGTTGTTCAGCTCAAAGCTCAGAGCTTTCACAGTCCTGCCTTCAACTAATTATTTCTTTAAAGGGGGGAAGGGGTGGTAACATGCAGGCACGCACACACACACACACACACAAAACAAGGCTGATTATTCCTTTCTATAAATATTCTCAAAGCAACAATTGTCCATTTCAGCAGGGATTTCATTAAACATCCGCTAAGATTAAACAGAGTGGAGGGAAAATCAGAACGAATGGAACAAGACTGAAGGAGAGAGATGGCAAGAGAAGAAGAAAGTGAGGAGGGAGAAATAAAGAAAATGTGAAAAACTAAGAGAAAACAGGAATACAAAAAAAAGAAAAAAAGGACGAAGAAAGAAATAGGTGAAAAGGGCAAATACATAAAATACATAAAATGATATGAGTTAAACATGACTGGAGAGATAGGACAGGGATGGAGACTGCTAGAGACAGAGGAAGAGGAGGAGGGGCAGATGAACAGAGACAATGTTAGGAGGTTAGTGAAGAGGAAACAGAGGAGGAATGGCAGGCTCAAAGAAAAGTGTTTACAGAGAGAGCAGAAAGACAGCATTATTTAACATTAAGAGTGACAGCATGAAGGAAGCTCTGTTTATTCTACTAATTTAAAAAGTGCCCTATAGTAGGGTGGTGCAGATGGACAATGATCTCTGGGATAAGCAACGATCTCTTGACAACCAAGAGAATGTTTTGTTTTCTCATCAAAGCATGAAATTATTACCATCAATATTGCATTCATATGACAGTTTATCATGTCTCCTCAACTTTTTAGCTCTTGGTGTGAGTGGCTGTGAGAGAAAAACTGTAGGTGAAGAGTACAGGACAGACAGATGAGCTACTTTAAACATACATAAAGAAGTTGGAAGAAATCAAAAAGAGCCAGTATTATGACATAATACTGTTTTAGCTGTCCAGCTGATATCTGTCCACTTCTGTTAATTACAGCAGACAACAAAGCTCTCCTGCTGGTATACTTTGTTATTTCTCTTTGTGCTGGAAGTGGGAAATAAGCTCCCCGGTGTCTTTTCCTCTCTTTCATCAGGAGCAGTAACACTGTTGTTTTTTGGGGCACACAGTATGAATCAGGGTGGGTGGCTAGCAAGTGCCAGTGCACAAACGAATAACAAAAATACAAAACCTGGCATTGATCGATGACACTGATGACTCATATCATTCTGATAGATATCAAAACCATTCAGTGAACCCACGTGCCC
This sequence comes from Mchenga conophoros, assembly GCF_057382185.1. Lineage (NCBI taxonomy): Eukaryota > Metazoa > Chordata > Actinopteri > Cichliformes > Cichlidae > Mchenga > Mchenga conophoros. The sequence goes on from NC_140537.1 coordinate 14,231,534, forward strand.
TATGGATGGAGAACAGATGACAAAAACATGCCATCATAGGATAAAAGTGATCAGATCAAGCAGGACAAGTGGGCCCAAAATATGCATAACAGAGATTTTCTCACTGAACTGGTCAACTTTTCCTTAACTCTTTACCCCCTTAAAAGTCTACTAGGAATAACCTTTGAAGCTCTCTTCTGAACTGAGAGGTTTCTGTCAGATGTCAGGCCTGCTTATAGAAAATGACTGTGTGTCCATGAGAAGTGCATCGGCTAGCCTTGGAAAAACCTGAAAACTATTGGTCATTAAACCACGTATTTATTGAAATATACAGAAATATCTAGAAGCGTCATTAAGGATATAGGGCAGGTCATCAAATGTCAACTTTATGGGGGAAAGAGTTAAGCCTCTCGGTTGTCTGTATAAGCGTGTTTGCAGCAGACGGGGGATAACTGGTTATACGTATAGGGATCACAGACAGATAAGCTTGAGATGAGGGGAAAAGGTCAACGAGGACATTGGGGTGAAATGCTGACATTCATGCTGCACCTTAAACAAAAGAGCTGGCAGAGCAGGTCCAGGAGAGATCACCGAGGACACACAGTCAACATTTAGTGACCCTTTATCACTCCCTGGTGAAAGCAAGGTAAAAGGAGACAGGTTCATACATACTACATGTCTCAGCAAAGCACTACACACACTCTCTCACACACTCACACACACAAACATAGGTATAAACACACACACATACACCTTCAGCTCTTTGGGTTCCCTCAGGACAGAAGAGTAAACAGAACCCTCTCTGAACACAATTACATATAATCCTGTGTATATTAGGCTATTGACACAAACAAGTCCCTGCAGATCGATGCAGATGTTCCCCATGGCCCGTAGGTCTCACGAACACTGAACACTGAACGATACATCATCACTCCAACTCAAACCTGCTACATTACTGGGCTGCTTATGCTTGTCACTTGTGTTTATTTTCTGAGTGCAGTATTACTATGCACATCCTTTCCATCTTAAGGCAGCTGCACAGTTTCCATTTAGGTTTTTAAAGCATTTCAAGCAATCAGGGGAATATCCTCAATAGTTGTCAATTAATAAAGGCAGCTGATGTTGATTTCAGTTCATTAAGGCAAATCAATCATAAATACCTGTGGTTCATGTGGTAAAAAGGAGGATTTATATCTTTAAATGTCTAAAATGATCATGCACCCATGGATAAATGTGTTTATTTCTCTTTCCATTTTGCTCTCCGTTTCTCAGGGCACCATGTGGCGGTTGTTCATTAATTCATCCCCTCCTTCAGCCTCCCTTCCTGCAGGCCTTCCTTTTCCCTCTGGAAAATAACCCCCACTCTCTCTCCAAGTTTTTCTCTAAATCTGCTAGCTAAATCTAATGCAGCAGTGCTGCATTAAATTCTTTCCTTGCAAACCTTATATATTTTTTAAATTGCTGAGGCATTGATGCAACTTTGTGGTTATCCTGGAGGCATTAGTTGATGGTGCCAATGAGCTGTATCACAGTACACTGCTGCAGTTTCTCATATTATGTTTCCTAAATTCATATATCCTCAAAGCCATTTTTTGAGCAGGAAATGCTAAAGTTAAAAGCAGGAACAAAGCTTCACTTCTACTGTTCATCCATCCATCCTTACACCTGAGCTGTTTCCTGGAGAAAGTCACCAGGTTTCACACTTGTCAAGCATACAGGGCCTCTGTTTGACAAGTGGTGGACTGCAAATTGCTGCTCTGATGTATTTATTTAGTATTTAAAAATTCTACTTATTATAAATAAAGGTGGCACAGGCACACTTGTACAGCAAAAAGTGCTTATATGGACACACAATCAGATTTTAACTTCCTCTATATTTATCTATTCATACACACTAAAGCATCTGTATTCCAAGGATAGAAAGCTGACTTTTAGTGTCTTTAACACATTCACATACATATAGTATCTAATAAATCAGTTCGCCTTATACCCACACTGATGTCCAAACACTCTTTTGTTTAGCCACGTGCACTCGTAGTATCGTGACTTAGCTAAATGTGTTTTCCTATGGATCAAATTCCAGCTTATCTGATATTTAATGAACTGATGTAAAGGAACCTCATGGAAGTTTGCTAACAACCAAAGTGACCAAATGCACCATGGGAATATTGGATGACAGCAGGACATCAAAATGTTTGTGTCCAACACTGAGCTTATTTGGAACTCATATCCACCATTGTTTGTCTCTTTTTTTTTTGGCTTTTCCCCCCATTTTCTCCGTCTGCTTCCCTCCCCCTCGCTCCCTCCGTCCATTGCTCTACCCAGACAGTTCTCCCATCATGCCTGTAGCCTCAGATGGCACAGGGGTCACAGTTCATACACAAGGCTGCCAATGATTGGCCACAGTGTTGGACGCAGCACAAACTCAGAGTTCATTAGGGATAGATGAGGGAGAGGGGTGTAAGTTCGTATGTGTGTGTGTGTGTGTGTGTGTGCGTGTGCGTGTGTGCGCGCGCGAGTGTGAGAAGTTGGGGGTTCAGACAGGCAGATTACCGGTCTCACACAAACATACCCACATAGCCCTTGAACAAAAACAATACTGTCTCACATAGGCAATTATGCTGGCACATCTAGGCCTAATCTAAAATATTACACAACCATTTATTTTTTGTAATGCAAAGAAGGGGGATGTTTAAATCAAACCAATATGAAAACCTAACAAGTGAGAAGACTTTAAATGTATATCAAAGGCATTTATTGCTGTTATCATTAGCATCAGCCAATGGCATGCACGTGTGTGTGTGTGTGTGTGTGTGTGTGTGTGTGTGTGTGTGTGTGTGTGTGTGTGTGTGTGTGCATGCTATGTAACGGAGAGAGTGTGGGGTGTGGAGGGGGATGCTCCCGAGACAGATTAGGGGGTCCAGCCAGCCTTCATATTTTGTCTAGTAGTATCGTCTGCTGGGGCTTATCCGATTACTGAGCCACCCTTAACACTCTCCCAAAACAGACAGACACACACACACACACACACACATATATATATGTACACACACACACACACACACACACACACACACACATATATATGTACATGTATACACACACACACATATATGTACATGTATACACACACACACACACACACCTCAAGACTATGAAAATATGAGGAGACAATTATATTCCCACCACCCACGCACAGTGTAAACACACGCACAGAAACACACATCACCAGGATGCGCCATCTTCCATTTCAGGTTCTGAATGCCACAGACACAAAGACACTCTAATCCTTACATAATCCCCTTCTGCTACCAAACACCAAACTCTGGCCACATCAACTCTCTCTCCCCCCATACACACAAGCTCAACTATTTCAAAACTACTTTAATTTTTTTCCCTTTCTTTTCTTTTTCTTTGCTTCTTGTTGGAAGAAACTTGTTCAAATTCAAAACTGTCCATTCAATTAAGAATGCATTTTCATCTCAACTTTGTATGTGTGTCACTGTGACTTTAAAAACAACTGCTTTATCTGTCTAACGTCTCCATTTCCCAATGTGCACGCAGGACATGCCTTGCAAGGATCACTTCTCTAACTTCTTCACTGCGCTTGTGAGTGCAGTACTCACAGAAACACCACCAGAGACATCTAGTGGTGATCTTTGGGCCCTACATCAACACAGCAGCGACTTCAGAAATTCAAACTGGGACGAAAAAGGGCTTGTTTCTAAAAATTCTGCATTTTATTGCCTCTGGAAAGTTAGACTGGACTGAACAGAAAAAAAATAAAAACAAATCAAGTGTTTTTATTTCTAAAATTGGTATTATAATCAAATACAGCTCTATGTTTAATACTTATTTATCCTATACCGGGCCTTGGTACAGCCTCTCAATTCACCAAGCCGGGGTTCAAGGCTCATTAGAGCCGGTGAGAACACCGGACTCCCAGCAAATCGTTTTCAAACCCACTGCTGTCTTTCGCTACTCAGGTTAAACATGTAATATAAGTCACTTAGATAACTAAAAAATGTTACTGTTTGGCTTTTTTTTTAGTATTTTATTTGTTCCTGAGTAAATCGGTTTGGCTGAGAAATAAAGTTATAGTTTTTACACAGCTGAATAAACGTCAAGCAGACAACTGATTATCAGAAGTGTGAGATGCTTGAGAATATACTCCGGTGTCCTGTTATATTTTAGATAGCAAGGAGCAGACGAGACTGAGTTTATTAAACTCCACCGAAACAATCTACAGATTTCATTAAACTTTAATAAACTATCATCTTGTCTTTATTTTTAGTTAGCATGTACCTTAAACACTTCAAGTTGGAAGCCAGGGCTCTAGAGTGCGACCAATTTGGTTGCAAATACGACCAAATTTTTCAGTGGTGCGACTAAAAAAAACCATTTGGTTGCACCTGTGCGACCAACTGTTCGGGTAGCAAAAAAAAATAAAAAAATCTGCAACCTTCCCTGTGGTCAACAACAGACACATATTATGCCCCTATCGTGGACTAAACCAATCAGAGATAGTAAGGGGCGGGACCTCTCTGATTGGCCGTGGTCCAGTTGAAAGTGCAGGTGGGAGTGGGAGGTGAGTAGCTTGAATAAAGCGATATCAATTCATTAAATCCTGAATAGACTTTTAAATATAACTGTGTTTGGCCAGAAATGCCAGATTCTCAGATTAAAGCTCACAAAACCATTTCAACAACAACCAAACAGCAAATGAGAGCAGGTACACGGATTCCACACAAAGACGTAAACACAGAGCGGACCGACTCATCAGAATCAACTTTGTCTTTCTCGGGCAGCCCGTAGACGGACACGCTGATCAATGTCGTCATGAATTTTGCTGTTTTGCTTCCACGACTATTAAAATCACACTCCATGCACAGCTAGCTCTCTCTCTCTCTCTCTCTGTACTTCAAGAACAGTTTCCCGTCTCCAATCTCTGTTTTCTGTATTATTCATTCGCTTATTACCCACCAGTCTACCATTGTTTACAGCGCTGTCGGCTGCTGTCTTTTTCTTTTCTTTTTTTCACTTAAATGACCTCGGACAAGAAAGCCTATTTTTTCTGTTGTTCAATACTGAAGAAATTTAAACTTTATATACAGAACATTGTAGAATATTTTTAAGGTTATCTGCTATAAAAAGCCAGACCAGGAAAATCTCCTTCATGTTTTTCTGTGTTTTATTCTCAGTTACTTTCACACAAAGGCATCTGCTGTGATGTTCACAATTCTGATGAAGTCAGTACTGATAAATGATCAGAATTATAATATTTCTGACTGTCTGGGGCTAAGTTGAATCGAATCGGGACTTTGAAAACCAGAATCGAATGGATTATAGAAATCAGTGATGATACCCAGCCCTAGTGAGCAGCCTAGGCACGACAGAAGTGGATGTAGCTGTAATAGGAAAAGAACTATTGCTAACTTCTCTGTTAAGTTAAGGCCTGATCCTTCTGAAATTCATAGCCAGTGCTCTGACACGGTGTCATCAATCTTTGAATGCTGAAAAAGCACAGTGTATCCAGAAAAACACATTATATTATATAAATTATTATAAAATTTGTGTACGCCTAACTTTAAAAAGTTAGGCGTACCGGTACGCCCATGGCAAAAAGTTAGTCTAGAGCCCTGTAAGCTAATGATATTTATATAAGAGCAGATGCATGCTGGTGCAATAAGCTGTATGTTTTACGTTCAATGGATGCATGATCTGATTTGTCGACTAATTGCAAAAATAATCGGTGACTAGTCGACTATCAAAATAATCGCTTGTGGCAGCCGTACTAGCAAGGCATTCCTAATAAAGTGGCCAGTTAAGTGTATAAGTGAAAATATCAAAAAGGAAAATTCTGCTTTAAAAAGAAAAAAAAAACCATACACTATGAGAGAACAATTAAAAAACAAATCTATAACTACATTGACAATAAATACTGAGCATTATTGCCCTTCTGGAAAATAAGCGAACATTTATCACAACAGATCACTTTACCTAAACTTAAACCAGTGCTTGAATAATAATCAGACTTACCCAATTTGTATGTTAGCACATAGAGAACTGTCCAAGGTGTGCCAGGCACTGCCAGCAGCTTCCTCCACACCCTCCACGGCCGTACAGCATCTGCTCCCTGCCCTCCCTTTTTGCTGCCGTCTGCCTGCTGGCCCCTCACAGTCTCATCATCCAACACAGGGGCCCCCCACACAAACAGGGCTACACCAGCATACACAAATGTCAGCAGCATAAACATCCAGCTCCATCCAGCCACGTCAATCACAGCTAGCAGCCCACCTCCGGCAAACACTGACCCAGCTTTATACCCTACAACTTGTGCTGTGTTCCCAAGGCCCAGCTCCCCACGTCCTTTTAACAACCCCACTGCAGCTCCATCTACAGCAATGTCCTGAACAGAGGCCAAGGTGTTCATTGCCAGCAGGGTTCCAGCTACACCCCAAATATGTGCCTCTGGGGCCAGGGCAGCACTGGAGAGGCATGTTAGAGCAAGGCCAGAGACTGTTCCCACCAGCCAGCGACGCTTAGTACCAACTCGGTCCACCAAAGGCGCCCAGAGGACTTTGAGTACCCAGGGGAAGTAAAGGATCTTGGTAAAACCGATGCGTGTGAGAGAGTGCCCAGCTCCTCGCAGGTATACAGGAAGCAACGATGACTGGAGACCATAGGGAATGCCCTGGACAAAGTACAGCAGGCCCAAGAACACTAGTTTGTCATTCATGATCTATCCCCAAACGTGACCCTGTGGTAGAGCAGACACTGGCTTGGTCCATTGGTCAGGTCATCGTCATTGTTTTGATTAAAGGGGACTCCCTCAAATGGACTGGTTGTTCCAGGTGCGCAGGCCTGAAATAAAAGACAGAGTGTGAAATTAAAGGTTGTTACAGTGAACATCCACAGCTCATACAGGCAGCCTTAAAAGGCTGGGTCTTCACTGCTGCTTTATTGCTTCTCTGCCCAGCTCAGTTACCAGCAACGTTGCCCCAGCTAACGAGAGCCCCCTCAAAGTCAATGACTCGTGCTAATCATGTTCAGTACTGTTGTCATTGCATCTGGTTCATCGTTTACCCTGCATCACAACTCAAACACGACTTTGCATCGTTTACATTTCACTACAGGTGCACAATTTAAGTTTGTTGCCTGGCTACCGTTAGCAAGCTAGCTTGCTCTCAAGCTAAACGTACTCAAGCGATTAGCTTAAAACATATTTCATCAGAGGTCCAGTATTATTTTTGGAATTTTATTTTGACCCGGAAGTAACTAGAAAAATATCAGCGTCTGTTCTAAGCAAAATCTTAAAGCATACTTAAAGGAAAGTTAGTTAGCTCTGTGCCAGCTAACCGGAGAGGGTGCTCCGCTTGTTTTCAGTCGGGATGAGCTTTGAGGTTGCCAGATTCTGGCCAAACAATCCCCCTTTCTGCGATGCTAAACCAAGAATAGTTTCTTCCATCATTTAAACTTGTTTTTTTTTTTTTGACGTGAAATGATATATACCGGCTTTTAACCTCCTAGGACCTGGCGTCCACATATGTGGGTTATTTAGACCAAAATACTCAATTCTGCTCTACAAGGGCCTGATATCCACTTACGAGGACATTATACTGCTACTGTTCTATCAAAATTTTAAACTAATATCCTCATATGTGGCTCTTATTTTTCATAAAAACAAAAATAAGGTAAAAAATAATAATCTGGTAATTCTTTGTTTTTACATTCATCGGGCCCCAATATGCCCAAATATCAAAGAAAAATAAAAAATGCATGCCATGCAAGAGTTCGGGTCTTAGGAGGTAAAATTTTTTTTTTTTTTTTTTTTTTTTTTTTTTTTACAATTACCACGCAAGATATTTTCATTACTACCCATCTAGTAATCACATAACGGCTGAACACGCTTTCTGCATCTGGCTCGGTTTTCAAATCAACACCAGCATTTCTATATAGCACATGATGGGAAAACACGTTATATGGACTTAAGAGACTCATTTAAAATGTATTCATATTGTACTCATACTACCAATGTGTAAATATTTGGCAACATCATATAAAATGTCATGGAAATGTATGTCATGGTAATTTGGGCTTTTAGATGAAACTTTATTAATCCCTTGGCTGGGTTCCTCCGAGAAATTCAGTTTTTTGGTTTTTTGGGGGGGTTTTTTTAGATTAGGTGAAATTTTTAGATTAGATGAAAATTTTAATAATTTCTTTGAACTTTTCTTTTTACAAAGTGGATTTATTGCACAGAATACATATTTAATGACTTAGATCAGAGCATGATGCCACCACCACCATCATGCTCTTAGGTTTGAAATCCTCACATTTACTCCTCCAAACAGATATCTTGTAATTATGGCCTGAAAGCTCATTTCTCATCCAATCATAAAACATCTCCAAAAGACATTTGGCTCGTCCGTGTGGGAAGCTGCAAATTTCATTCGAGGTTGTCAATTCTGGAACAAGGGTTGTTGTTTTGGTGCGCACCCTTGTAGTTCATGGTGATGTAAAACTCACTTCACTTAGGAGTGTGACGCTGGCATTCCAGCAGTTTCCATTTCATGACAAGCTTGACCCTTGGTGGTTCCTAAACATCCTAACCAATTTCCTGTCATCTGTGGGTGACAGTTTGGGTCTTCTTCCAGACCTTGGTAAAGTGTTGATATATTCAAATAACTTGTACTTCTGTATAATTTTCATAACAAATGATAAATTATCAGGGTTTCCCCCCCTTTAGAAATAGCTCTAACAAATCTGGTTTATGCTGGCAAAAGTAAACTACTAGTTGTCAATCACGATCAAGTCAATAGGCCTTGGCTTTGTCCAGTTAAAGACATTGTAGAACCTTCAGCACAACTCCTTCCACCCTGGAAACATAACAATTCAAAGACATTCACACCCATAATGTATGCATGTAAACCTTGACCACTTATTTGTTCTCATGTCTGATATGTGTTGTATGAATTTATAAATAATCAAGACCACTTCAGTAAAAAAAGCTTTTATTTGCAGAACATCAAATCTCCTTCAAGAGCAATGGTAACATTAAGCTATTGGCATGTGGTGATCTGGATACATGAGCTGCACTGTGATCACATCAGCTTCTCTTTGGACTTTAGTTATAGAACCTAGTAAGTGCAAGCAAAGTCTGTCTAGAACATAGATCTTCTGGCATAATGCTATGAGATCTGCGCTGAAATAAAAAAGGATTTCTCAGAAAGGAAACGGCCTATCTGCTCTGCCAACTCCAGGTTAGTATTCGCTCATTGCCAATATCATCTAACTATCATGACGTCTTGCAAAGAAAGACAGTCTTGTCAGGTCTCCACAAGCACAAAAGGCACATTATGTATTTAAGAGATAACAGGCGATTTTCCAAAGTTGTACACTGGCATGGATATTCTGCTGTATGAGCTTTGATCCCAGCGATAGGCTGTTAGTTTTCACCCCCACAGAGAGCGAGCAGAATCTTCTCGTAATCATCTGCGGTGTCATCCTAAATGGGGAAAAATACAAGTTTGTTTTTTTTGTTTTTTTAAATCCATAAATCTTTACATGTTTTCTTTTGACATTTTTGTACCGTCATATGCACAATCCATTCAAAACTGAACATCTGGAATGGGTTTAACTTTTAGATGTTTGCTCACCAGAATGTCCTGGTAGAGTGTTTTGCCATAATTCTTCTTGTAGTCTTCCTTGATCCGCTTCATGTCAATTTCAGAGCGGCTCACCATGATGCGGGTCAAGATAGGCTTGCGGGTACCTTTACCCTGAAGGGCAGAAAAGAGCCAGTCATGAAACATTTATATTATAACATACCATTGATTATATTATATGTGGAAAAGATAACAGAAATATGAGATTAATGGGAATTTTTAAAAGTAAAAGGTTTTAGATTTGACTATTATTTCTATTTAGCGAAGAGCTGTTTTGCTACAGAACTTCAAGAACTGGACAAATTATAGGGGATTTACTCTCTATATCTATGCAACTGACTAAATGAAAGTCAGTTTGTAACTTAAAAACCATCCACCTAGTTATCTTGTTTAGTAAAAACAGATCAAACATGTCAAAAGGAGCTCCAGTGGGCAAAGGAATACCCTTTTTCAGCATTATGATGCTACTATGTTCAGACATTCACCCAGTGATAAATGTATTAAATGCATGAAGACTCCTTTGTCCATGGCTCAAGTTTCTCATGCTGGGACACTTCTCCAGTTCATGGGAGCCTATTTCCGACACTGACTGAGTGGTTTATTATTTATGTGACTTAGCAGATTAGATCATTTATGTGAATTAGCCAAAGTTAGCAAATTCTGATCCAAAGCAGCCCAGCATTGTTCACCAACAGCTTGCCCAAGGACACGTCAATATATAGATGCAGAAACTGGGGACTGAACATCCAACCTACTAAATAGCAGACAACTGGCTCTAAAACCTGAGCCACATTGACAGCCAATCAGTTTTTTCAAATGGCAATTGGCATCATCCAAATTAAGGAGTACTTCTACATTAATCCACTTGTGAATTATTTTCCCTGTAATATTCAGTTGTTCCTGTAGCAGCACATATACTGTACCTTCATGGACAAGTAGAGTTTCTCTGCAAAGAAGGCAGTTCTGCTTCCAGCACACTTCACTGTGAATATATATTTTTTTAAAGTTTTAATCCAGTCCATCCAGAATATACTGATTTAATGCTAAAGTAATAGAGTTTAGAGGTTTCGTAAACAGAGGTTTGACTTTACCAACTGCTGTGAGGCAATTCTCAATATCTCCCTTCAGTTCGAGGTCAAGGGCTTTGGCCACATCCACTTTGCTGTACTTTTTGTACCTATCAAACACTGAAATAGAATACAGATTAGGTGCTATTCCTAAGAAGGAGATGTTAAAGATAAGACTTAAAAAAATATATATACTTAACGGTGCATCAAACAGACCTTGACGGAGATGAATGGCACTCCTGCTGGTTAGGATGTCGATAAAGACAGCGCAGTTCGTGCCCTTCCTGGCCTCTCCTGCCTCATACAGAGCCCTGGCATCACTGTCAACCAGCTGCTCGCAAACTCCTTCAGTCCTGGCAGCCTGCGATATGAAGAAACAGATTGATTGGTGTACTGATGGAATCAAACTAGCTAATTAGCTAATTTAATAAATCATAGATATTTTTAAGAGTTGGAAAGCTGAAAAAGCACAGTAAGCACAAACAATGTTCTATTTAATGCCACTGAATTCACCAAGAAAGCTTCACATTTCTCAAAATTTAATTAAAATGTGGCTTTCAACTTTAAAATGTGAACTGAGTTTGTAAGATATCCAAATGAGAGTACACGTGACTGTATGTGTGCATGTCTAGGGAGTAAGTTTGCTTTTTATAATCAGCTCAGTGTTCCAGCTTCAGTGGGGAGTCTTATGTTGTTTCAGAACTTAGAGCATCCTGGTGCTATGACAGAATAAATGATTTTGAGATCCTGCAACAGATCAGTAAATAAAACACACTCAAGTACCTTGCAGAGTGCAATGAGGGCCGTCCTGAAGTCTCCACTAGTGTCAGACTTGATGTCCTCTTCCAGCTCTTTCTTGTATTCTTGGCAAAGTAATCGCAAAAGTGGAATTAGTTTTCCCACTGACACTTGTGTCGTTGTTCAAATTTTAGCTTCTGGAAACTGAAGATTGTTGCTTGAACTTTGGCACAAACCTTCCTTGTAGACTTTCTTTAGGTCTACGATCTGCCTGTTGGTTCGGGAAGCTAAAATCTCAATCAGAGTGTCCTCGTCTGTTCCCAGACCCTGAGGCAGAGATGCACAGATAGAAGGATTGAGACAAAGTCTCTTAATGCTTCACAAAACCAGTTAAACACCTTTTAGCCACCTCCCTTTAGAAAAACAAAGGATTAATATGTTTAAGTGGGTGGATATCATCATGTGCCAACAATAAGAGATCATGGTGATACCAGAGAAAGCATTTACACAAATGTAGTCAAGTACTCTAATAGCTTTTTCTGTCAATGTGCTCATCTTAGTAATGTGTGTTTGTGTACCTTCATTGCCAGTTTTAGCTGCTGGGCATCATACTGGGCAGGAGTTTTCAACAGAGCCAACACGACTTCCTCCAGATCTCCCTTCAGAGCATTTTTCAGGGCTGTGTCCAGAGGCTATGAGGTATCAACGGATGATTAAATGTATGATCCAGAGGAAGTAATGTTTCCTGTCAGTTTTGGAACTTCTTGCTCCGATCGTGTTTGTCTAATTGTCATTACCTTGCCGTTGGCCTTCTGGTAAGCCTCTTTGATCTGCTGCCTCTGCTCGTTGCTCCTTTTGACCAGAATTTCAATAATGGTGTTCTCATCCACACCTGCACAAGCGAGTAAAACAAGCATTCCTGTCATTCTGCAGCAGTATGACTGTTCAGCATTCATTGTTTGGTGTGTGTGATCCCACAGAGAACAGAATGTAATCACATATGATGGCCAGCAGAGGGTGTTAAGATTCTTGACAAGGAAGACAAGAAAGTCTGTACTTAACACTTAGATACACATTGCAACACCAAAGCATGCTCGCACACGCTCCAAAGCGTCCCTCATGCATTTCAGCTTCACCTTTTGTCTTGATGGCCTTGTCCAAGACTGCTGCATCTCCACTAGGGTTGAAATTGAGCGCTGGCTTCACCGTTCCTTCATTCTTTAAAGCCTGAAACGTGCCAGATTATTGTGTTTGGTAAATACTTGTCTGCAGTTTAGAGGAATGTACAAGGTGGGATACAGGGGTGCATTTTTCAAATGTTTTAACTACAAAAGTGTTGAAACCCAGTGACTGTATCCTTGAAATTAAGGCAGAAAAAAAAGGAGCCCCTACGGTTCCTCCCTTATTATTTCAGATGTCAACACAAAGCTTTTAAAATGTTGGCAGATGCCCTGTTTGGACTGAAGTGAACAATGAAAGAGTCCAAACTGTTATCCTACAACTTGTGCAACTTTTTCTAAACTTACTTTAAGAAATCGGTGAAAGGAGAAGTACCATTTTGTTCTGTTTGCAGAGTTTATAAAGGGAGGAGCTCAAATTCCGGCTTCAGTGACTCATACATTCCCAAAACTCTCTCTGGTTATCATTCTCTGTGCATATAATCTTTACAGTTCAGGCCCCTTTTTACTTTAATGATGTTTCTATAATTAATCTACCACCATTTTTTTTAGTTAATTTCCTTCCTCTCTTCAACATCTAAACTCATTCAATCTTTTTATATCGACACCTCCTACGCAGCGATTTTCTACTCTGCTGTACTGCCAGATCAGTTTTTCCACCCTAGCATACCACAGGAAGAGACGGGGAAAAAAAAAGAAAAACAGGGTGTTTGGCCTTAGCAACTGGAACCACAGTGTTACGTACTGAATCATCGGGCATGCCCAAGTAAACGCTCTGCTCCAAGAAGGCCTGGATGAAAGACATGGTGGGGAGTGGTCTGTCTGTAAGAGAGGAGGAGAAGGAGAAAGTCAGCAGTGTTTGATCCAAATATGAACATTTATCGTAGCATTTAAAGTTTTGTTTCTCCTTGTGAGAAACAGTTGAGCATCTAAAAATAAAGTTTTTTGTAAATGTTGCTCAAAGTAGTGACTCTTTTGGCAATCTTCTAAGTTCTAAAGCATTAAACTAGAAAAAAAAAAAAAAAAAAAAAGGGGTTTCTTTTATCTGCTGTTGGAGAGGTCAAGTGCAAGTCCAGATATCTACTCTGATTTACAATAAGCAGTTTTCTATAATGACAAGCATCTGTAGCAAACACCCTGGCCACACCCACTCTCATCTCTGATACGGACATACATTATAATGTGGGATAGAACATATCTATTTATATCGATTGATTTTATGATAGAATTTGACTTCTCTATGTAGTTGGGACAGCCGAGCACGTCAAGACAAACGTTAACCTCACACTCCCCTCCGCCTCGTAAGTTGCACCAATCAATATACCTTGCTGCAACTTTAGATCTCATCGGGGAGAGGAGACCAAAAGCCATCAAATCTCGCTCCAAACTCAGCTGAGTTCAGAATCTACAACGCCAAAGATTTCCTGGGAGTCAAAAGACTTACCGTGTTGCCTTAAAGAGAAAAAGTTTGTCTCACCGAGTTTCCAGGGGCGTTGTAGTGACAGAAAGCGTGTATTTATACTCTAGCACAAACCACTCCTAGTGACGGGTCCAGCCCACGCCGCCCTCCGCGGCTACCATTGGGCTGAATCTCTGCTGTGTGCCCTCGGCAGCTGCAATCTAAACGCAACATCCGGATTCAGTAGAGAGCTGGCAACAGATCCTCCTGCAGATTTAAAACAGTCCCGTTGCTTACTTGAAAACATCTGCCGATCACGTGCCAGGTATAAAAAATGTTAATAAAAATTGTGATCTCGTGGACATGTAGGACATCTGGGAGTGGTGTGTTCAGGGTTGGGTTGCTGCTTGCGGCACAGGGAGGAGAAGGCTGGGCGGCAGGGGACTCTCTGGCTGGCTGGAGCACCAACCCGCAAAATAAAAAATAGAGCAAATTTCATTCATAATGTTGTAAATCCAAGCCCATTATAATTATAATTTGAATCTCGGGCTGTGCGAAAACCCAGAAATACACCCTAGACCAGCGGTCCCCAACCTTTTTTGACCGGTTTATGGCCGACAATATTTTCATGGACCGGCCTTTAAGGTGTCGCGGATAAATACAACAAAATAAAACTAGTACCGGTACCGAAAAAAAGAAAATTTATTCATAACACACGTGAAAAGACCCAGGAAAACCGAGTAAACGATAAAAACGATAACAAAATAACGCTGAAAACCGATAAAAACCCTGAAAACTATACATTTCACGCCTGAGCCTCAACTCTCGCGGCCCGGTACCAAACGACTCACGGACCGGTACCCTAGACAAAGTGAATCCGTGAACTAAGGTGTAGGTCTGTTAGGTTATGTTGTGGTGATCCTCTGGTTGGGGGATGTTTGTTCATACTGGAGTGCAAAATTAAAACCAATGGGAGATGGACAAGAAAAGGTCAAAGCCATCAGGTGCTCAGTTTAGAAAAAAGAGAAAAGAAGAGGAGGAGAAATGAGCAAAAGATACAGATAAGCAGATGTGTCATTGGATAATGGCAGGTCATGTATCCTGAAACAATCATAATCATAATTCTTTATTAATCCCTAAGGAAATTATGTGGGTTACAGTTGCTCCAAGAAGAAAGTGTAAAAATAGTAACAGTAACAGGCTAAACTCCAAACAATACATTATGTTACAGATTTTACACATTTAAGAAATAGTACCAATATATACAGATCACTCAATTATAAATATCAAGGATTAACAAAGGTGATTATAAATAAATATCAAGAAAATTGACAAGAACATTATAGAGTAGAAAAGAGCGTATGGATAAAGGGTG
The DNA here is from genome assembly GCF_057382185.1 of Mchenga conophoros. Taxonomy (NCBI): domain Eukaryota; kingdom Metazoa; phylum Chordata; class Actinopteri; order Cichliformes; family Cichlidae; genus Mchenga; species Mchenga conophoros. Next base: position 14,246,938 of record NC_140537.1, read on the forward strand.
TAACTATTGCAGTGTTGACATTGTATTAGATGGAGAGGTTGTACAGGGAGATGGCCACGGGCAGGAATGATTTCCTGTGTCATTCAGTGGTGCTTTTTGGTAATCTCAGTCTCTCACTGAACGTGCTCCTGTTAGTAGCCAGCATGGCATGGAGTGGGTGGGAGGTATTATCCAAGATGGTCCTTATCTTGGACAACATCTGCCTCTCAGACACCACCCTAACGGAGTCCAGCTCCATCCCTACAACATTACTGGGCTTGTGGATCAGTTTATTTAGTCTGTTGCCATCTGTGACCCTCAACCTGCTGCCCCAGCATGCAACAGCATAGAGGATAGCACTGACCACAACAGAGATACACCAAGATAACACTAATTAGTAGGGATAGTGAAAACTTCTGTTTACGTTTGTTAGCCACTTGGCTATGATAGTAAACCGCAGACACTGATGTAGCTTACTGAATCTTTTGGACTGTGTTCAGCACAATATTAATTAGTCATTGTCGGGGTGATCGTGGCTCAAGAGTTGGGAGTTCGCCTTGTAATCGGAAGGTTGCCGGTTCGAGCCCCGGCTTGGGCAGTCTCGGTCGTTGTGTCCTTGGGCAAGACACTTCACCCGTTGCCTACTGGTGGTGGTCAGAGGGCCCGGTGGCGCCAGTGTCCGGCAGCCTCGCCTCTGTCAGTGCGCCCCAGGGTGGCTGTGGCTACAATGTAGCTGCCATCACCAGTGTGTGAATGGGTGGATGACTGGATATGTAAAGCGCTTTGGGGTCCTTAGGGACTAGTAAAGCGCTATATAAATACAGGCCATTTACCATTGTCAGTTGTTGATTTGTCCTATTCTCATTGTATGATGAATTATGATGGCTGTTTGTTAAGTGTTTGCATACTATGCATACTCTCTCTCTCTCTTCATATATATGTTTGTGTGTGTGTGTGTGTGTGTGTGTGTGTTTTGCCAAAGGGAGTGTTCGTCCAGGGCGTCAAACATGTTAGGACCTCTACTGGTCTTACTGGTTGGTAGATCAAATATCTGTCTTTGACGTTCCTGCTGTTTTCTCTTGTCTTTGCAACAAGTGACGTTAAACAGTATGACAGCACTACTGTCATGTATTTATGTGGGAGTCCAGCATTACATTGTCTGTATGAATAACCAAGCTAACCAAGACCTCAAAATTTCTCCAAAGTCTAAGCCTTGGAGTGATGTCTGAGGTGTGTTGTGTTGTCATGACAGCAGGGTCAGGTTGTCATACTCCTTGAAGTCTGCATGTCTCAACAGAGTGTTAATGCTGTCAGTGATTACAATATTTTAACCCCGTCAGACTTTGTAATCAGACGGAACAATCGAATTCCCAGAGGCTAGTGGCGACATGCAATAAAACCTCTGTTACATATACGATATGTCCTGATATTTTCCAGTGATGAAAGACTTGTGTGATTAATTGGTTGGAGTTTCCAGACTGGAGAAAAAGGGTGAGTTTGATATCCAGGGTTAGGGTTGCGAATGTGGAGAAATAAAGGGAAACAGCAGGCAAAGCTGCATTTTCATTAAAGTGGTATCACGGGTGGATTTACCTCTAAGGAAGGTGTGTTAAACAGATGCTCAAGCTGTGGGCCAAATGTTCCAAATGAGTTTCTCAGTCTAAGAAAGAAAAAAAAGGAAACTGTAACAGAGACCCTCAGCCAAGGACAAAAGGACAACATTAGCAGCTGCAACTGATATGATTTTATTACAAAATAAATTCTATTAGCAAGAATTTCTGATTTTGTCTTCATTCTCTTCTTATTTTCTGTAGGTGGTGTGTTTTCAGTTTTATTAACTTTATTTGGGAAAGTGTAGGTTTCCAAGGAAAGAAAGAGAAAAAAACAGAGCCCAAGTGAAGAGTGTGTGTGTAACCTATATATGTGTCTGTTAGTATGAGGAAGCATCCAGTTACAATCTCTATCTCACACACGGGAAACCTGAGGACTGTTTATGGCATCTTTTTACCCTCTGGCTGTGCAGAGTTTAAGCTGGTACCCGGTGAAACTCCATCTCTGCAGGTTTAATATTTAAAGACTGTTTAGAGTTTGGTTCCCATAAGAGATCAGGATCATCTCGTTCTCCTGATCAGCACAGCAGCACCCTGGCCTGAATCACATCGAAGGGATCTGAGCTGCTCTGACAACCAGGTAGTTCTGCTTTTTTCTCTCTCTTTTTTACTTTTTTGTATTTAAATATACATTCATTTGCATATTTTTACTGTTTAGTGGATGCTGTTATAGTAAATTTGCACAAGTTTAGTAAAGGAAGCTGAAGATTTGTCCTGATACGGCACAGTGAAATGAGAGAATCTGAAAATAAAAATAGGTCCACAATGAAAGTTTGGGATTTTCAGTTTTTCCTGTTCTGAAGCTTGCAGCTTATAGTAGCTTGGAGTGGCTGACTGAAGGATTACACTCCTTCAGTGAAGCTGCTGAGTGGGCATTTAGACATCTGCACATAGTTTGAGGGCGCGATTGAAAGTTCAAGATATAGATCAAAATATTTGAGGATTTTCAGTCTATAAGTTCATTTTTTTTAGCTTTCAAAATTCAACATGATTTTTCCTTTTTGTGTGTTTCAGACGGGTCCACTCTCATGTGTCAACTTAACAGAGATCAACCTAAAGAATACACTGAAAAAAAGGGATTGTCCATCTCTTGGATTTATGTAAGCATCTTGCGTGTATTTAACACAATTGCCTCATGTTTTAAAGTTAAGTGTAACTATATAGTGTAGAAACTACATGATATGCAGAGAGGGTAGATTAAATTGTTCATATCATGTTCGAGTGAAGTAAGTCAATAATATATCAATGTTTAATCTCGCGACACTGCATGGGATTTCAGTCTCGTGTGCTTTGGATCGTGGTGTGAGGAAGGCATCCATCTCAGTCAAGTTGAGCAGCTGCCTCTACCTTTTTCGGTATACCGAAAAATATAAATTAGGTGGTTGTTAAATTAAAAAAGGCTACCTTGTAATTTGAACACAAAAATGTCATGTTTTGAGCCAACCATCCCTTTAACGTTAACTAGTAATGACTTCATGAACTTCTTCACAAATAAAATTCTTATCATTAGAGAAAATAATGCCAATAATCATCCCACAGATGTAATATCATCTACAGTTACTCTTAGTACCATTGATGTTAAGTTAGACTCTTTTTCTCCAATTGATCTTTCTGAGTTAACTTCAATAATTACTTCCTCCAAACCATCAATGTGTCTTTTAGACCCCATTCCTACAAAACTGCTCAAAGAAGTCCTGCCATTAATTAATTCTTCGACCCTAAATATGATCAACCTATCTCTAATAATCGGCTATGTACCACAGGCCTTCGAGGTGGCTGTAGTTAAACCTTCAAAAAGCCATCTCTAGACCCAGCAGTCTTAGCTAATTATAGGCCAATCTCCAACCTTCCTTTCATATCAAAAATCCTTGAAAGAGTAGTTGTCACACAGCTAACAGATCATCTGCAGAGGAATGGTTTATTTGAAGAGTTTCAGTCAGGTTTCAGAGCTCATCACAGCACAGAAAAAGCTTTAGTGAAGGTTACAAATGATCTTCTTATGGCCTCTGACAGTGGACTCATCTCTGTGCTTGTCCTGCTAGACCTCAGTGCAGCATTCGATACTGTTGACCATAATATCCTATTAGAGCGATTAGAACATGCTGTAGGTATTACAGGTACTGTGCTGCAGTGGTTTGTATCATATCTATCTAATAGACTCCAATTTGTACATGTAAATGGAGAGTCCTCTTCACACACTGAGGTTAATTATGGAGTTCCACAGGGTTCGGTGCTATAATTCTGTTTACATTATACATGCTTCCCCTCGGCAGCATCATTAAAAGACATAGCATAAATTTTCACTGCTATGCAGATGACACGCAGCTCTATCTATCCATGAAGCCAGGTAACACACACCAAGTTGTTAAACTGCAGGAATGTCTTAAAAACATAAAGACCTGGATGGCTGCTAACTTTCTGCTTCTTAATTCAGATAAAACTGAGGTTATTGTACTCGGCCCTAAAAATCTTAGAAATTTTTAGGGCCGAGTGGTATCTATCCAGATTCTTACTCTGGATGGCATTACCTTGGCCTCCAGTAACGCTGTGAGGAACCCTGGAGTCATTTTTGACCAGGATATGTCCTTCAACGCACATATTAGACAATTATGTAAGACTGCTTTCTTCCATTTGCGCAACATCTCTAAAGTTAGAAATATCCTGTCTCAGAGTGACGCTGAAAAACTAGTTCATGCTTTTATTACTTCCAGGCTGGACTACTGTAATTCATTATTATCAGGATGTCCAAAAAACTCACTGAAAAGCCTTCAGCTAATCCAAAATGCTGCAGCAAGAGTCCTGACAGGGACTAGAAAGAGAGAGCATATTTCTCCTGTTTTGGCTTCCCTTCATTGGCTTCCTGTTAAATCCAGAATTGAATTCAAAATCCTGCTTCTCACATACAAGGTCTTAAATCATAGGTGTCAAACTCTGGCCCGCAGGCCAAATTTGGCCCGCAGCCTAATTACATTTGGCCCGCGAAGCCATACCAAATTACTATTAGAGCTGGCCTACTGGTATTATACAGCTAATATATATATATTGTTTAGTATTAAGCTTTGCTTGTTCCATATTCAGTTTTTCAGCAAAATGTGTTTGAGTCCATAAGAAAAGATTCATTCTTATATCTGGAGGAATAAATATATTTCAATAAATATTAACGTTAGCCCGCGACTTTGTTCCAGTTTTGAATTTTGGCCCACTGTGTATTTGAGTTTGACACCCCTGTCTTAAATAATCAGGCCCCATCTTATCTTAATGACCTTGTAGTACCATATCACCCTATTAGAGCACTTCGCTCTCGCTCTGCAGGCCTACTTGTTGTTCCTAGAGTATTTAAAAGTAGAATGGGAGGGAGAGCCTTCAGTTTTCAGGCCCCTCTTCTGTGGAACCAGCCTCCAGTTTGGATTCGGGAGACAGACACTATCTCTACTTTCAAGATTAGACTTAAAACTTTCCTTTTTGCTAAAGCATATAGTTAGGGCTGGACCAGGTGACCCTGAATCCTCCCTTAGTTATGCTGCAATAGACGTAGGTTGCCGGGTTTCCCATGATGCATTGAGTTTTTCCTTTCCAGTCACCTTTCTCACTCACTATGTGTTAATAGACCTCTCTGCATTGAATCATACCTGTTATTAACCTCTGTCTCTCTTCCACAGCATGTCTTTCATCCTGTTTTCCTTCTCTCACCCCAACCGGTCGCAGCAGATGGCCGCCCCTCCCTGAGCCTGGTTCTGCTGGAGGTTTCTTCCTGTTAAAAGGGAGTTTTTCCTTCTCACTGTCGCCAAAGTGTTTGCTCTTAAGAGTGGTTAGTTGCTGGACTCATGAAATTCACAAGATCGCACAAGATTTCAAACTGCAGGAAAATCACTGGAGTCATAAGAGGCAGACAACTACACACACACCACATGTATGCTGTTGCTATTTATTGTGGTGTAACCTGTCAAGGACAAAAACGTACAGAAAATTCTGCATCAAGCCTTGAAATCATAGCTACAACATGTAGTATTTAAGTGACCAAGTAGTATTGGGGTAAAAGTTATTGAATAGTGTTGAAATAAAATGACAAAATTGTGAAGGATTAAAATATTCCAAGAGCTCAACTTACTTCATCTGAACATGTTTCAATTATGCTTTATCAACACAAAATGCACACGTTTATTGAATATGAATACGTTGTGTTGTTTTAACTCAGTTGTTTCTGCCAAAGCAAAACAGTTGTGTGCAACCAATGTCCACTATTGAATGAAGTAAATCCAACATGGCCTTTTTTTTCAGTGTAGCAGTGACCTGCACCACATATTTATATACACAATGTACGTGAACTCTCCCGGAGCTGAGGGTGGATCCTATTCACTGACCTTCCTGGGAAAGAAAGTAGGAAGACATCGATCTGTAGCTCCTGCAGGCAAGCAATGTGAGTTTAAAAACAAAGTCCCATTACTAATGGCTTTTATTTGTATGCATGGTGAAAACAGCATCCTTGGGTTTTTTTTTTGTTGTTGTTGTTGTTGTTGTATCTAATATCACATAAGAATAGAGCTGACAGAGGGTATTGGGGGCAGACAGATGAAGTTGGACATGGGTTAAATATTTCAGCTGCTTGGCTGCCTCCTTTGTAAAGCATTGAAGCAGCCAGTGCATTGAAAAAAACAGAACACATTGTTCCTAAAAGAACCTGGTTGAAAATCTAGATATGAGAACCTGTGGAACCAGATCGAAGCACATGCAAGCACACATACTCACTGACAAGTACACAGACTTACATGGCAGTTGCATTAATAACTGGTAGCCACTACATCTGAATAGAAATCACACCAGGTGTGTTTTTCACAATTATTTTTTATGTGCAATTGAATTCTCATGGGTTTAAAGGTCTTTATATCCCATGAAGATGTTATCAGTACCTTAAAGCTGTGTGTCCTCATGCTGCACCTCCTTTTTTGTTCTTTCACCTTTTCTCTGTCTACAGCCATCAAAAGTCTGGCAGTGGAGGGAAGGATCATACCTCATCTTTTCATTTTACTGTCTGTATTTAAAGTTCATATGTAATATGTTTCTCTCAGTTGCCTGGGAGACGACTTTCAGGTCTGCTTGCCCCGAGGACCGTGTGGTGTCTTCGAGGGTTGCTAAAGTCCCTGTGGCAGCGCAGATGCTGGAAGAGCTACCAGGCAGTGTACCAGAGCTTCAAGATGAAAGGCCATGCCCGATTATTCACAACACACAGCTTGACCAGTATGAGAAAACCACAGCAGGTCAGACCAGCTGACTTTCAGTTTTGCCCTGTTTTCTGCCTTTTACCGCTGGGCTCTTCTATAGCCTGCTTTTAGACTCATTCAACTGGATAACTGTGTTTGTATTCCAGTAACTTCCTCTCCAATTCCTGACATAATTTCTGTTTCTCTGCTGAAAGGTGTTTCTGTGAGGAAAGTTACAACACACCCACATTCCTGTACGAGGAACAAAAGAGGGGAGAGGGTGGGATGGGTTCGGCATGACACGGAGAATGATGAAGCTGTCAAACAGGGCCAACTTGTGGAATATTTTTGATTAGGCTGTGAGTGGCAAAGCTTCGAACTGAGAGAGAAAGTAAGCCAGAACTAAGTTTTTAGTTAACTAGAACATATTAATTGTGTTATAATCTACTTTTTGATTGCAGCCTTCAGAAATGTAAATAGACATTAAACTGAATACCATGAATCACTCAACATAAAAATGTAAGACATGTTTGGAATCTTAGAAATAAAATGGAAATGTTTCCAAGTGATTTATGTGTTTTCTTTTTCCCAAGAGTCCTTCCATGTAAGTGCAATAACATGATCATAAATGCGTTATAAAAAAGAGGCGCCATGAGAGTACAAACCTCAACCAGGTTAGCTCACTCTGAGCAGTATTTACTTGTAGGACAATAGTATTGTATGGGTGGACGCTCCCTTAGAGTAGAGTCACTACTCCTCCACTCGGCTGGCCTGGGAATGCCTTGGTGTTCCCTGGGATAAGCTGGAGGAGGTGGCTGGAGAACAAGAGGCCTTCATTTTTTTTCTATCTAGGCAGCTCATTCTCTTGACAATACATTGTGTAAAGATAGTTAACATGTTGGGCCCAACTTGAAAAAAAGTCAGATGTGAAATGCAAAAGTGAGGTCAGAGGTCAAATGTCACATGATATTTGGATACCAGCTGAAATGTGACAGTAAGAATCCCCATATATCAGTATCATAATCTGAATGCTCCCAATACAAACCGATGCAGTAGAATTTTAAGCATTCAAGAAAAAAATAAAATACATTTTATTGAGGTTTAACCTTATTTGACCTTGAAGAAAAGGCCCAAGGTCCAAAGTAATGTTATATTAAGAATCCCCATATATTATTCCATAAATGCATATACGCTGTCAATGCAAACAATGACAGTAAGAAACATTTTTAAATGCTCTTTATGGCATTACTGTATTATCACTTTGACCTTGAGATCAATGCATTGAGCTTGAACGAGAGGTCAGAGTTCAAATGTGACATAATATTTTAAACCTTTCTATGCTACCTTTTATATATATATGTTGACAGTACATGGGCCAGCACAAGGCCAGTTGCAGACACACTGGTGGTCCTGTGCTGGCCCATGTGTGGATTACCTCTGGCAAACCTGATCTGGGCCACCAAACGGCCGTCATTCTTTGCGGTATGTGGGCCATGTGTAAGTTGTGTGCAGCCACGAGCTGCAAGCCATGTAATAGCAACATGTGCCGGAATATAATAGTGCGAAAGTAACATGATGAAACTCTGTTCAGACAGTGCCTGATGCTTTTATATGCTCCCAGATTACTCAGTGTGTTTTATACAACATGCCACATTTACACACTTTCTCTAAAACGAGTGCTTCCTAACTACATTCATACACATTCACGACATGCAGACTGGAAGAACTAGGGATCGAACCTCTAACCTTCCAATTAGTAGGTGACCTGCTCTACCTCCTGAGCTACAGCCACCTACAGGCAATGACGAGTAAACCGTCACTAGGTTTTGGATAAAGCGTACACTCACAAACCTGTCAAATCTGCATTTGAAACGTTGGCTACCATAGCAGTATAGTATTGCAACATGGCATTTGGGTCTTCTAACTAAAATAGGAAAATAGGAACATAAATAGTGCCATCATTGCCAGACCTGGCCCACTTCTGGTTGACATACACTCTGCCACGACACCGGTCAGTCAGAAGTGCCAGCTTGATGCTGGATCCAGGGAAGACCTGTTTTCTATGAGCCCGGCCACATAAACCAAATCACAATCGAGCCAGATATGGCATGCCATCACATCGACAGTGCCATCTATGGCAGGCCTGGCCCATATCTGGGTGACATATGTCTTATCATGCCAGAAGTCAGCCAGCAGTGCCAGCTTGATACCAGATCTGGGCCAGACCTGCTTGCTATGTGGGTCTACAAGCAAGCTGGGTAAAAAAAAAAAAGTAGACAAGCAAACAATGAAAGTATTTCACAAGCTTCCACCTGTAAAGTATCATTACTATTTAATTCTATATATACATACAATACCAGTCAAAAATCTGGACACACCTTGTCATTGAATGTTTTTCTTTATTTTTTACTACTTTGTAAAGTGTATATACTAACTAACTATAGACGTCAAATATATGAAGCAAGATCTATGAAACTACGTCGGAAAGAAATCTGATTAATAACTCTAAATATTAATCAGATTAATATTTCATATTTGTGAAAGTCACCACTCTTTGCTTTGCTGACAGCTCTGCAAACCCTTGTGAGCTTCATGATGTAGTCACCTGAAATGGTTTTCACTTCACAGGTGTGCCTTGTCAGGGTTCATTTGTGGAATTTCTTGCCCTCTTAATTTCGGCTGGGAGATCAGTTGTGTAGTGCAGAAGTCAGGTTGGTACACACCTGACAGCCCTATTTGACAACTCTTAGAATTCATATAATAACAAGAACCAATCAGCTAAGTATAGAAAAACGACAGTCCATCATTACTTTAAGAACTGAAGGTCGGTCAGTCTGGAAAATTGCTCACGCAAGGACCGCCCCTAAAAAGGAAGACCAAGGGTCACCTCTTCTGCTGAAGATAAATTCATCCGAGTTACCAGTCTCAGAAATTGCAAAACATCTCTACATCAACTGTTCAGACGAGACTGTGTGAATGAGGCCTTTATGGTCAAATAGCTGCTAAGAAACCACTACTAAGGAAAAGTGTCCTGCCATGTCTTTGTGCGAGGCAGAAAAGGTGAATGGACAGTCTCTGGTTCCCACCATGAAGCATGGAGGAGGAGGTGTGATAGTGTGGTGGTGATTTGCTGGTGACACTGTTGGGGATTTATTCAAAATTGAAGGCACACTGAACCAGCATGGCTACCACTGCATCCTGCGGAAGTTTGCATTTAGTTGGATCATCAATTATTTTTCAGCAGGACAAAGACCCCAAACACACCTCCAGGCAGTGTAAGGCCTATTTGACCAAGAAGGAGAGAGATGGAGTGCTGCACCAGATGGCTTGGCCTCCACAGTCCCCTGACCTAAACCCAGTGGAGATGGTTTGGGATGAAATGGACCATAGAGTGAATATAAAACTTAGTTTTGGGTTATTTCACATGCTTTTATTTACTACATATTTCCATATGTGTTCATTCATAGTTTTGTACCTTCAGTGAGAAATGTAACGTAAAGAGTCATGAAAATAAAGTAAAACCATTAAATGAGAAGGTGTATCCAAAGAAAATTGTATATATAAATATATAAATTATATAAATATAATTAGATAGTTGGGTGAAAATTTACAATTTTCTTCACTTAAGCGACTTAAAAAAATAGGGAAACTGTTTATGTTTACACAGGGATTACAAAAAAAGCTTCCAATAGACAATATGTGCTTACAGAACCTGTGCCTTCTGCTTTTTCATATCTATTCAGTTTTGATTGCAACTCTCCAAAAACATGTGTTTAACTGTTCAAGCTGTTGCTCATCCCCAAACTCTTTGGATGAAGAGGTGGGCCGCGTTCAGGCGCTGGATCACTGCCAGCCGAAGGAAACACAATGGACAAGAGGTCAACCAAGGTGCTGTAAAAAAAAAGAAAAGAAAAGTGCACTACCTACAATATCCTACAAAGGATATTGTATGAGAGGAAATGGGGGTTATAGTGTGTGTGTGTGTTTCCCCTGCAGTATGGGTGTTCAGTTTCTGCTTACACAGTAATTGCGTTGAAGTAAAAGTAAAAAATGCAACAATGTAAAACAGTCTGTGACAAATCACGAAAAAATTTAAAAAAAATACGTAAAGTAGCAATAATAAAAGTGCTGGTGAAGGTGACCGTGTTTTATAGTGCACAACATTATTAAATTTCTAAAGCATCAGTGTTAAAGCAGCATCTCACTGTTGCATTTGGATGAGGAGTAGCTAGGTTTTATAAATCCCAAACTAAGGCCAGAAAACCTCAAAAGCTAAATCATATCTGATATGCTGAGACAGGAATAATAATAAAAAAAACAGCTAAGTACAAAAAAACAGAAATACATGCGAAAAATACAAAAAACACTTTCATTTTAAGGAATCAAAGGACAAAATGGTTGGGAACCACAGATTCAGAGCAAAAACATATATGTTAATTTAATAGTACTTTAAATTTGCAATTTAGTTTCTTTCTCTGCTGTGAGACGAGTGTGACAGTGGGTGTGGTGGAGTGTGGAAAAGTTACTTTTTATTATTGTTAGTTTTAATACAGGGAGGAGTATGAATTGTGAATCTTGCGACACACCCCTGCATTCATGTCCTAATTTGATTTGTAATTCATTCTCTAGGCAGACCTTAAATTGGCTATCTATAGAATATACATAAATGGACAAAGAGAGCACAAGTTAACATAGGAATACAAGCAGATTATTCATGGCTGCATTGTTGATCCCTTTTTAGAAACTGTTTCAGTGAAGTTTTATGTGCCACATGCTGATTGCCCAACATGAACTGGCAGACAGGTAGATCAATGCAGTCTATCTAGTTTGTGTGTTTGCTTTTACAAGCTTAGTCATCATTTTAACATGATTTCCAAGTATACATTGAGAACTTTACCTGTGTACAGATTTAAAATCATGCTCCTTGTGCATGGCACTAGAGAGATAGGTTTGCTACTAATTATCACTTTAACTAAGCCCCATTCTCTGTAATAAACAGTCATTTGCAGCGTGCTCTTTCTGCAGGCTCATCAGAATCTCAGCTGCCAGGCAGGAGTGATGCAGATCAAGTTGGGCAGTCACCAGGTGGCAAGATCTACATCCCCTATGAGTCTGCTGAACTCTGCATTGCTCAGGTAAAACAATGAGGATCATCACAGGACAGTCGTGCAGACCAGTGGAGTTTTATTTAAAGTAGAACCAGTTTTACACTAGTGGAGGTATCACGGATTAATGTGTTACAGAGACAGCTCAGGTTGGATGATTCAGGGACAAAGTAAGAAAGGATATAATTAGTTTGTTTGAACTTGCAGATGGAAACAGATGACCTGCTTGGGCAACTCCAAAGTGAAATAGCAAAAAGAAGAAGAAAAACCAAAAATTAACATCCTAATCTCAATCAGCCTGTGATGCATGTTAGCATGGTCAAAAAAGACAAAGTAGCTTATTCTTCTTTCTCAGTGGATGATAAATATTTCTTCAGACCTTTTACTTAGTGCTTTGGCTGGTTGCGGGCATGCAAACACACAATGAAGACACTGTCAGACACTGTTGTTTTGCTCTCATTCACACTCACATGGCTGCCTTGATTGTGCCACTGTTGCCCTCGAAGGCATTTGATCAGGATCATGATACCAGGATGCATTTTTGTGTCTATCTGATATCTGTTAGTGACTGTGCGCTGTAAAAACAGATAGCCAAGGACATGGAAAGCATGAGTAAAAGGCATCTGGAAATGGTCCAGGAGCTGGAAGAGAACTTCCAGATGACAATGCAGGAGAACCAGGTGATGATGTGTGTGAGTGTCTGTGTGAGGGAGTCTACTAAAACAAAACAGTACTGACAACGGTCCTCTCTCATCAGGATTGTACCGTGCAGAAGATCAGATCTCACTATCAGAACAAGTTAAACACTCTGCGAAAAATCCTGGACATCTACCAGGAGAAGGTGGAGAAGAAGAAAGCCAACTGGGAGGCTAAAGTTGAGGTCGCAGTCCTTCTCCTATTTGCCGTACATGAACACCGCTATTGTTTTAATCTTGCTCATTTTACTGCAAATTTGTTGTGGTACATTTCTACTTTTAATTTTCCAGTTCATATTCCTTGTAATCCACATCTGAAATATCGAGTGGCCGGATGCATATTTACATGCATTCGTGTTCCTGTTTCCTGCAGACCCTGAAAGCTCAAAACGAGCTGTTGCTGAAGGAGCAGAGAGCTGAGAGGAAGAGGAGCATGGAAGAGGCCCTGCAGTGGCACAGAGAAAAGGTTGCATAGCAGTCTGGCAGACTTCATGGCCTCTTACATCAATCATTGATCTTCTGAATGAGAGCACACTCTTGTGGCTATATTTGAGAAGAACATTGAGTCTATTTTAACAATATAATCACATAGATTTTCTTCTTTTCTTTCAATTAGAGCAAAATGCTGGAACTGTTCTCCAACAGACTGGATGCCCTGCACAGTCAGCAGGCCTCCAGTGAGTTTATCTGCCATGATGTTAAAGTCTGTGAAACACCAAATGTTTGTGCCTAACAAATTATTCATACCATTTTGCCTTAAGCAGCATTGCAGGAGCTACAGATGGCCCGACAAGAAATAGGAAAAGTCCAAGAAATGTTGGTGGTCTCCACACAGGAGCAGCAGGAAACCACAGGGGAAGGTGAAAACCTGGAGATTGAAGGACTGTCAGCACAGCAACAAACAAGGGTGGGTTTGAATTTGTTGTTGTGACAGCTTGTTTCTCAAATAAAGGATAAAGCATGAAAAGTACAATAAGAAGAAAAGTTTAGAGTGTTGCTTTTTCTGTTTTGTTTTGATTTATGTTTGGTGGACTAACCCACTTTTTTAATGAAGGACTGCAGTGATTCTGATAAACCACTGGAGGGCGCTAAAGCTCGTCTAGAGGAACTAAAGGAGAGCCTGTACCAGAGGGAGAGGGAGATCACCGAACTGCTGGAGGCAGAGAGAAGCCCCATTCCTCCGGTGCCTCAGCCACCCTGCGGCGTTCTGCTTTCCCTCGTCATACACAAGGTGCTGCTCACACATTAGTTAATATTAAACTATGTGGAAAATCAACTGCCAGCAACAAAATCAAAGAAAAATCATCTCTTTTCCTCCCCGATTTATTTAGGCTGTTGCATCAATTTCTCTTTCTTTAGGCTCATGAAATCTGCAGTGCAGTGCCTGAAACCAGAGCCCTGTTAGACCAGATGATTGAGGACAATCGGGTTGCTCTGGCCTCAGCCAGAAACAAACTGGACCGACTCAAGAATGTTCAAGAAGAAAGCAATGACAGAGAGGATGCCACTGACAAAGAGGGGTTAGAAATTGAAAAAAACAAACAAACAAACAAACAAAAAAAAAAGAAAGAAAAGGGAAAAAATGATTTCTTAATGGTTGTAATAACTGCTTAATTTCAAAATATCAGGTTAACCTCCTGACTACCAGGAAAAAAAGTGTTGTCCAATCAATTTTTTTTAAATCCCCCAATGTTTGTAAGGCAATTAGAAGACTGAAATAATTTTTTGGGAAAAAAAAGTTAAAATATTTTTAGATATCACATGTCCACTGCAGAGGACATTGGAAGGCCAAACATGTAAAAATGAACTTTGATGGCAAATATTTGCTCCAACTCTTCACCAAGGAGAAGTTTGAACTCAAGGAACTGTAGTGGTTTCTTCCCCCAAAACTGCAAGTCATTGCTATACTGAAGCCACGAGTTGGTGATTGCCAGATCAAAAAGTAGAGAACTGCACATACTGTCAATTTCTGAGTGCGAGAGACCATCCTGTAGAAACTCAACATTCTGCAACAAGGTCCACGTCACCTATATTGGTAGTATAGCCTACTCAGCAATTGCCAGTGGCCTTGGCACATGGACAAACCTTTTGCTTTTCTTAGACCATCTGGTGCGTCTGTCCTGAGGTTGATTGCCATAGGCAGAGGATGCCATGACAACTGTCTTGTTGTCCAACCACTTAATGACAGCAAGTTCAGGTCTGAGTACCATCCCTGATGCTCCTCCATCTTTCTTCTTCAAGGGCTTATTCCCTATGATCTTCTTCACCAGACAACTCAAGATCTGGGTTTCCCTCATCAAACTGCAATAAATTTCTTTCTGCTTCTAAAAAGGACTCCTTTTCTGGTCATTTAAAAAAACAGAACAAAATGGAGGAAATGACTACAAATGTCCACTACGGAGGCCATTTGTTAAACACTTCAATACTATACTAAAATGAAGTTAGAATTAAGCATACTATGTTTTAATGTGTTATTAAGAGACTTATTTAAAATATGTTAACAACATTTATAGCTAAAAATTGCTCAATAAGAAGTTTTATGCACTTACTTTTCTTCTTCCCATAAAATGTGCTTGCAGCGATGGCCGCCATGTTCCTTAATGAAAAAACTAAAGTTCCCAAAGCTCCACCCCTTCACATTTGGTATCATTGGAAAACCCTAAATGTCCTCTGTAGATACCAAAAGGAGGCAATTCTTTAGTATGCAGTGCATGGGTGATATTCAGGTTTAGAAAGGTGCTCTACAGAGGACAAATTTGCATTGCGGGTAGTCAGGAGGTTTAAGTTAAGTTACACACTTTACTTTAAAGGTTTTCTTATATTTTACAGGTCAGAGAAATACAACTCAAATCTGTCTCTATTGCAAGAAACAGTGAAGGAAATTGAGGTCTGTCAAATCGCTTTAGGCTGCATTAAAAATGGAGAGAGCCCTGTGATGAATGGTAAATACATCTTATATTTCCTGAATATGTTGGCTCCAGCCAGTAATAGTAAATGAATTCATATAGTCACATCACATACATTCTTCACTTCTTTTATATAACAAAAATGTACATCTCATTGTCATAATATATTAGTAACTAGTAGTAAGTAATTAGTCTTTTACATATCACTCTTTTATTTTCCATCTCCACTCAGACTGTGCAGTTTCAGAACTGGAGGATATCCTGGGTCAGGAGGCAAGCCAAACCACGGGTGGAGTTAAGAGTGCCGGTCAGCAGCTTCTATTGCTGCAGGATCAGGTTAGTTTTTTACCACATCAGGTCAGATCTGTCCACCCAAACACTACAGAAACCACAGACAGAGGCATTAATCTGTCCACAGTGAGCTTTTACAGATACATGCTACTCATTAGGTATCACTTATATTATAAATCAACAGTCCAACAGGGTACCAAAGCAGCCCCATTGTTATTCTAAACATTGATTATAGAATATTTTAGCACAAAGTGCTGTAAATACTTGATTTTATGTAAAGCATTCCTCACTATGATAACTCTTCCCTTATCATCATGGTTTTTTTTTCAAGCTGAAGCAAGAAAAAGAAGAGAAAAAGAAAATAATTGAGAACTACACTTCAGAAAGGACCCTGAGGAAAAAATATTACAATATGGTTGAAGATATGAAAGGTATGCATGTGTGTCTGTACTGCATGTAGCGCATTTTAGTTTCGACCTAAACTAAAAAGAAAAACATGTTTCTTCAGGTAAAATTAGAGTGTTTTGTCGGATTCGCCCTGCGAGCCGAGCCGAAGCTGCGCAGGGTGGCGCCATCGTTGTGGAAAAAATAGATGAATACTCTGTCACCGTAGAAACCCCTCGTGGACCAAGGGAGTTTCAGTTTGACAAGGTGTTCAGTGCTGAAGCCTCTCAGGAAGACTTGTTTCATGACACCAGCAGGTGAGGGGCCCGGCCCCGTTTATTCAATGTGACATAACAGACACAGGGAGTCCCAGATTTGTATCATAGCAACCTCTGTGAATCTAAAAAGTAGCTTCTACTATTTTAAGGTACCAGCTCAGGCTAACCAAAGCTACAGTTACCTAACATGTGCTGCATGGAGGCACTCAAGCTTGGGTTAAATTGGGATTTGTGATGAGTGGGAGCTCTTATGCGTTAGACAAAATAAAATTCCTTCATTGCCAGTACACAGACGACAGCTGATGCTGCATTTGCTCATGCTGCTGTGCCACCTCTGTAGACTGTTTCGCTCAGTTTGGGATTCTGCTGCTGTGTAATGTTATGGCTATTTAGTAGCATTGAAAGGGAGCAAATTATGTTCAAAAACAGATTTCAAGAGTTGATGGAAAAGTAGAAACAGTGAGGTAGCTCCTGAGGTAACTTGACATCAAGCCTTCCATATATTTTGATGCTTTCAGCTGAAGAAAATGTTTTTCCCACAGGCTGATCCAGTTAGCTATCGACGGTTACAACGTTTGTGTCTTTGCATATGGCCAGACGGGCTCAGGGAAGACCTTCACTATGGTTGGGGACAAGGAACAGAAGAATCCCGGGATCATCCCGAGAGCTTTCAATGCCATGTTTGATATCATGCGCGAGAACAGCTCTAAATTCAGTTTTAAGGTAGCAGACATTATTTCACCAGCATATAAACAAACCATGTTTGGGAGAGAAAAGATGTTGCTTCCCTTTGTTCCTCTCTTCCTGGTTACTGTGCTTCCTTTTAGGTTTCAGCCTATATGCTGGAGCTCTACAATGACAGGCTGCAGGACCTCTTTGCGAGCCAGGCTGGTGAGGCCCACGTACACACTCAATCCCATGGCCAGGCCAGGCGGGTGGAGATCAAGAGGAACAGAAAGGGAGTTGTGTTCGCCCAAGGAGCAGAGACAAAAGAGGCTTCCAGTGCCCAGGAGCTCTACGCTCTGTTCCAGCAGGCCTGCGCAAACCGACACATCTCTGCCACCAGTGAGCTCTTGATGCCGTGCAAAAGCCTCAAATAGGGTCCTGCTAATTGGTTTGGATTAATCGTGTTAGTTACAGTTATAGCAGTGGGGTGGCATTTAGGTACATCATTACAGATCTGGAAAGCAGCAGAGCAACAATATGCTGATGCTAAACCTTTTATATATATGTATATATATATATATATATATATATATATATATATATATATATATATATATATATAGAGAGAGAGAGAGAGAGAGAGAGAGAGAGAGAGGGAGAGAGAGAGAATCTGAGGACTGATTATTAATCAGCATCTTCTGAAGTCGCACTTCTTAAAATACCAGAAATATATAAAAATCCATCTTTCTTTGTCCTGTTGTATTTTTGTCATTTTTTAAGAGATGAACGTGGAGAGTTCCCGCTCTCATCTTATTGTTGGCATCATGTTGGAGAGCAGGAATCTGACAAATGGGAGTGTAAGCAGTGGGAAGCTGAGCCTTGTAGACCTGGCAGGCAGTGAGCGAGCAGCCAAAACAGGTGCCAAGGACCACCAGCTGAAGGTCTGCTCCTATCTTGTTTCATGGGTCAGTGAGTGGTTGAAAGATTTGTCATGACTTCTTTAAATTCTTCCATGTTCTCCTCTGTGCAGGAGGCAAACTCCATTAACAAGTCTTTGAGTGCACTGGGTGATGTGATCTCAGCTTTATCTGCTGAACTGCCCCATGTGCCATACAGGAATAGCAAGCTAACACAGGTAATAAATTAAAAAGGCAGTATTCTAGTTTTTCAATTCTGAACTCCAACGTAGACAAGCAGTTCAACCAAAATGTGTTTCATCTCTCTCAGGTGATGCAAGACTCTTTGGGTGGAAATGCTAAAACTCTGATGATCGTCAACACCTCTCCTACAGAATACAATCTTGACGAGACGCTCACATCTCTTATGTAACAGAGAGAGAAAAAACAGTGTTTTATTGTATTTTAGCACTAAAAAACTCAACAGAATAACACTTGAACTCTCTGAACTTTGCAGTTATGCAACAAGAGTGAAGGCCATAACCAACAACGCTCAGAGAAATGTGGAAAGCAAAGAGATTGCCCAGCTGAAAGAGGTGCATGCCACTTTCACAGTCAGCTATTCAAATATGTACATTTCTATTTAGAATTAAACCATAAAATAATGTGAATGTATTTTTTTCCAGGTGATCATGAAACTGAGATCTGGGCAGAGCGTGGAAGAGGAAGATGTTTGAACCGTTCTGCGTCGTAATAGTGAATAAAGTTATGAGTAAAGATTGTTAGAGATGTTCACATATTAATTTAGCCATAATTAGTTGGACAGACATCACAGTGCAGTTACTGACAGTTGCTGTGAGGATTGCGTGTGGTTTCTTAATGAATGTATAGAAACGGGCCCCCACAATAAAAGGCTCCATGTGTAAATGAAGATGTGAATAGAAATCAGTAGGTCATTCAGTTTGCACGTGTTTGTGTGTGGCCAGTGAGTTCAGTGGCTGTGAATAGACATGCAATAGCACGCAATGTTACACTGTTGTTGACAAGAGTTATACCGATGAGTTTGTAAAATTAAAGCTTTAGTTCAAAGGTCAGGGGAATTGTAGGAAATGTTAAAATCTGTTAATGTATCAAAGAAAATTTGTCCACTTGTACACAAAAATCTACGGAATATAAAAATACGGCACTGTGACACAGATCTCGTGACGAAAACAATATTTATTATTTAATATGTATCCTTAGTTAATATTTATTATTAAAATAATCTATTAAAAAATTAAAATAGGGTTAAAATGCTTGCATTCTACTTTACTTAATACATTTCCATAGCTTGGTTTTCTGTACTTAACATATCTATCTAGGTAGATAAGATTGTTTTTTTCGTTTTTGTGTTTTGGAGGCACCCTTCTGAGCTAGTACTCAAGGAACTGTAGTGGTTTCTTCCCCCAAAACTGCAAGTCATTGCTATACTGAAGCCACGAGTTGGTGATTGCCAGATCAAAAAGTAGAGAACTGCACATACTGTCAATTTCTGAGTGCGAGAGACCATCCTGTAGAAACTCAACATTCTGCAACAAGGTCCACGTCACCTATATTGGTAGTATAGCCTACTCAGCAATTGCCAGTGGCCTTGGCACATGGACAAACCTTTTGCTTTTCTTAGACCATCTGGTGCGTCTGTCCTGAGGTTGATTGCCATAGGCAGAGGATGCCATGACAACTGTCTTGTTGTCCAACCACTTAATGACAGCAAGTTCAGGTCTGAGTACCATCCCTGATGCTCCTCCATCTTTCTTCTTCAAGGGCTTATTCCCTATGATCTTCTTCACCAGACAACTCAAGATCTGGGTTTCCCTCATCAAACTGCAATAAATTTCTTTCTGCTTCTAAAAAGGACTCCTTTTCTGGTCATTTAGTCAGTTTTAAGGTAGCAGACATTATTTCACCAGCATATAAACAAACCATGTTTGGGAGAGAAAAGATGTTGCTTCCCTTTGTTCCTCTCTTCCTGGTTACTGTGCTTCCTTTTAGGTTTCAGCCTATATGCTGGAGCTCTACAATGACAGGCTGCAGGACCTCTTTGCGAGCCAGGCTGGTGAGGCCCACGTACACACTCAATCCCATGGCCAGGCCAGGCGGGTGGAGATCAAGAGGAACAGAAAGGGAGTTGTGTTCGCCCAAGGAGCAGAGACAAAAGAGGCTTCCAGTGCCCAGGAGCTCTACGCTCTGTTCCAGCAGGCCTGCGCAAACCGACACATCTCTGCCACCAGTGAGCTCTTGATGCCGTGCAAAAGCCTCAAATAGGGTCCTGCTAATTGGTTTGGATTAATCGTGTTAGTTACAGTTATAGCAGTGGGGTGGCATTTAGGTACATCATTACAGATCTGGAAAGCAGCAGAGCAACAATATGCTGATGCTAAACCTTTTATATATACAGTGGGGCAAAAAAGTATTTAGTCAGCCACCGATTGTGCAAGTTCCCCCACCTAAAATGATGACAGAGGTCAGTAATTTGCACCAGAGGTACACTTCAACTGTGAGAGACAGAATGTGAAAAAAAAATCCATGAATCCACATAGTAGGATTTGTAAAGAATTTATTCGTAAATCAGGGTGGAAAATAAGTATTTGGTCAATAACAAAAATACAACTCAATACTTTGTAACATAACCTTTGTTGGCAATAACAGAGGTCAAACGTTTACTATAGGTCTTTACCAGGTTTGCACACACAGTAGCTGGTATTTTGGCCCATTCCTCCATGCAGATCTTCTCGAGAGCAGTGATGTTTTGGGGCTGTCGCCGAGCAACACGGACTTTCAACTCCCGCCACAGATTTTCTATGGGGTTGAGGTCTGGAGACTGGCTAGGCCACTCCAGGACTTTCAAATGCTTCTTACGGAGCCACTCCTTTGTTGCCCGGGCGGTGTGTTTTGGATCATTGTCATGTTGGAAGACCCAGCCTCGTTTCATCTTCAAAGTTCTCACTGATGGAAGGAGGTTTTGGCTCAAAATCTCACGATACATGGCCCCATTCATTCTGTCCTTAACACGGATCAGTCGTCCTGTCCCCTTGGCAGAAAAACAGCCCCATAGCATGATGTTTCCACCCCCATGCTTTACAGTAGGTATGGTGTTCTTGGGATGCAACTCAGTATTCTTCTTCCTCCAAACACGACGAGTTGAGTTTATACCAAAAAGTTCTACTTTGGTTTCATCTGACCACATGACATTCTCCCAATCCTCTGCTGTATCATCCATGTGCTCTCTGGCAAACTTCAGACGGGCCTGGACATGCACTGGCTTCAGCAGCGGAACACGTCTGGCACTGCGGGATTTGATTCCCTGCCGTTGTAGTGTGTTACTGATGGTGACCTTTGTTACTTTGGTCCCAGCTCTCTGCAGGTCATTCACCAGGTCCCCCCGTGTGGTTCTGGGATCTTTGCTCACCGTTCTCATGATCATTTTGACCCCACGGGATGAGATCTTGCGTGGAGCCCCAGATCGAGGGAGATTATCAGTGGTCTTGTATGTCTTCCATTTTCTGATGATTGCTCCCACAGTTGATTTTTTCACACCAAGCTGCTTGCCTATTGTAGATTCACTCTTCCCAGTCTGGTGCAGGTCTACAATACTTTTCCTGGTGTCCTTCGAAAGCTCTTTGGTCTTGGCCATGGCGGAGTTTGGAGTCTGACTGTTTGAGGCTGTGGACAGGTGTCTTTTATACAGATGATGAGTTCAAACAGGTGCCATTCATACAGGTAACGAGTGGGGGACAGAAAAGCTTCTTACAGAAGACGTTACAGGTCTGTGAGAGCCAGAGATTTTCCTTGTTTGAGGTGACCAAATACTTATTTTCCACCCTAATTTACGAATAAATTCTTTACAAATCCTACCATGTGAATTCATGGATTTTTTTTTCACATTCTGTCTCTCACAGTTGAAGTGTACCTCTGGTGCAAATTACTGACCTCTGTCATCATTTTAGGTGGTGGAACTTGCACAATCGGTGGCTGACTAAATACTTTTTTGCCCCACTGTATATATATATATATATATATATATATATATATATATATATATATCACAGTGGCAGATATCCAAGAAAGGGTCTCCAGTATGAAGAGTTGGACAGCACCAGGGCCCGACATGGTTCACGCCTACTGGCTGAAGAAGCTGACTGCACTCCACGAGCGTCTGGCAGCACAAATGAACCAGCTGCTAGTTAACGAGAGACACCCGGAATGGCTAACTGAAGGCCGGACGGTCCTGATCCCCAAGGACCCCAAGAAGGGACCGGTCCCCTCCAACTACCGACCAATAACCTGCCTCAGTACTACATGGAAGCTCCTGTCAGGCATCATATCGGCTAAGATGAACAGGCACATGGGTCAATACATGAGCGGGACACAGAAAGGAATTGGCAAGAATACCAGAGGCGCAAAACACCAGCTACTGGTAGACAGAACAATCAGCCGAGACTGCAAGACCAGACTGACCAACCTGTGCACTGCCTGGATTGATTACAAGAAGGCCTATGACTCAATGCCCCACAGCTGGATACTGGAATGCCTAGAATTGTACAAGATCAATGGGACCCTAAGAGCCTTCATCAGGAACTCAATGGGGATGTGGCGTACAACACTAGAGGCCAACTCCAAGCCCATAGCACAAGTCACCATCAAGTGCGGGATCTACCAAGGAGATGCTCTGTCCCCACTGCTGTTCTGCATAGGCCTGAACCCCCTCAGTGAGATCATTAACAAGACTGGCTACGGATACCGACTACAGAACGGAGCAGTTGTCAGCCACCTCCTGTACATGGATGACATCAAGCTGTATGCCAAGAGTGAACGAGACATCGATTCACTGATCCACACTACCAGGCTATACAGCAATGACATTGGAATGTCGTTCGGACTGGAGAAGTGTAGTCGGATGGTAACAAAGAGAGGGAAGGTAGTCAGAACTGAGGGGATTGAACTACCAGAAGGCAACATTGCAGACATAGAGGACAGTTACAAGTACTTGGGGATCCCACAGGCGAATGGGAACCATGAAGAGGCCGCTAGAAAAGCTGCAACCACCAAGTACCTGCAGAGGGTCAGGCAAGTCCTGAGGAGTCAGCTGAATGGTAAGAACAAGATCCGGGCCATCAACACATACGCCCTGCCCGTGATCAGGTACCCTGCTGGGGTAATAGGCTGGCCAAAGGAGGAGATAGAAGCCACTGACATAAAGACAAGAAAGCTCCTTACCATGCATGGAGGGTTTCACCCCAAATCCAGCACCCTGAGGCTGTACGCTAAGCGGAAGGAAGGGGGCCGGGGACTGGTGAGTGTCAGCACCACAGTCCAGGATGAGACAACGAACATCCAAGAATACATTAGGAAGATGGCCCCAACTGACCGAGTGCTCAGTGAATACCTCAGGCAGCAGAAACCCAAGAAAGAGGAGGGAGACGAGGAACCATCATGGAAGGACAGGCCCCTGCACGGTATGTACCACCGGCAGATAGAGGAGGTGGCTGATATCCAGAAATCCTACCAGTGGCTGGACAAAGCTGGACTGAAAGACAGCACAGAGGCACTAATCATGGCAGCACAAGAACAAGCTCTGAGCACAAGATCCATAGAGGCTGGGGTCTATCACACCAGGCAAGACCCCAGGTGCAGGCTGTGTAAAGATGCCCCAGAGACAATCCAGCACATAACAGCAGGGTGCAAGATGCTAGCAGGCAAGGCATACATGGAACGCCATAACCAAGTGGCCGGCATAGTGTACAGGAACATCTGTGCCGAGTATAACCTGGAAGTCCCGAGGTCAAAATGGGAGATGCCCCCAAGGGTGGTGGAGAATGACCGAGCTAAGATCCTGTGGGACTTCCAGATACAGACGGACAAAATGGTGGTGGCTAACCAACCGGACATAGTGGTGGTAGACAGACAGAAGAAGACGGCCGTAGTGATCGATGTAGCGGTTCCGAATGACAGCAATATCAGGAAGAAGGAACACGAGAAGCTGGAGAAATACCAAGGGCTCAGAGAAGAGCTCGAGAGGATGTGGAGGGTGAAGGTAACGGTGGTCCCCGTGGTAATCGGAGCACTAGGTGCGGTGACTCCCAAGCTAGGCGAGTGGCTCCAGCAGATCCCGGGAATAACATCGGAGATCTCTGTCCAGAAGAGCGCAGTCCTGGGAACAGCTAAGATACTGCGCAGGACCCTCAAGCTCCCAGGCCTCTGGTAGAGGACCCGAGCTTGAAGGATAAACCGCCCGCAGGGGCGCGCTGGGTGTTTTTTTTTTTTTTTATATATATATATATATATATATATATATATATAGAGAGAGAGAGAGAGAGAGAGAGAGAGAGAGAGAGAGAGGGAGAGAGAGAGAATCTGAGGACTGATTATTAATCAGCATCTTCTGAAGTCGCACTTCTTAAAATACCAGAAATATATAAAAATCCATCTTTCTTTGTCCTGTTGTATTTTTGTCATTTTTTAAGAGATGAACGTGGAGAGTTCCCGCTCTCATCTTATTGTTGGCATCATGTTGGAGAGCAGGAATCTGACAAATGGGAGTGTAAGCAGTGGGACGCTGAGCCTTGTAGACCTGGCAGGCAGTGAGCGAGCAGCCAAAACAGGTGCCAAGGACCACCAGCTGAAGGTCTGCTCCTATCTTGTTTCATGGGTCAGTGAGTGGTTGAAAGATTTGTCATGACTTCTTTAAATTCTTCCATGTTCTCCTCTGTGCAGGAGGCAAACTCCATTAACAAGTCTTTGGGTGCACTGGGTGATGTGATCTCAGCTTTATCTGCTGAACTGCCCCATGTGCCATACAGGAATAGCAAGCTAACACAGGTAATAAATTAAAAAGGCAGTATTCTAGTTTTTCAATTCTGAACTCCAACGTAGACAAGCAGTTCAACCAAAATGTGTTTCATCTCTCTCAGGTGATGCAAGACTCTTTGGGTGGAAATGCTAAAACTCTGATGATCGTCAACACCTCTCCTACAGAATACAATCTTGACGAGACGCTCACATCTCTTATGTAACAGAGAGAGAAAAAACAGTGTTTTATTGTATTTTAGCACTAAAAAACTCAACAGAATAACACTTGAACTCTCTGAACTTTGCAGTTATGCAACAAGAGTGAAGGCCATAACCAACAACGCTCAGAGAAATGTGGAAAGCAAAGAGATTGCCCAGCTGAAAGAGGTGCATGCCACTTTCACAGTCAGCTATTCAAATATGTACATTTCTATTTAGAATTAAACCATAAAATAATGTGAATGTATTTTTTTCCAGGTGATCATGAAACTGAGATCTGGGCAGAGCGTGGAAGAGGAAGATGTTTGAACCGTTCTGCGTCGTAATAGTGAATAAAGTTATGAGTAAAGATTGTTAGAGATGTTCACATATTAATTTAGCCATAATTAGTTGGACAGACATCACAGTGCAGTTACTGACAGTTGCTGTGAGGATTGCGTGTGGTTTCTTAATGAATGTATAGAAACGGGCCCCCACAATAAAAGGCTCCATGTGTAAATGAAGATGTGAATAGAAATCAGTAGGTCATTCAGTTTGCACGTGTTTGTGTGTGGCCAGTGAGTTCAGTGGCTGTGAATAGACATGCAATAGCACGCAATGTTACACTGTTGTTGACAAGAGTTATACCGATGAGTTTGTAAAATTAAAGCTTTAGTTCAAAGGTCAGGAGAATTGTAGGAAATGTTAAAATCTGTTAATGTATCAAAGAAAATTTGTCCACTTGTACACAAAAATCTACGGAATATAAAAATACGGCACTGTGACACAGATCTCGTGACGAAAACAATATTTATTATTTAATATGTATCCTTAGTTAATATTTATTATTAAAATAATCTATTAAAAAATTAAAATAGGGTTAAAATGCTTGCATTCTACTTTACTTAATACATTTCCATAGCTTGGTTTTCTGTACTTAACATATCTATCTAGGTAGATAAGATTGTTTTTTTCGTTTTTGTGTTTTGGAGGCACCCTTCTGAGCTAGTCCTCCCCTACTCACTTCAGAGTCAGCCTCACTGCCATCATCATCCATGAGTCACTCAGAACAGTGTGAAGGTACAGACAGAAAGCCAGTAAACATTACCACACAAGCACAGGCACATTATTGTTTTCAGATTGCATGTTTTATACAAAGCCACTGTCTGCAGCTGTTTTATGTGACTCAGTTTTACTCTTTCTATAATTACTATAGAAAGAGGCTAACTGTAGGCTGTATATGCTTTAAAAAAAAAACAATTTCCAACATCAGCTCTACTTTTTCTTTCAAAAATAGTCCAAAAGTTAACATTTTATGCATACATTATAAACAATAACTGCCTTAAACCTAGTGGTATTAGTGCTTTGAGATAATTTGAATATTTGTTAGTATGTTTGTAGTTTATATAGCACACTTTTTTTATGTGATATTATTTTACCTCAACATGACGTATAGAGGTCAGGTATTTACAATAAGAATAAGTTATTCAACTTGTAATATTCAGGTGAAACAGTTCATTAAGAGCTATCAGCTGAAGTCTGTCCTTCATAGTTTCCAAAAGAAGGCACTCATCAAATGTTCACAAACAAAAGTTTAACAACAGCTAAAAGTGTCTATTCTATTTCTATTTACAAAACTATTAATGAAGTCATTGTGGCTTACCCTGCTGCCAGTGACACTCATCCTCATTCCTCCGTTTTAAACTGTGACCAGTCACTTAAGATACTAATGTAGCAGGCAGATGGACTGAATGCTGTAAAATGACCTCATGTTCGCTTTGTGTATATTTATCTTTGTGTCTGTGCTTTGACCACATCTGCCAAACTGAGCACAAAATAGTAATAACTACAATTAATTTCCACTGTGACATTCCAAAACATCCGAAAGATCATCATTTGAGTTTTCAGACGGTCTAAAATCTCTGGGAAATGGTAATCCTATATGGACGTGGTTTCATAGTTAGACCAAAATCAGTGCTGAGATCCAGCTCCTGCCCTGGAACATTTTCAATACGTAGCCCATGAAGAAGCGTGGTAAGAAACACAAACATCTCCAAACGTGCAAATTCATCGCCAAGACAGCGTCTTTTTCCCATGCCGAAGATCTGGACTTTCTCTGTCAGCTCTTTGTTCAGGAGTCCACATGGATTCAAGAAACGCTGTGGACGAAATGTCTCAGGATCGCCCCAAAGATCACTGGGAAAGAATGAACATTTTAACAAATAAACAAAAATGTTAAAAAAAATCCATAGTCTTAAAAGATAAAAAGAACGAGACAAAGTAGATTTTTACTGCTTTCGGCTACTCACGTATCATGGTTGACTTGATATTGATTAATGAAGACGCATGTGTCTTTGGGAATGAAATACCCATTAAATGTGATGTCTCTCGTGGTGCTGGAGAGGAAAAATATAATCAGAGGAAAGTGATAAAAAAAACAATCTACATGCTGAAAAAACAAATTTACTGCTGTCAAAACTTTAGGTCTTACCAGTGTGGTATGGTAAAAGGGACATATGAAGCATGACGAAACACTTCATATATGAAGGCCTCTGTGAAAGGCATCTTGGCTTTGTTGGAAAACCTGGGCAGCTGGAGTTTGCCGATATGCTCATCTTAAAAAAATAATGATAAATAATAAAACATAATCTGTATCTCATCTTTTGGGTCTAAAAAAATGTGACATAAGTTGTGATAAACTTGCAATTTTGTTAATGTTATTTACATTTTTATTTTCATTTTTATTCTTGTATTCTAATAATATGTCTTTTTTTTTTTTTTTTTTAATTTAAACTTAACATAAACTGATTTCCAGGCTGTGGTTTGCTTTCTTTCAGTTTGTAAAAACTTTATGCACATGTGCATCATAAAAAATTACAATTTAAAATATGCTGATCCTTTAGATTACTTTACAAATATTGCTCCACTAATAAGGCTTTCGGTACTGTAAACAACAGAATTAAAGCCTCTTAATTAAATGAAATGTAAGAGATGAAAAAGGGAATAATGTCAGACTATGTCTGTTCACTGCCTTGCGTGTCAGCGCCTTTGTGTCTCCGGGGAACCCTCTAACCCCTCTCCTGTTCTGATTCATCCTGCCTCCTCTTAGTTCTCTCTGTCTCTCTCTCTCTCGCTTCATCTCGCCCTCTGTGAAAATACAACGTGCCTCAGAACAGACAGCACCAGTTCTCTGAGCCCACTTCAAAAAGCGTCAGCAAATTGGACTGATCTTTTGTGAGTTTCTCTGGTCTGATTCTGTCTCTCCAAAAAGCGTGCTCGGTTGGCCGTTGTTCAGTCTTTTTAATAAGGATTCTCCCTGATACTGCAGACATCACAGACGGCTGCATGCTCATGTATGGCCTGTGCATAGCTGCTAATGAGAGGTGCATTTCCACCCGTTTCTTGTAAACTGTGTGAATCCCATTTGTGGTGAATATTTTAATAGATAAGAACTACATTTACTACTGACTTATGCTCATCAGTGATGTGGGACTTAAAACGATTAAGGAGCAACCTCCTATTTTTGGTCTATGAGAAACAGAATGATTATGAGTCCGTCATCAGAGCAGGAACAAGAGAGGACTTTCCTATTTAGCATACCCTGAATTCTCTGTAAGCCGTGTATTTACCAGTTTCTAACAATGGGTGACTTTGGTGAAGAGCCGAGCACACTGTACAGCATATGAGTTTGTTTTATTGGAGCATAAGGCATCACCTATTTCCTGGTTTATTTTATCCTGGATGTCAGGAAACTTGATGAGGTACAACAGGCTCCACTGCAAACCAGCGATGATGGTGTCGAATCCTTTGGAAAACCACAAAAAAGGGGGAAAATTCATTATCACCATTAGGATTTATTACTGGCATAATACAAGCGTAAAAGCATCATAATGTGAAATTTGTAGTTTGCCTAACCTGCTCCAAAGATGTCTATGACAGTGTGAATGATCTGGTCGTTAGAGAGCATCGAAGTATCCTTGCTTTCTTCTCTTTC
This sequence comes from Mchenga conophoros, assembly GCF_057382185.1. Classification (NCBI taxonomy): domain Eukaryota; kingdom Metazoa; phylum Chordata; class Actinopteri; order Cichliformes; family Cichlidae; genus Mchenga; species Mchenga conophoros. The sequence goes on from NC_140537.1 coordinate 14,275,966, forward strand.
TTCACAAAGTGCAATTAGAGCATCTGTAATGTCCCGGATACGGTTCTGCGAACACAGATAACTTTACTCCTTCCAACATCAAGCAGCTGTCACTGCTCAAATATAAAGTTATCTACTTTAACTGCCAGCTTGCTTTAAACCTTAAAAGTAATTAGGGAAGGGACAGTAATCAATTGTGGTAAGACGCGTGTCTTCCAGTAGAGTTGCTAATTCCTAATTAGAGTGCGTGCGAACATTTTAGCCATCTCTGCACAAGAACAAAAAAGTTCCATCACATGGAACTTGTTAGTTGTTTTTTTTGGCTACAGTTACGATCATAGCTACCAATGTATGAGTTCAATGTCATATTAAAGAGCCGGGATGCAAATTAGTGGCACAGATCTAAAGAAAACAACACCAATAGACACATTATTTACAACATAAGGCTGTGGCGACATCTATTAAAGGTCACTGTGCAAAAGATCAGTTAAAGTTAAGATAATATAAAAAAAATATAAATAAAATGCAATATTCACAAATCATTAAGAAGCCTAGTTGCTGATTATTATGAAACTGAAGTTTATGTCAGTAAGTCATGTGCAAAAATGAAATAAATAGAACTTAAGCAAACAGTGATTATATGGCATAGATTGTACTGTCATTTTCCCCCATTTAAACTAAATTCTTGCCTACATGTAAGTCTGCATACTTAATTACCTTATCAAAGGTGTCAATGTGTTCCTCAATGTTCCGCTCCATGAATCTGTTCATCCTGCGAACGTACTGGACTATCTTTCTCAGAGATGGACTCGGAAAGTAGCGAAACACAGGGAAAAAATCAGCCAGGTTCCCCGCTGCAAAGAGCTTCAGGACCTCGTTGTTGACATCAACAATAGTGAGAAACTCCTTATCACTGTAGTCATACCGTTTCCCAAAACAAAGCGCACAAATGACATTTGCCACTGAGGTTACCAAGGTCGTTGCTGGGTCTATACCCTCTGTTTCTTCTTTTGCAGCTTTTTCTCGAATCACCTGCACCATCCCTGCAGCCTCTGCACATATGTGCTCCTCTAAGAGGCAGGTGGCACCAAAACCCCTTGGCTCAGCCTGGGAGAAAGACCTGAGGGCATTCTTACACAGCTTCTTATGGAGCAGCCACACAGGTCCGTAGTTCTCATTGAAAGTCATGCTGGTCCCATTGGCTATAGCAGAGAAGATGAAAAGGTTAGGTCGCCCCGCAAAAGCTTCCCCGTGTCGAACCAGAGCCTGCCTGATGGTGTTGTACCCACTCAGAACGACAACAGTCAAAGAGCCAAGGCGGAGCTGGATTCATGACACAAACAAATAAATTAACTCATGCTCACTCTGTTGATCTGAAACTAATAATACAAAAACTATATATAACTATATGTACCTTGAAGATGTCTCCATACTGAAGCCTCAACCCAGTTAGAGAGAGATGAATCTGATCCCCGACCTGGAGCAGATTCCCGACAAGGGGCCACGGTTTGGGGCCAGGAGGTGGGGGATATTTTGTGTGGTCCAGCTGGGAGTCAAGATGGAAGTGGAAGAAGGATCTCTTACTCTTTTGACCCCAGATAACCATCAGGAGGAGGGTTAAAAGACAGAGTGCAACAGTTACACTAGATAGAGAGCCAAAAGAGTTCTCCTTGATTGGCAGAATCCCAAACAGCAGCGGCCTCATGTTGCAAGTAGAAATACTGAGAGATAAGAGAGAGAAAGTTGAAAGTGAAGAAACAAAAAAAACAGATTTATCCTTGAAAGGGAGAAAACAGATCAGATCCTCGTTAAAAGAAAAGAAAATGTGCCTCATACTGTGTCCTGTAAAAACCAAACAAGGAAAGAATATTAAAAAATAAAGAAATGATAAGAACGCCATACAGTAAGATAAACTCACCATACAGGGCCCTCGGAAACTTGGCGGAGAAAAAAATTTCCAACTCAATTTAGACAGCAAAGAGCAGACACCAAAATATTAGGTAGTCAGAGGTTTGAGGTCTGACCCTTGGGAACTTGTGATGAGAGTGGCTTGCATTACGGGATGTCCCATGCAGCAACAGCAGCCAGGCCCCCTGCAGAGGGAGCTGCCGCCCATTCACAAAAGAGAGGCACACATAGTGAGAAACTTGGCTCAGGGTTTTGGATGAGTCCGACTGAGCCAGCCAGAGGACTGCATCAGCCAATTTAACTACAGACTGGAATCTTACACAGCACGGGCTCCTCCTCGCCAGTTCTTACCTTGACTAGCAAAGGTAAATTGTAAATGGTTTTTATATAGCGCATTTCCTACTCCACTGGAGCAACCAAAGCACTTCATACATGGAGACTGTGTGATGCAGTGCAAAGGCTAAAAATGTTTTTCAAACTCATTATGTGGTATCATTACCAGCTTCCTGGCCCTGACCACCAGAGATGTTTTTAAATAAAAACTTAACACTTATACAAACAATGTTAGTTGTTAGTTGGATGATTTGTTTATAATTTAATACTGCACTGCCTCTTCAGCTAAAATCTGACTACTTATGTCTTCACTGTGCATGATTCAGTTCTCTCTTGATGTTTTAGGCTGTAGACTGGAAAATAAACTGCCAGACTGCCCCACTGCCTGTGGACCGATTATCTAGACATAACAGGATTTCATCATCACCAAGGAGCCACCAGGTTGAGGATCACTGCTCTTCAGAACCAGTAGTATCAGAGTGAAATGAAATGTATGGAGTGTATTAGGAAATCCATGTGCAACTGCATGTATTCCAATCCTCTGTCGAAGAAACAAGACGCGGTGTAATGGGTGATTGCCCTGAAAGCAAAGAGATGGATTTCAACCCTGCCAAAAGGATCTGATACCTGACCCACGCCAACAGTTCTTCATTCACTTATAAGTGGAGAAAATGTGAGATTTAGGCTACCCTGCATGTTCCTGTCTGATAGGCAGGAAATGAAGACTGCAACACAGCAGCATTGAGCGAAACGGCTTAACAATGGGAAATGACTGTGTCCCACCCTGCCTGTTTATGTGCTGCCTGGTCAGAACATGCTGGACCACCCCAAAAAAAAAAACTATTTTGAGCTAGGAAAGTATTTAGCAACTCCAAATGGCTTCCAGAAGTCTAGCCCTCCCCACTCACTGCCACACCATCATACAGGCACTTCAGCCTTCAATCCAGTCAGTCCCCATACAGTCCAGTGTAAAAATGTTAACTTTATATCATTAAAAAGCTTGTTTACAGTCTAGTGCAAAAAAATGGTTTGGCCCTCTATGGATAGTTTCCCCCTTCATAATAATTATCCACTGTGTACTCAAGCCATAGTGGATACGCTATGGCTTAACGTTATAGACATAAGTGACAGATTTCCCAACACAGGAAACTGCAGCTAGTCGCTACATGCCAGTCCTAATCTCTGCTAATTTGAATCACTGAAATGGACCACATGTTTGAGCTGCCAGTTTCTTTTCAACGATTTTGATTTAAAGTAGTCCATAGCACACAATAAATACCGGATATGTGGGTCTCTGTATTTATTCAGCCTGCTAAGTTTGCTGATAACACCAATTCCTGGTTAAATTCCCTCTAAATGTTGAGGAAAGCCACTTCAGTGTTCCCTTTATCACTTTCTCTCACATAGGATACACTGGACCATCATTTCTTGTCTCACGATATAAAGAAAAAAAGCAGCCGACCATTAACAAAAACAAATGACGAACACAACTGACGACAAGTGACGTCAGTCATCAGAAACTACTGCTTTTCCATCTTTGCCATAATTTTGTATGTTTTAACCTTTTAAAATGCGTTAAACTAATGGCTGATGCCTAAACACAACACTGCTTTATTCAAATATACTTTTTATGAAGCTGTAAAACAATTTGCAACTTTGGGAAAGCGCCTTAGAAAAGGGTGTTCATATTTAAGTAGATTTCATAATTCAGTTCAAAACAATTTCTTTTTTTTTATATATATATATATTAGGGGTGCAACGATACACAAAATTCACGGTTCGGTTCGGTTCGATACTTTGGTGTCACGGTTCGATATTTTTTCGATACAAAAAAATGTTCATGCATTTTTAATTTGTCATTTATTAAAATTATAAATATATATTTTAACTCAAAAGTACAGTTTTTAAATTTAACCCTCACCCTTGTGCGTGTTTTTTATTTTGACAGCGAATGCGCACCTGCGGACCACTTATGTGCAGCCCTGGTTATTTAGCTCATCATATTGCAGCCACAGAAATTCTTTTGTCCATGAAACCATAAAGCTGCACTTTCTTTTTGCCTTATAGTCTGATTTGTCATAACTTCTCCGTTTTGTGGTAAGCTTTTCTTTGGCTGTCACTTCTTCACCCTGACCTGTCTTATTTGGCTCAGCAGAACTGAAATGCTTTTACACACGGACTCACATAAGCTCAGCGATTCTCTGCGCGATCAACCTCTCACATGTTTAAGCTTGCTGCGGGAGATTTCACTTGTCATGTTTGCATAGTAAGCTAACGATTGATAAGACGATGTCAGAGGAATTGGTGCACAAATTATCATCACTCACAGATCAGTGCTGTCGCTCTCTATACACAGTTCGCACGATTGCAAAGTGAAAGCAAAAAAACAAGCGCAAATTCAAACGCGATTTCAATATGTCACATATTGACAGTGGCTCACCGATGCCAATGACATAATTACCCAGCTACATTTCCGAAAGAATGCAAAAGCATTGACATATATTTTTCCTTCCTACAATAGCCCGACGGGCAGGGAAGAGATAGATTTTGGTAGCCCGACTGAAAAAAATCGCTAGCTCCGGGACGTCGGGCTAGCGATATTGCGAGCCCTGTATCTGATTGAGGAATCACTCATCTTTGGAAAAGAGAGTTTATTACAGAGAAATGGCTCTTTCCAAAATAAAAGCGATACTATCCGCTTCTTCTGGGCTATATTCTCAGCAGCATAAGGAGAATCATGTGCTAACAGCTGTCTAAATGACTCGGCTAAAGTTAGTAGCATGCTTGCTTTTTTTTTTCTGCTTCCACTTGTCTTTGCACTAGGATGATGTCGGCGTAAATGTGCAGTCATATTCGTTGTGTTCCCACTAGTGCTTTCAGGTTAATCTCGTTGAAATGACCTTAACGCCACAACACGGCAAATCTCCGTTAACGAGCTACCGCCGATTGCTCCGTGCATGGGGCTAGACGGCCAACACGTTAACGAGCTAACTGCGCTAACACACTAGTTCACACCAATGTAATTGAGCATTGCATGGCACATCCAACATACTGTTTTACTTTAGTCCATGACTCGCTTACCTTCAGGGTCATACGTCACATGAAAACCAAAATAATTCCAAACGCCAGATCTGAATGAGAGTGGGGGAGGTCCATCTTGCAAGGAGAGCTTAACTTCTGTCTCGCTAGCTTGCCCTGCGCTCTTCCTTCTGACTATGCTGTCTGTGTTGAGCGCTCAGTGGATCTGCGCTCGACAGTGCAGCCTAGGCGGAGTAGTCGAACACAGATTCACTGAGCGCTCAACACAGACAGCATCGTCAGAAGGAAAATTGATAAAATAAATTACAAATTTTGTATTGTTCGATACATATGCGTACCGAACCGAAAGCACTGTATCGAACGGTTCAATATCGATACGAATATCGTTGCACCCCTAATATATATATATAGCACCAAAATCCCAAAATCTCAAAGCAGTTTATTATTTAAAGTTAAAGACCCCACAATAATGGAGAGAAACCCCGAACCTGAACATAGAACAACACAGTGGCAAAGAATCTAAAACAAGCTTCTTCTTTTTTTTTCTTTCTTTTTCTTTTTTTTTAAAATTACTATTGTTTCCATAAGGAATGAGTGACAGCACAGTGGCTATGTCCATGTTTTATATAGAGTCAGTGGAGCCACTAATAATTGCCATCCACTTCTTGAAAGGACAAGAAGCACTGTGTCGGTGAGAGCAGACTGCTGGAGGCCACTGTGGGGATAGTTTAGGCTCTCGTAAATTAAATTAGCTCCTCGTTGAAATTGAGAAACTCAGTGACGAACAGCGACCAACCTCTGCTGGGAGTTATTCATTTATTTATTTACTTATTCCTGAAAATTCACTCAGAAGCCCGGGGCTTGATTATGTGACATCAGTACTTCTATCAAAGCCGGAGCGTCCTGATAGGCTACAGAGTGGACGCCCCTCTCTGGGAGGGGAGCTTTGGAGCACTCGGTGAAGGTGCTTGTTGGTGGTCACAGGGCGGAAAGTACGTACAGGCTACCCTCAAATGTAAGCTTGACTGTGGTGCGCATACGCATATATAGCTAACGACCTTGCGCATCTTTGAGAGCGGTTGCTATTAACCGGTCTGTGCGTTCAGAAGCTGCAAGAGTGTTTGAGCATTTTGAATCTATACGTTCACCTTTCTTTTATATCCTCAGGTCCAAAATTGGACAAGGCCCACCCCTCTCCCCCCTGTACTTCTTGGAAGCAACGGCTGTACCAACCTTTATTTGTCTCCGATGCACGGGCCACCGGGACTGCTCTCGCTCTGCAGTTTATTTACAGTGTTTCCTCAAGCAGCTGCTGCAGATTTACTCAGAGAAGCGTCCCCCTCCTCATCTCTCAGTTTGTACATCCTACTTTCTTTTGCGTTTTAATCCCTCCCACAATAGATACAGGCCGAGGAGCAGACGAAGAGGCTTGCAGTGAAAGGAGTGTGTGTGTGTGTGTGGGGGGGGGGGGGGGGGGGGGGGGCGGTAACAGATATTTTTGCTTAAAGTATAAGAATTATGGTTTGCTATAACCGCCTGCTACTGAATTTGATGACCTCAGATGTCAGATAAATATAACAGTTTGATGAAATACAAAACTGATATGATCAGACAGCTGAACATTGAACACAGCTGAACTAAAATAATCTACAAACATAAAGGATCTTAAGACTTGTTGATCCTGTTAATCTTTTCTGCAAAGTATGCATTACAGCTCCCCTACCTCCACTCTCCCCCTCCACTGTCCTCCAGATACATTTTAGTAACGGACCTGCTGGTGCACTTAGATTGATTTCCAGGTTACAGGCAGGAGGATGGATGGCACAAAATTGTAAAATTACACTAATAAGATGGATAAGCTGCATCACTCATCAGTTATACTCATTTATTTTTCTCTTTCCCTTTCACAAAGGATAGTCCAGTTCTGTTGCTGAAGGAAGTAATAAAGGAGGTGCTGGAGCAGCTTTTTGAGAATTTGAACAGCTGCAGAAGCTTCCAGGTTACTACGCAAAGGTGACTGAACACAAGCAAGAGAGAAGTGAGTCCAAAGTTCTGCTAAAAGGAAATGACCTTGTTTGACCTGGAACCACAACTGATGGGAATGCCCCTTGTCTTTCCTGTTCTCTTTGATTTTATTATATACCATTTCTTGACGCAACACTCCCAGGGATGCGTGTCTCTACCCAAGGTCTCAGATCTGTTTTGAGTTAGGCAAATGCAGGATGCTTTCTTTAATGTATGCAAGTTGCATACATTAAAGAATGTTAATGTTGCATAATGCAACATTAACATTTACCCAGTGACCATGAACCACCTTTGTTTGGGCACTGAAGTGACAAAACCTGAACAGTTGCTGCAGTTACCTAAGAAATATTTAACACACATTCTCTCCAGAGGCCTGGAGGTGAGTGAGCCAACTAGTTTCTCTGACTGAGAGATTGGTTCCTGTCTCACAAGAGAGCAGTGTCATCTCCCTACATCTCCCCAGTGGCAGATGACACTGCCCTCTTGAGGGAAAATAATGTTACTCCAGGCCAACAAAAAGTTTTTTTCAGTGGCAGAAGCAAGCTTCAATAAAACATACAGTGCTGTGCACACCTTGTGCTAGATAAGCTACCATGGATGGCTCCAGAGTCAGTAAATTACTCAAGCCAGACTTTTCAGTGGTGTCAGGTCCAAGTACTATCCACCATCCAGAAAGCTTATAAACTGTAACAAAAAAAACAAAAAAACTCAAAATTTGGGCCTCACAGACAGCATATTCATCACCTACAGTCTTATAACTGACAACAACAGGGTCATATAAGCTAACTTTAAGCTGGTAGACAACAAAGCTAACTAGCAACAGCTCACAAGCCCGACTTAGCTGAGGTGTTCTTGATGAGGGGAAGACCTTAAAACATGGGAGCAGATTGTGAAGGTCATGTGCTGACGTGGACTCACATGTAAGAACGTATTTGCATAGCACATTTTTACACAAAAACTACAGAATTCTTTATAACAAAATACCAGAGAATAGAAATAAAGGTTAACCAAATGCAAGTGTGAAAACATGAGGTTTTAGCTGTTTTATGAAGGCGATCACAGAGTCCACAGATTTCAAGTTCAGTAATTCATTGTTCACTTGCTCTGACAAGCAAACACTGAATTACAATATTTTATACATGATGAAATAAATGCATGAATAACAGTTTCCAGTTCAGAGTGTGACACAATGAGACTTTACTTGGAAATATTTCTTAAGTAACACAAGCAAGCGATTTGACATGAACGTCCAACATGCAAAGGTTATCATGGCCCTGAGTCTGTGGACTCAGTGGTTTTGATTATTATCTTATGTTTCAGGTTAATTCTTGTTAAGATTTTCTTGTTCTTATGGTTTGGTTTCTGTTTTGTATTCTTAGCTCCTCCTGTTCTGTGTCTCTGTGCCTGCCCTGGTCCTACGTCTCTGTGTTCCCTCCCTGTTGCCATGTCCGTGTCATATCACGTGTCATCCCATGTTTCGCACTGTGTGTTATCCTGCATATCATTCTGCGTGACTTTCTGCATTTTCTTCTGCGAGTCATGGTTTCAGGTTTGTTTAGTAAGTTTTTCCCAGTTTAGGTTTATCTTAGTTTCTGTTGTTCCCATGTCCACTCAGTCTGTATTCTCACCATTTTGAAAATAAAGTTCACTCACATCAAAGCCAGTGCCTGGCTTTTGGGTCTCTCGTTCACGATTCCACATGGCTGCCGCTGCAACCGTGACAAAAGTTCCAGAGAGAAGATTTAGCAAATGTGGCACAAGGACCGAGTTTCCATTATCTTAGACTTAAATCTGTCAGGGGACAAATAAGGACTTCTGCTTTTTCTTCATTAAGTCAGAGCACCTACAGTGGGGCAAAAAAGTATTTAGTCAGCCACCGATTGTGCAAGTTCCCCCACTTAAAATGATGACAGAGGTCAGTAATTTGCACCAGAGGTACACTTCAACTGTGAGAGACAGAATGTGAAAAAAAATCCATGAATCCACATGGTAGGATTTGTAAAGAATTTATTCGTAAATTAGGGTGGAAAATAAGTATTTGGTCACCTCAAACATGGAAAATCTCTGGCTCTCACAGACCTGTAACGTCTTCTGTAAGACGCTTTTCTGTCCCCCACTCGTTACCTGTATGAATGGCACCTGTTTGAACTCATCATCTGTATAAAAGACACCTGTCCACAGCCTCAAACAGTCAGACTCCAAACTCCGCCATGGCCAAGACCAAAGAGCTTTCGAAGGACACCAGGAAAAGTATTGTAGACCTGCACCAGACTGGGAAGAGTGAATCTACAATAGGCAAGCAGCTTGGTGTGAAAAAATCAACTGTGGGAGCAATCATCAGAAAATGGAAAACATACAAGACCACTGATAATCTCCCTCGATCTGGGGCTCCACGCAAGATCTCATCCCGTGGGGTCAAAATGATCATGAGAACGGTGAGCAAAGATCCCAGAACCACACGGGGGGACCTGGTGAATGACCTGCAGAGAGCTGGGACCAAAGTAACAAAGGTCACCATCAGTAACACACTACAACGGCAGGGAATCAAATCCCGCAGTGCCAGACGTGTTCCGCTGCTGAAGCCAGTGCATGTCCAGGCCCGTCTGAAGTTTGTCAGAGAGCACATGGATGATACAGCAGAGGATTGGGAGAATGTCATGTGGTCAGATGAAACCAAAGTAGAACTTTTTGGTATAAACTCAGCTCGTCGTGTTTGGAGGAAGAAGAATACTGAGTTGCATCCCAAGAACACCATACCTACTGTGAAGCATGGGGGTGGAAACATCATGCTATGGGGCTGTTTTTCTGCCAAGGGGACAGGACGACTGATCCGTGTTAAGGACAGAATGAATGGGGCCATGTATCGTGAGATTTTGAGCCAAAACCTCCTCCCATCAGTGAGAACTTTGAAGATGAAACGAGGCTGGGTCTTCCAACATGACAATGATCCAAAACACACCGCCCGGGCAACAAAGGAGTGGCTCCGTAAGAAGCATTTGAAAGTCCTGGAGTGGCCTAGCCAGTCTCCAGACCTCAACCCCATAGAAAATCTGTGGCGGGAGTTGAAAGTCCGTGTTGCTCGGCGACAGCCCCAAAACATCACTGCTCTCGAGAAGATCTGCATGGAGGAATGGGCCAAAATACCAGCTACTGTGTGTGCAAACCTGGTAAAGACCTATAGTAAGCGTTTGACCTCTGTTATTGCCAACAAAGGTTATGTTACAAAGTAGCCTATTGAGTTGTATTTGTGTTATTGACCAAATACTTATTTTCCACCCTAATTTACGAATAAATTCTTTACAAATCCTACCATGTGGATTCATGGATTTTTTTTTTTTTCACATTCTGTCTCTCACAGTTGAAGTGTACCTCTGGTGCAAATTACTGACCTCTGTCATCATTTTAAGTGGGGGAACTTGCACAATAATACTAAATACTTTTTTGCCCCACTGTATGTAGGATCTGTAGCTAAGAATTATCTTGGGACTAAAAAGAGATATATAACTGAATGTCATCTGAATGTAGCAGTGATTAAAAAAATGTTCAAAACGTGCTGAAGAGCCATCAGATATAACAGAAAGGGCCCTAAAACAGAACCTTGTGGCACGCCATAGGTAATAGAAATAGAAGAGGACATGTACTTCACTGTGTTTATGTCATCACTGGTCATCTGCATTATTAAAGGAGTGAGAAGTGTCTTCACCTAGGCCATGTGGGGGTTGCAATATCCCATACGACATGTGTTGTTTTTATACACTGACGTGAGCAGTAAAACCTTTGAAGTGCAAATTCCTGAGAATTTTACTGAGAATGAATTATGACACCTTGTGATCTGCCTGTACTGGACCCCTGGTATGAACAATGTAATTTCTGTAATGTGTCACAAGGGAGTGCTCTTCATCTGATTGTCCACTGACATGCATTCCCAAATCATTGCTGCTTACTACATGTAGCTGCATATATTTAGGCTGTGAATTAAATCATTAGTGCTTCATGTTGGGAATATTTACTAATCCTAAGAGAATGACATATTCACCTAATTTCAGAACAATGCAGTAAATTACAAACACAAGTCTTTGCATTCCTCTACCTCTCATTTTTTTCATTTCTACTCCTTTTTCTAATAAATTCGACTAATAAATAGCCCTAACTAATTCCAGTGTCTGCTCACTCACCTTTTCATGGTAAAAATGTAAATGGCCTGCATTTGTATAGCGCTGTACTCAGTCCCTAAGGACCCCAAAGCACTTTACACTACATTCAGTCATTCCCCATTCCCCACACTGGCAATGGCAAGCTACATTGTAGCCACAGGTGCCCTGGGGCTCACTGACAGAGGCAAGGCTGCCAGACACTGGTGCCACCGGGCCCTATGACCACCACCAGTAGGCAAACATGGAGTTAGTATTTTGCCCAAGGATATTTAGCATGCAGCCAGGAGGCAGCCTGGGATCGAACCACCGACCTTCTGATTAGTGGCTGACCTGCTCTGCCACCTGAGCTACAGCCACCCCATGCATGACTGCACTGTCTCCAGTTCTTTCACCATCTCCTACTTTCCATTTTTTATTCCCTTTCTTTTTTCTTGCCCTCTATCAAACTGTCAATTTAGGTCAAGTTCAGCTGTGGGACACACGGGCGTCTGAGGCCGACCGACAGCTCCTTTGACCTGGTGGTCCACATCCTATGTAGACAGAGGCAGTCCAGTTTTGTCCTTAACTCTGGCAGACACACACTGACTCTCTGGATGGTAGAATTTCTATGAAGCAATTGTGCTCCATATGTTCGAACATTAAAACAAGGCCAGAGTTACAGATTTAATACTCCATTCAAAACGTCTGAATGAGTTTGTGTACATGCTCAATGTATAGCTAACCTACGCAGACCCCACCTGACACTAGGATCGAGTATGTGTTGATCAACATTGACTATGTGCTTCCCTAATGAGGAACAAACCCTTTGGAGATAAGTAGACCCAAAGAATCTAGGTTACTTTTTTACAGTGTGCTGTAGTTCCAGTCCAAACTCTTTCATAGAAAAAGGCTTCAAGTCAAGTGTGTGACAAATAAGAGGTGAACGCATTAGTATGGGAGGATGGTTTTCACTATGTTTTCAACACTCCCTAGCTGCAGCTCTACAAATCTTCTCTTTGTTTAATGAGGGTTAAATCAGGTTGTGTTGTCAAAGGGGATAATTCTCAAAAGGATGTGTGTATATCGAGACAGAAAATGGGCACACCAGACAAAATTATGTGATCACATTGTTCCTGGGAGACAGTGAAGCAGCAGGAGGCCCCTTATCAAAGCAAACATCTTCCCAATTATGCTTGTTGACTTGGAGGTGGGTCTAACCAGGCAACTGGGCTGAACTGATTCATAGAAGACAGAAGTAAAAATGATGGCAAATTCAAGATTTTCAAGATTTTCGGGCTTGGTTCTTCCTCTTCAACATCTAAAAAGTTTATTGTATTGTAAAATTATCTTGGTAAATGTTTAGAAGTGTGCTTAACTTAAGGCGATTTTGAAATGGAAGATTTATGCACAGAAAGATTTAACAAAGATTTAACAAGGTAAGATAACATCTAATAATCTTAGCTTAGCAGAAAAATGTAACTCAGGGGTGTTAAAATTATCCACAGAGTCCCTTTATATTACCACCAATCAGTATTCTGATATAGATGGTGCTAATTATTTATTTATTATTTATTGCCAGTGTACTAGAAGCTTTCTGAGTAAAATATTAATAAGCAGTAATAGTAAATCTGCAGGATTCAAATTGTAGTGAAGGAATAAAAATAGTGAAGTAGAAGAATTATTTAAACACTGTCAAGTTGATAAATTCCCGCTGATTGCAAAAATGGCTAATAATTAAAAATGTGTCTAACCATACTGTACTTCCATTGTCACGTCAGATGATTAGTGAGCTTGCCGCCTCCCGGGACACATGAGGTAAACTGGGATTGGGTCCATCTTAATGGTTATTTGCACGTGCAGGCAGACCCTCAAATGACCCAGGAGAAATCCTTCTGTGACAGCGCGCAATCCTGCGCATTTCTGCTTTCTGACGCTGAGAGCTGAAAGTATATAAAGAAGCTCGGAGACTCTCCGGTCAGCTGACACCGAGAGGAAGGAGAGAGCAGCTGCAACATGCCTGTGATCGGAGTGGGAATACACCAGTCGGGGGGAACTGCATCAGCATCACCCACAGGTAGAACAATTTTTTATGTTTACGTAATGTAATTCCACAACCATTTTCTAATGTTTGTTGAAAGACCAGATAAAAGTGCTTTTATAATAATAAAAATAAAAATAATTATTATCATTATTTTTATTATTGTGACAGACATAAATGTTCAAAAGTAATAGGCTTAATTTGCCAGATTTAAAAGTCTGTAAGTGTTGTATTGACACATAGTTATGTATACATAATCTATTGTCTGGCTTCTCTACAAAATTATACAAGTGATATAGTAACATATTCAAACTGTCTTTTATCTGACACAGAAATCCACAATGCCTTAATTAAACTTGTTTCTTCCATATGAGCCCATGCATGATCAGGTTTTTCAGCAATTACAGTGAAATGCACCTCTGCTCATATTTTGCCCTGGCACAGCACTTGATGTTCTCAGATTCTCTCAGTTTAATTAAGGTCTAGTCCATTCTTCTGAGCTAGCAAACCATGTCAGTGCGTGGTCATGACCCTTGACCATCCGGTTTAAAAAAGCTGACAATGCCAATAACTAATTTGGCACAGTTTCTATTTACTCCACTGGGTTGGGATAGCATCGTGTGCACAGGGTTACTATCCTCACTCAGTGACCCAAATGTTAGCTTTCGCAATCACGTGTGTGTGTATGTATCTGTGTATTCACACACCTAATCAGACAAAGAGACTTGAACAACATTGTGTTCCATTTCTGTTTTTTGTTTTTTCAGAAAGAAAAAATTACAGCCTGAGCTCCCAGCCAGCCAATGGTTATGAACATCAGTCTGGAAATGGGTTCAACCACCAGGACCACAATTCCCAGAATGCAGATGGATTGGAGACAAATGCACTGCCCACTCCAATTGCAAACCCCCAAATTGTTTACACTAAGGTAAGCTGCAAGCCAAGAAGCAAAGCATATTTATAAGATGAAATAATTTGAATATAGGAAATATTTACCAGTCCTTTATCAGTTAGGATGCAGTAATTACCTGGAACAGCATTCAGAGATGATACCCCACACTGTGTGCTTATCACTGTAAAGTCAAAGAGTGAGGGGGATATATCACACAATCTTTGTCTCTATCTTTCACCATCAGGTGTTCATCGGTAACGAGTGGCATGAGTCATGCAGTGGCAGAAAGATTCCTGTGTATAATCCCACCACCGAGAAGCTGCTGTGTGAAGTGGAGGAGGCCGACTCAGTGAGTATTTTACACGTCGCTAGTAAGTTAGATGAGCTTTACAAGAAAAACTTTTGAATGTTTATGGAGCATTATTATGACTTACATTGTGAGCACTTTTTTGTACAACGTCTAACGTGTTGTATGCTGTGTAGATTGGGAATCTCCTTAAAGCAAATTTTTCAAGTAAACACATAAACTTGATCTGGCGTGATTGTGGTGGAAACCTCCTTAACTTGTGCTAATAACAGGACGATGTAGACAAGGCAGTGAGGAGTGCCAGAGCTGCTTTCCAGATGGGATCACCGTGGAGATCCATGGATGCCTCAGACCGAGGCCATTTACTTAACAGACTTGCTGACTTGGTGGAGCGAGACCGGCTCTTGCTAGCGGTGAGAAACACACATACACGTACCTGAAGTAAATCATCAGTAAATGTTGCTCCACAAAACATCACGACTGGATTATAATGACGCTGTGTGTGCTTTTTTTCTTGTTTTCCAGACACTAGAAGCTCTAAACTGTGGCAAAGTTTTCCTCGTGGCATATTTTGTAGATCTGATGGCTACAATCAAGACCTTGAGATATTACAGCGGCTGGGCAGACAAGATTCACGGAAAAACCATCCCCGTAGGTGAGTTAAATTCATTTTTTTTTATTTAGATCAGAGGTTACACGTGTTTCCATATTTAAAACCATCAGCACAACAAAAACTGGATGCATTCAGTGCTATAATAAATGAACTGTGTGTGTTTTTTCTTTTTTTGTTTTTTAGATGGAGAATATTTTACCTACACACGGCATGAGCCCATTGGAGTATGTGGTCAGATCATTCCTGTAAGTGAAATAAACACTAAAGGATGGCAAACATTCAACTGTTATGTTACCAAGTTTTTGTGTTTTTTCAGTGTTTACATTCAGCCAGCTGTGAGTAAAGTAATGGTCCTGAATGTGGTGAAAAAAATTTTAACCTGTTTTTTAGCTGAACCTGAGATCATTTGTTGATTGGTTCTGATTGTGTCACATTCATTATCACATAAATCTTTTAAGCCAAAAAGTCTTATGAAGCGAAAACTGAAAATTGAGTTTGCACTTTGGCATTCAGTGGAACTTCCCACTGATGATGTTCGTGTGGAAGATTGCTCCTGCTCTGTGCTGTGGGAACACTGTAGTCATCAAGCCAGCTGAACAGACCCCTTTATCAGCTCTGCATATGGCTGCACTCATCAAAGAGGTAGTTAGATTCAAATTACTAATCACCCACAACAATCTTATGCAATTATATAAGTGCAAAAACTGGCGCAAGTCCATTTCTTACTGAAAGAAGATGACTGAGTGGCTCTCTTTTCAACTCTCTGTGTTCAGGCTGGGTTTCCTCCTGGAGTGGTTAATGTGTTGCCTGGTTATGGTCAGACAGCAGGCTGTGCCATTTCTCACCACATGGATATAGACAAAGTAGCCTTTACCGGATCTACTGCTGTTAGTATAAATCTCAGCACAGTGTGTCTGTGTGAACAGCTTGCTCTCTTCTGGTTTTGTGCATTTCACTCATGTACAAATGAACTCCTTTACTGTAACCATGCGGCTCACATGGTTGTCACTGGTTACCAGGTTGGAAAACTCATCCAGAAGGCTGCAGGTGAAAGCAACCTGAAGAGAGTCACACTGGAACTTGGTGGAAAAAATCCTAATATTGTCTTTGCAGACTGTGACTGTGAGTGGGACCTTTTTTCACTTGATTACGTCACATTTCTCTCTTTAAATGTCATATTCTTTTATACCTTTACCATGTCTAACCATTTCTGAATTGAACAAATAAAGTGCAGCACCATATTAAGTCACACTTGTGGTGTATAAATCTTTCTTTTAGATTTGATATCTTTATATGATATATCTTGTAGTAGTATTATCTTACTGTAGTGGTTTTCCCTAACAAGTGAATGATCCCTCGTTTGAACCTGGGAGTAGAAGAATCCCTTTGGGGTCGTGTCACAAAGGGCATCTGTTGTTAAAAAGAAATCTGCCAACTACCAGCAGTTAAAGGTGGCTTTTCTGTGTATATGTCTTGCAGTAGAGTACGCAGTGGAGCAGGCACACAGTGGTCTGTTCTTCAATCAGGGCCAGTGCTGTCTGGCAGGATCCAGGGTGTTTGTAGAGGAACCAATCTACGAGGAATTTGTCCGCCACAGTGTAGAGAAAGCCAGATCCAAAGTCCTGGGAAACCCACTCTTGCCAGGCGTGGACCAGGGACCACAGGTATACTGTGGCCTGAATACTGTTACACCAACTAACAAGTCAGACAGGTCAGAATAATATGAGCTTTGTTTATTTTTTCCTCAGATCAACCAGAAGCAGTTTAATAAGATAATGGAGCTAATAGAAAGCGGGAAGAGAGAAGGTGCAACTCTGGAGTGCGGTGGCTCTCCAGGGGGTCAGCAGGGACTTTTCATCCAACCCACCGTGTTCTCAAATGTCAGAGACCATATGCGTATCGCTAAAGAAGAGGTACTCACACCCCCAACGGTGGAGCACATATTAAAATACGTAGTCTAATTCTACTGCTCATTTTTTTGCTTTTGTAAGATTTCTCTACCATCCTCTTGCAGATATTTGGCCCGGTGCAGCAGATTATGTGTTTCCGCAGCATAAGTGAAGTCATCGAGAGAGCCAATGCCACACAATACGGGTTGGCAGCAGGAGTCTTCACTAATGACATCAACAAAGCCCTTACAGTCTCCTCTGCTCTGCAAGCCGGCATGGTCTGGTATGGATCACATCCTTTGCACAGAGCATGATAACTGAAGCCTCTCTTAAAGTCCCATTAGACTTTGGAATAGTGCAGCTACTACTATTGTATGCCTGTTTTTAAGGAATAAGGTGAAACTAATGCTGCTTTAATTCTAGGGTGAACTGCTACAATGCCATGAGTATTCAGTGTCCATTTGGTGGCTTCAAGATGTCTGGGAATGGGAGAGAACTGTGAGTGTTGCCATTTTGAAATCTAAGGAAATTAACCTTTACATTTGCTGCATTAATGTCCATCAAACAACTACGTAATCGTTGCTTTGAGACTTTGTAACAATGCACTGCAACTTGACTAGTAAACTCTTTCTCTTTTTAATCAGTAGTGCTTGTTTTTCTTATTTCAGGGGGGAATATGCACTGCAGGAGTACACTGAAATCAAGGCAGTCACAATCAGAATATCACAGAAGAGCTCATGATACTGCCAGTCTACATTTCTCCTGTTTAAACCATCAGCCAGAGTCAGATCATTAGATCATGCTGCACCTGCATGTTTTGTAGCCACTTTGTGAATATTTATTCCATTTTCTGCACAGACTTTCTTTATTTTTGTCATATACCGCCAGGGTTACATGACTTTTATCTATGGTGGTCCTCTAGTGTACAGGTTTGTAAACAGATTGTTCTTTGAAGTTTTGCTTCTCGTGTGTTTGATAGTTTAGTTACACCGTAAATGGCAATTTTTCATAAATAGAACATTTTAATAGATGTCATGCAAAAAATTAGAAAGTCACTTTAAAAACTATGTACAGGGATTTCCACATGAAATCAGTCGTCTGTATAGATAAGCAGTAAACTGTAGACTGATTCCACTGTAGTAAACAGGAAAAAAAGCCGAGTCCTTGATAGAAGTTGCTGAGACATAGAGTTTGTTGACATTTTTGCAGTTGTAATACTACTGACACAGATAACACACCATTTCTGTATCTTTTAACTGAGTCGCTGCAGTAACTACAGACTTTTTCCAGTGTTAGGTATGACTGATGTCTCATCTACCATGTTGAAAATACTAATTGAATGCTTTTCATTCATATAATAAAATTCCAATAAGAAATGATGTTATGAAATTTGTGTTCATTTGCATCATTGCAGTAAACCCCAAATTGATTCCTCCTCCATATGCAGCTGGAGCCATCCTAGCAGATATCTGTAACTGTGAATCATGCTTCTTATGTCCTCGGAGGAGCGCCCCGACCTCTCCCTCTGCCAGGCCCAGGTAGAGGGCCCCTGAGATGTCCAGGAGGCCCTCCCCGTGCCCGAGGAGGATGGGCTACTGGCCCTCTGGGGTTTGTGGCAGCCAGTGACACCTCCTTTTGCAGGTTGACCCCTTTCCCCGCTGATCCTGGCTTCATTTTGGTAGACTTGCTTCCCTTCTCAATTACAATATCTAAAAAGACAGATTGAGAGTTGGAAAACGTGGTCAGGTCAGTGGGGTGTTAATTATCCTACAGTATATGCAGCTGAAGCCTGTATATGAGTGTACCATGAGGCGGCTCTTCCTCAGTGGGAGGCGGTATTAGAGATTTATTTGGCAGAAGGTCCTCCAAGTCTTTCATTACTTGATTAGTGCTGTCCTTGTTGTTCCTGCGGTTCTTCTCCTCGTCTCGGGCCTGAAGTGATGACCAACAAACCCGACAGTCATTTGATTTGAATCTAATCTTGAACTTTTGCTTAAATGTGGGAAATTAAGAGAAATTCATACTGACCATTTTCATCTTCTTTTTAAGGTCCAGGTTTGCCTGTTGGTATCCCTTTGACACTGTGTTAAGGTAGTAGATGGCCAACCTGTTACACAGTATAAGTCTTTTACTGTGCCACTGCAGATGGATTAGATTACAGTCAGGCTTTGCACACAGTGCTAGATCATATTGTTCTGTCATTTTGTTCTGTGTTTATGTACATGCACTGATCATGGAAATTTTAGGCAAATTTATATTTTGTCTGGGTGCCATGACGTGTGTTACTTCGCCTCATCAGTTACAAGTTTAAAAGAACTGTTGTTAAATTCATAAGCTGCACAGGTAGCTTATCTGCTCTTTGTTATCTACCCAAACGTAATGTGATAATGTCAGAGTGGAAACAAAACACTGTTCGCAAACACTGGTTTTCTTGCCAGAAAGCTTAGGGTGAGCAAATAAAATGCCACTACACTGAAAAGCAGGTAATGATTAGCCTCCTGAAACTTAAGCTGCCTGCTTAGATATACCACTCCAGGGCTCAGGCCAGCTACATGCATATGAGAAAGACAGCACAAAAAGTATCCACTGTAGCCACCTGCCACGGGGTAGGCCACAAAAACAAATGGAAGAATGGAAAATTCAAAATACTGAGCCAGGTGTAAAAAGCAAGAAAGCTAGGTTGGGTTTGTCTGCAGGGAAACTTGTTGCTTGTGAGAAGAGATGACAGAGATGTTTGTACGGCAACTACCACAAAAATATTCACAAGCATGCGTTTTCCCCATTAAGAGCCATAACAAGGATAAAGACTAACAAAAAAAATCCACAGGACAGCACACATGTTTTATTTGTGGATTTAAATTTAAATGGAGGATTAAAGCTGGTCCTTTCTTTAGGAGCACCTGTACAGAAACTAGACCTGCCAGCTGACCACAGTAATTAAATTTATTAAGAAAAGAGATTGTTTGTTAACTGTAAAATGTGTTTGCTTACTTGACCACATCTTCACCACAACTATAGATGCCACTGGTACTGCTTTTGTCCTCTTTCCCTGCCCTCATCCCCAGTCGGTTGCAGCAGATGGCCGCCCCTCATTAAGTCTGGTTCTGCCCAAGGTTTCTTCCTGTTATAAGGGAGTTTTTCCTGTCCATTGCCTGTTCATAAGGGGTCATCTGATTGTTGGGATTTTCTCTGTATTATCGTAGGGTTTTTACCTTCCAATATAAAGCACCTTGAGGGGACTCTTGTTGTGATGTGGGGCTAAAGTGAATTCCTCAAAATCAGTGCCACTCAGTTAGGACAATGTGATCCGCCACACCACAAAATCAGGAACAGATGGACACCTTAAAATCTCTCTACTCTCTGAATTCTTCAGATCCTAATCTGGGTGAGTATCTGACAAACACATTCCATAGAGACCAACCAAGACTACCCTCCGATTATCATGGCCCACATTTTCACTGTACTCCTCCAAGAAAGGCTGACTTTTGCTGCCACTGTGTGGTAGTGTCAAAAAAGACAGTGTAAGGGTAACATCACCACATTATCAGTATTCACTAAGATAGAGACAACTGAAATGCACACAATTTGTTTTTCTAAATAAATAATACGATTGTGTAGGCAACCTTAAATATATTAGCAGTGCACAAAAGGTTTCATTTGTTTTCTTACATTTATCATGCACGCTTAAAAACACACAAAATGTAAAAATGTATCTTCATTTAGCAGGTACAGAAGCCATGTTTGACTTATTATTTAAATTATACTTACACCATGAGGAGGACGGCAGGCATGATGAGTCCAGGATTGGTGGCATATGTAAAAATGGTCCCTATGAAAGCTGGTAAATCCTGTGTTATAGTCTCCATAACCACATCGTACATCCTGTCCTGACCACTGGGGGGATATTGTTGCTGTTATCATTATTGTTACTAACCCTTGGATTTAAAAAAACACAAAAACAAAAAAAAACATGTGCATGCAGAAGTATGCTTGAGAAACCTGCCAAGACGCTGCAGATTAAAAAATTTTATTATGTTCATTCTTTAAGTTGACTCTAATAATTATGTTAATGATCATCTAGTGAATCTGAATAAGCTTGTTCATGCAGATTATTAACCGAATAAAAAATGTAAATCTGCAGAAAAAGAAAAAAGATATTTATGCACCACCTTAGATCTCTTATTTTAACCTCATACTGACCTGAATGGACCACAGTCGAAGGACGGGGGCAGGGTCATTATCGTGTAAACGACAGGAAGCAAGCTAAGGAAGAGCACGAGGAGCAGCAGGCCCATGTAGAAGTTGTTGGACCTCGATGCCTTGAAAACTCGCTCGTGAGGAACATTACAGGCCATCACTGCCCAGCACTGGAAGTACATCGACGTCAGGAGACGCAGCACATTCAGACCCACCAGACCTGGAGCGTAAAATGCTCCCATCCTAAGAAAAACAACATATTAAGCAACACTGTTCAAAAAGGAAAAAGATCACGATGCAATTTCAAACTAATCAGCCACTGAATAGTGTAATTAGTGTTATTAGAGATTTTGTGATTGCTGCATTAATGATAGGCGGATCAAAGAAACGTGAGCTGTGTTTCAGCAGAGGGAAGCTTATTAGTGAGCTATTCATCTCATTAGAGAATCTCCAGTGAAGCAGAAAGGAGTCAGAAAATAAAATCATCGATGGAGTAATTCACCATATCATTCCTTGATTGAAGATAAGCCCCAGCACATTCCCACTGATGTCAAACTCTGCATATGATGGCTGGAATAAACACACAAACAACATGATTTGTATGTACTCCTGAATTAATAAACAGCAGGTCAATACACTTTGCATTTGTTGCTCTCTCTCTCTCTTTCACTCTGTAATTAAGTTCTCATTGTAGTGTCCTGTTTCATTCTATGTTCAGGATCACCTGTCTTGCCAGATGTCATTGCAAAGTATCAGGTTGATGTAGATGCATTACGAACTGCGGTGGTAAACCCTTGAATTAAAGCAGAAAGTCTGCACCTCCTCCTCTGTTCATGTGTTCAGTAATACCTGAATGATAATGACATAACCACTACTTAAACTGACACAATCACCTTAAATTCCCATGCAGGACTTGAGACAAGTGGTGCAAGTGCAGACTTAAACGTTTTATTTATTTATTTATTTTAATTGTGTTAACGGCAATTGAGCAACAATCAGTTTTGAGGCCTGCTGAGGCCTGTTCCCTGCAAACATTGCTGATGAGCACGACATTATTTCAGTCAAACAAACTAAGATGGACATATGTTAAGGGCACGGGACACTGTGACCCACTGACACACAATTAGGAGTACTCACGAATCCGGCCTCCAGGTCCCAGCACCAGCAGTAGTTGAGGAAGCGAACAATGATAGCTCGTGCAAAGTCACCGATCAAGATAGTCAAAAAGGTTACCTGCATGTCTGATACGATAAGTTTCACAAATTCCTGCAAGGTAAAAGTAAAGACATAAAGAAAAGAAAGAATTGTGATGTTGTCCCCAAATACTTAAAATCAAATGTTTATTTATTCAAATACTTAATTTTTAAGGGAATATGCTTGGTATGAACTAAATATATACCAATCAAATAAGTTTTGTTTGATCAGAAAATTCACATTTTATAATGTACCTATGTAACAAGATTACATGGAACATTTACATGTAATGAAATTAGTCAGCATCATGGGCAGAACATATGTAGAGTCTATGACCCCTACCAAATTGAAACAATGTTGCACTGATCACTGCACTAGCATAGATAAATAGACCAGTTTGGAGATTTATTTTTTTAACTATGCAGGTTATTAATGAACTTGTGCAACACAAATTGTGACCGGTGATTCTATGAGTAACTGTGATGTGATTATTGTGTTACAGACAATTTAGTGTAATTACAGTAATGCAGTACTTTGTAATGTGTTTCCCTCAGCACTGTTATACATAAAGCTTCTACTAACTATTCCCACTGCAGTCTCCCAACAAGGTCCTCTGACAGCATCTGCAGGATTCACGACCAGTGGAGGCACATCCGTCGTGTTGTAGTAGGAGCTGTAGTTGGCATTGTACTCATGTATAGCCCATTCAGTGGCATTCTTGAGCTCCTGCTCCGTTTCCAGCTGAAAAACATTTAATGCATCAAAGAAAAATTAAGGTGTCAGTGTTCATGTAGCATATTTCATACACACATAAATGTAGTTTCCAGGTTTTAAAAAATAACTGATTATTGGGAATTTGGGAAGGACTGTTTATTTTCTGCTTAAGATGTGAGTTAAAGGTCCGATACCACTGTCGCTTAATTTAGCACAAACACAGGAACAGTAGCCAGGATCTGACTGAGGAAAACAAAACCTGCATAACCGGCTATGAGGTTTAGGGGGCAATATTTCACACACATACACACAAACACACACACTCATTTTCATATCTTAGCAAGGATATCTAATTGACATAATGCTTTCCCTAGCCGCTTACCCTAACCGTCATCATCAATAAATGAATGCCTAACCTTAATCCTCAGCCTAAACCTAACCATGACCTAATTGTAACCCTGACACTAAAACCACATTTCGAGCATCAAAAGTGCCTTCAACGTTGTGGGGACGCACATTTTGTCCCCAAGTGACTGTTGGTCAACACACGTATAGTGGCATGTCAATTTTCTGTCCTCATAAATGTGTCTAAACATGTGTGACAAATATGCAAAAAAACCAAGACTTCTGCAGTGTACATTACTTTTCACATCAGTGTATAAATGCAACTGTAACTAATGCATGAAGGCACATCAGCCATACCTTGTCATTAACTTCATCAAAGAGAGCAAAGAGGAAGGTGTAAAGATTTCCCAGGAAGAGGGCGAAAATTCTCCCCAGCTGCCACTTAAGGGCAATACGGGGATGATAAGCTTCCAACTCTGCAATGGTTTCAAACAGTGGAGGACACACTAGTCCCAATAGAGACATCACAAACTCCACCTGATACAAAAGACAAGAGAGAATGTAAACATTTATTTTTTCAAGCCTCAACTATCCCAACTTTTCATCGCTCCTTGTGTCGGAAAAGAACACCATGTGCTCAGTGTAAACCTGCCTCGTTCTTTTGAAACCACGTGAGAGACGCTGGATCCATCTTAGCAAAATCCTGAGAACGTTTCACCACAAAGTAGATGAGATAACCACTGCCACCGAGACAGCACAGGATCATAATATTTGCCAGAATCCTGAGGAAACGTTGGAGATGGATGTTTTCATCCTTCTGGTTCTCCTTTTCATCTACAATGGACTCCTGCATTACAAATAAAGAAGCACTTAAGATCTCTTTCAGTTTCAAGTTACACAATTTAGCACCTTCACATTTCAGAAGTTTAAATCTCCCTGCAAATGGCGCCAGGACAGTTTTCCCCACTTTCCTTATTAAGTAGATTTTTATGATTAACCATCTTAAATTGGGGCTCAGCATATGAAAATGTTGACG
Organism: Mchenga conophoros; assembly: GCF_057382185.1. NCBI lineage: Eukaryota > Metazoa > Chordata > Actinopteri > Cichliformes > Cichlidae > Mchenga > Mchenga conophoros. Next base: position 14,300,608 of record NC_140537.1, read on the forward strand.
TGGAGTACATTATGCTCGCACCTCTCTCTTCGCTGTAACACTATAGGGGATGGAGAAATCAGTGGCAAATTAACAAGTGGGATGTGTTTGCTGGCAGCAGGAATGACATGCCCAACATGGACCTATTTTATTTACACCACATATGAAAACTTCCTTCTGAAAATCCTCCAACATGCACACACACACGCTAACCTTAAAGCTGGTGGTTATGGAGGCGTACTTATTATCTGCAGTTTCGGGGTTTCCTATGAGGTAGTCCCAGCTGGTGAACATCTTCCAGCTGAAGGTGAACTCTCCTTCATCACCCCCATCTCCTCCCTCATTTGCATTACGAGCCATCCTGAAGAGACAAACAAAAAGAAATGATAAAGAAACCCTAAAAAAAAAAAAAAAAACTTCTACATGATTTTCATCTGAATGCCCGCATATGTCTTGCCTACATTCTAATGACAACCATTAGGCTGTATCCAAATATTCCAACACCAGTGAGCAGGTATGACAGAGGGAGTCTGAACTTCAGCACGCCAATGTTTCGTTCGTTGTTGTAGTAGCCATAAAACAAAATAGAGTACTTGCAGTATCCCTGTTGATGAGAAACAGAAAGGTATAGTCACGCATACATGCAAATACAGTCTGTACTCAAGGTAAGTTTCTCACCACACCAATGTATAAATAACATTAGAAAATATCAAAATGGTGACTGAAACAGCCATGCTATCATCTCTGAGGGTGTAAAGGCTGCTATCTATATTGCTAACATGCGAATGTTCATTCTCTTCTGCTTATCAGGGTCACAGGGGGCTGGAGCCTATCCCAGCTAAAATAGGGCAACAGGCAGGGTACACCCTGAGCAAGCTGCCACCCTGACACAGGGCTAACACAGAGCGACAGACAACCATTCAGACTTACACATTTGGGCAATTAAGAAGCACTAATTAACCCAACCCCACCCAGATGATGTAGTCAAACTCATGACTGTTCTTGCCTTGAGGTATCAGTGCTAAGCACCATTGTCCATCCATCCATCCATCTTCATCCGCTTTATCCGAGGCTGGGTCGCGGGGGCAGCAGCCTAAGCAAAGAGGCCCAGACCTTCCTCTCCCCAGCCACCTCCTCCAGTTTATCCGGGGGAATACCAAGGCGTTCCCAGGCCAGCCAAGAGATATAATCTCTCCAGCGTGTCCTGGGTCTGCCCCGGGGCCTCCTCCCGGTGGGACATGCCTGGAACACCTCACCCAGGAGGCGCCCAGGGGGCATCCTTGTCAGATGCCCGAACCACCTCAGCTGGCTCCTTTCGATGTGGAGCAGCAGCGGCTCTACTCTGAGCCCCTCCCAGATGGCCGAACTTCTTACCCTATCTCTAAGGGAGAGGCCAGCCACCCTTCGGAGGAAGCTAATTTCTGCCGCCTGTATCCGCGATCTCGTTCTTTCGGTCACTACCCACAGCTCGTGGCCATAGGTGAGGGTAGGGACGTAGATTGACCGGTAAATTGAGAGCTTCGCTTTTACACTCAGCTCCCTCTTCACCACGACGGACCGGTGCGGCGTCCGCATTACTGCAGCTGCAGCCCCAATCCGTCTGTCGATCTCCGGCTCCCTTCTCCCATCACTTGCGAACAAGACCCCGAGATACTTGAACTCCTCCACTTGGGGCAGGAACTCATCCCCGACCCGGAGTGGGCACTCCACCCTTTTCCGGCTGAGAACCATGGCCTCAGATTTGGAGGTGCTGATCCTCATAACCACCATTGTGCTGCCATGAAGTTCAAATTGAGTACCAGAATTCAGAAGAAAGTGATTTAAGTGATCCAGGAATTCTTGTTGGTGCCAGCAGGCCGGTCTGAGTAGTTCAGAAACTGCTGATCAACTTGTGCCTTCCTACACAACCATCTCTAGAGTTTATAGAGAATGGTCCAAAAAAGAGAAAATATCCAGTGAGCTGTAATTTTCTGGGATAAAATGCTGTTTCAATGCCAGAGGTCAGAGGAGAATGGCAAGAAGCCTTTAAGCTGATAGAAAGGGAACTAAAACCAAGATATGCAGAAAGCCTCTCTAAACATCTTAAACCTTGAAGCAGGTGAGCTACAACAGCAGGTGATGCTCCCCTCATCTAAGAACAAGAAACTCAGGCTGGCTACTTGAACTTGACACTGAGTTAACTGAACTCTTATGGCATCCACAGTCACCAGATCTTACCAAAACATTATCAAAAGTTAAAAAAAAAACAAAAAACAAAAAACAAGTATTAGAAATTTTTAAAAAAAATGTATTTTTCTTTTCTTTGGTATAAGGGCAAAAACTACTGTTAGCCAGTCTGGGGAAAAAAGAGAGCTCGTGTGTGAGGAAAAAATGAATTAAGGGATGCATGAAGCTAGGATCCTCACACCAAAGTCAAAGAGCACTGAGAAGTCCATGGCTGTGTCCTGTTCAGATCGTGGCACAGTTTTCCGGGGAATGGAGCCATAGGGGAGACCCATGAGAACCTAAATGCAGAGAAGAGGGATGGAGAGATGGATGGAGAGAGCTCAGCATTTGCCACATTAGCTATTGGCTGCTAGCATACATATAGACAAAGCCTACCTCTGGCAGCACCACCAGACCAAACATGAACCCGAACAGGATCAGGTTCAGGCCATACATCCACCTCAGAAAAATGAAGTAAGATGCCACCGATGATCCAAAATGACCTGGGGGGAAGGGGGTGGGGTGAAAATACATAATTGTGAGGACAGCTTATTAGCAAATGTAAGATTATAGCTTAGTGATTATTTGGTTTTGTGGTACCAACTTTCTACTTCCTTTATCTTCCTCTCCCAGGGTATACAAGCTGTTTTGAAGTTCTCAAAGTCCCGATTAAACTTGATAAGTTTCTAGGGGAGAGTGCAGAGAAGCAAACTTAAACAATATTACTCAAATTATAAATCAATGCATTTTGCACAGTGAGGACATTACCTTGGTCATCATGACTTTAAACGCATACAACTTCTTGCCTTTTCCTTTCCCGAGAGCACCTTCGAATTTTTCAACAAACTCCTGGGCCTCCCTGTTTCAGGCAGTACACAAATGTTCAGCAATGAAATACCATCCATGCCCACATCCAACTGAAAATCATGATCTACTCAGTGAATTAATTATTTAGTTAGTGAACAGGATGTACAAACAACAGGTTTGGAATGATTTACTGATTGATGACACGCTGCATATGTTAAGAGCACTGGCAGGAAGACACAGCAAGCAGGAGGTCAGCTCACCACAACAACATGCATTAAACAGTGTCAAGCTCATGAAAAGTTAAGGCAACTCGGCTATCATGTTCCCTTTCCAGAAACTTGCCTACATACATAACAAACATACATACTTACCTCACAAACACACACTGACTTACACAAGCCTTACCCCTGGCTAGGAAGCCAGAACAGTTTGCTGTCTTCTAACATATCTAACAGGCTGAGATACAGCCAGCTTGGCTTGTGCTGAGATTTTATAGGACCCTGTTGTCATGTATACAAATTCCACAAAGGGCAGAATTTCCATACACTGCATCCAGAAAGTGTTCAGACCACTTCACTTGTTTCACATTTTGTCATGTTACAGCCTTGTTCCAAAATGGATTAAGTTCATTTTGTTCTGCATTCAATATGTCCATTGTGATGTTGAGTAAACAAAATTTTCCTCGAAATTCTTGCAAAAATCACATACATGTACTGTAAGTATTCTCACACTTTGCTCAATACTTTAGCAATGATTGTAGCCTCAAGTCTTTATGATTATGATGCTACAAGCTTGAAACACCTATTTCTGGGCAGTTTCTCCCATTCTTCTTTTCAGAACCCTTCCATCAGATTGGATGGAGAGCCCAGCCATATTCAGATGACTGTGCTTCAAGTCTGGGCTCAGAGTTGGCCACTCAAGGACATTCACAGAGCGGTCACAAAGCCACTCTTGTCATCCTGGCTGTGCGTTTAGGGTCGCAGTCTTGCTGGAACATAAACCAGACCAGTCTGAGGTCCATAAAGCATCTAGTTCCTGCTGCTGAAAAACATCGCCACAGCATGATGATGCCACCACCATGCTTCACTGTAGGAATGGTATTGGCCAGGTGATGAGAGGTGTCTGCATGATGATGCAGACATGACGGGCCAACGAGTTGGCATTCAGGTGGCTTCTGTCTGGCCATTCTGCCACATGGGCCTGATTGGTGGTGTGCTGCAGAAATGGATGTCCTTGTGAAAGGTTCTCCTTTCTCCACAGAACAATACTGGAACTCTGTCAAAATGACCATCAGGTTCTCAGTCACCTCCCTGTCTAAGGCCCTTCTACCCGATCACTCAGATTGGCCATGCGGTCAGCTCTAGGAAGAGTCCTGGTGGTCCCAAACTTCTTCCATTTACAGATTATGTTGGAATATTGGAATAAGGCTGTAAAACAATGTGGAACAAGTGAAGTGCTGTGAATACTTTCCAGATGCACTGTAGATGAATAAAAGCCTAGATCTAAACATTTGCATAGGTTGCAGGATTCAAAAGAAGAAACATGCTTTGCCCTGTCTAAAAACACATTTTTTTAAAGTAGTTTTGTCTGTTTGTATAGTTGAGCATTGATGAGTGGAAGTACCAAAGAGGTAAAGTAGCAGTGAGCAAGATTTAATAATAAATGTCCAACTTCACATGGTATTAAAAGAAAATGTGCACCAGCAAAAATGGAGTAATAAGCAATTTTAAAAAGGCACTCAAAATGAACAACATCTTTAATGAACAGAAGTTACGGTTGTAACAAAAATCAGGCCAAAGAAGAGGATTAAGAGTTGGCCACAGTTTTTTGTTTTCATTTTTACTTTAGCAGTACGAGCCTCCTCTTCATCCGCCAAGGTTTGTTCCTTAATGTAGCAATCAGCTTCTTCTTTTCTTCTACTTGTTCTTTCAGGGCAGCGATCTCTCCCTCTGACATCGACTCTTCATCAGACTCGTCTTCAGACTCGTCTTCAGAGGAAGAAGCTGGAGAGCTGCCAAAGGGAAGCAACCGTCACTCGCAATGACTTTGAGAAGGCATAATTCTCACACGATTCATCACCTCAAGAAAAGCTTTCCTGGTGGTTTTAATTAGTAGATTTATATCTAACTGCACACGGTGCAGTGTTCACTTAATAACCCCAGTTCCAAAAAGCTGGGATTCTGTGTAAAATGTAAATAAAAACACAATGCATTGAGTAGCAAATCTCATAAACACATATTTTATTCACAATGGAACAAAGACAACAGATGTGTAAATGTGAAGATGTACCATTTTGAAGCACGTTTTGAATTTGATAACAGCAATCCCGTCCCAGCAATGCGGTCAAATTGATTGGCATTTGATAGTACAGATGGACAATAACCCAAAACATACAGCCGCTGCATTAAAGGCCTGACAGAGCATTTAAAAGGAAATAAAACAGCATCTGGTGATGTCCATGAGCTCAAGACTTCATGCCATCATTGTCAGCAAAAGGTTTTCAACCAAGTATTAGAAATGAACATTTTATTTTCAGTTATTTAATTTGTCCAATTACTTTTGAGCCCCTGAAATGAAGGGATTGTGTTTAAAGAAATTGCTTTAGTCCCTCAAATTTTTATGCAATTTACTTTGGACAACCCACTGAATTAAGGCTGAAAGTCTGCACTTCAACTGCATCTGAGTTGTTTGAATTAAATTTCATAGTGGTAATTTACAGAGCCAAGAAAAAAACTACACCTATATCTGTAAATATTTATGGACGAAACCGTAGGTGAAATACAGCTCTCAGAGAATACTGCACCTGCTCTGCTTTCCATTCTTCTTTTTCTTGTCCTTCTCACTGCCTTTATTTGTCTCGTCTTTGCCTTTAACATTTCCCTTCTTCTCCTTATTCTGATCCTCTTTCTCCTGTTTGGAAGGCGCTCTTCCTCCTTTCTTCCTTTTACCCTGATCTTCTTCGCTCTCCTCATCACGCTCCTCATTTGCAGCTTTCCTCCTGGGAGCTTTGGCTCCTTTCTGTCTCACCCTTCGTTTGTCTTCCTCATCGTCTTGGTCACTGTCTTGGGGCTTGGTCCTCTTCCTTCGTCCCCTTTTCCTCGGTGCCTCATCTTCATCTTCTTCATCATCCTCATCATCACTGACCTGTTTGGTTTTACGCTGTGCTTTGGCTCTTCTGTTTTTGCTTCTCCTTCTGGTCTCATCTAAGACACACACACACACACACATACAAATATATATTATTTTTTTACACAAGGTTTGATATTGAAAATGCAATAACATGTCCCTGAACAAATACAACCATCAACAATAAGAACTGACAAAAAGGGCCGAAAATGCCTTAAAAGCTATAAACATTTTCAAAACGTTTTCTTTAAATTAAACTAAAGACAGAAAAATTGTCCCATATGACTTACCTTCACTCCCACTGTCCAACGTAGCATCCACCTCCATCCCAACTGAACAGATGCATGAATACAACCATTTAGATTCAAATGTTTAAATAAATATAGCAATGAATGAATGAGTCAGTTTTCCCTATAATAGCATTAAAACATCTTCTCACCATCTTCAGCCTGAATTATAGCATCGTTTTTCCTTTTTGGAGGCATCCTTCTGATCTTTTAGTTATTTATATATTCTTTTTGTCCCCTACTCACTTCCGACTCAGTCTCATCTTCATCCATGAGTCACTCAGTTCACTGACACAGTACACTGTGAAGGTACAGAAAGAAAGTCAGTATACATAACCACATAAGCACACACACACGCCCCACACACACACGCACACACACACCTCTGTTTGTGCTGCTCAAAGGCTGGGCTCCATGACAACAGCCAAAGAAACCCAGCCCTTAGATGATAATCAGGAGCCAGAGAGAATCTGAGAGACAATGGACTTGTCTATCAAAATGTTAACTGATATTATACAGGGGAGAGATATAAGAAGATATAAATTTTTGGTGATTTAACACTCAAGTTTATTTGAATTGGATAATGACCAATATCTTGAGTCACTGTCATATACAACATCTAGCAATGCAACAAAACCGTTTTGAAAAGGAAAACTGATGGTCGCCTTCACTTACTTGCCACCCCGTTAGGAGACACCCAAGCAAATGCAGAAATAAAGGTTGGGCCACATTAAAGTTGGATGAAAGCTTAAGTAATCCTGAGTGAAACAAGTCGCTGTATTTAAATACTATACACAACGTCTTCTAGGGTGTAGAACGAGCAAACTAGTGGAGTAAAAATCAGTTATGTTACTTTAAAGGCAAGACACAAGCTGTTGATTCAATAATGGGTCCTGATTTTTAGGTTAAAGTACAGGGTGGACCATTTATATGGATACACCGTAATAAAATGGGAATGGTTGGCGATATTAAAGTCCTGTTTGTAGCACATCAGTATATGTGAGGGGGCAAACTCCTCACGATGGGTGGTGACCATGATGGCCATTTAGAAGTCGGCCATCTTGGATGCAACTTTTGTTTTTTCAATAGGAAGAGGGCCACGTGACACATCAAACTTATTGGTAATGTCACAAGAAAAACAATGGTGTGCTTGGTTTCAATGTAACTTCATTCTTTCATGGGTTATTTACAAGTTTCTGGCCACTTATAAAATGTGTTCAATGTGCTGCCCATTGTGTTGGATTGTCAATGCAACCCTCTTCTCCCACTCTTCACACACTGATAGCAACACCGCAGGAGAAATGCCATCACAGGCATCCAGTATCCGTAGTTTCAGGTGCTGCACATCTCATATATTCACACCATAGACAATTGCCTTCAGATGACCCCAAAGATAAAAGTCTAAGGGGGTCAGATCGGGAGACCTTGGGGGCCATTCAACTGGCCCACGACGACCAATCCACTTTCCAGGAAACTGTTCATCTAGGAATGCTCGGACCTGGCACCCATAATGAGGTGGTGCTGTCACGGTTCTGGGTCAGTATTTTGAGTTTTATTATGTTTGGGTTTTAGTTTGCATCGGGGATTGTTTTCTTGTTCTCTTGTTGTGTTTATGATGATGATTATGATGTTTATTATTAGAGTTCCATGTTTCTGTTTATCTGGGTTTAAGATGCGGGTTTAGTTTCTTATGTCATTTCCTGTCTGTCTCTCGATGTCGAGCCTGCGTGTGATGTTTTATTGTGAAGGTCTGTGTCATATGTGAGTGTGCTCAGTTTACGTTTCCCCTGTCCCGTCAGCTCAGATTCCTCCCAGCTGTGTTGCCCTCCTGTCTCTCATCCCCTGATTACTGGTGTGTGTATTTAAGCCCAGTGTGTTCTTCTGCCTGTTGCCGGTTCGTCTGTGTTCCTCCGTGCCAGTCTGTGTTACTCGGTGTCCTGCTCGTCGTCTGCCTCTCTGCCCTTTGTCGTATGCTCCTAGGTCTGTTATTTTTTAGTTCTCCCAGTTTAGGTGTTTTCAGTTATTTGTTATGCCCCACTGTCTGTTTGCCACTACACCTCTGTTAATAAACTCAACGGCATCTCATCCACTGCATGCATCTTGGGTCCTTCTTCTAACTCCACACGGCTCGCCTCGGCAGCCGTGACAGGTTGCACCATCTTGCTGGAAAAACTCAGGGAACGTGCCAGCTTCAGTGAATAAAGAGGGAAACACATCATCATGTAGCAATTTCAAGTATCCAGTGGCCGTGAGGTTTCCATTGATGAAGAATGGACCCACTATCGTTGTACCCCATATACCACACCAAACCATCACTTCTGTTATTCCAACAGTCTTGGAGGGATCGATCCAATGTGGGTTAGCGAGTGCTACGCTGTGGGCTCTTGCTGAAAGAAGCTAGGACAGCCACTGATGTTTCTTCATTAGTGACAGTTTTCTTGCATCCACATTTTGGCAAATCCAACACTAAACCAGTTTCACGAAACTTAGCAAGAAGTTTGCTAACTGTAGCATGGGAGATGGGTGGTCTCGTAGGGTGTCTTGCATTGAAATCTGCTGCAATGACCCGGTTACTGTATTCACCAGATATCAACACGATTTCGATTCGCTCCTCACGTGTTAACCTCTTTGACATGTCAATGGCTGTGAACAAAGAGAAACTTGTAAATAACTCATGAAAGAATAAAGTTACATTGAAACCAAGCACACCATTGTTTTTCTTGTGATATTACCAATAAGTTTGATGTGTCACATGGTCCTCTTCCTATTGAAAAAACAAAAGTTGCATCCAAAATGGCCGACTTCTAAATGGCCATCATGGTCACCACCCATCGTGAGGAGTTTGCCCCCTCACATATACTAATGTGCCACAAACAGGACTTTAATATCACCAACCATTCACATTTTATTACGGTGTATCCATATAAATGGCCCACCCTGTAGAATAATAAGAGAAGGTGATAGCTGCTGTCATTTCTTCTGTTAAAGTGAAACAAAACTGCAAATAAATTCAGTTTAAATTAACAGGAAGCAGCAATTTTTGATTGGTCAAATTCATTCAGTGTTTTGACAAGTTGTTTGTGATAAAACTGCCTGGAAGAATTCCTTAAACTAACACAGCTGAATGCTGCTAAACATGAGGTTGTCCACTGGACGGACAGACAGATAGAGATAGATAGCCTAGATTTGATACATATGGATAAAACTTAAATCAAGAAATGTTTCACCATTTTGTAAAGGTCTCTGCAAAGCACAATTCTCCACAATTACAGGTATATGTAACCGGGTTCAGGTTCTGCGGCAGCATCTACAAGTAAAGAACTGCCCAAGCTCAAAGTCCAGGCTATCACCCAAAGCAATCATAGAATAGATCATTTAATTAAATGCTCCAAAAGGCACTGATACCAAAAACACAGTCAGCAGGTCCATTTAGTGAAGCTGAAGTGAGCTTCCACTTCCTGTGTAAACATTTCTGTACATATGCTTATTTCTAGTGAAATGCTGCTCATTATCAGGGCCCGACTTTGTTTAAAAGGCTGGTCTCAAGTAGCTCCTTTAAGAAGTGCAGTTTTTGGCACTTGAGCATTGCCTGTGCTTGGTCTCAACAATTTCACATGTTTCTGTGAAGCATGTTGAGTCTTCTGTGAAAACTCAGGCAGGGCTAGAGAGACAACCGTACTGACCTTTGCTCTCAAACCCAAAACTGGACACCCTCCAAGGAATCAAATCAGTGCTTATACTACCACAATGCCTCACTTCTTCCTTCTCTGTTATTAGTGAATAAAAGATGCCCATTGCAATCACCTGACGTTGAGATATCCGGTAATGTGCAACCTGTCATGGCTCAGTTTTCTGCCACATTGAAGAGAGGGACACCAGAAGAGAGGGACACTGGGGGACAGAGCCAAAACACAACTCCAGAAGGAGGGTGAAACAGGGGTCATCAGAGGACTGAAATTACCTGGACAAATAGAGTGTGGGGCAGATTATGACTGAGTCTTGGTGTACAGAGAGGATGCAGATTCTTTATTGCTTATCAAAGTTGCGTCAGCTTTCACTAAATATTGTGATTGACAGCCCCTTGGCTGCCGGTGAAAGAACAAAGCATAGAGACTTACTCAATTCTCAGGATCTCAAATAACTGCAGAATTAATACTTAATGCTTACTCGCCATGAATTGATCATGAGCATCAGTAGAAGTGGATTTGACTGACACTGAAGGTCTGTCGCATTATGCGCTTGCTAGCCTGTTGTCATAAATAATGTAGAAACAACAGTTATTCCTCAGCAGCCACCTGGAAATTGTACAGATCTAAAACTTCATCAAATCAAATCTGCACAAAACTGAGATGAAAGAAGTGTAAATATAGACTGTCATGTTACTAAAGTTCAATTAATGTTAGTTTTGGCTAACGGTGTTACGTCATTGATTTAAATGTCAGGTTGACTGACAGGACTGTTCAGTGTCCAGCAAGTGCAGAGTGCAATTAGCTGTAGGGACACTTGATAAGGCCGCTCATTTATCAGATGATACGAGTCAGATATCTCTGCTACATGATGCGGGTCAAATCTGAATTTTTGGCACAGTTTTGTTCATTTTGCTTTGGCAAAAATTAATAACCTGGCTTCTGATGTGGCACTTAAAACTCATGGATTGTATCATATTTACCACATGTAGATAAAAAATTAGAGTCAAGCTGAGCATCTAGTCCAGCAAGAGGTGAATGATTCATTTAAACCTTGGTAGTTAGGTTAAATGGCCTCCGTGTCTAATGAATTGTTTAATACTTTGGCCCGGTCACAGTTCTAAGAAACTACCAGGCTGGTTACTTTGAAGGCTGAAGAAGTGAAGGAAGACCCCATTATATTTTGGTGTCATAGCACCAGTAAAGGGTTGAGTTTTATTCATATATGTCCAAATGAGGCATTGCTGGATTCCACAGTTCAAGATCATTTCAAAGCAAGACATCTGAAATTGTATTTTTTTTAAAAAGGCTTAAGAGGGTTTTTTTCACAATCTAGTTTTCCCCCACATTCAATATAATCAATCCAGAGGAATACAGTCAAATTTGGCTTAACCTGCAACACAGAAAGTACGGTTTTATCTTGACCGATCAAAAAAAAAAAGCTAGGTTACTGGACTCTGGAGCCATTCTTAGGAAATACAGATATTTATATTCTTAGAAATACAGATGAAATACAGATATTTGCGGTATTTGAAATTTCCAGGCTAAAAACATGGTTCTACACATCATAGAGAAGTGGACTGTTAACCTTGTTGGAAGTCTGCAGATCCAGAGGGTGCTTTTAGTTGGTTAATAGCTTTAAGACAAGGACTACATGAGAACTTTAATGTAAAATTAAAAAGAAAACAAAGCACTGATTTTGTTAACATATATTTAGTAAACAAAGGAGTGACAGTACAGTTCATCTATCTTTTCATCATATACACAGACTGTAAAGGAGAAAAAAAACGTATTCATAAGAAGCGATTAATGTGCACTAACTACTATCAGTCCAGCATGAATTTCTCAGTAAAGTGCTTTATTTTCCCATATTTGTTTTGTGTTGTTGTGTCAGTGTCTCTGCAGGCTCGGCACCCTGTACATCCTGGGCTCAGTTTGCCGAGCAAAACCAGGCAGGTATCCAGAAGGCCCGTGGTTGCCACGGTCGTGGGTCCTTGAGCCTGAGTCTCTGCTGGACGGCATCTGGCTTCCTCTGCCGCCAACAGGAGGAGGGTTCTGACCGCTGACGTGGATATCTGTATCATCTGCAATCAAAATAAGAGGAATCTATGATTTCAGGTGTGGGGACAAAACAATGACACTGCTAACCGCCATCAACACAGAGTATAATCCAGTGGGGAAAATAACATTTGACAGTTCACACTGTAAACCTTTACTGCTAATATTACGAAGACTAATACTGCTTCTGTGTTCCAGATTAATCTCTATTCTTGAAAAAAAAATCTCATTAGCTAATTCAGCAAAAGTTGTCATGCTATGTAAAATCTAAATAAAAACAGACTGCAATGATTTGCAAGCTCACTCAACTTTACAAATCATATTTTATTCACAATAGAAGAAAGAAAATATATCATATGTTTAAACTGAGAAGATGTACAATTTTAAGAAAAATACTGACTTATTTTGAATTTATGATAGGAAAATATCTCAGAAGGTTAACATGCAATAGGTCAGTAACATTGATTGGGTTCTTTCTAAGAGTGTCTTGGAGAGGTAGAGTTTCTCAGAAGCAAAGATAAGCAGAGGCTCATCCATCTGCAAAAAACTTGTGTTTCCAAATTTGTCGCATGAAACTGCAAGCACTTTTCATGTGTATCTTTTACTGTTTAGAAGCAACGTCAACCTCTATTATGTATGCAACAGAAAATAGGATAAATGTAGATATATCTATATGTTATATATACTATATAAATAGAGTTATAGTTTGTATTCACATCTACTGACATTATTTTATCATTATTTTAATATAACACAAGGTTCAGTTAGCTTTGCACAAAAAAATAGAAACCTCCTCCAAAGAGCTGCTTTTCACTTTCTTGGTTTGACTATATTTCAGAGCCAGTACTTTTTTACTTTTACTTGAATAAATTAGTTGAATTAGTACTTCAGTTTTTCTGGAGTATTTTTAACAGTAGTATTTGTACTTCTACTTAAGCACAGAATGTCTGTACTTTTGCCAACACTCCTGAGCACCTACAAATGGACATTAAAGCACATGCAAAGAAGACATGCTGTCTTCTCTGGGTCAACACTCATTCAAAACCAACTGAGCCAAAGTGGAAAACAGCATTATGCTTAGATGAATTGAAATTTCAAACTCTTTTTGGAAAACATGGATGCTATAGCCTCTGCAAAGGCAAGTTTAGACCTTTGAGGGTTCTCCAGCACCCCCAAATTTAGAGCACTGGAAATTCAGAGCACCCCTAAAAGTAACTAAAATAATAATTGTGATGACAGCATATCTTAGTACTCTTCATTCATCCTCATTATCTTCAGATGTTATATTTTCCTAAGTTTTCTATTGACAGAAGTACAGGATAGAATGAAAACAGGTTTAATATCCAGTGTTGTTGATGTCATGATGTTACAGCGCGCTCCTACAGAGGTGTTGATGCTTCAGCAGTGTGGCTTGTCATCAATACACTAAATAAGTCTTAATATTGGTATAAACTGATGTGGATCAGTTTATGTCTTTCATTCACATTTAACTTTTCGGTGACGGCACAAAGACTGAGAGAAGAGGATAGAGAGGGCTGATGACAGCAAAGAGAGAGAGAGAGAGAGCAAAAAGAGGCAGGTCAAAGAGAACATGTGGTCAAATTTATCAAAAATGATAAAGGCGCAACTTCTGTTTTACCCATAGTCAATAATGATAATTTCACAGCTGTGTGTTGTACTGTTGTCCATTGTGGATCCCTTACTTGCTCTTATAATAATTATTATGAGATTATATTTTTGGTATTTTCTAGTTAAGTGTAGAGGGTGGAAAGAGCGAGAGACAAGACAGAGATTCTAAAAAGAGTATATTGGTATGAATGGCAGCATTTTACAGGATTAACTCCACTCTAAACATGGCAGGATGACTCCCACTACATTGATGTGATGGAATACAAATATGTTATCCACTCGTGAAATTGGGGTACATGTTGCTCTGTGCTGAGGTTGCATACAAAGGGAGTATTCATATGAATTCAAAAACTTTAATATAAAACAACTATTACAGTTTGCTTCATGTACAAGTCTATGGAGTGGCAGGGTGATTTTCCAGTGTCTATACTGAATAATGCTACTTTAAGTGCTTGATGATTTGGTGGACTGCCTCTATGTAATTAGAGACTGACATAATGTTGTGCATGTTTTTCATCTTACTTCTTAAACTCCTTTAATAACTGAGCCTTTGCCGCAGGTTTGATCACTTTAAGGCTCCATTTTAAAATGGGTGGATTAGACTGAAATCTCTGATTATTCACTCTGAATTATTCTGAAACACTACAATAGATCATCCAACTAATTGGGTAACTTGGGGTTGAAAAGGTGAAAAGGGTTGTAAACAGCATAAAAGAAGAGGGGACGTGCCCCTGCCCCAAGGTTTTTGAGATGTGTTGCTGTCATCAAATTCAAAATAAGCTGATATTTTTCTCAAATGGTAAAAAGTAAATAAATACATTTTTTTTTAAATCCAGTATTTGATATTAATATAACACTGATGGTGCTGTTAATATTTCTCTTTCATTTTACAGCATCCCAACTTTTACTTTTATGTTTGTTAATTTCACAACAAAGTCAAATTTCCTAAAACAATAAGATGAATCTTGAAGTTGTGAATTATCTTAAATCATCTTAAATCTTCAGGTTTACCTTCTTTATTAATATTTGAAATCAAAAGACTCACCTTCTTGATCCTGTACTGAAGCATTGTTGTTCCTTTGTTGCTCTTGTGCAGTCTTTCTGGCCTCCTCCAAATCCATTTGAGCTTTCAGTGCTGCTCGTTTGTTCTTCCTCTTGTTCTCCTCATTTTGCTTAAAAAAAATCACCAAGAGACAAAAACAAAACAAAAACAAAAGATACCCACACGTGTTATTTTTCAGATCACTCAGAGCAAGCACGTACATTTACCCAGCATCTCTTCTGCAGATTTGTTATTGGTGGAACCTGTAGTGGGTTTTTGGATAGATCTGAACTGTCAGGCTTTGCTGCTCTCTGCTGGAGAGATAACACTAATACAATTGCGTGACAGCAGTCATGCATCACAGTGGCCTCGGGCGGTCTCTTTGTGAACTTCAGTGCTGTTTGAAAGCATACCAACTGCTAAAATTAACTATGAAAACAAACCTAGAGAACATCCAACTTAGATACATGAAATTTCTTGGGATATTTTTTACTCTCAAAACTCGTCACTTGATTCTGAATGCTATTCAGGTGCAATTTCTGGTCAGAGAAACCACAAAACAGCTACAGCAGTACGTGCTACATTAGAGGAAAAGCAAAACTGAAATTACCATTTGTAGCTTTTTCTTCAGCTCCACATTTGCTTCTCTGTAGCTTTTGGATGTAGATTGCAAGTAATAAATGGCCAGTCTGAAAGATAAAATAACACATGATTACCACCAAAGTTCTTACCACTTTAACACTGAAAGAAAATGATGACAGCATTGTGAAATATACTTATTTATGGATTTACATAGTCTGCTGTTAACTCACACCATAAGAAGTATGAAGGGTAGCACCAATCCAGGGTTAGAGGCATAGCTGAAAACTTTGCTAAACCATGGAGGAAAGTCAGACTCCAGAGTCTCGTGGATCACATCAAACATGCGGTTCTTACCACTGTCAAAAAGATGGTAGTGGTTATAAAAACCCAAGTCATTTTTATTTTAAAGCTAGATACCCTGAACTAGTGTCATTACCTGAAAGGTCCACAGTCAAATGAAGGGGGAATGGAGACAATGGTGTAGATGGCAGGCAGTGTGGACAGAAAGAGGATGACCAGCAACATGGCCATGTAGAAGTTGTTGGAACCAGAGGCTTTGAAGACCCTTTCTTGTGGCACATTACAGCACATAACAGCCCAGCACTGCAGGTACATGGAGACATGGAGCCGGATGACGTTTAAGGCAGGCAGACAGGGCGCATAGAAGGAACCCATCCTGAAAGCAAAGATTAGAAAAAGCAGGACAGATGCTGAGCTAGTAAGAGGCTTTTATCAATATGAAAACCATGATGAACCTAGCTGAAAGTAAAACACCATCCTGAAATAAGAATCTTCTGAGTGAAACAATTGCTGCTTTCCTACCATATCATTCCTTGATTGAAGATCAGGCCCAAAACGTTCCCACTGACGTCAAACTCAGAGTAGGATGGCTTTTACAAATGAGAAATTAAAGGCAACTATTACTTTTGCCACACTTTTTTTTTCTCCAAAGAGTGACATTTTTAAATTCGAGTAACAAATAAGTGATAGAAAAGATGACTCACAAAGCCAGCCTCTAGGTCCCAACACCAGCAGTAGTTGAGAAAACGAACAAGAACTGCTCTCAGGAAATCACCAATCAGCAGTGTGATGTAAGTTGTCATTGTGTCAGATATGATCAAGCGAACAAACTCCTACAAATTAAGAAATCATTTAGCATTAATTTCTCATCAACATCAAAATTAACATCATCACCCACTCTGAAAACAACAGTTTTATTTCAACATAAAAGCCCCTGAACATTTGTAATGTTTATCGCTTTTAACAATAAGATCAGAGTATGTTTCCTTAGTTAATGCAACAGAAATCCATTAATACAAAGTTAACTAAAGTACAAACTGCAACTACAATGTTTACTTTGATTTTCAACTAAAGCATTATAATAATGGGGGAAATAATTATTTGAATTTGTAAGTTAGTTCATTTCAGCTCAGAAGTATTAATTTATTTGCATGTCACTGAGTGAAATAATGATTTGACCTCCAAACAAAACATGGCTAAATACTTCATGGCCTCGTCCAGTGGCCCCTCATTGCAGTTAAATTATTTTACCCACTATATTCATGTGATTGTTTCATATTGTCATTAATTTTATCATTTCCTTATTTATTGGTATCCACAGCCTAATGCCATAACAACAATTACATCACTTAGTTACATAATAGTACAGACGCACACATGCACACTGACCTGGCCTACCATTGTCTCCCAGCAAGGCCCTCTGGGCACATCAGCAGGGTGGATTGTGACGGGTGGAGCAGTACTGTTTTCTAAAACGGTGCCATTGTAAAGACTGGCCTCCCACATGGTTATATTAAACTTCACTACCTTTTCCTCTTTCCTCTGAGACAAACACTTTGGATTAATCATCCTATAAAATTACAATCTCATAAATCGATACACAATGACTTCTCACTTTAAGGTTGATCTCATCCATGAGTGCAATAATGAAGGTGTAGAGATTTCCCAAGAAGAGGGCAAAGATGCGACCGAGCTGCCACTGCAGGGCAACCCGCGGGTGGTAGTTCTCCAGGGTGCTGATTACATCAAACAGCATCGGACAGAACATCCCCAGTAATGACATGACCATGTTCACCTGAGAAATACATCAGAAAACTAATGTAATTACTCTGAGGACAACTTGGGAGTGCATGGGTTTTTTATTTAGTGTGTAACTTTGTATAACGCCTTACAAAAATGACATTTGATGCAACTGAATAGCTGGTGGCTGTGATCGCTGTAAATCTGGGCAGAATATTACCATTGACATGAACGGTGTGCACTCCTGTGAAAACTAAGTACATGCCATGATTGCAGAGTTGTAGCTCATAGGCAGGTCTTTAGCTTTCAGACAGATTTTCAGACAGATGTCCTTTGATGAACATTTGACTCTAGAATACTTTAGTATGCATTTATTCAGTTCAATATCTGCAAGGTCCTAGTTCCTGTGGCTGTGAAATAACCCTAAATCATCAGCCCTCCACTACCATGCTTAATAGTTGGTATGAGGCAGTTTTGCTGATATTCTGTGTTTGGTTTTTACTGTGTTTTTCACAAACATGGTGCTAATGGCGAAACATCTCCACTTTGGTCTTGTCAGTTAAGAGGACATTGGTCCAGATGTCTTGTGGTTTTTTCAGGTGAAATTTACAAACGTAAACTGTGTTGCTGTCTTCAACATGGTCTACATAAAGTCTTGTGAAAACTTTATTTTTCACATGACTCAAAATGTCAGTTTAAAATTTCTTCCCCAGTGTAATTCACAGAGCAAACTGAGAATATTTTAACAACTCACCTCAAACAGCTTTATGTAGAACACGTGGTATGTGCTACAGCTAACGAACTTCAACATTTAGATCTGGGTCTAGGTGAGTTTGCTCAGGTATGGAACTTGTTACTTATCTGCTTCATCATCAGCCAATATTTAAGAAACATCTCCAACATCCAGTCAGATTACGCGTTTCTCCTGACTGCTAAGCAGGCTTCTTTATGCTCTCCTGTAAACTTTAAAGTCTAACGCCTTTATTTCGATGCTTTCCAGTGTCCCCCAGTTCCCATAGAGAAGTTCACTTCTCAGATTTACTTACCCGTCACAGTCAAACTGGTCCATTCCTCCAGAAATACTCACAGCACTCTCACCTGCTCTCACCTTGTGTAAAGAATCTTATCTGGACTCACCCACCACACCCCCTCTCCAAATGACCTGATCACTTTCCCAAAATGCTCCTTAGTGACTATGTTAAACTATAAAACTCCTTTCTTTGGGTTTGGATTGCACTTTTTATTGTCACTATTTTGGCCTTGGACAAGAACTGCAGGACAAATTCTAAATATTATTTAATTAAACCTCAGCAAGTTTTGCTTGCAGCCAAAATTATTCATAAACTTCCTTTTGTAAATGTTATTTCTCATTAATTCCCCCTCTCTCTTTCTCTCATGTCTACCTCATTCCTTTCCCACCACGTGTGATTCTCCAGTCCATCTAAGGCAAATTTCTGAGAACGCCGCACTACAAAGTAGATGAGGTATCCACTTCCTGCTAAGCAGCACAAGACCAGGAAGTTGGCCAGCACACGCAAGAATCGAGTCAGATGGATGTTGTCATCCTTGTGGCTCTCTTGCTCCTCTAAGATTGCCTCCTATAGTGGTAGAAGAAGTGGTAGAGTGT
The DNA here is from genome assembly GCF_057382185.1 of Mchenga conophoros. Lineage (NCBI taxonomy): Eukaryota > Metazoa > Chordata > Actinopteri > Cichliformes > Cichlidae > Mchenga > Mchenga conophoros. The sequence continues at coordinate 14,319,676 of NC_140537.1, forward strand.
AATGTACTGTATGATACTTGGCTTGCATTAATCAGCATACTGGAAAGCAGACAGTGAGCTGCACTAACCTTGAAGCTGGTGGTGATGGAAGCAAACTTATTGTCTGCTGTTTCAGCATTTCCTATCAGGTAGTCCCAGCTGGTGAACATTTTCCAGCTGAAATTGAAGCTGTTATCATCGCCGACCCCTGATTCATTTGCATTACGTGCCATCCTTTAATTTAAAAGTAAGTACATGATTCACTAAAACACTGTGGATAGAATAGATTTGTCTTTTGTATATAGACATAGCAAACATACGTTCTGATGACCACCATGTAGCTATAGGCCACTGTACCGACACCAACCAGGAAGTAAGACAGAGGCATGCGAAACTTGAGCCAGCCCACCGTACGTTGATTGTTGTAGTAGCCATAGAAGAGGACTGAGTACTGTGCGTAACCCTGTGGATACAATACTTTAATTGGGGGTGACTATTTATTACTACATCAGAGGAGAAATTGCCAACAAAGACAAATAAAATAATACCCACTGACCCCAAAGTCCCAAAGAACAGCAAAGTCCATCGCACTGGCCTCCTCAGCTCTGGGGACAGTCTTTCTTGGCATGCTCCCATAAGGTCGCCCCATTAATGCCTGTAAGCAAAATGCACAGAGAAGGATTACATCGTTTTTGGGGGGAAATGCAAAAGACATAATTCAGGTGCGGTGCATGAAAAAAAAGACAGCATACCTCCGGTACCATAACCAGGCCAAAGGTCAGACCAAACAAGATCATATTGATGCCATACATCCACCTCAGAAAGATAAAGTATGAGGCAACTGAGGAGCCAAAATGACCTGCAGAGCAGAGTACAAAATAACATATGAACAAATGAATATGTGCATCTGCTATAAAACCACAATGTAAGCTATCCTGCTTCTCACAGAAAAGATAAGGCCTTGGAAATTAGAAATGATATATGCGACTATTGAGCAGCCCTTTGTATTTAAAAAATAAAAGCACACCTACTTTCAATCTCCTTTATTTTCATCTCCCATGGGATGCATGCAGTTTTGAAGTTTTCAAAGTCCCGTTGGAATTTCATCCATTTCTAATGATATGAATAATTTTTTTAATGAATCATGTATTTGTTTATGTTATTTAATGATTACATAAAGAAGTAAAAGTAAGTCCTCACCTTGGTCATCAGGACTTTGTATGCATAGAGCTTCCTGCCTTTTCCCTTTCCCAAGGCACCTTCATATTTTTCCACAAACTCCTGAGACTCCCTGAAATAAAAAAGCAAATATTAGAGTTCAAAATACTTCTGGTATTTTGAATTACAGCAGAACAAATCAGAATGATTTATCCATATGAAGTACCTTAAAGTGACAAGTTTCTTTTTCATTGGCCAGGGTTTTCCCCTTAGACTTTGGATCAGTTTCTTCCTCTCATCCACTGCCTCCTTCAGCTTCTCCAGCTCCTCTGGAGAGAGACACTCCGGCCTCACCACATCCTTGTCATTGTCCTCTTCTTCATCATCATCCTCTTCGCTTGTCTCTGGCTCTGAACTGAAGCATTAATGTCTTTTAGGGCCCTTTTTTTGTCTAACTGACAGAGTTTTCCATAGATAAGGTGAAATTATAAGATGATACACTACCTTGTTTCAGCCTTCTTGTGCTTTTTTTTTTTTATGTCCCGGGCTTTTTCCTTTACCAGCTGTTTACCTCCATCTTCTTTCTTCTCTCCCTTTTTGGTACTTCCCTGTTTCTTTTTTCCCTTATCAACATTTTCATCAACTTCTCGCACTTCCTCCTTCTCCATTCTGCGTGTTTTTTCATTTCTGATATCCTTTCTTGCTTTTGTTCCCTTGCCACCTGTCAGTTGAGCTTCTTCCTCTTCGTTGTTCTCTCTTCTGCTTGTTTCTTGTTTACTCTTAGCTCTTTTTCGCTTGCTTCTTTCTCTTTTCTCAGATACGGCCTGTAAATCCTCTTCCCCTTCTCCCGCTCTTGTTCCTCCTTTTCTTCTCTCATTTCTCCTCTTCTTTTTCTGCCTGTCACCATCTCTTCTTTTTGTTCTGTGTGTTTTACTCTCATGTTCCTCTTGCAAGGACAAATCTGCATCTTGTTCACCTGCAGTTGACATTTAAACATTACTTTTTGTTAACTTCTTACTATTTATACTCACATAACACTGTCAATCTGTCAGTACTGTTGCTTTCTTTTCACTGCGATGCTCACAGAAAGTTATCTTTTGATACTGTGAAGTTGGCTCGTGCTAAATTAAATAGTTTCCTTTCCTCTCTCATGCTATCACATGTTTTAAGGCATGATAGTACTGTGATGACTGAGGAAAATCAAAAGAACTTCAAATGATTTTCAAAGTGTGTTGGTGGCAACAGTAATGGAGCATCTGTGTGAAGAAACGAAACACGAGCATGGAATTATTTTTCTGCCAAAAGTCAAACATAAATAAAGTCTAATAAAGTTTTTTTGTTTTGTTTTGTTTTTTCTAGTAATTTTGCTTATTTAAAGTATTTTTAATAAACAAGCTGAAGACTAACCTTCATCTGCATAAGTACCTGCAAAATCCAGTCCAGTGTGAACAATGGGAGACAGATATTTTATCAATGAAAATTAATTAAAGAATTGAGTATACCTTGTTTTTTTCATCTTAGCCATAATAACTGCATTTGCCTCATAATCGTTTTATCTTATGCTTCATTTTTAAATTCGATAATCTGTGGTATCATGTCTTTTAAAAATTATGTTCTCACACAAACTAAACTTTGTTTTAATCATCAGGGCAAGTTTGATATGAGCACACTACAAATAGATGAGTGTTCATCACATTGGAACCCATTAAGTCTTTGCAATTTTCATGACCTTGAGGCTCCCCTCTATTTTCTGTTACCAGAGTCCCAGCTTAATACAGTCAGTGGCTACTTCATTAGTTACACTTGTTCAGCTGTCTTTTAAAATCAATATTTAATCAGCAAATCATATGGCACCAACTCAATGCATTTAGACGCATAGACGAGGTCAAGATGACCTGCTGAAGCTTAAACTGAGCATCAGAATGGGGAAGAAAGCTGCTCTAAGTGACTTTGAATGTGTCATCGTCATTGGTGCCAGATGGTCTGAGTGTTTCAGAGATGCTTTAGTGTTTACAGAGAATGGTTTGAAAATGTCCAGTGAGCAGCAGTTCTCAAGGCTTTTTCTCTGGGTGATTTCTGCTGTGATGTTTGGATTGTAGAGTCAAAATTTCTGATTCCAGTAGGATAAGTTTCCATAAAATGTCCATTGAGTATATATGAATTTAAAAATTAAGACTGTAGTTTAGTTGTATGGGAGCATATTTGTAGCAAAGAATGTGCCTTTTAAAGTGATGCCTTTAATTTAAGGGTCCACAGAAAAGACAAACTTAGGTCTTAGACAACTTTTTTAAGTTACTCAGCATGAGTGATGATCATAATTAGATTACTGGAAAGTTTAAGATCTCCTGGTTAAAAACTGACAAATGTGTGTCATTATTGATCATGTTAAGTCCTAATTGATACAGTATAATGATTTTTAAAGTGCAGATTTAGTATAAAGTACATATTGCAAACACAGAAACTACAAAAATAATAAGAAAGGAAAGATTTGCTGAAAGCAAGACATGTAGGCTTCCTGCTATTTCACAGACCAGATGTTGTTTTAAGAGCTTTTTTAGGTTTGCAGCGAGATGAGTAGTATTAATTCTTTCTCTTTCTGAATATTGTATTCCATGATATAAAACATTTTTAACATTATCGTGCTGTGTTTTTCCTGCAACTTTACATTTGTTATTTTTAAGATAAATACATCTGACTTCTCTACAACATAACTAAACCTTTTAGATAACCTCTTTATAAATCCAGCCCTTCTGTTTTTTTTTTTTTTTTCACATCTCCAATACCACAGTGAACCCTTTCACTGGTGGAGCTTAACCTACCTCATTATGCACCTCGAACTATTGTGCACTAAAGGGGGATGAAGAGGAAAACAAAGAGGACCACTGACAGACTGAACAGATATTTATGTAGTCGGCCTTTTGATGTGTGTCCTTAGTGTAACCGGAGTGGCCATCACATGGGTCATTATGGCTGGGTGCAGCAGAAGGGCACAAAAGAGGCAAACAATGGCTTAATGAAGGGAGACGGGATGACTAAGCCCACAAGGATGGGGGAGACAGCCAAGGGCAAGAGGCCAGCTCCCAAATATGCAGCAAAGTGAACAGGAGGCAAGAACTGGGTGATTAAACATCTTTGTGCTGGGCAATAGCTGGCGTTTTAATGATTTTATTAATTAGAGGCAGACATCAAGTAACTGTACTTCATCTTACTGAACATTAACCTCAATAAATTAGGATGTTTTGTCAGAAAAATACACTCAAATCAGTTATCATAGCTACAACTACCACAAAGACCAAAAGCTCTTCCTCTATTTAACTAATGAGTATTTACCAATATCAACATTTTCCCTAATAAACATGTTGATATTTGTGTAGAAATTAGATTTTTTTTCCAGTAAAGGCCTGTAAATCTAATCGACTTGTATCATCCCAGCCACAAAGAATTAATGTGTTGCCGTCATAAAAACTCTGAAGAATATGTAAAAGCATGCTAATGGGCTTACTGTCATTCTCAGAGGTGATCAGACTGTCCCGAGGCATCTTCCTCTCATGGTCCTGGAAGAATTTCTCCACCATCCAGAGGTCATGTAAGCTAGAAAAAGAGTAAAGCTACAGTGTTTCAGTGGTCTTACGCTGGTCTCCCTCCTTTTACATCTTCTGCATCTCAGGTGAGGATGCAACTTATCCAAATGTGTGTGGGGGTGGGGGTGAGTGTTTAGGGCTGGTACATGATGAGTAATTCGCATGAGAAGTTTACTTTTTCCTCGCCACCCACTGACCCGAAACAGGGACATTGATAGCCTGGAAACCCTAGAGCCACACAATTTCACTAGCAATCAATTATTCAAAACAGTTATGACTTTCTTTATGTGGCTGTGTGTGAATGTTTATGAGCGAGTGTGTACTTGTAACTATGCAGGTGGAAAGACCAAAGCAGAGGGGGTTAATTGAGCAGCCAGCCAAAGTGAAGGTCAGTACTGTTTGACATATGGCTTTGTGTAATTTCATTGTGATTGAGTTGCTGGGGTTCAGTGAGAAATGGAAAAGTGACGTTTAAAAAGTTGCATTCACCTTACAATACCTGAAATACCTAAAAATACTACCAATACCAATATCTATCAGTGTCCTGAAAGCATTCAATCCATCCATCCATTTTCTACCACTTACCTGTGTTTATGTCGTGGAGGCAGCTTCAGCAGAGAAGCCCAGACTTGCCTCACCCCAGCCACCTTTTTCACCTCATCTGGGAGGACGATGAGTCATTCTCAAGCCAGCTGAGAGATAAAATTTCTCAAGTGAGTCCGAGGGCTGCCCCAGGACATCTTCCCAGTACGACAAAAAACCTTGCCCAGGAGGTATCCTAGCCAGATGCCTGAACCACCTACTCTCTACTCCAAGTCCCTGTCAGATAACTGAGATCCTAATTCTATCTCTAAAGAAGAACCAAGCCACCTATTGAAGGAAACTAATTTCAACCACTTTTAGCAGCACTTTGAAGTGCATGTCTCTCTTTTCACGCTCCACTCTCCCCTCACTCATGGACAATACCCAGACATACTCAATTGGTGATTTCAATTTCTGTCACTGTAGACTGGATGGGCAAACTTCAAAGCACCTTTAAATATCCTCAAGACGATAAAGACCTGGTCCAGTGTTCCTCATCCAGGGCACAAACCGAATTGCTCCTCCTGAGTCTCCCCTGCAGTACCTTGGGTACCTTGGTATCGACTTCCTTGGAAAAAATGATGAGTGTGAGCCCCCTATATTTGGGGGTCCCACTCTGGTCCCCCAGGGCAACAATCACCCCATTCTCCCAATCCAGAATCACCACCTCAGTTCATCAGGCAATGTTGCAGAGACGTGAGTCTTGTCTTGCAAGTCTTGTTCCTTTGTCTTACTGAATTCCTCATGCACCTGAATTTTCACCCCAGCTACGACTAAAGGTGCACTCCACTGGTGGTGCCAGTACCTGTCAGCTGCCCCTGGGGTTCAATAAGCCCAATAAGCCTGACAGCTCCCTTCACCTCCGATGTCCGCAGTCTGGTTGTGGGATTACCGCCACTACCTAAACCAACTCCAGAGTGGAACAGAATTCAGCCCCTCTACAGGAAACTGGTTCCAGAGCCCAAGCTTTACACTGAGGTGAGGACAGTTATATTTAGCCACTATTTCTCAACCTCATGCACCAGCTCCGGATCCTTGCCCACCCGAGAAGTAAACTGGACCCTTGATTCAAGGAGGGTAAAGGGTTCCGATTTTCTTTATTTACATACCCAGCAGTTCAATGAAACTGTTTTCCCACACACTTTCTTCAACATATATCCCCGTCATTTCTGAATAAATAGTAATATGTGCCACGTAGTATGTGTTTGAAATAAATAAATTTGGATTTAATTGTGTTTTGATGCAAACTGTTGAAGAACATACTGTAAAAGTGGTCTTGTCTGACTCCAGTATGTCTGGTTTTGAGCCTAATTCAGAGCCATTAAGTCTGTTTTGAGTCTGCTCTGTGGCTACACAAAAGTATGAATGTTTTTAAAACTTACATTTGAGCTTAAATATCCTTTTTTTTGTTGGTTGGTTAGTTAGACCTTAGTTTCTTCTTTGGATTTAGAGAGAAGGTGAAAATATTTACATTTTAGAAAGTGGCTCATACACAACAAAACCATGTGATCATTAAATCAGATGTAGAAAGATTTTTTTTTCAGTTAAAGAAATCACATTAATATATAATAACAACAGAATAAATGATGGATATTAGACTCAGACGATTAAAAGAATTGGATGAACTTATAGCTCATAAAAATGTAACTCTTAGATACGGAGAGATGAAATCAAGGTTAAAGAACCTGTAGAGGGTGGTGTTGCTCTACACTGAGTCCAAAGTGGATTCCAAACAACAGGAAGAGACAGGATGACACATCAACCTTCTTAAAGTTATGTTTTATAGTCACGTGACTTGTTTTCTGCATGACTGTCTGTAACCTTGTGCAGGAAAGCCCAGAGTTTCAGAGACATGACACCATGTTTGTGTGCATGTGTACAAGAAAAAAATGGGAAGGGTATCGGCTTTCTAAAGCTAAAGTGAGATGCAGCTATGAGAGTGTCAGTGAAGTGGCAAGATGAGGAAGGTTGACAAGGCTACTAGAGCAGAGAGTGACGTTTTTTTAAAAAAAAAAAAAAAAAAGCAAAATTTGTATTCTGCTGCTTTGTAGCCAGAGGTTTTTGCCACACAAGGCTCCAAACAAATGAACCGACAGTCTAAACCTGTGTTACATGAGACCTCTTGGATGATGTGGCCAAAAGCTTGGCAGCAGAATTTGGACAAAGCATTGCCAAGGCAGAGGACAGGGTATTGCAAATTTGGAGTAAAACTTGTCTAAAACAGGCCTCTATTGTAAATGAGACATTGAGTCTCAATGGAATTGCCTGTATAAGAATAGGTTAAACAATACAATAAAAACAAAGTTATCTCACCTGAGTGTGAATATAGCAATATCCCTTTCCTGGCAATCTTAAAGACATAAAGACCTGGATGGCCGCTAACTTTCTGCTTCTTAATTCAGATAAAACTGAGGTTATTGTACTCGGCCCTGAAAAGCCTAGAAATATGGTATCTAACCAGATTCTTACTCTGGATGGCGTTACCTTGGCCTCCAGTAACACTGTGAGGAACCTTGGAGTCATTTTTGACCAGGACATGTCCTTCAATGCACATATTAAACAAATATGTAAGACTGCGTTCTTCCATTTGTGCAACATCTCTAAAATTAGAAATATCATGTCTCAGAGTGACGCTGAAAAACTAGTTCATGCATTTATTACTTCCAGGCTGGACTAATGTAATTCATTATTATCAGGATGTCCAAAAACTCACTGAAAAGCCTTCAGCTAATCCAAAATGCTGCAGCAAGAGTACTGACAGGGACTAGAAAGAGAGAGCAGATTTCTCCTGTTTTGGCTTCCCTTCATTGGCTTCCTGTTAAATCCAGAATTGAATTCAAAATCCTGCTCCTCACATACAAGGTCTTAAATAATCAGGCCCCATCTTATCTCAATGACCTTGTAGTACCATATCACCCTATTAGAGCACTTCGCTCAGACCTACCATTTATCAGTTCAAACATCCAACGACATGAATGCTTTAAAAGCATCAACATCAGCTCTTCTCTGACAGCATGGTGGGAGTTTCTAAAATTGACGGCGTCTTCATTAATCCCATGCAAACGTACACCTATCTGGAACAACCCTGACATATTACAAAACAATAATATGATAAACTTTTCAGATTGGAGTGGTAAAGGAATCAAATATTTAGAACATATACTAGAAGGAACAGAATTTATTTCATTTGATGGACTAGTTACACAATATGGGATCAACAAGAAAAGATTTTTAGAATATCAACAAATTAAATCCATAGTAAAAAAGAAATTTAAACCGGGTCAAGTTGAACTACAAACACCACCAAGTGTGGTTCAATTTCTTACTCTTAAAACCCCCAAATTACTATCCAAAATATACAGAATGCTTTCTAAAACAGATGAATCAATATCACTTCCTATTGCAAAATGGGAAGCGGATTTATCAGTTAACTTAGACCTAAACTTCTGGTCTCAGATTTGCTTAAAAACCTTTCATCTCATTAGAAATCCCAGTCTTCAATTAATTCAATACAAAATATTACATAGAGTGCACTATACAGGTCATCGGATGTTCAAGATGGGCTTTACGTCTACCAACAACTGCTCACACTGCCAAACCAATTCACCGGACAATTATATCCACGCTCTTTGGTTCTGTCCACCAGTTCAGAAGTTTTGGCGCGAGATATGTGAAGACTTATCGAAGTGTCTGAAATGTAACATTCCAACTTCCCCCTTAGTGTGTTTGTTGGGCAGCTTAGATAATGTCACTTCAGAAAAGAATATCGCCCATATGGTTTTCACTGCCCTATGCATAGCCAAGAAAACAGTCCTCATGAACTGGAAAAATAAAAATAATCTTAATTCTAACCAATATAGAAATTATCTATTAGATTACATTAGTCTTGACACAGCCTCTGCCACCACATCAGATCAATTGCTCTGGGCTCCTTTGATCAGCTCCATCACCTAGTGGGGGTGGGGGGTCATAGTTTGGTCCCGCCTTCACTGTTGTGATTGGTGTGGGGGTAGGGACAGGCTTAGGGCGTCGGGGGGTTCCCCGGAGGCATCTTCCTTGGGGGGCTCAACCCGGGGTAGCGGTCATGTCCGGTTAGGGGCTCTGTTGGCTCTCAGGTGACTGTTTCCTCGCAGCTGCGTGCAGCGGGGCTAGGGGAGGGTCTGTGCTGACGGACGTGGGTTACTGACCTGGTAGCCTGGCTGCCCCTGGGTGGGTCCGGGATGGGCGTGAGGTTCTGGGGGCGCTCCGTCTCTGGGCTGGGACCCGGACCGGGCCTCGGGGGCTTGGGTCCTGGTTGGTGTGTTGCCGGGGTTGTGGGCGGGTGGGTGCATGGGGGCCCAGCCCTGGAGCAGGGTGCCGCCGGTGCATCGGGCCACCTGGGGGGCTCTTCAACTGGTGGGGGAGATTGTCACATCTTGCAGGAGCTTTCCTCTCCTCAGGAGCTCCCTCTGCAGGAGGGGGAGATACAGGAGAGGTGGAGGAAGATCTCAGCCTGGGTGTTTATTGTCTTATGTAGTCTGGAAGATGAGTGGATGGTGGGGTGGGTGCAGTTTTCTCTGTGGTGCGGTTGGGTGGACTGTCCCGGGCTCTGTGGGGCCAGGAGGCGCTGCTGCACTGGGCCCCGGTCTGGATGGGCCTGGGCCCCCTTTCCCTGGCGGGTCGCGGAGTATGGGGGTGCCTACTGGGGTCAGCGGGGGAGCTGGCCCCAGGGAGGGGTCACTTGCCCCTCCCTTCCTTCCCTCCCCATCGCCAGCTGCCTCCCTCTTCCCGCTCCACCACAACCACCCACACATGCAGGACCTTGGAGTAGGGGTATGTCACCAGGGTGCAGAGGAGGCTACCCCCCCCCCCCCCCCCCCCCTGTCCCCTTCTGGCTGCCTCTGCCTCAATTTTATCCCACAACTTAGACATTCACATTACTCACACTCTCATTACACATACATATAGGATCTTGGGGGTGGGCACGATACACGGAATCCAAAGTACCATCAGGGTGTACACCCCACCCCTGGCGTCGTTGCCCACCTCTCAATTTTAAATACACGTAGACATTGAGGGCTAGCAGGAGGGACCATGCGCTTACCTGCTGCTCTCTGGCAGGTAGCTCCATGCCCTCCTGGGTTTTAAATGCACCTTAGAACACACATGCATCAACACTACAATGAGCGGGTGGAGGGAGGTTTGGAGTCTTCTCTCACCCCCATTCTCTGCGACCTGCTGGAGCGGGGGGGCTAGGAGGAGGAGTTGGCCGTCCGACTGCGGTCTGGAGTGTGGGGCCTTCCTGCTGCTGCGGAGTCGGGGCGGTCTGCCTCCCCCCACCGCAGGGAAAAGGGTAACACCACCTGGGTCTGGGTGCAGTTCCCCCCTCCAGGGGCAAGGGTACCTAGACCCGGTTTGTAGAGTACGCTTGGGGAGTGTGATCGTGTGTACAGTGTCTCTTTATGTCTGTCTCCACGTTGGTTGAGTGTGGAGTAAGTGCATATGAGAGCATGAGGGTGGGAATGGATGTTTGTATCTGTGTGTGCCTGTATGTCTATATGTCAGGTTGGGTATCAGACGCCACCTCTCTGGGGACATCTCAGGCCCACCAAGGCTTGGAGGCCTATCTCCCCCTACCACTACCTCCCCTGCCAGTGGCGGACTCCCTCAGACATCGGTGCGTTGGTGGTTCTTTGTGTCCGGGGATGGGCGTCCAGGTACACACCGGCTCACTCCTTGGCGGCCGCTTATCGGGGCCTGGAGCCTGGGGCTCGCTCGGGCCACTTCGGAGGTGGGGTGCCCCCGGCCTCTCGGCCTGGGGCTTGGTCACTCAGGCGCGGCTGGCTGCCGGCGGAGCTCACGGGCGCGTCACTGCAACTCCCCCTGGCTTCTGCTCCGCGGCTGCTGAGTGAGCCCTCATCTGGGACTCTCCTCAGCTCTTTCTGGGACAGTGGCACGGCTGCCCCTCTGTTGGTCTTCCTTGGTCTCTTGTGTTCTGGGGGCCTCTGGATGTCTGGAGTTTTGATCTCCTCCATACCTGCTTCATGCCCTGGAGGACGGGGCTGTGGCCCCCCCACACCCTCTAGCAGATTATTACATGAAGGAACCTTTGAAAAAACAAAAAACAAGCGCGTCCATGCTCACAGGTGTACACACGGGTGATCACACCCACAAACTACACCCTTTTTGGCTCCTACCTCAAAGCACACTGTGTTCTGTTGATCTTATGTGCTGCACAATAATGTTTAATATTTAGTATTCACTGTCATATTCCCATATATCATTGTGATGTTGTTTATTCTATTACTCTTGTTCTCTTCTGCTTGTTTTCTTTTTTCTTTCTCAGCAGGTGATCCAGGTGATTGATATATGCATTTTTTTTTCTCTCTGCCCGTTCTGTTGGTTTTTGTTTTTTGCCCTTCTCCCCCGTCCCTCTTCTCAGCTGTTTCTCTTTCCCTCTTTCTTTCTCCCCTTCTTTCCCCCAGTCAAGTCTGTCCCGTATTCATTAAGTGAAAATAAAATAAACAATAAAAGGTGAATCAAATGGACCATTACGGCAAGGCTGGGATGGTCAATTTGGTAAAGTAAATCCGTTGGGCATCTTTGTTTGCCTTTAGACAATAATTCTGATGGCAAAAGAGCCAAACGGGACAGGCAAAAAAAAAAAAAAAGAGCACTTCGCTCTGCAGGCCTACTTGTTGTTCCTAGAGTATTTAAAAGTAGAATGGGAGGGAGAGCCTTCAGTTTTCAGGCCCCTCTTCTGTGGAACCAGCTTCCAGTTTGGATTCGGGAGACAGACACTATCTCTACTTTTAAGATTAGGCTTAAAACTTTCCTTTTTGCTAAAGCATATAGTTAGGGCTGGACCAGGTGACTGTGAATCCTCCCTTAGTTATGCTGCAATAGACATAGGCTGCCGGGGGATTCCCATGATGCATTGAGTTTTTCCTTTCCAGTCACCTTTCTCACTCACTATGTGTTAATAGACCTCTCTGCATTGAATCATATCTGTTATTAACCTCTGTCTCTCTTCCACAGCATGTCTTTTATCCTGTCTTCCTTCTCTCACCCCAACCGGTCGCAGCAGATGGCCGCCCCTCCCTGAGCCTGGTTCTGCCGGAGGTTTCTTCCTGTTAAAAGGGAGTTTTTCCTTCCCACTGTTGCCAAAGTGCTTGCTCATAGGGGGTCATATGATTGTTGGTTTTTTTTCTCTGTATCTATGAAGCGCCTTGAGGCGACTTATGTTGTGATTTGGCGCTATATAAATAAAATTGAATTGAATTGAATTGAATTGAATTGGCAGAAACATAAGGGAATAAGCAATTCACAAGATTGTTGAACTTCAAAGCCTGGTGTGTTGAGATACCTACATTAAGCAGGATAAGTTTAATGAAAGAAGATAAAGAGATAGTAGTTTACATCACGTTTAAAACAATGTCTTGAAAATTTTTAGGTGTAAGAAAAGTATGTATCATCTTATATAGAGTTAATACAGATCATCAGAGGCGTGTCTGAGGTGTGCAATTAAATATTTTCTGCATAACAAAGGTAGGAGATACCTGTTAAGAATATCTATTTTTTGCACAAAAGGAAGCACAATGCATACAGCCAGAGGCACATGACAGATCACAAGACAGAGATTCAGTTACGAAGGTGTGATACGGTAAGCAAGAAAGTCCTGTCTGACAGATACAAAAGCTGTTCTAGAGATACTTCCCTGCCTGAACCTCACAGCCAACATACAGGTATACATATTAGGTTGTAAGTACTTGGAGAATGGCACAATTTTTGCAATTTTGTAACCACAGTGGATTCAATTTTCAGATATGAGGATTGCTTTTAATACTCGGTCAATGACTGCCTGAAGTCTAGAATCTGCGCACTTCACCAAATATGTTCTGCTAGGTCTTTACTACAGCAACCATCAGTTGCTGCTCGCTTGTGGGTCTCTACCGCCCACCTTTAATTTTTGTCTTCAGTAATTGCAAAGCATGCTCTGTTGGGTTGCAGTCAGGTGACTGTGTTGACCATTGAATAATATCCAATTTCTTTACCTTGAGAAACTCATCAGTTGCTTTTGGAGTTTGCTTTGGCTCATTATTGATTTGCCCAGTGAAGTGTTAGCTAATCAGTTTTTGGAGCATTTAGCTAAATCTGAGCAGAGAGTATAACCCTGTACACTTCAGAATTGTATCTTTCTATTTCTATTAGCAGTCACATAAAAATAGTAAATACCTGAGATCCTGTTCTACTGGCAGCCGCACATACCAATGCTGTAACGCTTCCTAAAACATGTTTGATAATGTGGTTAATCTTTCTTCTGTCCAAAGAAGAACCAGTGCAGCTTCGTTTAGATTTGTTCTGGCAAAGTCTAATCTGGTCTTTCTGTACTTGAATTCAACCATTGGTTTGGACCTTGTTGTAAACCAAATATTCTATAAACTTGTATTTCAATTAATGAAGGTCTCTCTTCATTGTAGACTTTGACAATAATAGTTCAATGAGACTGTCCTCAACTTGTTGGATATTGTAAAGTGGTTTTCTTAAAGAACGAATTTGGCAATCATTCACTTTAGTTGTCTTCCTTTTTCTTCCAGGACTTTTGGTCTAACTGATCTTACTTGTGTCCTAAAATTTTGCTGTATATTCGTTTGGATTACTCAGTCTAAATACAGATTCCATCATTTGCGTCAACATCTCTTTGAGCCTCATATGAGCATTCCAAGAATTGAACTTGCTCCCAAATGCAAGTTCAACACTCACTGGGAATCACTGACTGCAAAGTTTGTTATGGAATAATCAGGGAATAAAGTTACCTTGCTATGAAACTGCTTGTTACTCATTACTTGTAGATTTAAAGCATATTCAAAAGCAACACATTCACATTTATTCCAGTACAAAAATGATTGTGAAACAAAATTTAAACAATTTAAAGGACTCTGAGAGCAGCAGTTGCTACTGAATGCAACCAATAGAGACCAAAATGAAACTTATTAAAAACTTGGAATTTGTAAGACACAAGTGAGCTGATGACCGGTCATTTTCTCTTAGATTTTACTCATCCAGCAAAACTTGAGAAGCTGCTTAAAAGACAATTTTGCCAAATGGCCAAATGCAGTTAAGATTTTGTTAAAAATAAAAGATGAAATGTTTCAGGTCGATGAAAAAGAAAAAAGACTCGGAAAAACAGAAAAACATGCCCACTTTGTTTGGGGGAAAGGTGAAAGCACACTTTTCGTCCTCAGCACTACTGCAAATTCCTCAGACAACCCACGCCTTTCTTGCTATGAGTTGGCATTGTTTACCGCTGCACCACCATGCTTTCTTAGCATGTGGGAGCAACAAGCCTTAACGGTTCAGAAGCCTGTACAAACAAGCCCACCTTTCATCTTTTTTTTTTAGCTTCACACTGTCTAAAATAGAGTATAGATGACATTTAAGAATAAAAAAAATATTGCCTTGATTGGTTGCTGGAAAATATTATATATATAAAAAATATTTGTAAAAGTATACAAAACAAAACCCAAAAGAGGCGTATTTACTGGGAATAATAATAATAATAGAAATTATACAGAAATATACATAAACTCATACATGTCTAAGAGACTGAGCGAGTGAGCATGAAATGATAGGAGCATGTTGAAGTGCATGCAACGCAGAGTTTATCTGTGCATTTCTGTTGCTCTTTAGTTAAACAGCCAATGTAGATATCAGTGTGCAGGCGTTAGACAGTGATTCATCATTTGATAAAAGACTACTGAGACCTGCAAACTGCCTGCATGTACTGTATGAGTCAAATAGCATTTCTGTAACAGAATATGTCTGTAGCCAAGCCCCCTGTCCCCTAATGCAGGCCAGAGAAAAGCAGCATAGACTTAGAGGAAGGATGTCTAGTGAGGGTTACAGGCACTGTACTGTACTATGCCAAAATAAATATGTGGAGTTTTTGTGTTTGTGCGTGTGTGTGTGTGTGTGTGGGGGGGGGGGGGGGGGGGGGGGGTCTACTTTAGAGAAGCATCACCAAAACCAGTTCTTTTCCAGCTGTACTGGGTAATAAACACAAATTCGTAAACACTTTCTGCAGAAAGCCTGCCTGTGTTTCCCTGATAACAACAATCTACCAGTGAACTTTGTATAGCATTTATTTTGCCTGAGTTGCACGACTGTTGACACTAAATGTAAAGCAGCAGGAGGTTTTGGCCCTAAGGGTAAAACTTGGCTGTTTTTGTCAGGGAGAAAGAAGAGAGCTGAGAGGACAGTGCAAGCTAATCCAGGTGTGACTCAGACTATAGACATTTGCCAGGGGGGACTAAAAATGACGTAATCATTGTAAACAGAGACCTGGCATATAAGGATGTCTAAGGCACAATGTTTGATGTGCACTTTCAATAGATTATTTACCCCAAAGACTATCTGGGATGAGTGACTGCACCTGAGCAAAGATTAGACCCATTTATCAATAGTACAGACTGTAGAAAAACAGGCGTCTTTAAGTGTTGCTGTTGGCATTTTGCCAGGATTAATAGCAAGTCTTTACTACTTGCCCATCTAGATGTTTCCCTGTCTTGTGTTTTTTTCCCTCAAGAAATTCCTTCTTCCTGTTTCTGGGTGTTTCTGAGGAGGGGATTTGACTATTTCTCCAACACGGAAATAAATGCTTAAAAAAATACCTTCACACTGCAATATATCAAAAGCAGGCAGAGGGGGAAAGGGGAAAATAAACGGTTTACATGGATGAAGAGAAAGTGAGCTGCTCAAATTTGCACACCATGTTCACGGGCCAGCAACAGATGTGTGTAGGTGTGAGCGAGAGACAAACAGAGAGCATGGTAAGTATGCGTGAGTAAAGCAGCGTCATCGAGCAGGCAAGCAGGCCTTGGCAGACTGTGGGTGTTTTTATGGGTGGGACTTGGCTGCTGCAATTGACAGATTACAGTGGTGGAGGCGTGGCTTGCCCTTGCAGTCAGAGGAGCACGTGGCTAGGCCCGTCTGCACGAGGGAGCAGCAACAAAGACCAGCCAGTCTGGGCCACAGGACATCTGCTGCACACCAACACACACACACGCACACATGCAGGGGTTCACATTTGATCACCACATGCAGACATGTGGTCAGGTCATACATAGAGTGTCTTATATCAGCTGTGAAGGGCAAACCCACACAGAGCCTGTAAATGGAAACTGATTTTTTTTTTAAATGCATATGCATCACCTCTTCATTGGCCTTTTACATGAACCATGTGTGCACAAGTCTATACACACACTCCATATTAATCCAACAATTACCCAGATACCCGTGTACAGTGAGGCCTGTGTGTGAAGAGGAAAGAAGGAGGAGGAGGGACTTTAGATAGAGACTGTGGTGGGAAACTTTTGGGGAACTCCTCCCTGCTCACAAATAACAAGAAGCACATTCACGAGAGGTTCAGGGGAGGTGTGCAGTACCAGAACAAGCAACAGACTCAGTGGTCCTTAATTTGAGCCTGTTGTGCTGCTCATTCTTCCCCTTTAATGGTTTGAGTCTCTTTAATTTTCTGTCTGCCTATCTCTTGGAAGCATTCTCTAATTCCAAAGTGCTTCACTGAATGTTTCCTGAACATTTTCAGCAACAGGAATTTTCAGCAAATCTCTCCCTGATCTCGCACCACATCAGATAGACACAGTCTGTTCATGAAAAATGCTTCTCTTTTTTTTACTGTAGACCACACAAACATCTACACACAAACAGTACCACCCCCTTCTTTATGGGGGCTGCGCATGAAGCCGAGCGTAGACAGAGCAGGGTAGGGAGATCAAGTTTAGAACCGATGGTTTTAGTCAGAGCTTATCAAGCCCCACACACAGCTTATGTAAATGGATAAGCTGCCATCTCCACCACTAGCCCCTTTATCGACAGTGTCTCACCACACCGACGCCAGACACAGGCAAGCTGTGCCTCTGTGTGTGTTTGCACATGCATGTGTGTGTGTGTGTTTGTGTTGGGTCGACCAATATCTGCCTAGTAACTACAGACAGACTGCTCCAGATTCACATAAGTAATCCTCACACCCTTACACAAACACACACACGCACAAGAAAACACACAACAAAAGAAAACAAAAGAAATTGTAGGCATCTGTTGCCACGGCAGCATTGTTACTCAGCCCCTCACGTGTATGACATGTTAATGTATAAAAAAGGGACATACTGCTTCAACAAACAGATACAAAAGCCTAGCTATGACAGCGAGGGGGATGGGTAACGATACTCAACACCTCCCACTCTCTCCTCGGCTGCCCCCTCCTCTCACTGAAAACCGTGAACCTTCACATACTGAACAGATATACGTTTCAACACATGCTCCTTCTCGTCTGCTCCCTGCAGGGCTGTGTATTAACACAACACATGCGCACAAAGACCTCAGTGTAATCCCAGTCTTCCATCCACCCTTCTTCATTCACATATGAAAAGCTTTCGGGCTAATGTCAACAGAGGGATAGTGCTACACGCATGTATGTACACACAGAAGACCATTAGCATGAAACTGCAGCGTGGTGGGTTGCCACAAGCACTGTTTTGAGCCTGTGTTGTAATATGTGAGCTGTGAGTTAAACTGTAACTGGAATCTTTTTACTGAGGTTTGATTAGAGAAGAAAGACCGGGTTATAAAGGCTATATAAAAGAAGTCATGGTCATCAAAGCTTGTCTTTCTGAAAATCTCAAAAGATAATAAAACTGTGATGCCACGTGATATTAACTTGCACAAAAAACACGCTGTTTTATGATAATGTAAGGAGTCTTCCTTAGGGTTTGTTGGCATGCATGCACTATGTTCCTTTAGTTATGTTGCTTATTGGAGATCAGTTGCTTTATTAACTCTCCAAATCACCCAGTCAAACACAAAGCATTTCAGTCGTTTCATGATTTTTACCTTTCTTCTTTTAAAATACTTTACTCTTAAAATATACCATAAAAATAACGAGTAAATATGCAATCAAGTAAACCTGTCCAAATGGACACAGCACAGGAAGCTAATAAAAGACAAGTAGGTCAGACCACAAGCTGTCCTCTGTTCATCTGTGTATGATGAAACCAGTTTTAGCAGCAATGTTTCCGCATGTGTGTGTGTGTGTGTGTGTGTGTGTGTGTGTGTGTGTGTGTGTGTGTGTGTGTGTGTGTGTGTATAAGAAGGAAAGAGAAGGACTTCCCCTTGAAAAAGTCAGCTGAAGATCAGCAGTCACTTTTGCTTTCACTTAGCTACCACCATTTTTCAGTTTCCATATAAAGCTAGTTTGAACCGGATCAAACACACTGAGAAATCTCAGTGATTTCCAGACTTCTGTAAGCTTCTAGATTTCCACGAATCAACACACAGAGAGATGACAACATCCCCCCGCCCCAAACACAAGCTCACACCACCCGACTTCAACACTTTTTTGTTTTTTTCAGCTCTGACCTGTAGTGCCTGGGGATTTGTGTGATGTTATGCTGACAAGGTGGGAGGGGATATGTAGAGACTTGTTAGACCTTAAGGCACAGTACCCTATGTATGTACTTAATTATGTAGTATGACGCATTTGCAAGTGAGTGGAGAGTACAGGTGTATTTTGTATCATAAAAACAAATCCAGTGGATGTAATGCTCTGGTGGCTGTTGATGTAAAAACAATGGGTTAAGTCAATTAAAGCGACCCCTCAAACTTTGTGTCAACTATTTTGTTTCACTATAAACATTTTTTACCACAAGGAAAGACTTTATTTTAGAAATACTGAGGGCCAAAGTGCCTTTGCTGCCAATTTGACATTTGACAAGCCACCAAAAATAATTTATAAGATGTTTTCTACTTTTAGTAAATTAATTTAACTGGAATATTTAACACAGCTACTTTGGTAATATAGCCTTACCCATAATGGCACAATTTGGACTACTACTTGTATTTGTGCAGAATAAGATATTTTGCTGTTCTAAAAGCTCACTTTGAGTAATGTTTTGTGACTAAAATCTCTTTTCAGTTTCTTTTATAAATTCCCAGAAATCCCACTAAGCTCTTTCAGTGGTCACAGTCCAGTAACTAGCGCCAGCCTTTATTATTTCCTCAAGGCATTATTCTAACAGATGTACACCTTTAAAAAAATTCCAATCTTATGGTGCTGCTCACGTGTTTTTCTTGAAAACTTCCCCAACATCAACACAGGTGCTCGGGTGTTTTTCTCTTATACAGCTATCTTTGTGAAGACTAGTTTGACTCGACAAAATAGTTACAATGTCTGAACATTTTTAACTTCATCCACAATTTGTAAGAGCTGTTTGATGTTAGCAGTTTTGATTTGAAATAGGGTTAAAATCAGGGCCTAACGACTGACTGGGCCCTCACTGGGCCTAACAGTATTGATAATGTCAAGGTCACTATTTAGTATCAGTAACTGGGACATTAGCAGTTTGTAGCCAAATGTTGTGAAATGAGTCCGCTTGGCTTGTCTCCTGGAAAACATGTTTACAACCTGTACTTGCTTTGTTCTTCTGACAGAAATAATCATAGGCCATGTGAGTAGCAGGAGGGGCGAGGCTGTCACATTAATAGTGCCATCTCACAGATAAGTGTGTAGAATCTTCTACAAAGAGGCATCACGGATCACGGACCTGCATTCTTCTTGTTTTAATTCACTCATTGTCAGCACCATTATTCATTCATCCTATCATTTCGGTGGATTACTCAATATGGTCGTCCTTGTAGGAGGATGACGAATAGATGTGTAATAACGCAATCACGAAGTGGCGCAAGCGCAGACTGAGTTTCAGCGCCCTCCCTTTCTGGCAGAGCTGTACACAGAGCTCGAGGGCTCCGCGGGTAGCCAATGGGGACACGTTGTTTTACCCGTGACATCACCGCCACTCCTCTGACTAAAGAGGGAAACAAACATCCATACAGAAGGAACGGGAGAGGAAGAGAGAGAGGAAGGAAGGTAGGAGGCCGAGGAAGGGAGACTTAAAACCCCTCTAAACCTGTCTGGCACCGAGGACGACGGCACATAACCGAAGCAAGAAAGAGAAAAGGACCTCACCGGGACCTGAAATCAATCGACATTTTCCAGCTGCCCACACTAACGGCCACTTTTCCCCGTCGTCTCGCGAGAAACTTCATCGATTTTTAGCAGGTGATGATCTTGGATTATTGTTTTTTGGGATTTTTTTCTGAATATGGATGATTTTGGAAGTGAGCTCGGCTTATCGAGGTAATCAGCCAAACGATGGGTGTTTGCAGAGGTGGCGGTCGGTGATGGCGACCTTTAACGGTGGATTGAAAGGTCAGGCGGTGCGTTGCGTGATGGCTGAGTGTGATAAACAAGCTTTTTCCACCCCCCATTTCTTTAGCTTGTTAAAGTTGCCATCACCACCATCTCCTCCTCCTGAGTAGAAATGTCAAAAGCCCTCGAACGTGATTCCGTCTCTTTCAAGGAGGTGAAAATAACAAGGGAGGGAGCGAGCTAGTTGGTTGCTGTGCCTATTTTTCTGTTTGTCCCGAGAGCTGGGGGATGGGGCACCAAAGCCAGCTAATTCCTGTCTAGAAATAGAAAATTCATAAGCTGAATAAGCAAGCAGGGCGAGAGAGTTGCTTTCGAAATTGCTACAGAACATTTTCTTGAATATAAGTTCTCGCACGGCTTCGGCCGATGGAGGAAGTAGTTTCAGCTTTGGCTCAGACGAGCTTTGCTCGATGTGTAGAACTATGTGGCATCACCAAGTCTCTTTCTAAGTGCCTTAGTGTGATTATATAACCGTGGTTGTCCGCATAGCTTCGCTTAAATCACGCAGAACACCGCATTTCAGTACAAATAAAGTGATTAAAGCGAACTACAAAACGATGTCTAAACAGGAAGCAGGGAGATTGCAGACAAAGGAAGAAAGAAGAAACAAAGGGAGCCGATACCTCACTGTCTAGACAGTGGGTTTTCAGAAAACATTAGTGCCGTTATCTTCCCGTAGGCTTCTCGTGGTTTGTTTTCAACACTGTCCATTTTTAAAGAGCAAATTTTACAGCATGTGACAAGCCCAAATGTTTTGTTTTTTTCTTCTCTCCCCTGCCCTTCAGTGTGACTCAGGACTTTTTAAGCCCAGCAGGGCCTGAAATATGAGCTTGGCTTGCGCCTGATAAAGAAGCACAGTTTCCCCCTTTTGTTTGCTGGAGATTATCACACGTACGTTTTTTGTTTCCGCAGTAGTTTTTGTTGTCCGCAGAAATCAAATGGCATGGTTTCTAGTCAGACCAGTTTTCACATTTGGTTATAGTGAAGGGTTTGGATCCTTTGTGAAAGGAAGTTGGGTTTATTGGTCGTGACTGATGATCTGCTCTGTGCTGGAAAGCCCCCGACTTCCTTTTGTTTGGGGTATTTTACAATTTCACATCTGTAGTGTTTCATAGGATTGTCTGGAATAATTCACAAGTGCATGTTTTGTTATAGGTAGGGACTGATTGAGGTGAATGTGTAATGACCCTCAGTATGCTTTATGTATCTCTGGAAGATCCCCCTTTGTTTCGAAAAACATGCAAGTCTTTTGAAGTATTCAGCGTGGCCATGTCTTTTTTTACCTTATCGCTGTGCTTATAAGGTCTTGGTAAATATTAGGTTACCATGCCTGCTGTTTATCAAACACCTGGACCCATTGTTCCTTTGTGTCATAAAGTTAATGTGTTAACTGCTATGGGCCTCTTTTGTAATATGTTTTTGCATCGTCAGATGTGATTTAGTCGCAATTTAAATCAATACCTTTTCTTTTATTGAAGTGTTTCTGCGTAACGTGGAGCTAAAATCGTCCAGTCTACATCTAGTCAACACGATAAACTGATAAGTCAGTCAGCTTTAAAAGGAAATTACTGATGATCCATATAAAGGGGGTTGAAATGAAAAGCATTTTGAGCTACGCATTAGTTACTAGCTTTTAGCTGAGTCCCCCTGTCTGGTATTTTTCAGCAGTCAGCAGTTGGACACGTGACACAAATGAAAGGGAAAAAAAGGTCTTTGTGGGCTTTTCCAAGGAGACCCTTTATTGACATACTGGTGAAAACATCCAGGTGAAGAGAAACGAGGAAGTGGTAGGAAGACAGGTTTGGGTGGGGGTCTGATAGCTAATGGTGCTTGTTATTTAGGACACCTCGGGTGGACTGACAGGACGTTCTAAACCAACTGCCAGAACATTGAGCTCGCCTGCCCTGTTTGTGTCCGTGACCAGAATATAGACGAGCTTCACACCAACGCAAGCAGCTGCTGTGTTGCACCAGAACAGGGCAAAGGTTGTCCACAGAGGAAATATGAGCCCGTTGCTGTGTGTGGATTTTATATTTTATTTTTATTTATTTTCTGTGTGTGGGGGGCGGGGAGAAGAATCATAGGTGATCGGCTGAGTTGTAAAATGGCCCGGACAGGGCTGGCAGGCACAGCTCTTCTTTCCTATCTAATCCAGGCCTTCCATGTGTATCTTTCCTTTCATGTGGCTGTTTTTGATCAATCACCTCAAAGTCACCGTCTCCCATTACACAACTTCCTGCGCTGTTGCACAAAGACGGGTAGCAAACGTCACAGGACTACTTGTTTTGCCAAGTTACGCACATGCACGCTCATTTTCTGGGCGTATGCGTGGTGAGAAATGACTAGGGAGGTTTTGAAATGCCTTGTAAGGCAAGAGCCAAGGGTAGGGAGGGGAACACTTTGTGAAACAGCTGACCTACTTTGTTTATCGCTTATAGCCTTGTGCCATTTAGCAAAAACAGAATCTTATTTAATCTGAAGTGTTTCGTGTGTTCTTTTGCGATCATGATACCGCGAGTGAGTCAGAGCTTTTGTTTTTAATTAGATGGAGGAAGTAAGGGCCTGAATTTGGTATGAGGAAGAAGAACAGCTGACACTAAAGCCTACAAAAAGCAGAGGATGGGGGGGATAATGGGAATACCTCTCAGTTTTTCTCAGAACCACCAAAAGAGCCGGCAGGAGGGAAGAGGTGACACTGCAGTGAACAAAGCTGTAGAACAGAGCACATACGAGCCTTTGCCAAAGGTGTTGAACAGAGAACAGTGAGTGTTGTTTGTTCTGTGGGATTCCTGCGGAGACACATTCATTACTGTATTCAGGCTAAAGGGCAAGTCAAAACAGAAAGCTGAATTTACATAAAATGACAGCCGTGTTATCAGTCAGCTATGTTGATACTGCAACCAGTTTCTCTGGAACCAGACTAACAGGAAGAGCGGTAGGGGTGGAAATGCGTCCAGGAAAACATTTCAGTTCTTTTTTTTTTTTTTTTTTTTTTCTTTCTTCCATGCACGTGTCAGATCGAGGTGTTGGTGTTGCAAACTGCACGTCGGTCTAAGAAGCATTCTCACTCTGTCTCCCTCGTTCTTTCAGCAATGGCTCAAGAGACGAACCAGAGTCCAGTGCCCATGCTTTGTGCCACAGGTTGCGGTTTCTATGGCAACCCAAGAACCAATGGTATGTGCTCCGTATGCTACAAGGAACACCTGACACGGCAGCAGAGCAGCGACCGCATGAGCCCCCTCGGCCCAATGGGTAAGACCGCACACACAAATTTGATTTGTCTTCTCCTTCAGAGTTACTGCAGCTCAGACTGATTACATCAGTTTCTATGTAAACAAATACATGAACTTTAATCAGTATATTTAAAGCTTTTACTCCACTGTGGATAATAACAGACAGGGTCAGGGTGATGGGGTGCTCCTTTAAGCACTTCTGTGATCCAACATTAAAGTTTTTCTTGATGCAAAACACTATCAGTACTTTGAAACAAGGAACAAGGGAGAATATGTCCCAAAAGAGAAGTGACGTTGAATACATTTTTAGATAGGCCTGAAACTGCTGAAAACAGTTTCTATTATTCAGCTCACTTGTTGGCATGCAAACCCACATCACTTGGATTATATTTATTTGGATTTTTAAATTTATTATCATTGTCATCATACAGGCTCAACTGCTAGTCCTACCTCAGAGGCTTCTGCCATCCAGAGACTAGAAGCCAGTCTAGCAAAGGTTGATGCCTCCCCTGCCCCTTCACCAGACATGTCTAGGTCAGTATCCGCTGCCATTAGCTCTCGTGATGTTTGCTGGTTACTTTTCTTGAAATTGAATGAGCAATGTGATGACTGACTCACCTCGCTCCCCGCTGGTTAAACCTGCAGAACCATTCAAGGATCTCTTCCTGTGACTCAGCAAATGACCGAGATGAGCATCTCCAGAGAGGACAAACCTGAACCCCTAGAGCCTGGTAAAAACATGCTTTCATTCCTATTGGTTGCTGGCAACATTGCAGGCATTTTACACATACCTAGTTGACAGCTTAAAAACACACTTCTCGAGGCAAACACTGCTACATAGTTCTTTCTGTAGCCTCAGTTTTATTTTTGATGCTTCGCTGCATACCTTAAGCTCCGCTGTTGGTTTTCACTTACAGCTTCCAAGAAAGAGAGGCTGTCTAAAAATAAACCTGTTTAAAAATACCTCCACTCTCAGGACACTCAGATTTAACGTTGCCTGCCAGAGGCTTGCTCAGAATAGTGTATTCTTTGCTGCCAACAACAAGAGGGGCAATTTAGAGATAAGGAAAATACTAATTACTATTATCTTGGACAACAATGCAACATTTTAGAGGCCACTGGCTTTCATTGTCTTGTAAAAGTATGACAAACAGCCTTGTTTGCTGCTCTGGGAATTAAAGGGATAATGACACATTAAAGGCTTCCGTGACTTATGACTTTTTTTTTTTTTTTCCCTCCCGTTGTCTTTCTGCGTAGTTGTAAGCCAGCCTGCTGCTTCTAGCCCTACTCCTGTAGCCTCTTCTAGCAGTGAAGAAAGTAAGAGTGACACCCCCAAACCTAAGAAGAACAGGTGCTTCATGTGCCGCAAGAGAGTGGGCCTCACAGGTGAGTGAGCAGGTCGCAGTTCAGCATGAATTTCTGTCAGTGCACTTGTGAAACGCTCCCATTCCAGCTTTTAACCCTTGATTTTTGCGCCTCCAGGTTTCGACTGTCGCTGTGGCAACCTGTTCTGCGGCATCCACCGGTACTCTGACAAGCACAACTGTCCCTATGATTACAAGGCCGAGGCTGCCGCCAAGATCCGCAAAGAGAACCCCGTGGTGGTGGCTGACAAGATCCAGAGAATATAATAGATGAGACAGAGCAGCAGTGGCAGCAACAATGAAACACCATTGACAAAAGACTGGAGTATGAGTGCGAACCTTTGAAATGAGCATAAATGAGAATGGAACAGACTTGATTTACAAAATTACAACCTCAAGAAGATCATGGAGAGGAAAAAAAGAAAAACGTAAAAGCTCCTGTCTGAGGAAGATGCATGAATGATCACTTTTCTCCCTCTTTTTTTTTTTTTTTTGATTAACTCATTAGTTTTTATCCTGTTTTCTGTGGTGTGGTTTTTTGTTTTGTTTTTCTCGTTTTTTGCCGCCGTTCAGTCCGACGTTTTGTTTTGTTTTTTCTAAGAATATGTATTGTCTTACTAAGAGCAGACCAGGCTACATGTCCAGGATAAGCTGTGCTCCTCTCACCCATACCAGGCGCCATTATTGTGCCAAACCGTAGACGGCCATTTAACACGCGCCGCCACGTGTCAAGACACTGGCTGGTCTCTCAAAAGCATTCAGACTACACAGAAACAGTCCATACAAGTTGTGTCCCTCAACCTTTGAACTTCTCGCTCTGTGCTCCGTCGGCGCTGGAGTCGGTCAGCGTCTCCTGCCTCGCACGAGGAGGGGGGGATTTGTTGCGATGTCTTTTCCTAGCTTTACCTACCTCACGGCTGCCGCGTTAAGCTACGTTGTCTTCCCTTTTACTTTTTTCGTCAGCTTCGACCCCATCAGAGCAGTTGATCATCGTGACAGTCGGCGTCGGTGAATTCCCCTAACCCCTCCAATCGGCACACCTTGCTTTCACTTTGATGGGTTTTGATTGAGGCTGTTTGGAGGTATCATGCTAGACGGGGACACACAAATTACTCGCTGAAGGAGTTCCACCAACTGTTGCCGGACTGTGTGTGTGTTTGTGTGTATGTGTGTGTGAGCCGACGTGTGGCCTGAGGGGAAGGATGGCACCCTTCCCCCATGGGTCTGGTAGGGTCAATGTAGGCTTCAATATTGTAGGGGCATGAATGAATGGGATAAATGCATGAGTCACTCTTCATCTGTGTTTAGTGTTTCACAAATATCATTCAACTTAGGGTTTCAGATGTTTTATTTGCTGAAAGACAATTATCTGTTATGTTTTATTAGCTTATTTTTCTCTTCCATTGTACTGATGTTAGCACATGTATTCAGTGCATTGATGGAGTTAGGGTATGTGAACCATGATTTCTTTTTTTTAAATGCGCTAACAAAACATTCGTGTGAGCACAGTGTGTGTGTGTGTGTGTGTGTGTGTTGGGCTGTGTGCATGTGTTCTGTCCTCACCTCTTCCTTATCCCTTTTGACTGTAGAGCTACCCAGTTTATCAGCACATGTTTACAGAACTACAGGAGCATGCCAGAGCTAGATTTATGAAAAATAATAGATACCAAGATTAGATGTAACTTCTCATCTGTCTAACAGCTATTGGTCTCTGTGTCTCTGCTATAGAGCACTGTAAGGGGGAAAAAAGGGAGGGGAAAAAAGTGTGCGTGTGTTTTTGTGTGAGTGCACGTGCACATACCTGTGCGACAGTGTGTTTTCATGGCTGCCTGACACATTGAAACCGATGTATGTTTGTGACTTGTTTCTCCCCCGTATGGATGTGTTTTTTGTTTTGTTTTTTCATTTAAAGTTAACTGTATGTATCCGTTTGAGTTTTTCCTTTCTGATTCTTAGTTATATGCAAATTTGTACAAAAAAGAAAAAACAAAACTGTGTTGATATTTATGTATTACATATAATCTTGCTATCCAGCATTACAACAGAATAGTATCATGTAAATAAAACTGTACAGAGAGACATTACAAAAGGCTGAGTGTGTGCTGATTCAGTGTCCCATTTTGCTTATTGTTTTTGGGGGTTTTTTTTTATTGCCGGTTTGATTAAACGTTAAGATAGAAAATGTGGCCAAAACAAGCAGGTTTTGGATGACTGTGCACAGGACAACTTGACTGAACGTGGCTGGATTATTTTCAGTCAGGACAAGACTAGAGTAGGAGCACCATTTCCCCCGTCATTAATTCCTAAACCGGGCTAACCTGACCTCAGGCCGAGGTCTGGGTCACACAGGAAGTATTAATCCCCAGATTGCGGAACACCGTGTAGGTAGGATGCTTATGAGCGTGTTTCAGGGACACTTCTCACACTCCTGTTTGGAGCCCCAGGGCGAAGGCAGTTCGCAGATGGCGTTAACGGGAGCAGCTGCTCAGACAGCTGAGGTGTCCTCATGTGGTGTTGCTGTGACAGAGGACCACAAAGATCACATTGTCTGGACACACAGCTAAAATGCGATGGATTTCCAACCTGAATCTTATGCCAGTGACAAAGCATTATTAATCACTGACCACATCTTCTGAACCCGATATGACAGAAGAGTGAGTACACCATGTAACTGATGCAGTGGAATCACACTACATTGCTAACGGTCTCTTTCCACTATCACACAGACTTAACCTATAATTTGTTTCACTGATGGATGCAGAACCTTATCTGTGTCATCCTCTCCCTATTTGTCTGTCATTGGGTGTGACCGAGGCCTCGGTGGCCTCAGAGACTCCGACTAGTGGAACGTGACAGATGCTGTAGCCAGATGTGCAAAGGCGATGGAAGTTATATGGGGCCACAAACAGGAACATACAGTACTCTCCTCTTTAAAGACAACAATCCAACCTTATAGAGCACTTTAAAAACAACATGGTTGACCAAAGTACTTTCCGGGAAAAAAAACAACAGTGAAACTTAGGTTAAGTTCATCTTATTCCTTTTCTTTTCACACACTTTCTACATTAAATCCTGACTGATTCTTGCAGCTCATAGTTGGGTCAAGATAACCTACATTAAACATGCACTCACTATCCGTTTTACATCCATCCACAGCAAAATGATATACATATATTGGGAACTTAGGAGTTTGAGGGGACTATGATAGAGTTGTCTGACAAGTCAGTGTCCCGGAGAAAGACAACTGCTCTCAGTGCTGCCACCTGGATGTGAGAGCTGTATAAGTGCAACCCACTTACCACACATTTTCAAAGCACTTGTGTATCCAATATGAATCACACAGCATCATTACATCATACCAAAACACATGTTTATGACTAACATGTACATAACAGTTGAATAAATGCCTTTATCGGCAAATGAGTCAAGTGCTTCAGGGAAAAGTAGTGAAATAAGCAAAAAAAAGAGAGAGAGGGAATCTTTTGAAAACCAGCATATCTTTTCATCAAAAACTCAACAGTGTGTTTAAAAAAATTGTATTAGGGCACTAAAAGCTTTACAAATATGTGGCTGTACAGTTAAAATGTATGTATGTCATTTTAGAAGAATATTGGTGGTTGATGGAAAGAAATGTTATGTGGGATGATAACAACCTCAGAGGTACCTGAAAATCCAACCTGGACAGCTCTTCATTAATCATTGTCATACCTACACAGAATTGTAATTTTTTTATATTTTGAAATATTACATTTTGGATGTTGTAGCTCACAGACTGTGGCCCACGCCGCTAATCATAGAGTTCACAGTGCAGCTGTACTTGTAATTATATTGTCCACAATGAGGCTCATCTTTCTCATTTAGCAATTTTAATTTAGATCAAAATGACAGTCAAAGACTAACAGATGAGTTCCTGAAGATCAGTTCTTGTACATGCTTCTTTTTGCACTTCATAAATCTGACGTTTATTTACACCAAGAAAACGTTTTGGATCTTGACCTCACACTGTTGAAGGTGCTGAACAATTACTCTTTAGAGTGGAGTGAACCGAAAGGACATCCACACTTTAACTCCACTCTTTACAGTGGACTCTCCTGTGTGGGGCTCAAAGCTTTATCTTGCATCAGCTCGTCATGCAGCTTAGAAAATAATGTACATGGGGGAAATAATTATTTGATCCTCACTTGAAATTGTAAGTTTGCTCATATGAACAGTCTCTAATTTTTATTGTAGCTCCGTTTTCAATTTTTTTAGATGAGAAGTATAGACACAAATCCCAAATCAAACATGGACTTATCCATTGTGAAATTGTTCACAAACTTGCTCTCTGATGGATGCATAAGGGGCAAGTCAGGGTTCAGTATCTTGCCCAAGGATGCTTTGACATGCAGACTGGAGGAGCCAGGGAATCGATCCTGCAGTTGACCTGCTCTAATTCCTGAACCACAGCCACCCTCACCTGCCCCCTATTTGTGGAGCTACCCGCTAACACACAGGACTAGAGATGTCCCAATCCTGGATCTATAATGTATGTAATCTATAATGTTTAAAGAAACATTTTAGTGAAAGCAAAGACTGATATGAATCACATTTAATAATTTCTTTTTCCCTATTTTGTGCCAGGGATACAAAGAAGTTTTCATTTAATAAAACTGCCTGGTCTATTTAAAAGTCTGTCGGTTCCTTGTCACGCTGTCACTGAACACTTAGCCACTGCCAAACTGATGTGACCAAACAAATAAACATCAGCCAGTGCCACAGGAAAGTGTCTCATCTGCAGATTGGTCTACAGCTAAGTTTGGCTGGTATAGTGATTCCACAGATAACTTTATGCAGAGATTCAGCATGAAAAGGGAGTGCAGAATTATTAGGCAAGTTGTATTTTTGAGGAATAATGTTATTATTGAACAACAACCATGTTCTCAATGAACCCAAAAAACTTAGTAATATCAAAGCTGAATGTTTTTGGAAATAGTTTTTAGTTTTAGCTATTTTAGGGGGATATCTGTGTGTGCAGGTGACTATTACTGTGCATAATTATTAGGCAACTCAACAAAAAACAAATATATACCCATTTCAATTATTTATTTTTACCAGTGAAACCAATATAACATCTCCACATTCACAAATATACATTTCTGACATTCAAAAACAAAACAAAAACAAATCAGCGACCAATATAGCCACCTTTCTTTGCAAGGACACTCAAAAGCCTGCCATCCATGCATTCTGTCAGTGTTTTGATCTGTTCACCATCAACATTGCGTGCAGCAGCAACCACAGCCTCCCAGACACTGTTCAGAGAGGTGTACTGTTTTCCCTCCTTGTAAATCTCACATTTGATGATGGACCACAGGTTCTCAATGGGGTTCAGATCAGGTGAACAAGGTGGCCATGTCATTAGTTTTTCTTCTTTTATACCCTTTCTTGCCAGCCACGCTGTGGAGTACTTGGACGCGTGTGATGGAGCATTGTCCTGCATGAAAATCATGTTTTTCTTGAACGATGCAGACTTCTTCCTGTACCACTGCTTGAAGAAGGTGTCTTCCAGAAACTGGCAGTAGGACTGGGAGTTGAGCTTGACTCCATCCTCAACTCGAAAAGGCCCCACAAGCTCATCTTTGATGATACCAGCCCAAACCAGTACTCCACTTGCTGGCGTCTGAGTCGGACTGGAGCTCTCTGCCCTTTACCAATCCAGCCACGGGCCCATCCATCTGGCCCATCAAGACTCACTCTCATTTCATCAGTCCATAAAACCTTAGAAAAACCAGTCTTGAGATATTTCTTGGCCCAGTCTTGACGTTTCAGCTTGTGTGTCTTGTTCAGTGGTGGTCGTCTTTCAGCCTTTCTTACCTTGGCCATGTCTCTGAGTATTGCACACCTTGTGCTTTTGGGCACTCCAGTGATGTTGCAGCTCTGAAATATGACCAAACTGGTGGCAAGTGGCATCTTGGCAGCTGCACGCTTGACTTTTCTCAGTTCATGGGCAGTTATTTTGCGCCTTGGTTTTTCCACACGCTTCTTGCGACCCTGTTGACTATTTTGAATGAAACGCTTGATTGTTCGATGATCACGCTTCAGAAGCTTTGCAATTTTGAGACTGCTGCATCCCTCTGCAAGACATCTCACTATTTTTGACTTTTCTGAGCCTGTCAAGTCCTTCTTTTGACCCATTTTGCCAAAGGAAAGGACGTTGCCTAATAATTATGCACACCTGATATAGGGTGTTGATGTCATTAGACCACACCCCTTCTCATTACAGAGATGCACATCACCTAATATGCTTAATTGGTAGTAGGCTTTCGAGCCAATACAGCTTGGAGTAAGACAACATGCATGAAGAGGATGATGTGGACAAAATACTCATTTGCCTAATAATTCTGCACTCCCTGTACAGTAGTATGGTATTTATCAATGGGCTATCACATTAAGTAGTACTATACTGTGCAAGTGGTGGTACAGATGTCTACTATGGTAAATCAGTATCTGATACACAATAGCAGTAATAATAATAATAATTACTAGTAGTTTTAGTAGTGATAGTGAGAAGGACATTATTTTAGTAGTATTAACACTACATGACTCTTATGAAATGATTCCAGTTTTACAGGATGTAAGCATGATAGACAATATAATGAAGTTAGCGCAAAAAGTGTGTTTGTCTCTCTGTTGTTAAAATGAGTCTTAGCAATAAGTCTTATATCAATAGAAGGCCTGTTTATTTCTCCTTAAATGGTGTCACATTTGCAAGGAAAATGTATTTGTGGGTTGAGGATCAGAGTTGAGCATGTGGGTTCCACCCATGAAAAACTTGCCAAATCATCTCCGCCAGTGCCAAACAATGTACTCTGTTGTGGGATGGTGTCTCATTCTTCAACCAGCATTTGTTGCAAGTTAGGCATTTGTGGTTGTGTTGGTCATTTTGGCATGAAGAGAGCACCCAAAGCTGATCCCACAAGTGTTCAATGGGGCTGATCTCAGGACTGCAGGCAGGCCATTCCATCCTTTCCACTCCCAAATTCTCGAGGCAATCTCTGATAATGGCAAGGGTTGTCATCTTGGAGTTTGATCCCAGACTGTGGAGATATACTGGTTACGTAATCTCATCTTAATATCTCTATGATGATTGCCTTTATGATGATAGGTCTGTTACGCTATCCTGCAGAAATGAGCATAGCAGTGACTTTAAATCTATGAAGTGGCACTGGCAGAATCTGGACTCATCGCTGAACAGAACATTCCTGCACGTGTCGCTGACATCAGCGCAAACAGGCCTAATGGTGAAGGGCAGTCATGGGATCCTCCCGGCAGCACTATGAGACCAGAGATTGCCTGTCTTCTGATTTTCTGAGTAAAGTGCTGTCGGCCATATTCTCCTGCAAACCATGACGGCAAATCTAAAGAATAGCGCCAACAGTTCCTAAGTGCTACAACAAAATTGTCTTGTGCCGTCGTCTTCTTCAGATGCCCACTTCTTTGCCTGTTTCTGACATCCTCCATTATATGGAACTTGGCCTTCAATTTGGAGATGGTACAAGAACTCACTCCAGATAATGCTACAACTAGGACACCAGCTTAAAGTTGCCCTATGGCACAGGCCCTATCCAGATCAGTCAAATGTGCCATGCTTGGAGCAGACACCAACTGAAACTGACTGCTGTAACAGGGTCCATGCTCACAGGTGGTGCTAATCAGCGTCTGACTGTCAACACCTGATTCTGGGGTACCAGATGCTAAAGCTAAAAAAGCTAAAGAAAGAAAGAAAGAAAGAAAGAAAGAAAAAAGCTGTTAGCAGAGGAGATTTGGCAAGTTTACATAAGTTTATATACCTATGAATACACCAAACAATAGGACATCGAAACGAAATAAACTTAGCCTGCAGGGGGCGCTGCTCCTTTGCCTCGCTGATCCTGCGCTGACCTTTGACAGCGGAAGAGGAAGAGCGCGGCTTGTTGTGCGCTCGTGTTAGCGGTGCTATTGTAACGTATGGGAAACGCATTTTGTTGTATGAAACTCGGACTTTTCAAAAACTGGCTAATGCTACAAGTTTAATCAGTGCACTCATGTTCACAGCGTCTCTTTAAGCAGGCAGAGTGAGGTCGACTCTGTGGATAATAACAGTCAGTTAGCCGTTTCACAAAGTGCGCTAAAACCTGAGGGAAAACCAGCACCATGGCGGATGTTACTGCTCGAAGCTTGCAGTACGAGTACAAAGCGGTGAGTGTATTTAGAGTGAGACAAAAAAATAAAAACAAAATCAGAGGCAGCGGTCGATATTCTGTAAAGTTATCAGGAAAGGTGTTTGGATTGTACTGTTTTTAATTGATATTTCTCCTTGTTTAGCTAGCCGTAGTGCTAACTAGCACTTACTTTAGCCTGTTGCAGCGCAGACTGATGTGTCTCATAATCACACTGTTTTTATGCCGAACTCTTAGAACTCTAACTTGGTGCTTCAAGCCGATCGCTCTCTGATCGACCGCACCCGGAGAGATGAGCCCACCGGTGAGGTGCTGTCCTTGGTCGGGAAGCTGGAGGGGACCAAGATGGGTGACAAGGCCCAGAGGACCAAACCTCAGAGGCTGGAGGAGAGACGAGAAAAGTCAGTGCATACAGCTACATATATTGTTCATGTGAAGTTAAAGCAATACATAATTTATATACACTACCGGCCACTTTGAAGTTCCTTTTCCCATTGTCATTAATGCAAATGTGCAATAGCTAATTACATGCCAGCATTTAAGCAATAAGGCATAGTCAACCTGCATATCAGAATGAAGAAGAAAGGTGGGGTGACTTTGAACATGTCTGAGTATGCAGAAAAGCATCTCTGAATGCACAACATATATGGATGGTATTATTTGGGATAAACAACATGAAAGCAAGACTGCTGATGGTCTAATAGTGTAGGGAATCTTTTTGTTTAAGTATCCCATTATAATTGCAGTGTACCTTAATCTGACAGCTGTTTATAGCAGGATAACGCACTATGTCACAAAGCTCAAATAGTCTTAAACTGGTTTCTTAAACATGTCAGTCCAATAGAGCACCTCTGGGATGTGGAGGAACAGGAGATTTGCATTATGGATGATGTATAGTTGTCCAATCTGCAGCTACTGTGCGATGCTGTCATGTCAGTGTGGCCCCAACTCTCTGAGAAATATTGGCTTTAACTTGTTGAATCTATAGTTTGAAGGCAAAACTGGTTGATTTAAAACAAAACAAAACAATCCGGTATTAAAAATCACTTCATTAGTTCCACGTGACAACTTAAGCATGGGGAAGAATAGCTGTCAAGTTTGATGTGTCTTCAAGGCCATTCTCAAGAAAAAAGAGAAAAAGTGAACATATGTGACATGCCTTGGAAGATGTTTGCCACTCAAATGGCCAAACATGGCTCTGCTGTTAACATATGATCTTTTTTTTTTTTTTTGTTAATCTTTTTTTTAAATTATTATTATTTTTATTCAGGAGAAGAAAAAGAGATGAAGACAGACACGACATTAACAAAATGAAGGGCTTTACCCTTCTATCTGAAGGCATTGATGAGATGGTGGGCATTGTGTACAAACCAAAAACCAAAGAGACCAGAGAAACATATGAAGTGTTACTGAGCTTCATCCATGCTGCTTTGGGAGATCAGGTCAGCGAACGCCACAACTGCTTTCTTGAAATATTCTGTTTCTGTTACATCTTGCGTGTTTTACTCACTATCTCATTACATTTTTACAGCCGCGTGATATTCTCTGTGGAGCAGCTGATGAAGTTCTGGCTGTGCTCAAGAATGACAAAATGAGGGACAAAGAGAGGCGACGGGAAGTAGAGCAGCTTCTCGGACCTGCTGATGACACGCGCTACCACGTCTTAGTCAATCTGGGCAAAAAGATCACAGACTACGGGGGGGACAAAGACTTGCAGAATATGGGTAAGCACGTTCAAAGTAACTGTGAAATGAAAACTGTACAAGATCCATCAGTTTTCCCTAAAAATATTCATTATGTGCGGTATTTTCTATCCACAGATGACAACATTGACGAGACATATGGTGTCAATGTTCAGTTTGAATCTGATGAGGAGGTGAGGCTTGCGGCTCTTAAGATTTACAGCTGAGCACATTGATGAGTTTGTGTCACTGACTTTTCCTGTCTTAACATACAGGAAGTTGATGAAGACCAGTATGGCGAGGTACGAGATGAACACTCAGATGAAGACAGTGAAGGAGTGGAGGCAGCTGTGGATTCCACTCTCTCAGCTAATGTAAGTTTCCATTAATGGCATTACTGTATTAAGCCCATGTTTGTATTTAGTCTTTGTGAGATATTGCAACTATGCTGCACAGTAACTAATAAATTACCTTTCACTTAGCTCGGTGGTGCGGGTGACGTGATGACAGTGAAGAAGAAAGATTTACATCCTCGAGACATCGACGCCTTTTGGCTCCAGCGTCAGCTCAGCCGGTTCTACGATGACGCCATTGTCTCACAAAAAAAGGCAGATGAGGTCTTAGAAATCCTCAAGGTAGGTTTGTGACGTTCCCTGTGCTTTTGTTTGTTTAGAGCAGGTAAGTTTGTATTTGTCAACATCATTCTTTCGTCTCTTATTTTACAGACCGCCAGTGACGACAGAGAATGTGAAAACCAGCTGGTGTTGCTGCTCGGCTTCAACACCTTTGATTTCATTAAAATCCTGCGTCAGCATCGTCGCATGAGTAAGTCTGCTTTGTTGAGTGAAACTGTTACAGAGCTAATGTCTTTGAAAATGTACTGATTTCTTTCTCTTCCCCCTTGACACACAGTCCAGTACTGTACCATGCTGGCAAGTGCTCAGAGTGAGGCAGAAAAGGAGCGCATCATAGGAAAGATGGAGTCTGATCAGGAGCTATCAAAGATTCTCTACCAGCTGCAAGAGACGGAGAAGGAGGATATTATTCGAGTAAGGAGGCTTGATTGTGAGATTATGTGAACTCTTTGTGAGTCTCAGTTTGTCACATTATTTATTTTTGTGTCCTTTAGGAAGAGCGGTCTCGCAGAGAGAGAGTGAGGAAGTCCCGTGTTGATGACTTGGAAGCAATGGACATAGACCATGGAGAGGTATATAACACTTTCAGTATATTAAGTACAAATCATCCTGTCAGGAACATTACTTGTTGTCAGTTTTCTTTTAGACATTTCTAAACGGCATAGGAAAATTGTCCTTTCTGTCCTACAGTCAGTGGCCCCTCGACAGCTGCTAGACCTTGACGACCTGACTTTCAGTCAGGGGAGCCATTTCATGGCCAACAAGCGTTGCCAGCTGCCAGATGGCTCTTTTCGTAAACAGCGCAAGGGCTATGAAGAAGTCCACGTACCTGCCCTCAAACCTAAACCCTTTGCTGAAGATGAGGTTTGTCAGTTATGTTTCTTCATGGGAGCATTTTAATTGTCCAACTGAGCAGCAGCTGAGGAAAAATAATAGTAATAAGTAGCATATAACTGTGTTAGGATCCTACAGTCAGCACTGTTTTTGTGTCATCAGGTACTTGTTCCCATTGAGAAGTTGCCCAAGTATGCCCAGGCTGGATTTGAAGGCTTTAAAACCCTGAATCGCATTCAGAGCAAGCTGTTCAAGACCACCATGGAGACAGATGAGAACCTGCTAGTCTGTGCTCCAACGGTGAGCACGCTTTGTTAAAGCCAAAAGTGTGTCAGTACTTTGCCCCAGCTGGATTTTGTCTAATGAGTTTGTGTTGTGCACACAGGGAGCCGGTAAGACCAATGTCGCCCTGATGGCAATGCTGAGAGAAATTGGAAAGCACATCAACATTGATGGAACAATTAATGTGGACGACTTCAAAATCATCTACATAGCCCCCATGCGCTCTCTAGTACAGGAGATGGTGGGAAGTTTTAGTAAGGTGAGCCTTGTCTGTCCTGCGCGGCTTTCTTTGCATACTTGACCATCATCAGGGAGCACAAACCTGAAAACCTTTTCCATCCTTTTCCCAGCGTTTGGCAAGTTATGGCATCATAGTGTCCGAGCTGACGGGAGACCACCAGCTCTGTAAAGAGGAGATTAATGCCACTCAGATCATTGTCTGCACTCCAGAGAAATGGGACATCATCACTCGTAAAGGTGGTGAACGTACCTACACCCAGCTAGTGCGCCTCATTATCATAGTAAGTGAACAGTTTTGTCACTAAAAAGAGCAAATGTGCTAGTTGACTTGACTTTTAATGATGAACAATTTAATGTGGGTGTTCAGGATGAAATCCATCTGCTGCACGATGACCGTGGACCTGTGCTGGAATCTTTGGTGGCGAGGACCATCCGCAACGTGGAGCTGACCCAGGAGGATGTGCGTCTGCTGGGCCTCAGCGCCACACTGCCAAACTATGAAGACGTGGCTACCTGCCTGCGTGTCGATCCTGCCAAAGGGCTCTTCTACTTTGACAACAGGTGTGGTGCTTAAGCAAAAAAAAAGTTTTTATGATGATTTCTATGAACAGCTGTTTGTTTTCTCTTCCTTATTGCTTATTACTGTACCGCTTTTCTCTATAGTTTCCGTCCCGTGCCCCTGGAGCAGACTTATGTTGGTATCACCGAGAAGAAGGCCATCAAGCGTTTCCAGATCATGAATGAGATTGTCTATGAAAAGATAATGGAGCATGCTGGAAAGAACCAAGTGAGTCCTGTTTGACTTGTTCTTCCAAAGTGATATAATTCGGTGACCTGAATTAGCCAAGCGTCATCTCAGATGTGTCTGCTAAAATATGTTTTACTGCCAACTGAGCTTTGTAAATGCTACTGACCTCATTTTAATTAGACACCTCTTTATTTTTTTCCTATTCATTTATTTATTTTTGCTGGATAAGCACAAACTTAGATTTTTGAAACCGGGGACTCCTAACACTGTCTTCTCAGTCACAGTCTGCACTTCGCCTCTATCGTATAAACCTCTTCTGCAAGAAAACCACAACTCCTGTTTTTGTTTTTTATCATTTTTGCCCTCCAGTGAAAAACAAGACATTTGACATTGTGCTGCTTTCATTGTTGTTACTATGTGGCTTATGTTATAAATTGATCCCACACTCATGTTTCCATATCCATGCATTTTACATCTGCCCTAAAAAGCGACAGTTCACTCACTGTTAAGTGATCAGTATATCAAGATAAAGGAAAGAGGTGAAGCCCAACAAAATATCAAGAGGAAGTAGATTTCCATAGATAAACCTGCAGGTTACTACTCTCTGTAACTCTCCTCTCTGGCTCCCAGAGGTGGAGGGTCGAGGTCCCTCTAAACCCGGGCCTCCTTTCAGCCCTGTGTCCACACAGACCTTTCCAGTGTGTAGGTGCTCTTGTGTGTTTACACACAGGGAACTCACAGGTTTTGAATGCAACTTCTTACTTCAGTGTTGTTTCTCTAAAAAATCTACAGCACTGCGTTACCAAATCTGAAAGCCTTACTTTTTTCCTCCCATCAGGTTCTAGTGTTTGTCCATTCCAGGAAGGAGACAGGGAAAACTGCCAGGGCCATAAGGGACATGTGCCTGGAGAAGGACACTCTGGGTCTTTTCCTCCGAGAGGGTTCTGCATCTACTGAAGTGTTGAGAACTGAGGCGGAGCAGTGCAAGGTGAGCAAATGTCATTAACTGGAAACGTTTTTTTAAAACTCTTGTGTGGTAAATGCTTTTAATACCAGAACTGAGTGCTAAATTTAACCTTCTTATGCAGAACCTAGAGCTGAAGGATTTGCTCCCATACGGCTTTGCAATCCACCACGCTGGTATGACCAGAGTCGACCGTACGCTGGTGGAGGATTTGTTTGCCGATCGACATATCCAGGTTCTGGTGTCTACAGCTACTTTGGCTTGGGGTGTCAATCTGCCTGCACATACTGTCATCATCAAAGGGACCCAAGTGTACAGCCCAGAGAAAGGCAGATGGACTGAACTGGGTGCCCTGGACATTTTACAGGTCAGCCCATCCTTTCTTGTTATCAAACATAGTAACGGCTGCTTTAGTTTGCAGCTTCACTAACTCTATTTATCGAAAATGTGTTTGATTCCAGATGCTTGGTCGAGCTGGCCGTCCTCAGTATGACACCAAAGGAGAGGGAATCCTGATCACGTCTCACGGAGAGCTGCAGTATTATCTGTCCCTGCTGAACCAGCAGCTGCCCATTGAGAGTCAGATGGTGGGCAAACTGGCTGACATGCTCAATGCAGAGATAGTACTGGGAAATGTGCAGAATGTAAAGGTGAGTGTCCTGAAATGTACATGTAGCTATTTAAGACAGAAGGATCTAATTTTCCTCATTGCTTTAAGTTTCAATTTCTCAAATTTGTTATTAGGATGCTGTGAACTGGCTTGGCTACACGTATCTCTATGTGCGCATGCTTCGCAACCCCACCCTGTATGGTGTTTCTCACGACGACCGGAGTACAGACCCCCTGCTGGAGAGGCGCAGGATGGACTTGGTGCACACAGCAGCCAACATCCTGGACAAGAACAGTCTCATCAAATATGACAAGAGGACCGGCAGCTTCCAGGTATGCACATCTCAGCTGAGTGTTGGTCGTTTTATTCTTGGTTGTAGATATACTGATTAGAAGCTTCACTTTTTTGTCTCTTCACCCAAAGGTTACAGACCTGGGCCGCATTGCCAGTCACTTCTACATCACCCACGACTCAATCCAAACCTACAACCAGCTGCTGAAACCGACGCTCAGCGAGATCGAACTCTTCCGAGTGTTCTCACTGTCCTCAGAGTTCAGGAACATCACAGTGAGAGAGGTATGCTGACCCCCCACACAGCAACGATGGTTTAAATATTAGATCTAAAATGAAGAAAAGCAACATACAGCTTTATCTTGTAGGAAGAAAAACTGGAGCTTCAAAAGTTACTGGAAAGAGTTCCTATCCCTGTGAAGGAAAGCATTGAGGAGCCCAGTGCGAAGGTAAAGACAACCAGTGATGGTGTTTATGAAACGCAAAATATGATCTGCTTGGTTTCCAGAAAATGCACACTGTGCTTTTATAAAGAGAAACATTACTTAACATTTGGAGTGGTTTGCAAATTGCAGTAAATAATATTTCGTGTGCTTTGTGTTCTCATTTCAGATCAACGTGCTGCTCCAGGCATACATCTCTCAGCTGAAGCTCGAAGGCTTTGCTCTCATGGCTGATATGGTGTATGTAACACAGGTACAGAAACGGCGTACTTCCGTTATTGATTTACTTTTCCATGTTTCCCTATATGCTTATTTAAATTTTTTATTTCATTTTAGCTTGAAGGAAAAGTCCCAGGCTTGATATAATTCATAGAAATTTCCTTGTATATTCTTCCTGCAGAGTGCTGGGCGATTGATGCGGGCCATATTTGAGATTGTGCTAAGCAGAGGCTGGGCTCAGCTCACAGACAAGACCTTGAATCTCTGCAAGATGATCGATAAGAGAATGTAAGCTCTTTCTTCACTCCTAGATTAACACTGCCTTTGCTTGGTCAAAGCTACAGGCATCTGATACTCTGTCCTCTGTGCAGGTGGCAGTCCATGTCTCCTCTGCGTCAGTTCAAGAAGCTGC
The DNA here is from genome assembly GCF_057382185.1 of Mchenga conophoros. NCBI lineage: Eukaryota > Metazoa > Chordata > Actinopteri > Cichliformes > Cichlidae > Mchenga > Mchenga conophoros. Next base: position 14,360,393 of record NC_140537.1, read on the forward strand.
CAGAGGAAGTGATCAAGAAGATTGAGAAGAAAAACTTCCCATTTGAGCGACTCTACGACCTGAACCACAACGAGATTGGTGAGTTTCCTTCCTCTGTGTTACGGTTTCTGAATTTTTTCCTCAGCCTGGAGAGTAATTAAAAACCTCCTGGATGTTTGGTTTCTAGGTGAACTGATCCGAATGCCAAAGATGGGGAAGACTATTCACAAATATGTCCACCAGTTCCCCAAGCTGGACTTGGCCGTTCATGTGCAGCCCATCACTCGCTCCACACTCAAAGTGGAGCTTACAGTCACACCCGACTTCCAGTGGGATGACAAGGTCAGGACTTAGATCTATAATGGGATGCTAATCAGACAGTTTTTCCAATACTGTTGTACTCCGGGGGGGGGGGCAAAATCAGGGTATTGGTCCCAGTATGTTGACTGCACCCTTAATCCCTGAAAAAAATGATCAGCCCAGAGAACACACTGAACTCTCTTTTTTCTATACTCCTGACTTACTTTCGTTTTCCTGTTTAGATTCACGGGTCGTCTGAGGCTTTCTGGATCCTTGTTGAGGACGTGGACAGTGAGGTCATCCTCCACCATGAGTATTTCCTCCTCAAAGCCAAGTACGCCCAGGACGAGCATCTTGTGACTTTCTTTGTCCCGGTGTTCGAGCCTCTTCCACCGCAGTACTTCATCCGTGTGGTCTCAGACCGCTGGCTGTGTAAGTGCTTTGATTAAAAAGTGTCATAGCTTCACATCACAATCATGTCAGCATTTTAATTCATGTTTGTTTCTTTTGTTTTTCCCCAAGCCTGCGAGACTCAACTCCCAGTATCTTTCCGTCACCTTATCCTACCAGAGAAGTACCCCCCACCCACTGAGCTGCTGGACCTGCAGCCTCTTCCTGTCACTGCCCTCAGGAACTCTGCCTTTGAGGCGCTCTACCAGAACAAGTTCCCCTTCTTCAACCCCATTCAGACACAAGGTAGAGACTACATGCTGTTCTCCTTAATCCAATTTCATCGTCATTTAAAAGTTGCTTCCCCGTTAGGAACAGTGGTCTGTTTTCACAAAATTTTCTTCACTCATTTTTTTTACTTTTACTCCCGCAGTCTTCAATGCTGTGTACAACAGTGATGATAACGTGTTTGTGGGAGCTCCCACCGGCAGTGGAAAGACCATCTGTGCAGAGTTTGCCATTCTGAGAATGCTGCTGCACAATGCAGAAGGTCGCTGTGTCTACATCACCCCAATGGAAGCACTGGCTGAACAGGTCTGAATTAAATTAGATTTTGGAGCGCACCTATGAAAACTGGCAAACTGTTTTTCTTCCAGCTTGATTCTGTTAGATCTAAAACTGACATGAGTGTGGTTATCCTTGTCTCAGGTGTTTATTGACTGGCACCAGAAGTTCCAGGACATCCTGGACAAGAAAGTTGTGTTGCTGACAGGAGAGACTAGTACTGATCTGAAGCTCCTGGGAAAAGGTGACATTATTATCAGTACCCCTGATAAATGGGACATCCTGTCTCGTCGTTGGAAGCAGAGGAAGAACGTCCAGAACGTCAGCCTTTTCATTGTGGATGAGACGCACCTTATCGGAGGCGAAAATGGAGTAAGAACAGAATACGACTTGCTGCTGTGTGTGTGTGTGTGTGTGTGTGTGTGTGTGTGTGTTGTGTTGTGTTGTGTTAATGGATTTTGTTTCTTGTCATCAGCCTGTGTTGGAGGTCATCTGCTCCAGGATGAGATACATCTCTTCCCAGATTGAGCGTCCCATCCGTATCGTGGCCCTCAGCTCATCTTTGTCCAACGCCAAAGATGTGGCCCACTGGCTGGGCTGCAGCACCACAGCCACATTCAACTTCCATCCCAATGTCAGACCCGTGCCTCTGGAGCTGCACATCCAGGTCTGTAAACAGCATGTTAGTCAACAAAAAGAGAAATGTATTTCTTAAATTGATCAGTGCTCACAGCCAAGAAAGTACCTGTCAGGTTTCTGATTGGCTGTCAATCTTTTACTGTTTTTCTAGGGTTTCAATGTGAGTCATACTCAGACTCGCCTGCTGTCCATGGCGAAGCCGGTCTATCACGCCATCATGAAGCACTCTCCCTCGAAGCCAGCCGTGGTTTTCGTCCCATCCCGCAGGCAGACTCGCCTCACAGCGATTGACATTCTCACTTTCTGTGCTGCTGATGTGGTTCCTCAGAGGTCAGTCAGCACGTCGAGATTTTCACCTTAGACAAATTCATGGAAATGATGCCAGCATCACATCTTCACACTGTGGTCAAAGAGTAAATGTCTGTCTCTGCAGGTTCCTGCATTGTGCTGAGAAAGACCTGGCTCCATTCCTGGAGAAAATAAATGATTCTACTCTGAAAGAGACTCTGGCCAACGGCGTGGGATACTTGCACGAGGGCCTCTCTGCAACTGAACGCAGAATAGTGGAGCAGCTCTTCAACTCAGGTATGACTCACTTCTGCTGCACTTTGTGCTGGACAGGTAGGTGGTTTTTAGAAAAGGGGAAAAAACAAAATTGAGACTAATTTTTTATTCATTTTTTCCTTCTCTTCTTCTGCTTTGACAGGTGCTGTTCAGGTCGTCGTGTCCTCTCGTTCACTGTGCTGGGGCATCAACATCTCAGCACACCTTGTCATCGTCATGGACACCCAGTACTACAATGGCAAAATTCACGCGTAAGGCATCTTCTGTTTATACTGGCTTTTTTTTTGTTATATGAAACATATTTAATGAAGGTTAGTATGTACTCTGCTGGTGATATTGACTTTTTGCTTTCTTCTATCAGATATGTGGATTATCCCATATATGATGTCCTCCAGATGGTGGGCAAGGCAAACAGGCCAATGCTGGATGATGAGGGGCGCTGTGTAATCATGTGTCAAGGCTCTAAGAAGGTAGACAGACCTCAGTCACTTCTGGCTTTGAAACAATGACTGTACAACAGAACAAACCACTTTGTTTTTTCTTGATAGGATTTCTTCAAGAAGTTCCTGTACGAGCCGCTGCCGGTGGAGTCTCACTTGGATCATTGTCTCCACGACCATTTCAATGCTGAGATCGTCACCAAGACAATAGAGAACAAGCAGGATGCTGTCGACTACCTGACATGGACATTCCTTTACCGCCGTATGACCCAGAACCCCAACTACTACAACCTGCAAGGTGAGTCCCGTCCTTCAAAGGGAATAACCGACTTATACTTCGGATGTTGGGACCATGTTGAGCTGTGGCTTCTGTCCTCCTGACAGGCATGTCACATCGCCACCTGTCTGACCACCTGTCTGAGCTGGTGGAGAACACATTACACGACCTGGAGCAGTCCAAGTGCATCAGCATCGAGGATGAGCTGGATGTAGCACCACTCAATTTGGGCATGATTGCTGCCTACTATTACATCAACTACACCACCATCGGTTTGTGCTTGCACTTCCTGGATTTTTTGTATTTGTGTCATCATTCCTTCACGTATGTGTTCAACTCAAGCCTAACTGTGGTGCTTTGCTCTTGTGTCGTACAGAGCTCTTCAGCATGTCACTGAACGCCAAGACAAAGATCCGCGGCTTAATTGAGATCATCTCCAATGCTGCCGAGTATAAGAACATTCCCATCAGACACCACGAGGATGCACTTCTCCGACAGGTAAAGAAAGTGACGAGACTCAAAGAGAGCAGCATTAACACATCTGCAAAAAGACACCAAGATGAAATAACACACTTTTATGTGCTCTTTGCATTTCAGCTTGCACAGAAAGTGCCCCACAAGCTGAACAACCCGAAGTTCAATGACCCCCACGTGAAGACTAACCTGCTGCTGCAAGCCCATCTCTCCAGGATGCAGCTGAGCGCTGAGCTCCAGTCAGACACCGAGGAGATCCTCAGCAAGGTCCAGTTTTTTCTCTGTAAAGCCTAACAGTTATGTTTCTGGATTTTTATCCATCTATATGTTTTTGAACAAGCTATTACTTGCACAAAAAGCACACATATAAACAAAATGTGTCTTAAAAAGAATGAACAAAATCGCCAGACCAGTTACACACATCCAAAAAGACAACAAACAAACAAGGAAATGAGCAAGCTTCCATATTTGATACATAGGAAAGAAATTGCTGCCAGGTTTCAAAAAACAGTTAGGCTGATGTTTTAGTAAAACAGTTGTAAAACATACATGATGTCCTAAATCCACTGTACATGTGATGGAGGTGAGGAGTCCTCTTACTGTAGGATGAGCCTTCTTATCACATGAACAAAAGACGGCTTGTACCCTGTTCAGATTCACATTTCAAGGGCTTACACCAAAACATTGCTGTAATAGATTTTAGAAAGCATTTAAAAATTAGACAGGTAAATTTGTTAATTTTGGATTTGACTGAAATATATGACAAAGGCCCAAAAAGACTTTAGAATGATCCCATAGGGAGTGGGTTAGATCATGAGATCACTGTAAATCAGTGATTCCCAAAGTGAGTGCCGTGAGTGAAATTCAGTTTTAATTCATTTCAATTTTACTTACATAAACGCCAAATCACAACAGCAGTCGCCTCAAGATGCTTTATATTGGAAGGTATATTTGTACACTTAAAGAATATGTGTGTGTGTGTTGTCTTTTTTGTAGGCTGTCCGACTGATTCAGGCGTGCGTTGATGTGCTGTCCAGCAACGGTTGGCTGAGTCCTGCACTGGCTGCTATGGAGCTGGCTCAGATGGTCACTCAGGCCATGTGGTCCAAGGACTCGTACCTCAAACAGCTGCCATTCTTCACCTCTGAGCACATCAAGCGCTGCACAGAAAAGGTAAAATGATCCTAGGAAAGTCTGACTCTCACTTTAGTGTAGATGAATCTCATGCTGATTGAACGTGCTTCCGTTTCCTTTGCTCATAAGGGAGTGGAGAGCATCTTTGACATAATGGAAATGGAGGATGAAGACAGAAGCGCGTTGCTGCAGCTCTCGGATGCCCAGATGGCCGACGTGGCTCGCTTCTGTAACCGCTACCCCAACATCGAGCTGTCGTACGAAGTGGCAGAGAAGGACAGTGTCAAGAGGTACGTGTACAGTCTGGCAGCAGCACTTTTCGCTGCGTTTCCTGGAAATGAAAAATTACATTACAAAATTGCACAGATGGGTGGGAAATTGATCTCTTTCCATATTTATTCACAGTGGCAGTCCAGTTCTGGTTCAGGTTCAGCTGGAGAGAGAGGAGGAGGTAACGGGTCCAGTCATTGCACCGCTCTTTCCCCAGGTTAGTACTTTTCAAACATCTTCATGACGTATATATTTCTTTAATTTTCACCTTAATGACCAACTCTTGTGGAAATACTTGTCATTGTTATAGAAACGTGAGGAGGGCTGGTGGGTGGTGATCGGAGACCCCAAGTCTAACAGCCTGATCTCTATCAAGAGGCTGACTCTTCAGCAGAAAGCAAAGGTCAGTGAGTCATCTTGTAATAGCCAGAAATTATGTTTTAACCACCAGAGGCCTCACTTAGTTTATGTCCCTCCACCGCAGGTCAAGCTGGACTTTGTTGCCCCAGCGATGGGCATCCACAACTACACCTTGTACTTCATGAGTGACGCATATATGGGCTGTGACCAGGAGTACAAGTTCAGCATAGATGTAAAGGAGGCTGACAGTGATGGAGACAGCGACTCGGACTAATCAGAGACTTGATTATTTTCTTCAGCGGTTCTCTGATAGATTGGGATCAGTAGTTTTCTTTTTTTGCTGTAGATATCCAACCTGATTGACATTTCTTTACTTTGACTCTGCCATTACCATCTCTGCTCTTGTGAAAATAATGTTTGTTTTCAGTTGCTTCTTAGTTAAGTCCTCTAAATGATGCCAGTCCAAGAATATAGTGTACAGGATCTGTTTGTCCACATGTAGTACAGATACATGGCTACCCAAGCCCCAGTCTGTTTTCAGTATAAGAAGTTTAACACTTTGTACTTTTGTGTCAGTTTTGGGATCTGACAAAAATGTAATTGGCCATTGTGGATTAAAGAAACACATAAATCCTGGGGATGGTGCATCCTTAAACCAGGTAGGGTGTTTAAAAACAACTGTCTGGTTATATTTTGGATTGAAATCATTTTATTATGAAATTTAATCCTTGGACTGGTTGAAGTGTTTTACTATGATGTGCTGTCTGAAATGCTTTTGCAATAAAAAGGAGAGGAAACATTTTTCACTTTATTTTATAGTTAAACATGTTATTTCTATTAATTCTCAGTGGCGCTGCTACTCAAAGCACATGAAGCAGTATTCTCAGCATGGACACAGATGAGCGCTGATGTCAAGCAGAATCCTGATGAGCTATAAAATAATGATCTGTGGTGAATGCCGCAGAAAGTTCCCAATTTAACACACAACTATGCACTCCAGGGATGTTCATTCCTCTTCTTGGAACTTCCAAATGGCGATTTCTCCGTTATCGCTGCACGAAGCCAGGAATCCCGCCTCCTTTGGGTTCCAGGACACACAGTTAACATCTTGGTTGTGAGCTCTGGCCACCTGAGCAGCCAGTGAGAATACCGGCTCCTCGGGATTGGCCGTCTCATCCTCCTTGAAAACTCGCACTGCGTCATCACCAGAGGCAGTTGCTAAAGCGCCAGTCAGCCGACACCTGCAGAAAGATTTGGGTTCACTGTGACGTCTAACAATGACAAATGCACATGGAGACCACATCTTTGGGATTTCTGGTGATCAATTAACCTCCACTTTATGTTTGCGCATAATTTCTGGACACAGAGCAACATATATTCCTCAAATGTAACCATACTGCATTGTTATGGAGAAATTACAAGTTGTGGAACAATTACCCCGTTGCTATTGCAAGTTGATCTTAAATGTGACGACCAGACTAAAGGTCAGTAAATTCAAGAACACATTCAGCTGAATTCTGTTTTCTTACACCCACCAATTCAAGTGCATAATCCTAACTACAGTTTTTGCCTCAAAAACTGCCATTAATCTGTAGCTACTGTACACAGATAGCAAAAGTTGGATCCATCCAAGTCTTTTTCTTATCTGGGTATGCTGCTGATTGTCAGGTGAGATGTGTGCTAATTTTTGTCTTATTGCACCCATCTGCTGGTAGCCCGCGTTTGTGAAAGGTTATAAAACATGTATGATCCTTTATATCTTTAGTCTGAAGGTGAAAACACAAATTGCCTCCACACCACATGAATGCCCCGTCCTTTAGCATACTATACATCTAGTTGAGAAGTTTATGAGAATGCATCAATTCGTTGGAAGATGTAATTACACACTAATAAATGTATATTTATCAGCACAATGGGGATTTTTTTTTCCATTAAATGACTTCAAACAATGACTGATTGCACCTTTAATGATTGACTGAAGCATTCCTACAAGAGTCTATTACAAATTTGTCTTACCAGGAGACATCATACACCGCTCGTCCATGGTACCCAGACAGAGTGCAAACACACTTCCACGACAAATCTTAAACAGGAGACCAGAAAAAACATACACATTACTGTCGATATTTTTATTACCACATTGATTTATGATAAAACTAATGCTGACTCACCCTGTCCACTTTCAGCTGGATACTCTCTCCAGATCTTCACAGTGCGGTCATCGCTGCACGAAGCCAGCCTCTGACCATCTGCATCAAAACACAAACTCCACACTGTGGACGTGTGTCCCTGTAAGGTGGCCCGGCACTCCCAGTCATCATCCTCTTCTTTGTAAAGGCAAATGTTGTTGTCATAGCTGGCTGAGGCCAGGAGCTGTACAATCACACGGTGAGTGCAGGGTCACGTGGTGTTACAACAGGAGATGGAAAAAAAAAACATTCATGTGGACAGATCCGAATGAGACCTACCTCCTGGGTCGGGTGCCAGACAACGTGCTTGACATCTTGCGTGTGAGAGTTCACAACTGTAACACATTCATACTCGTCTTCTTCATCCACTGCAGAGCAGGAAGAGACATGGTCAAGTTTAGAAACAGGCAATGGTGCAGATCAGTATGTGCAATTTAGGCGCTCTTTAACACAAACCTTCCCAAACCCAGACGCTCTTGTCTCGGCTACATGTGGCTAGAAGATTCCCTGAAGGGGCCCACGCCACGCACTTGACCTCGTTTTCGTGTCCTTCCAGCACAGTCAAACTCTAGGAGACAAAGCGTGGGTAACAATCTGCAGAGATGCAGCATTTCTAAGGCATGCCATTTAACACACTGAACAGGAGACCTGTCATCTGACCTCAAAGTCATCGTTCTTCTTTTTCCAGATGCAAGTGGTAGCATCAAAGCTGGCAGAGGCCAGATAATTCCCACATGGAGACCAAGCCACTTTCCTCACAGTGCGCTGGTGTCCATCCTGCAACACGTTCTTACATATCCAGGAGTCACCTGAAAAATGAGAGCCAGGTAGAGGGGTGAAGGATGTCAACTACTGTACTATAATGCTTATGCGACTGAGGCTGGGGGTGTCTGTGGTTCAGTTCACGGAGAGCTCACCTTCTTTCCCCCATATCCGGATGGTCTTGTCGCCCCCACATGAGGCCAGAAGCGTCCCGTTGGGGCTCCAGCTGACGAACCAGCAGCGGGAGTCCGGGTGTGCGCTCAACCTCTGAACCAGGGACAGAGCCTCCTTCATGGTCGAATTGGGGAAATACTTCCGAGTCGTTGTCACTGACACTTAGCCGAGAAACGAGACAGGAAATGGCCCGAAACACCAAAAGCAGACAGAGAGCAGCAGCAGCACTACGTAAACCCTAAACCACAGTCAACACCCAGGGCACGGATACAAAGAATTGCCGTATCTGCGCTAAACACAGCCTGTAACTAGCACCAAACAACAAAGTGCATAAGTTCACAACATCAGCGGTGACCAAAATGCCGCCATCTTTGCTTATATAGTCCCCGCGCTGCATTGTGGGTTGCAGTTTCGTGGTCTTTTTTTTTTTTTTTTTTTTTTTTACCGTCGGCAAATTTCACGTAAAAAACAATTACGTGAAATTTACGGTGCTTTATTTTATGTTGTATTTTATTGTATGTATTCTATTGATCTGAGGTTTTATCTTGTTTGTTCTTACCTAGCTTGCAAAGCACTTTGGTCAGACTTGTTTCTTTTAATTGTGCTATACATTTTTTGTCATCTCTTTTTATGATTTCCTATGAACTATTCACGCGAGCACGTTTATTTTGTTAATGTACAATGAGTGAGTTTAATAAAATAAAGACGAGAATTTTGTTATTGTATGATGACTTTCACTCCCATAGAAGGAGTCGCCAGTAGGTGGGAGTACTGACTTTCACAGCTATCGAGACCGCGAAGAAGAAGAATGGTATGAACAAGGAAGTCAAGTGTTTTCGAGGAAGCCAGCGGACGTTTCCTTTTGTTTTGTCTTTGTTTTTTGTGTACCAAATCGATCGTTAATTTATTAGTGTTGTTAGCTATATTACTTTATAGACGTATGACTGTCGTGTCGGTCGCTGTTAAAGTTATTTTTTGTAACAAAGAAAAACTTGACGAAATTTTACGTTTACGAGAAGTTAGCTTTTCAGGCTAACAACAGAGCTAGCAGGCCTGAACGCCATCTGTCCATTGTGTTGCCGTCAGTCAGACACCTGCACTGCTTTTGATTAAACAGCTAGTTTTATGGTCTATTTTAATTTGGAAACTGAGTGAACAAAGGAGCCGAGCCGCTGTCATCAGTCCAGAATTAGCTTTACCGGTTGTCGGTTTTGTGGCTTACTTGCTCGTTACTAGCGCAGTGCTGTCAGGTACACTGACAATAAAGGGAAAGCAACACTATACAATAGAGGACGAGGAAATCGGATTAGGATGTATGCCCCGCCGGGTTCTACTGTCCCTGGAGGCCGAAGGAGGAGAGGGGGCACCTCGTTGCCCAAGCAGCCGGAGCGGAGCCTTGTGTCGGCTCTTCCCGGAGCTCTGTCCATTACAGCGCTTTGTACAGCTCTGGCTGAGCCGGCTTGGCTCCGCGTCCACGGAGGAACCTGTCCGAGACAAGAGCTGGGGGTGTCAGATGTCCTGGGATACATCGACCCCAAGCTTCTGGATGGTGAGGCCCACACACAAGCTCCGTTAAAAACCCACAGTAGCAATTAATCCCAGAGCTCACGTGTAATGTTCTGTGATGTGGCCGTCTGTTCCCATCAGATTACTGCGTGAACCCGCAGACCATCTTGCTGCTGAGAGTAATCGCTGGCTTTTGTTTCCTGGGAATCCTCTGCAGTCTGACTGCTTTTCTCTTGGATGTGTTTGGTCCCAAGCACCCTGCCCTGAAAATAACCCGCAGATATGCTTTTGCACATATTCTCACAGGTAATAATCTTTTTTCCCCTCATGCTGTCTAGAAAAAGACAGACAATGTGTAAATTCAATGGTTTGTAACCGTTTCTTTCTGTCTCCCACCAGTGCTGCAGTGTGCCACAGTCATAGGTTTTTGCTACTGGGCCTCAGAGCTGATCTTGTCCCTACAGCAGCAGCACAAAAAGTACCACGGCTCTCTCATATACGTCACTTTTGCTATCAGCTTCTACCTGGTGGCGGGCGCGGGCGGAGCATCCATCCTCGCCACAGCTGCAAATCTCCTTCGTCACTACCCCACTGAGGAGGAAGAGCAGGCTTTAGAGCTGCTCTCGGAGATGGAGGACAGCAGTGAAACATTTCCTGCCGATTATGACATTGCCAATCAATTTCAACCGCCACCCGCATACACACCCTAATGCCACCAGACTCGCCTTGCTAACACCTTTCTCTCTCAGCACAGCTACTTAGCTTGATGGGCAAAGCCCCGCTCTTTATCAAATGGATATCTTTGCAAAAATACTGAGTGAACACAGCGTGTCAGTGCGCAGGTTCCTTGAATGACGGTGCTTGGGTGCATGAAAGCTTTCTTTAGTGGTGACAGAAATGTAGAAGCTAATTCTTACTTTCACCACTGGAGTTGTTGGTGAATTGCATGTAAATGGCTTTTAGGGATTTGGTTCTTACATGTAAAGAAAACTAAACTTGCTGGAAGTGCTCAACACGGCTCATGACAATTAATTGATGGAACAACCAGAGCTGGATTGTTTTTGTAGGATTTAGTTGAATGAGCGCTGTCGGCAGTTGTTTTGCTTTTGACCGGATGTGAGTGGAGCTTTGTTTGCGTTATGGTTTTAGTTTGACGTGCTTGCCATTTGTGTGAATTTCATTTTACCGACACCTTACAGATGCAGAAATACACTGACGAGATTCTTTGAACATCTTTATTTTATATAAGATATCAAATTGGACCTCATTTATTGTCTGTGCTGTCTTTTTGTAGTTTTTGCTTTGTTCTTCTTTTCACTAGTTAAGTCTTCGTTGTTCCCTTCTGTACTTGACATAAGAAAACTGTCAGAAATTGTGAGCCAGGTCTTTGGTGTTTTAAAACGAATCAGTGTGTGTGTGTGTGTGTGTGTGTGTGTGTGTGTGTGTGTGTGTGTGTCTTCGCGCCGCGTGTAAGAGAGAGTGAGTGAGTGTGTGTGGCAATTGAGAGAAAGTGAGAAACATGTTTGTATTATTTCACAGTAAGGGTGACATTTAGTTTAAAAAACACCTCACAGCATCAGAAGTTGTTCATTATATTTCTTGTGTTTGCTTTTGAAGAAAAAAAAAAAATTATTTGCACTTTGTGATTCCCACATGTGACCGTTTCAGTATGCATTTCCAGTGCATGAGTTCATTTGTGTGAAGACTTTAAACTTTGAGTCACAATCTCAACAAGAACATCTCCCACAGACAGAGGCTTGGACTTGTGACTGATGTTGTGATTCTTGTTGGTTGTGTATTGTTCTGTTGATTCCATAATTTTCTGCATTTGTCCCTCAAACTGTCACTATAACCCCCCTCCCTTCCTCAATTTGTAAATAATGATCATTTATACATTTAAAAAAGAAGTGATCATAATAAAGGAAACCTCATACTTTTGCCTCTCGCTCGTCATCTGTGAATTAACATTGTTTTAATGGGATTTCAGCAAATGCAGTCTGAAGGATCTGCATTGATCTAACAGTGTTGTGACTTTAACGTTCACGTCTGCCTGGGGTATTTCTGGTCTCGTAGTCTAGAGACTGTAGACACAACATGGCATTAAAGAGAGTAAGAGTCTTAAGGTCTAATGGACTTTAGAGGGCGTATGGTACGCCTTTTACTGTGAAGAGTTCAGAAGTATGAAGCAGTTTAAAAGCTTGATCCATCCGTTTTCTTAACCACTTATCCATTTGAGGGTCGCAGTGAGACTGGAGCCTAGCAGAGAGAGGCAGGGTACGTCTAAGACGTGTCGCAAGTCTGTTGTAGGGCTAACACAAAAAGACAGAAAGCCAATCACATTCACACAAATGAGTGATTCTGAATCACCATTCACCCTACCAAGAACAGAGAAACCCCATAGAAAAGCCCAATCCGACCGGGGGACTTGAACCCAGGATCTTTTTGCTGCAAAAAGAAAAAAAGTCTTACTGGCAAAGACTGCAAGGCTTTTCCTGGATGCACAATGTGATCAATAAACAGTCTTTAAATAATGAGCTAGTGTAGAATAACGTATGTCATGAGGTTAAATTACAGACTGTCAAGTTCTGCCACACTTCATAAATCAGATTACCTTAGATTACTTTGAACTAGCTAAACGCAAAAGATTTAAACAATCCCTGTAATTGAATTGGGACAAAGGAGTAACTATAGAAAGCAGGAAAAAAGGGCTCACTCAGGCATCACTTCGATTGTTGCCTTATATAAAAGACACTGTGACTGTTCTGCCAAAGTATATGTTAGCTACTCTAACATTTTTAGCGTCTGTTCTGCAAGTTCGCTCGTCTGCATCTGTCACCAAGAGTTAAACTATTAAAAGGTCAAGATACCGTTTGGGTTGAAGCACTACATGTTTACATTGCTCTTCAAAGCTGAAGTGTCACTCTGTGGCCAAATGACTTAATCAGATAAATAAACAAGGTATTAATAGGAAAGAGTGTTCATGAGGAGGAGAGTAAGTCAGTCAAGGCGAACAAGAGACGACTCTTCTCAGAAGACAGAGCTTACGTGGCAACGTCACTTAGCCCCACTCTACAGGTATATATACGGACAACCTCGTTGACATCAACACCACGACCATTAAAAGTCTCTACGTGGCTCGGTGGTAAAACTGTGAAGTCTTTTTTATTTTTCTTCTACAACAGTGAGATTGAAGCTAAATCATGCTGGCAACCAGGGCTTTGCTGTCAAAACAAACGCTGGCTGTTCTTTCTCGCCAGCCTGCCTGCTTTGTGCACCAGGGTGACTACGGCAACTGGGGAAATACTAACGTTGCAGTGGTAAGTGATGCAGATCAGTCTGGGAGAAAGGAGCAGATCCAGTGTGGGTGTAGTTGTGATTTGGTGAGTCCATGTGTTTCAGGTTTTCTCAGGATGTGGATGGTGGGACGGTACTGATGTCCATGAAGGGGTTTAGTGAGTATCACTCCTGCTGAGGTCAGGAAATGCACATGACTGAATTAACACAGGCAGATGGTAATGCACCCCTCTCGTCTTCAGCACCATGTACCACCTGAGCCGTAACGGCGCCCGCTTCCAGATGTTTGCTCCAAATCAACAGCAGATGCACGTGATTGACCACATGAGAAAGCAACCTGCCTCTGGAGAGAACCGGTGGGCCTCGAAGATGGGCGCAGTGGGCGTTTTGACTTTGTCTATGGTTACGTGGGTGCACTTTGTGATGAATTCTGTCCATCCCCGCAGGAACATGATGATGGAGGCAGCCCGCTTCAGTCACGGACAGGGAATGACACAAATGCAGGACCTGTCCAAGCTGGACGTCAACAGCTTCGATGCCGTCATCTTTCCAGGAGGCCATGGAATCATCAAGAATCTGTGAGGAGTGCTGACATGTGAAGAAATCACTCTGAGACCGGCTGCTGTAAAACAGAGTTAGGATTAGATACAACACAAGTTTGTGTTACATTAAAAATGAACCACTAATTATTAGTTTTTACTCTTCAGATCATCTTTTATGAAGGACGGCAAAGACTGCAAGCTGCACGGCGACGTGGAAAGGGTGCTTAAGGATTTCCATCGTTCACGCAAGCCTATCGGGTGCGTATGATCCGAGCAATATTCACTACTGCAGTACTGATGGAGAATTTGATAAATCACGAGGCCACTTTAAAGACCGCCAGTGAGTTCTGGCACGCTTTAAATCAGATTATGTTAGATTACTTTAAACTATTTAAAGATTTAAACAATCCCCGTAATGGAATTGGGACAATGGAGAGGCTGTAAAAAGGAAAACAGTCAGGCAGTGAATGCTGAGCTGCTGACTGAGAGACTTCATATTTATAGTGTGATTCTGTTAGTAGTTACTAATATGATGTTATTAGGTAAAAATGATCACATCGCATCCTTAAAATTTGTTAGTCATTTCATTTCCTGCGAGTAAAGATTTGCACATGGAAATCTGACTTCTACTGTGGAACAGTGAAACTACTGAGAATAGTCAGTGTGTTAAAATAACAAACCCAGTCGAGAAGAAAAGCTGCATATAATTAAATAAGTGATTGAGAAGATTTACAAATCGTGTGCTAAAAGTTTCCTTATTGGCTCTCACTGATCAGAGCAGACAGCAGGACAAGCAGAGTCCTAAGCTGACATCGAGGAACACGAGGGCAGGCAGACCACACAAATCCTACAGTTCAAAGCAGACAGGACAGTCTTGGTACTGACACTCCGGTGTTGTTCAAAAATAGTTTGTTTGTTTTTTTTAAAAAAGGAAAAAGAAAGAAAAAAAAATCAGGATCACAATAATCTATGAAAATCTCCAGGTTCATGTAACCCCTCTTACTTTAGTGCTTTTTTTCACTTAATCCAATGCTAATTTTTTAAATTAGCATTGGATTAACTTCATCCTGATCCGGATTCAAACTGTATGAGACGACCAAATCCCGATTGCGCCTGTTCTAAATGGGACTACATACATTATGACAGTGCAGGGTGCTGGCTGTGGCTTCTGGGTATTCTGAACCCACGTTTTAAATCATAAGATCATAATGAGCCTCATTTATGGAGAGAACAGATTTTTAAAGCTGGCTTTCCTACATGAATGTGTACTTACACTTTTTTTGACTGCAGCACCTCAGATGATTGTGTCATTGCAGGCAGTCCTGATGTATGACAGGGCTGATTTTCTGGTTAGAGAAACCTTTTTTCCCACTTTACTGCAGTAAAACGTCTATACATAGCCTAATGTTTACCTCATCTACATGATCTCTCCAACTGTTGGTTTATTTGATCAATTTTAAACTTTTATTACATTTTCTTCACAAAATCCCCCTAAATTCACTCTTCTGTTGGGATTAGGATAATCCAGTTTTTTTTTTTTCTTTTTTGGATCAGTAACCCAATCGCACTAAAAAGTTTTGAACGAGGCTAGATTACGTAATGTAATCTGATTACAGAATGCCTTTTTGTCTTTTGAAAACATCCGTTCAGACTGCTTCTGACCGGTTTGGCCTTGGTGACTGCGTTGGCACAAGGGCACTGATGAGGTGATGAGCAGTGGCTGCGCAGACAGGGAACAGGGTGCAGAAGGCCTGGTCAAAGGTCAAAGGAGATGCGGGATTACAGGAATTAAAGAGTGGAGTTGGAGGCTGAGTAGGGTTAAAAAGTGCTCTTGACCGCAACCCAAAGAGGACTAATCCTTTCCTACTGCCATTAATGCGTACAGAGGAGTCGGAGCCATTACAGATTATTTAAAGACTAAAACAGCCATCATTTGTAGCCATTCTACCATCAAGAGCAAAGGCCTTCAAATGTTTTGCAAGCTGTGTAATTTGGGAGTGAGTATCACTGTCAAAGTGATGACATGTTTCTATTGCAGACGGGAGCCCTGCTGCCTCCATATAACACCCCCTCCATTGTTCTGTTTTGTCAGAGCTGTAATTGAGTCTTTAAATCTGAAAACGATCTGCCAACAAAACAAGCAAACCTATATTTAGAATCACGCCACCTTTCTTAAACCGAGAATTTAGTGCCTGGGGGGCATAATGAGTACTCTGCAATGCGCATCTCCATCCATGGCACAAACCCTCCAGCTGCAGCTTCATGCAGAAAAAAAAAAACCTTAGCTTTTCAGTGCCACGATGTCTGACAGGCAGATCAAAAGGTGCAAAGAGGGGCGAGGAAATGTTCAATGTCTGTGAAGACTGCGGCTCACAGGCAGCACTCTTAAAACTCAAATACCTGCGCAGTGCATTAGAAACTGCTCTCATTTCTCCTGAGAAATAACTGAACAGTGCTTCATGCATGTCTGTATTTAGCTTTGTTAACAGTATTTAAAAATGTGGGTAGGATAGAGAATGACGTATCCTGTCTGTTAGAGGTGGGTGGATCAATCGAAGTATCGATAGTATTGATACCAATGCTGGTATTGGAATCAGATTGAGTCTGGTAATAGGAACGATACTTTATTTCTGCCCTCTAAGTTTAGTATGTAGCCCAATGAATTGGATTGATGCATTATTAATGAAAACATATATTAAATTAAAGAAAGGTTTATAAAAAATCTACACAAAATAAAAAACTTTTGGTTGTCATGGTTATTTTATTTATAGCCTTTAGCACATTTAAACAACTGAAGCTGATCCGAAGACAGGCACATTTACATCCCAGCTCTGAAACAAACCCAGTTTCAAAATACATGAGTTTTTTTGTCTTGACTAATAATTGTAGAAAGTAAAAATGACTGTGACTGTGTTTAGAATTTGCAAACTGATGATGTTTTATCTCATAAATCATGACACACTGCTCTCCCAAACATAAGCTGTCTTTATAAGTTCTCAGTATCAGTACTGCTGTCTGCAATGCTGGCCTTGTATTTTCCTGGCATCGGATGGATGTCAACATTTGTAGTATCACAAGGTACAGCTGCCTGTCATCGATTAAGAGTATGGGTATAAATTGCAGATTAAGTGATGGCAAACGTCCACTGAGCTTCTATTCCCTTTTTCCAAATTAAAACTTTGTTTTTGGGGGGATTTAATTTGCTGTTAAATGATCATATTAATCCTAATCTAGCCACCAGTTTTGTGGTGTCACACCAAATCAGTGCTGCTCTGGGAGAGACTTTCTTTTCTCAGGACTCAGTCCCACCTGTCTGGCTTACACCGGTAAGTCTCCGACCTCAGACAACTGTCCTCTCCTGCTCCTGTTTCAGACTCGCCAGCATGGCTCCTGTGCTGGCCTGCCGTGTGCTGCCGAGCATTGAGGTAACCATGGGTTACGAGCGAGACGACAACACCCGCTGGGGAAACTGGCCAAACACAAACATGGTGCAGGCTGTGAAGGGCATGGGTGCTCGCCACAACGTCCGTGAGCCATATATATCCTTTCCAAGGTTTCTGTTCAGTATTAATATCAGTGAAAAATATTCTCTTTGTCATTATCCTGAAATAACCTCTGATTTGACCTTAACCCTTTCCTTTACGAAGCCTATGTGGATGAGAAGAACAAAGTGGTTAGCACTCCATCCTTCATGTGGGAGACTGATTATCACTATCACTATATATTTGATGGTATTGGAAATATGGTCAAGCATGTCATGCGCATGTCAACCAAGTGAGGTGACATCTGGAGAAGAAATAGTGCTACTGCAAAATATACACCTGTGTACTGTGATGAATTCTTACCTGAAACAATAAAAAAAATAGTTTAGTAAAACAGCAAATGCTGTGTGTTGTGTAATCTTGTTTGGTCAATATGAGAGCTAAGGATGGGGTTAAAGACAGCGACTGAGAAATCCACTGCGCTTCCTCAAAATAACAAGTCAGAGTTTTAATAGCAAGTGTCCTCTTTTGGTACATTTGTGCTCTTAACTGCTGATTTGGGAGCATGAGAAAGCACCATCACAGCTACTTCCACCAACTTAACAGATAAACATCACATGGAGAAAATATTTAATGGTTTTAATCCCAAAAAGTGTAGACAAAGTCTAATATTGCACAAATACCCCGACATTTTAAGTCCTTAAATCAAACTGTGATTCAGCTTTCTGCAGAACACTGCCTGCACTCACAATAGTTAGTCATGTAAAGAAAAGTAATCTTGGGAAAAACTGGGAACAAAGGTAAGTGGCAGTTAGTGTCTGTCAATCAAAGCACTTAGTTAACTGATCAGCAAGTGTGAGCTTCTCTGTAAATGCAGACATTTTGTCAGTTTGCTGGTTTGGAGTATTCGGGTGTGTGTTAAAATAATCCCACAGTGTTCCCAGGAGTGACATCCCAGCAAATTCACCCCAAGGTCAGACCACGCAATGCTGAGAAAAACTGGGAAAAACCCAACAGCTACATCAGACTCTAGAGACCTCAGTTAGCTGATCTTAGTCAGTCGTTAATGTTAAAGCTTATAACAGTATAATTAGAAAAAAACTGAACAAGTAGTGGAGATGCCTGGCCATGTTTGTTAAAGAAAAAAACAGACATCAGCACAAACACCTCACACCGTCTGTCAGGCACGGTGGGGAAGCGATAATGATTTGGCCACAGGACCTGGGCACTTTCTGTAAGACCTCCACAAAGTCATGCAGAAAACAATTACTTCATGCCATTGCTGCTTAAGATGGTTCTGCAAGCTGCAAGTAAGTAGAATCTAACAGAGCCTCTGAAATACTTTTAATATGAAAGATAAAGCTGACTTGACTTTGTGTCATTTTGAAAGCAATGGCAGCCTCATACCTACAGGTTTGCTATAAACAAGCTTTGGTAACACTTTATAACATGGCCCATGACTAAAGGTGTAATTCCTCCGCATTTAAACAGAATATGAATTTATTTTACTTGTGTACTTATTTTACTAGTGTACTTATAATATAGATGAGGAAATATAGTTTTTCTGCAAAATTGCCAAAAACTTGTACACAGTACTTAAAATGACTTACAATACAACTTGTGCCTCTTTTCCTGTCAAATATCCAAAATTTTAGATACACCTTTTAGATCACTTGTGCACTATTTAAATTCACTTACAATATAATCATTTTCTCTTTGCTGAAGGTGTTTTCCGTTATTGTAGTCTGTTTTTTACAACAACTTCCTGCTGATCTACAACTCTGCACATATTCAAAAACAGACTCCAAACCTTTTTATTAACCCGGGTTTACACTGAATAGGTCCTGTTGATTTGTTTTGTTTTTGCTGTTTTCACTGTCTTTAAGGCATTGTAAACCTACACAGGGTTTTAATACTGTTGTCTTATTAAGCACATTGATTTTACACATGTAATGTGCTATATCAATAAAATTGTTATTGCTATATAAATCTAAAATCTACTTAGATTATAATTATTTCTAATTTTTCTGTAAAAAAAAAAAAGAACTCGTAGTGTACCTACCTTCAACTACTTGTAGATAAATATAATTACATAATAATAATAATAAAGAAATTCAATTTAATTACAGGGGAATTAGACTCTTTAGAAGCCTTATTTTAGAGGGTTACCCAAGCTTTAATGAGAGGGACTATTGTGTTAACAGTGATAGGTGTTAAGTGTTTAGAAAAGAAAATCAGTCAACACTCTTTCAGTCTGATGCATTCTGAATAAAACAATTTATTCATTACAAACATATAAAAATGACAAAAAACAGCCAGGTGGTAAGATATAAAAATTTCCAGTTTATACAGAGCTTCCAAAGCCATCGTCAGAAATGCATTTTCATCTGGGTTAGGAAAGTAAATATAGTACAAATCCCAAACTATAGCTACAAAGATATTCTTTAGATCTCTGTTTGTCAGGTGATGTACAAAAGCGTCTTCTGTTCGGTAAAAAAAAAAACCCAAAACAAACAAAAAAACGGGCACAAAATTCATAACAGACTTCAAATACAGAATCAGAAGTCGATGAAATATTCACAGTGCTGCCTTCACATCGAGGATGTGAATTGTAAACATCGTTGCATATCGTAAGTCGCTTCAATAAATATACACAAATACTCATTGTGTGAGGAGAAGGTGTTCGATCAGTGTGAATCCTCCGGTTTTTGTTTGAATACATCCCGCCACTCGAAACCTCTCCACTGTCATTCAGGGTGATGTGAATAAAATAAGGCAAAAATAAATTTCCCTGTGTATCTTATCAAGTCTTACAGTATCTGTTATTCATAAATCGCAGAGGTAAAGTCTGACTGACTCAGGTGGAGTAAAGAAGCGTTTTTCTTTGAAGAGGACTGTACACAATACAACATTCAATCATTCACAATAAACTATATATAAACATTTATACATTTTTAACAAATACAGGGGCAAGATTTTAGGTGAACTGATTAATAAGAGCTCAATGGGAGGATGTTACTGGGACAGATAATATGTGGGACACATAATTTTAGGCAACCAAAGGGCGAGTCATAGCAGGAAGTGAGCAAATTCTTGTAAAGGATCAGTAACACAAATTGCAGGAAGCCTTAGCATTATTTAAACTGCAAGTACTATTATTATTGTTTAAGTACTTAGTCTCATTAAGTGGGAGTGGGAAGAAACTGTTTTTAGTGCTGTTTGATTGGTATCACAGGCGACATTAGAGACACAGACACTGCTCAAACTTCCCCCTTTTTTTTTTTTTTACTAAAGGAGCGTCTTAAACAGTCCAAATACGTAGCAGGCTGTTGCTTTTATAAAGCAGGTCTTTCTGAGCTGTGGACTGTAAAAAAAATTTTAAGCCTCCCTAAACTTTTCATTCCTTTGGGCCTGATTGTCAAGATTACAAAATAAAACCTCAAACACAGCTGCACGCACTTTGTAAGAAAAATAAATAATTCCTTTTCAGCTTCATTATGCAAAGCACAATGGAACAACAAGACAAGAAAAAGAATACGCAATCCAAAAACAACCGAAGAGTTGCTGTCTTACATTTGATGAGCAATGTCCATTTTAAAAGAGGATTCACATAACAAAGCTCCAGTGAGGTGTGACTGTGTGGTGACCACAGCGCTGTCGTTAATTCATTAAAACTGCTATTTGATATCTCCCTTAGAGGTACCTGTGAAAGACAAAAACACAGGAGTTTAGCATTACACGAACCTTGAAGGGCCAGGTTAAAGGAATTTAAATATAATCAGAACGTTTTAATCAAGCACAACTTCACTGCACATCAATGATATGAAAGCAGGCAAGAAGATGGTGCAAGCAAGGCGACCAGTGAGAGGTGGAGAAAGGAGGAAGAAGGCGAGAGGGCAGGCAGAATAACGGACCGAGTTAAGCTGCTAGAGCAGTGCTGAGCTGGAGTCAGAGTCTGAATCGTGGCCAGGGGTGACGCAGGGCTCACGGGAACAGATGGATTCCTGAGCACGCCTGTACTCTTCGTACTCCAGGCGGAGAGCGTTGAAACGTGCTTCACTTAGAGAGCGGCTGAACTGGCATCGAGGTGGATTGAAAACTGGCGGGCTGACTGAGGGAGACGGGCCTGGGGGGGTGGGTGAGGTGAGGCACAGGAAATGCATGGATGGGCATGTCATGGGACAAGCTCACAATAATCACAGCACGAGGGCACAGGATGAACACATGCAGCCATCACTGTAAGGCAGGATTCACATGGATATGCTGCTTCAGTGCTTGATGGTGGTTGTTTCCCAGCTGGCTCTTATAAACTTTGTTCTATTCACTTTTATTTAGATAGTGCCAATTCACAACAATAATCGCCTTAAGACGTTTTATATTGTAAGATAAAAACACTATAATAATAGAGAGAAACCCCAAAAATCTCATGACCCCTGTGAAAAACTACTTGGTGACAGTGGGAAAGAAAAACTCCCTTTTAACAGGAAGAAACCTCCACCTGGCTGAGTCATCTGCCACAAGTGGTTGCAGGTGAGGTTAATTATTCAATACAATGATGGACTTCTTCTTTTTGTTGACGATGAACTGCACAAACGGGCACATCGCTCTCTCAGGATATTTTCCTAACACGATTTCTGGAAAATCGGAATAAATGTGATGTGACGCCTGCACTGGCATTTCAAAAGCAAAGCAATGGATCCATAATTAGTTTGGCAACATGTGATGTCACCAGATTTAATGTAACTAGCAAATTAGTCGGGGTAATATCAAAGTGCATGAAAAGTGAGAGCACCGAAGCATGAAACACATCCGTGTGAATCCTGCCTAAGCATTTCACTCATAAGGAAACATGCAACATAAAGAAGAAAAGTAACAGAAATAGTCACCTTTGAACCGCTGATCCTGGAGGCCACCGGCTTGATCCCGACTGCCTCTCTGTAAACCTGTTTGTGACTGATCAAACTTTGTGGCCTCCAGGACCTCAGAGTCCACACAGGCATCAGCAGAGTCCCACTCATAACTCTCATCTACTGATGTGTTCCTTCTAGACACACAAAACAAGGTGGTAAGAATAAAAGCAATTACCAACAAGTAAAATGACAATATTAATGTTATTTTGGCAACAGAAAGAAGTCCTTCAGCCGTGAGGACGCTCCAGTTTGTTTTGCTTTTTCAGCTGTGACGGTGTTTCACCTTTTCGCTCTCCTCTCAGGCAAATCCATGTCAGCTCTGTGACGCTCATTTTCCTCTGTGGTTTCTGGGGAGCTGAGCAGCGTGGGAGTGATGGACAGGGACTGCCGGAAGAGTCCAGCACTCCCTCTACCACTGCTCTGACTGGCATAACTGGCCCTGCCCCCCTCCCTGATTTCTCTGCCTTCCCGGATCTCGGTCTCCCCTCCCCTCCCCATCATCCTGTCAGGATGCCTGTAGATCTCTCCCTCTCGTGGTGGGAAAGGGGCGTAGTAAGGTGAGGGCCAGCTAATGCCCCTGGGCAGGTAGGACCTCGGAGGACCTCTCCTTGAGTCCATGGGTTTCAGGCCATCCCCTCTGGATCCTGCCCAGTGCTGGTGCTGGTAGTGGGGGATGGGGATAGAGGAGGGCATGGGGACATATTTATGTTGGACAGACCTCAGAGCTTCAGGATAAGTGGGGGACCATCTGGAGGATTCTGGGAAAACGGTAGCTTGCCGTCGTGGATCGGAGGGTTCCATCAGTGGGGAGACTGAGGTTTGTCTGGGTAGATACGCAGCAGGCGTGAGGTAGGAAGGACTAGCTAAAGATCTTTGTGCGTGATGAGGCCTCTCTAAGCTGCCCATGCTGGGGCGCCTGAACGGGACATACTCCCTCCAGGAGGGGCCTGGCCTGGGGAGGGAAGGCGGTGTGCGACCCAAACTATAGGACTTCACCCTGACGTCTGGGTTTGGGAATTCATCCCAGTAGCATCTCTCAGAAATATAAGTCCTTGGGCTCTCAAAGTGCTCCCACCTCTGTGGGCCCAGGCTGATAGATTTCTTTAGAAAAGGACGAGGCTGTCCCATACCTGAAAGAGTCCTGCAGGGACCTATGCTTAAGGATTTCTTTAGAAATGGCACAGGGGCTTGATTTATACGCGATACAATGTTATTAGTCCTGCTGCCCTGAGAAGCTTGTCTTTGGGATTGCTCTGATAAAGACTCACTACTGTCTACAAAACTCTGCGAGTGTTTTGACACTATATCCGCCATGCCTTTAGCTGCACTGTACAAGGTGTGAGCTGACCTGGACCCAAGTCTGGATTCGGGCCTGTATGTGCTCTTATTTCCAACATGAATCTTTGTTTTCTCATCATAGAGCTGCTTGCTAGTTTTTTCTGGGCCGGGTGAGAATGGTTTTGGGTCATCAGGAAATCTTACTCTAGCTTCCCCATGGCGGGAACGTCCATAATCTTGTTTTTTACTAGTGTCAAAGCTGGCCTCAGCAGCGCCTGCAGAATGAGTTTGTTTAAAGCAAACCGCTTCTTGGTTTGAGCCAGTTTCACGGTTTTCCTGAACATGAACCTCCCAGTTTTTAGGAACTACATCAGGTTTAGCCACCACTGATTTTTCTGGCTTTAGTTCTGAGTTTTCCCCTTTGCTGTCTGTGACTTCTTCCACAGGCTCATCCACACTCATTTCAATAAAACCAGGAAGGCTCAGATACTCGAGAATTGCACTTGTCTGGAGTGGGGACATTTTGGGAGATTGAGCTGTGGGCTTGGCCTTGAAGGAGTCTGACATTCTGGGGACAGAAAATTGAGACTGGTCGCTCTCGGCTTCTTCCACGAGAGTTAAGGATGATATGGGGCTAGGGCTGTCAGAGAAAAGGCATCTGTCGCTCCTCCGGGAGCGTGCTCGGATTCCTTCTTTCTCTAAGTCAGAGTAAAATCCTGGACTTCGTCGGTCATCCTGGACTGGAGTCTCTCTCCCTTTAGCCTTTGGCCCCACTTTGTGATGCTCATAAGGCAAAGTAGAGTAACTGGAGGTACTGGGATCCCTTGTGGATGTGTAGTCTGTGTCTGCAGGTCTCTCAGGCTGATTACAAGGTGAAGAAGCTGAACTTTCAGGCCTCTCACTCATTAATGAAGGACTTTTGGCAGCTGTCTCCCAGAGATGAGTGCCTCCATAAGCATACGAATGCCTTGACCTCCGTCCTGCAATATCTTCATGCTGTGTCTTTTCCATTATGTCCTGCTCATTGATGGACTTCATGTATATATCAGGATTTCCCTGAGGACTCAGTGACCGCGCTCGATCTGGTTCGTCGACACACATAGAAGGGGGTTCACTGGTAACATCAGGGGAGATTGTGGGGAGAGAGGTGTTCTGGGTGACCGGAGACCGTGATGAATCAACAGCAAGCGAGTCCTCGGTGGTTTCTCTACAGAGGCGAGGACGCCGTGGCCTGGGCGATGCGGTCTCCTGAGGAGTCTGTACAGGAATAAGGCTGGTCACAGATGTTACAGGGCTAATGTCCCACTGAATGCGAGACATGGGGAGCCGGTCCATGGGACTGCTTGTGTTGCCAAAGTAGCACGCTCTCCTATAGTCAGACACGCGACTTGTTTGACCCAAAGGCCTATGTTTCTGTCTGATACTAACATCTTGTGGTTTCCATACAGGTTCTTCTTCTGACTCAGGCTCATCCCTCTGAGGACTTTCTGTTTTATTAGTCTGATGTTCATCTCTCCCACGATTTCGACTTCTTTGCTCAGCTGTATAGCTCTTTAGCTCTCTCTCCATTTCTTCCCTCTCTTTTGCCAGCTGGACACACTTGTTAATGTTATCCCTCTCCAGCTCACTGTCAAGTTGTGAGACTAAGGTGCTGTTATTAGTCAACTGACTCTCCATAGGCTCATAGCTTGAAGGCTGCGGCCTGTCTGTGTCTCTATCCAGAAGCTTTGTCCTCCTTCCAAAGGAGGGCAGCAGGTCTTCTGTGTGTCCTGTCATGCGATACCTCCTCAGAGGATCACTGGATTTCTTCTCACTGTTGTCTGAATAAAAGCTGGCTCTTTCTAAAAGGGCCTCTGAGCTTTGCTCGTCATCAGAATAAAAGCAGCCATGACGGGAGAAGTTTCTGGCCATGGCCCGTACTCTTCCAGGGGAGGAAGGAGGCCTGCTCAGCTCCGGGACATCCACCGTGAGAGGAGAATCCTTCCTCTCATCTTTCTCTGAGCTTAAAATGTTCGACTTTGCAGAGTCCCTAAAGGATGTCCTGCTGCTTCCTGAGCCACTTGCCCCACCAGCTCCACCATTACTTTGTAGGACAGTCTTCTTTAAATGTTTTCTATTCGAGGGACTAGAACCCTCTGGCAGTGGCTGGACAATGAAGCGTCCATCCGGACCTCTGGAAATGGACTCCAGAGCACTTGGTGAGGGCGCCTGAGACCCCAGGTGACTCTCAAAGAGTGTGTAATGAGGTGGTGGAGAAGAATTGGACAAGAGTTGCTTCCGTTGGTCGTGGTATTCGCCGTGACTTCCCCTGTCAAACGAGGATCGATCGGACTGTGAGCAGGACGAGTTGGGAAAGAAAGGAAGTGGTGGACACAGCTTCAGCTTCAGGACACTGTCTGGACTGCGAGGGGGTGAGCGAACTCTGAGAAAGTCAGACAGGAAATAAATTGCTGTTAAAGTTGATTAAAGCTGAAGATTGTGCTCAGCTTCTTCCGTGGTAACAGAGAATAAAAATAGCTGCCTTTACCGTTTTATCACATGCACATAATAATCATATATCAATTAGAAAATAAGCTTTACAACAGCACCATAAATAAATATTACTGCATGTGGTCTATTTCAAATACAATATAAATAGGGGGATTCCTACACTTACTCTTGAGATGTGCTCTTCTGAAGTGCAGATGGCAGATCTGCCAAAATGTAAGGAAAGGAAAAAATATCAGACACCAGCACGGATGAAACTCTCAAATCTTATAATTAACTTAAACTTGGGAAAAGTATACGTGCTCAAACTTTCAAATTTAAAACTTGTGTTTGTATGATTAAATCACACTTTACCTTGTCTTCTCTTCCTGCGCCGGCGCTGTCTCCTCTGACTCATGTAGCATGCTGTCACCAAAGACAGAACGATGGCCACAAACAGGAAGCACACTCCAGCTAACACACCAGCCAACAGCGGCTCAGGGATAACCTCCAAGAGACTTGGGCGCAGGGGGTAAACCTCCATCCCTGTAATCAGACCAGTCAGAGGCCACTAATTCCAGCAGTTATCAACTTGAGGGGTGTAATGCTTTTAGTAATTTGTACAAAGCCACATACCGATGGTGGATACATTGACAGACTCGCTGGGCTCACTGAGCACTTTATTGCAGCGAGACATAAGCCTCAGATCATAATTCGAGTCCTGAGAGACGGATCAGGATTTTTATTATAGACATAAACTAGCACTCATTTAAAGAGTGGCTTTTCATAAAAAATCAGTATAACTTTAATTTCATATAAAACAATTAAGTATAAGAACTTACCCTCAGCAGTCCCTGAACAAGCAGGTCACTCTGATTGGCGCTGATGTTGCTGGTGAGGATGACCCACTGCCCCTGATCCCTGCGGGCCTGCAGTACATAACCTGTCAGTGGAGAAAATGGAGCTTCGGGAGGAAACCATCGCAGCAGAACGCCTTGCTCGGTCCGGTTGGCTGACAGGAATATGGGAGGATCCAGAATTGGGAGAGTGGTGACAGCTGTAGGAGCTTCTGTTGGCACAGCTGGTAAGAAAGCAAAGTATTAATACTTATAAATACTCGTAGTAAAAAGTGTAAGAGGTAATCAAACCCAAAGCATAAGTTCAGTTGTACAAACCTTGAGTTCGCACAGTTATAATTTCGCTGAAAGGTCCAGAGCCGAGCTTATTCTGAGGTAGGACGCTGAACTGATAGCCAGTGGCGGCAAGTAGCCCAGTCACCAGCAGGTAGTTTTTAGATGTTGGCACTGGCAAAGACGCCCATTCATGTTTCCCCCTGGATGCCTGCTTGACCCTGGAAGAAAAACAAAACAGTCAAAAAAAAAAATGGATCTAACTATTGTGTGATATTTTATGTATTTTATGTCACTGACCAGACAGTGAATTTCTGGGTGAATCCACCATCAAAGCCTGGCACCCAGGACACGTTTGCCTGGTTCACCTCTGTGGTGACAAACACTGAGGACACAGCGTGAGGGCTGGTGCCTGAGGAGGAGAACGTCACTTTGAACTGCTGGCAGTACACTTGAATTCAGTGAATGCAGGAGTCACATATTTATTGCAGAGATGCGGTTGATCACTCACCCAGCACCATGACCACTGTGCCTGCACTGACAGTGGCTACACGATTAGTGGCCAGGCACTCCCAACCCCCGTGGTGATCTTTACTAACTGGCTGCAGCAGGAGGGAGCCGTTAGCCAACACAGTGTATGGGGAGCGAGGCGTAGGGCCAATCTGTGAGGGAGGACACAGATTAGTTAAAATAAGGAATTAATACGTACGCGTTGCTGCATCCGTGAGAATTTCCCGTACCTTGCTCCATGTCACGTTTGGAGCAGGGTCTCCACTGGCTTCACAGGGGATGATCAACTCCCGGCCCACCTCCTGGAAATACTCAGGTCGAGGAGGCACGCGGAACGATGGTGGGTCCTGGAGGACGGAAAGAGCCTTTTTACTTTTGCCCGTTAATTAGTGTGCATCATCTTCCTGATACTAAAGACTTGAGTTGAGAACAACAGCCTTACCTTTAAGATGACACGGGTGGGTTCAGACTGCCCCATGGTGCCATAGCTGTTATAAGGCGTACAGGTGTACATACCCACAGCATTGTCATTGGCTGTCGCTATAAATACTGAGCCCTCTGAGTTCACCATCCAACCTGGGTACTGGATAGGTACAAAGATTGATTCCAAACTCCCTTTGGTGAAAATCTCTACTCAGTGAAACATTTCAATTTCATGGCGCATGACTTACATTATCAGGATTTAAAACGTTCCCGTCTTTGGTCCAGTTGACGTACAGCACAGGGGGATCGGCTTGGACAGGACAGACAATGACCCCCTCCATGCCTACGGGCAAATATGTTTCCCGCAGCATTCGGCCTACACGCGCAGGATCTAAAATGACAGAAGAAAAATCACTCACAAAAAATTACTACAGTGCTCATTTCACAGGGAACGCTGGTAAGTGCAACCACAAAAATGCCAGCAGGATAAGAGACTAACGTTTAACTTTCAGATGGGCAGAGGCTGAGGGTGGGCTCAGTATCCCATTTGTTGGGATACAGGTGTAGTTTCCAGCATCTTCCGGGATGAGATTAGGGATAAGAAGTGTTCCATCCACCAAAACCTTCACTCGAGACTTAAGTGATCTGAAACCAAAAAGATAAACATTTGAAGAGGCGTTCAAAATAACTGACACAAAAACACTTTGCTGAAGCAACTAAAATATTATTAATTTTAAAAGGTTCTGCATTGAGACCCATCCATCCGTTTTCTTCTGCTTAACCAATTTAGGGTCACAGGGGGATGGCGCCTATCCAGCTGCCATAGGGCGAGAGGCGGGGAACACCGTAGACAGGTCGCCAATCTGTCCGAGGGCTGTTTTAAAAATATTAATGGATATTTTGAAATGATGGACTCACTCAATATGGTAAACATTCTGTCCTTGCTTCAACCATTCATATGTCAGGTTTGATGGGTAGGCATCAGCCTGACACTGCAGAACTGCATCCTGGGACATGTTGAGAGTGGTGTCCTCTGGGGAAATGAGGATGATTGGAGGGCCTGTACAAAGCACAAGACAGACGAGAATGACCAGAATTAATGGACAACTGATGATGGCGGGAGAACTTTTTTTTTTAATTGTTAAATTGCTGCAATGCAAGGAAAAGACTGTAGGTGGCACTATACACTATTATATTTATCCATGGTTTAAGCAGCATGTTTAAGTGTTGTAAAAAAATATACATTGACAATTTCACTAAACATGATTTGTGCTGTTGCTTATCGTGAGGTAGGCAGAGATTACACCTGTCTACAATGACTTATAGTTAAACACTGACCTTTGACCTGCAGCTGCGTGTAGTGGGTGAGGTTCCCCTCTGAGTTGGACACGTGACATTTATAAACTCCAGAAATATTTCGTGTGACAGAGGCCAAAGACAAGCTACCATTGAGCACCTGAAAAGAGGCCAAGGTAAAGACGATCAAAGACAAAGATGGAACGGGAGAGGAAGACTATGAGGCAGAGATGAAGAGAACAACAAAGCAGGTTGCTTCAAAGAAAAATCAAAGCCGCAACTCCTGCAGAAAATGCTAATTATTAAGTATTTAATTAGAATACTGAAAATGCCATCTGTTAATCCCCCTCACTTTTATTTTCTCATGTTTCTCAATTAGGCTCTCGTCTTTATGCCAGACGACAGTTGGTCGAGGGTTGCCATGGGCTCCACAGCTGAGAGTCAGCGAGTCACCGAGCAGAACCTCCACAAAAGTTGGCGGTGTCTTAATAAACACGGGTGGAGCTGAAACAAAGACAGATCAAATAGACCACTTATTTTCATCCACATACTCATAAAGGACACATAAAGGAACTTTAAAATGGAGAACTACTCCAACAGCTAATCCAAAGGAACAGATATGATTTGCTGTGGTTTAGAAGTACCACCTGTGGCTCCTCTAAAACTACATTAGAACTCAGTGGTAAGTCATTTCAGGCTCTGACAAGTGTGTGGAGACAGGCATGGATATGAAGTGGCGACAAGGAGAGATTTTCATAAGTTACTGTGAATATATTTAGCTAGACACGTTGTAATTGTAGCACAATAACTAGTAAGCGCCCAACTGGCAGACAGAGGCACATATGTCTACACAACACTGCCATGCTGAAAAATATATGCAATCTCTGCATTAAAAATATCATCACTGTCAGTGTCTAATACTCTAAACAGATTCCAATTTATGCACAATGCAACACTGTTGTGTTCCAAAAATAAGCCTTGACGTCGATCCTGATGTAGGCTTACAATCATATCTAATACTCACCTCACACTTTCATTTTAACTTCTAAGTGTTCCACAACATAACCAGTGCAGGTGAGAGAGCCGGAGATGTACGTGGGTTAAAAGCTTTTTGCATGTAAAACACAAACCAAGGATACAGTGCCATTCTAAAAGCCAGCCTTACTGCACAGCAGGCTAGGCACAGACAGACATGATGTGATTACTGGGTGCAAGGTACGTCACTTAGAACCTCTTCATACACTGGAATAACACTATTCAGCTTGCCAGGGCCTTCAGAGTCCAAGCCAGGCCCCATGCTGTAGCTGTTCTAAATAAGGACAGTGCCAGTGATGAGCAACGAAAGGAGCAGCTCTCGAGTCCCCAAAACCCTGCGGTGCTGCACCTGTGATGGAGAGGAAGGTCCATGTGCCATTTCGAAAGTCGTCGGTTTTGCTCTCCAGGAGCAGGATGCGGCATTCGAACCAGCCTTCGTCCTCCAGGGTCAGCCGTTCTATCAGCAGAGAGGCGCCCCGGGTCAGAGACACACGGCCTGTGAGAGGAGGGGTGAGGGGGACAGAGAAAGAGTCAGCACATACACGCAAGCAGACAGGCAGAGTCAGCATATGCAGGAAAGGGCTTATCATGCTCAGGACCCAGTGTCACAATGGGCACGATCAAAGTCACAGACACACCCACGAACAGTGCGAAGAGCAACTGTAGCTCGAATGTTTGCAGCGAGTAACAAAACCAATAATTAAGAAAATTTGCAGCTCAAGTGATGAGAAGTCAGTGGCCCTGAGACAGAGTTGAAAGACACTAATCACTACAGTGATGATTATAACGATGTGCAAGATGACAGATTTTGTCCTGTCATTTAGGGTTTGGTTGGTGAAGTGGAGAGCTAAGATGAGTATGCCAGGAATACTTGAATGCAGTTTAAGCTTAAAGGAGAAACCCACCGCAGTGTGTGATAAAAATAAGCCGTTTTTTGTTAGGCGGGGGCAATGGACAGTAGTAAACAATGTAAGGGCCTGGCAGATGCACGCTCTGAACTCGTGTGTGAACGCCATTAAAAGGCAGATGGATCCACGCACAAGCACGCACACACATTTTCCTGTCACACACAGCCCCTGCTCTGCTCCCTCTCCTCTTCTCTGTACTTCTTACAACTCCTTGTCAGGCTTTGAAACTTGATCTGCTGGTTGCCTGGTGACTGCAGCCTGGTTTCAGGGTACACCCCCTCCTTTTATTCAGTCTCTCAATGAACTCTTTTCTTGCCCTTCAATCACAGAGTTTTAAAAGACAGGAGGATGCGTGCAGGAAGGAAACACACACGTTGCTCATACCAGGCCCTGCCAAAGCAGTTTGAAAGTAAACAGTGACCCATCAGTGTCCAGCGTCCTGTAATTCTTGCTTGCTCCTAACACGTTGCTTAGATAAAGTGTCATAATCAATCATCTCTGCAAAGTAATAATAGTAAAGCATTGCAAAAAAAAAAGAAAAGTAGCAGCCAGCATAGATATCATCTTCTCCAGCTCAACAGGACAGAATCGTTGAATGCCCTGCAACCCTGAAGCAACAATATCGCAAGAAATACAATATCGTCACTATTCACACCAGCTCTCTCCAGACAGCAGCGTCTGGAGAGAGCCTGGCAGCTATGAAAGTCATTTAACTCTGTATATGGCCTAAAGACTGGGTGAAACACACACTGAGAGTAAAGACAGGCAACAATGGCTAACAATTAACCCTGCATTCCTGACTGGGGCAGTTGCTGTGCTAAATAGCTAGGTTTAATGATTGACTGACCTCCCGGAAGACAGGCAAGTGTTACTTAGATGCTCCATAAAATGAATACCTCTGATTTCAGCTCAGCATCTTTCAAACAACTGGGCAGGGCTAGATGATAACAGCTACAGGATAACTTTGGGTATTTTTTCTCCTATCCTGATCCTTAGGATCCTCTCCCGAGCTTCTTGTTTCCTTTTCCACTTTTTCTAATTAGACCTGCAATTAATCAGCAACTGCAGGACAAGAGAAGGCGCAGCATCATCCTCTTTTTGACTTCCACCTTATGGGATACTTAAAAAAATCCATCTGATTTGGTGCTATAACGTGTCCGTCTGCCCCGGGCACTGATCTTGCAGAAACACGTGGGTGTGTACACATGTTGATTTTCAAAATCTGAGTGCCCTGCCCCCTGAGTCTACACAGGGAAATTTGGGTTTCACTGCTGAACACTTAACCCTTTCCCGTAGCCTCCCTCTTATCCGTCACCACAAAGACATGGAAGCCCCCCCCCCCCCCCCCCATTCTCTCAGGTTACCATAGAGACTAGACCAAGAAAAGCACGGGCTGTAGGTTTAGATTTGAATTCAGTTGCTGCAGAAACACGCCACGGCCAAACACGGGTCGATCATGCGAGCGGAGGGAGGGGGGATTGTACTGTCACAGATTTGAGAAATTACAATTGGAAGGGGGCGGGGGATCTTGTGTCACATCCAAGAGCAGAAGGAAGAGTGAGAGAAATGAATGAGAAGCACAAAAAGAGGCCGAGCACACACGGAGGCTGCGTGACAAATGTTGCTTTATTTAAATATGAATGTTGCATCTTCGGACGTGAACTGAAATCTCAGATGGCACTCGGCAGGTGCTCTACCCTAAGGATGTTCACTGAAAGGCTGATTTTCTCTCTCAGACACAATGCACATATTCTGCAACAGCTGAATACAAAACCTGGGAAAATTATAAACCACACCAGTGAAAAACACTTCCTGTTATTAAATCCAGAGGAACTGAGCAAGAGGTTACAGAGAGGTTAGTCGAATTTGGTTCATCAATAATCCACAGGCAACCAATGAGAGGTTGACCTTCCTGACCTCTGTGCTCCAACAGACGCCATTCATCACTCTCCCTGGTCCTACATCAGCGCAATGTCCGCGAGTCCTCGAGAGACAAACATGATTAGGCTCTATGGCACTCAGGGAGAGGATTGCTGAAACCATAACTGCTCCTCCATCTCATCTCAACCCTCCTCCTCCTCTTC
This sequence comes from Mchenga conophoros, assembly GCF_057382185.1. Lineage (NCBI taxonomy): Eukaryota > Metazoa > Chordata > Actinopteri > Cichliformes > Cichlidae > Mchenga > Mchenga conophoros. The sequence continues at coordinate 14,393,773 of NC_140537.1, forward strand.
CTCTTCCTCCTCACTGTTTTTGCTCCAGCAGCAATTGCATGACAGCTACAGTCTATCTTAAAATGAGCACTTGTTTCCAACAGGTTGAGCTGCTCTGCAGTGCAGCCAATGGGAAGAAAATGGAAACGCTAATCCAGCAGCGCTGTTTGAAGCTCCGAAACGCACCCTGCTCATATTAGCCTGTCAGGTTCTCGCCTAGTGGGTGGCAGGTTAGGCGCAACTGTTCTTTTATAGCCATGCCACTGGCCGGTAGCTGGCTTCACCTCACTGATCTGATCTCCTGTTTAGATTAATGCATCTTTTTCTGCAAGTGAAACCTCTGCAGTGCAACACATCATATTTCACACTTACATTTATGATGCACAGCACTTTCTTTGCCTATTGTTGTGACTACCGTAGCCTCGGCACAAGGTTTTAATTGTTCCGGCAGAATGAACCAACATGTGATTTTTAGCCTTTTGAGTTCCCACTGGAAGTTACTGACAAAGTAATGCATGGAGTACTGTGAATTTTATGCCAGACAATAGCGAGTGAGGAAGAAAGATTATTCTGTTTGGAGAAGCACCAGCGCTGCTTTTCTTTGTCTACTCGTATGTGCATAAGAGAGCCGGGCAGAAGTGCATTGTGGGACGTGTTTTGATTTGAATACAATCATAAGTCTGAGACCGACCCCCTGCCTCTGACAGCTCACCCCTCCCGTTCCCCCAAATTTCTCTCTTCAATCCTCCTGTCCCCCTAATCAGTTAAACCCTCTTATGAATAGCTCTTTGTCGTGAGATAGATTACAGTTAACTCTGTCCCTCTTGTTCTGCCCAACTCTGGCCGAGCGAGCACACACGGCTCACGTGCTGAATTTCACTACAATGGGAACTCAACTTATCACAGGCATTAGCTCTTACACATGATCGCAAAGAAAAAGTATTAGTTTTAATATTAAAATCTCTGAAATTAAAATCCGTAGGTCGGTGCTGTGAGATGTATTTGGGCTGTTTTCCAGTGCAGAAGTTGATCTTGAGCTGTTTTCGGTTCAGGAAGAGATAACGCTGATGTTAATAATTGCCAGTTGTTAAATTTTAAAGTTGTTCAGTTAGACATGCCATAATTTGTGAATATCAAACTTGTTGTAGGCAAAGTTGCAGGTAGAAAACCAGATTTTGCTGAAGTTTTTCCTTATAGTGAGCATTGGTTACTTGAGCTATTCCCCTACAAGTCTTTATGGAAGCTGTTTGAAGCCCTTGGACTGTATCTCACAGATTTAATATGTGCCTAGCTGCCTAACCTAAGGTATGAGGTAACAGGGCCTCTGTGGTGGCCTGCTGCTCTAAGCTCGTGAACATGAAATCCCCAAGTTGCAGCTATGTATTCTTCTTCTATTGTGCCATTGTTTGCTGTTCATCACGCTGGTCTAGTTATAGCAGAAAAACTGGTTGAAGATCATGGAGCCCTCAGTTTCACATTTCAGTGATCTATTTTCTGCTTTTGGAGTTCTCAAACAGAGCGTTGTTTGCTAAAGCTCAGTGAGTTAATATGAAATTCCATATAAGTTTATCAGGGGAAAGACTGTCTGTACATACTCGGGTATAAAAACTTGTCTCGTGTGTGTGTGTGACAAATGCAGGCTTTAACTTCTCCACTGTTCGAGGTCACACTGAGAGTGTGATGGAGGCCTGCTGAGATCTCGGGGTTTGCCTATTATCCTTCTAACCTCAGGTCAGAGTCCCCCCCCACGCTCACAATCGCCACTCATTTACTTCAGCACACAGGACGTATTTGATCTAGACTTGCAACGGTAAACCATCCTGACACCGCAAGACTCCAACATATTGTCTCAACAAATATAACAGCAGCGTGTCAGTCAGAGTTTATTTGGCTGTTTGCTCTTTGTTCTGAGCTGACTAATGTTCAGATCTCCATGGCATGCTGTGTGTGAAACAGAGAGGCAGAGGAGTGAGCGGCACGAACTGGATATTCTCTCGAGAGGACACGAGAGATGGTCTCTGAGACCTGGACAGGCTGGTGTCTAGTTGGGACACTCCTCAAATGCAGAGTGCAATCTTAGAGACACCTGATATCATTATCAAAAAGATGGTGGTTTAATGAGATGAAAAAGGAAATGGAGATACAACTTGCCCAGATTAAAATTGTTAATAGCCTCAGTGAGCTTGACACAAAGCAGCAGACAAAGGGCAGACAGCCCATTGGTAGTGCTTTTTCTTCACTAAATACTTATTTAGTATTACAAATTCAAGTCTGATACCTTACTTAGCTCTAATGGAAGTGGCCATTATGCTGCAAATACTGAACAACAATGTAATTCTTTCCCCATAATTCATTATCTTGATCTCTTAACCGTTTCTTGATCTTAAGCCTTAAAATTAAATCATCCTCATTCTCCTGTTCCTGTCCTCAAACAAGCCAAGACAAAGACCAGGAAATGGTGGCCGACTTCACCGTCTTGTGGTTAAAGCTGAAATCCCACAACATTTTTAATTTGAGAGTAGAATACATTAGACCCACAACACTGACACGCTTCACATGCTGCCATCTGCCTTCAGTGGGAGGGGAGGTATGAGGATCTAATGCAGACTGGGGAAAAGCCCGCACCAGACAAGTACACGCAACGGGTGAATTTGCCAGAAACACGGAGACACCCCCTAAACATTCTTGAACTCTGAGCTACGTCTCTGCTGCATTCTTTACTTCATTATGGCTGCATTAGGCTGCTCCTAAACAATAATATGGTTAACGGCCTACAAGACCGCTAAACATATTTAGTCCAATTGCATGTTTTGGGGGTTGGGGGGTGGGAGCATGATTTGTGCTTCGACCGCTGTAAATGTTCAGTGGGGTTCTAGAGTCGTCCAAAGCTGAAAACATGTTTCTAAATCAGCAGCTTGATTCTCTGAGCACCTCCTGTATGTCCTCACATAACAAATCCAGCGAGGTTCTCTGTACATTTCTGTGACCTAGTTGGGACTGCATGGGATTTGGGGTGTCCTACTAGTCCTGTTGGCTTTGGCAAAGCAATGGGAGGTTGTGATACCCCTTTTTTGTCTTTTGTCCCCTGGTAGACAATGACAGGATTATAGGGCTCCAGCAAGAAAACTCCCATTATTCCGATTGCTTCATCCATCCTCCTTCCAGCACAACAATCTCCCCTTACTGGGTCACCTCTCAGCATACTAATAAAACACTGTCATCAGACCACCAAGCCCCCACCTACACTCCTAATCCCCTTGTGAGCAGCGTTACTGGTACCCCCCTTGTTATTGCTCAGCTGCCCCACCCCCCCACCCTTTACTGCCTCCACTAAAACACATCCATTCTCATCCTTCCCCTTTCCTCTGCAGTATAACTGCACTCTGGAAACACACAGACTGAACACCAGCTGTAATTACAGGGACCGTGCTCTGGACGGATTATCTTTTTAGGGTATTGTTTGATCCAAACTTCCCCTCCCCAGTAGTTCAAAAATACCACTGTAACCTCCTTATGTCTATCTTTGCCCACACAAGACAAATGAGCTAAGGAAGTTTTACCCCCTCCCCTCACAAAAAAAGTCTTCTGAAACACGACCTGAGCAATCTGTCCGCTGATCAGAGACTTTTACGTTGTTGGCTTTTTCTCTATTTCCTACTTGCTTTTAAAGCTCACTTATGGGAGTGGAACCACAAAAAGCAGGCGAAGAAAGATTTACACGACGTGAGGTCTTCAAGGGAATCTACCTCTACTTCAGGGGGTTGCGCTGTCAACCAAGTAATAAGTCTTTCATCAGTTTCCTGAAAGGAGTGCATGACTGAGCAGATCCGAATAAAGCTTACCCTTGTAGTTGGGATGAACACGAGGAGCATACACTCCAAATTTGATGAGGACAGGAACGCTGTAACCAAGGCGCACCCACTCCACCACATGTAGTGGAAAGAGGCTTGGGGTGGTGGCTTCACTGGATGTAGGAGCGAGGCTACAGCTTAACTCTGCGGAGCTCCCCTCTCGGGCACGAACCAACGATGCTGCACCTTGAGACACACCTGTAAAGACAACAGCATATCAGCGGGATAAAGCACTCGTTTCCCTGCAGACATTTTCTGACAGTGCAAAGTCCATAAAACAGCGCACATCTGAGTAAACACATAAATCATGCAGCTCAAGGCCTGTTGAAGTGAGTAATGGCTACCAAAGTAGCTAAATTAACATTCCTTGAAATCTTCTGGTCATTGGTTTCTGTGAAAATTGTTTGCTATGATAAGAAGTTGAGGGGAACTTGAGGGACGAGAAGACAAGAGCTTGTGACCACACAGGCAGCGAGAGGCCCTGACAGAGAAAACCTGGTGGAAAGAGTCATAACAGTGTCATGAATGCTCTTCTGAAGTGGACATTGCATATGACTTTCCCAGACTGTTAAAAGCCGGGCCATCTGAGGGCATGTAAAACATCCATGTGCCATTTGGTGACAAGATCGTATTGCTGCAAAGCCTGCAAACACAAAGCAATCCCATTAGTGACACCTGGAGCAGTCTCTCCTGTCTCTATCCCATCTCCCTTTGCTGCCATGTGCTCATGTGGGTGTGTGAGCGACTGGGTGCCAGTGTTTGCGCTGCTACTCATCTGGCCTGGTGATTACTTTAATCTCAGAGGGTGGGGGTTGGTGGCGATACTCTGATGCAGGGCAGCAGGACGCTCTGTGGCCGCTCCAGTCGACCTCCCACTACCCCCTGGGGTCCACACATGGTCTATGGGCCAGCACAATCAATCCCACCACCATCACTCCCCCTTGCAAACACAAGCACGCACACACAGAAGCGTGCTGAGGGTTGGGGGGTAGCATAAATCCAGGATTGATCTAAATCCACACCCAGAGATATTATTTAAGTTGGATTTTGTCCCCATCCTCTCTCGTCCACTCATGTCTGAGCTGTAACCCCTCCTCTTCACTCTCTCTAGCACAAGGGAATTGGATCAGTGCCATAGTCATCATGGTGTCATTCAAACTGCGTGCAGAAACAAAACATTAGCATATGCCAGCTGCTTTGCAAAGCATCCAAGCTTTGTTAGTGCAGGTAAAAGATTTGGCAACAACTTTGGTGAAAATATGTAAACAAACTGCAAAATGGAGCAAAACAACTGGTTGGCTTAATCCCCTTTCAGACAAGCACTCCTTTCCATTAATCTGCTGGCATATGAATGTATCAGCTTTATGTTTGAGTGTGCACCCTGGTCGCTTCCCATATAAGCCACAGCAGCAATCTCACAAGATCAGACTGAGTAACATTTAAGTATCACTTTCAGCATCAAGATTATGCCTTTGCATATCGCTTCTGTCCATTACTCAGCTCGCAAAAAAAGTGTTTGGTAAATGGTCTACACTTCAATAAATACATTCAATAAATACATACAAGCTCTCTCTCTGAGCCTGAGAGCAAAGGGCAGTGATAGCTACTACTTGCTGTAGTATTGTGAACCACACACAGACATGCACTCCTCTTACTACAAGACAAAAGTGTGGCAACACTTCACTTCAGTACCTCGTGTTCAACAAGCCCTGTACGTGCACATGCCAAGACTCAATCCATCAGTGTTGTGGGTGGGTCTGAATGAAGAAGTTAACATAAAGTGGCCTATTTTTTAACAAAGGAGGCAGTATTGACTGAAAATGTATTATCAAACTAAGCTTCACATTAGCAAATGTTAGGAAAAGTTACATTTGTTCCAAGACAGGACACAACTGTCCAAAGCAATGTGCAGCATATGCATATTTAAACATCTTATGATCACCTCTCCAATCTCATTTTCTCTGACAACCAGCTGTTATTTCCATTGCCCTGCCACAGAGTAAATATTCAAACATTTTACCACTTTCAACAAATTAAAATTGAAGCTGAAATTTAAAGTTGAAGGTAAAAGTGTTATTAAGAGTGTCGTGAAAGAGATTTCAGTCGCTAAAGATTGGCGATAAGGAGCAAAACGGTGAAGCACGATGAAGAAGCGTGATCCAATAAAGAAGACTGTTATCACTGTTAATCTGTACAGTAATACTACATAAGCCCTATGTGGACATGTTAAATAATGTTTCAATGTCATTGTTGCATAATCGGGCCTCATATTTTGGAATCAGTTTTATCACGTTAGCAGAAAAAAGATCTACAATTGTTTGCTTTTCCTGTGTGTGTGCTGAAAAATTCCTCAATTCATGACACGACAGTTCAGGTGTATTGGGGGGTTATTCTAAGAAATCCAAAGGCAAAAAATCTCTGAAAGCTCAACAAGGAGAAATAAAATACACAAATGCACTGTTAATATATGCAATGGCTCAGTATTTGCATTGGCATACTTACTTAGCAGACAAATGGCTACAGCAGTGGTGACAGCCTGAAGCCACTGTCTCTCCAGTCCCATGGCCGTCCGTCACACTCCTTCACACATCTCCCAACCTGAAAAGGAAGACCACACATACCGATTACTCCTCATCAGAATACTGCTGTACTGTTCACAGATCCCCCCGCTGCACAAGTACATCCCTCACATCCCCCCTCAGATAAATGTAATCCCCCCACCCCTCGAGTTAACATCAACTCATTAGCCAACAACTGCACTGCATTCCAGATGCTTCTTGGTTTATAAATAACCATATTCTTTCAAAACACATCGTCCTGGGGAAAATTGTACGTGTGCGCTGTGGTTGGATTAAGGTAAATAAGCTACTTCAACAAGTGCTACAAATAGACAGGGCAATTGCTTGGAGTCTGAATCTTGTAGATGTTTTATTGCACAGGCCAAAGTGTGTGTATGTGTGTGTTTATGTGTGGCCACAGAGAAGGACTTTACAAGACTCTAGGTGTACGTACAGATTAACCTGGTCCTTGTGGTTGGTCCAGCTCATCCAGAAGGTCTCGTCAAATGCTAAATAGGCCAACAGCAATTGACAGGTTAGACGAGCAATATTGAAAGGTGCACCGCCCAGCTCCAGATGTTATATTGTTAACACTGTTTCATTTTCACAAGCCTCACAGACCGGACTTTTTCACGACTTGCCGACCTCCTTCCCAGTGAACAAAGAGAACAGCTGGAGCGAACCACAAGGCCCTCTACTTCAAATTGGATTGCAGGCACAAGTTTAAGTTGCTGACCTTCAAACATAACGGAAGCCTTCGCACACTTCCCTTAAGTCATTCAGTACTCCTAATACCAGCTTATTACTTTAAGTTCATTTAGGTAATATAAGGCGGAGAGTATTTTTAGAAAGCAGCGAGGTGTTGGATATTGGCCGCTGCTACAACCAGAGATTCACTGCAGAAACACAGGGCGTCTGACTCATTTGACTGAGACCTTTAGTCTCTTGGCGGCACATGAGCAAACAAACAGCCCAGAATAGAACAGCACAAAGATGCTTTTATCTCCTCGCACTTGACCAACACCAACAACGTTTCTGCTGAGCCGGGGGAGAGATGCGGTAGTAGTAATAACTTTTATGCTGCACCTTTCTAAAGCAAACAGAGAGGCAAGAATGTGGTTGCACAAGCAAAGAAGAGGAGGGTGGTCAGGGGCAAGTCTGGGAAATAGTCATTAGTTTTTGGATGACAAAATAATTTCAGTGCACTAAAAATAAGGGCGGATTACTCTGACTGTGGGAATAATGCTGGTCAGTAGGGGTGACGGATAAACAGCACTCTTACAATGGATTAAAGAAATAAAGACACTGATTTTGTTCTTTTTGTGTCACTTCTGACAGCCAACAAATGTGGGAAGTGTTTGTGCACCACTCGACTGTCTTATCTACCAGCTCCACAGTTACTTTGACAAAATAAAAAACTAATAAATACGTCCTAACTTGCATGTGCTCCTAGACCGGGATATAGGACTTTCATGTGGAAACAACCACATACAGGGGAAGCCTGTGGGGCAGATGGGTGGGGGCTTTGTCTGCAGGTGCAGGAGGACACCAGATTATTTCCTCAGGCAGTGGAGCAGAGGAAGGCCATTTAATTGGCATGTGAACAGAGAGGGCTTCAAAGGGAGCCCAGATGTTAAAATGAGTACACTTAAACTGAAACAAGCCACTAAACATTTAACCACAGGAACTTTTTCTATTTATCTCATTGGACTAAGCCAATTACTACCTTTAAGCAACCATGATTCACGTATATAACTAACGTGTGAAGAAAACAGCTCCTGTTCTACAGTAAAAGCACAGACATTAGTATACTTGCATGTAAAACGTCTTACACGCTAACTCATCATGAGAGTAGTGACCTCTCGGGGGATGAAAAGCCAGCTTGACTAAAGAAAAATACAACCTTTGTGTGTTTAGAAAAAGAAAACAGAGAAGACAAAACAAGAATAAAAATAAAAAAACCAAGCTTCAGCATAAGACTGTCGGCTCTGTAACGTGTATGCGTGTATGCTGGATTTCACTGACACAGATTGCTTTGGATCTAGTCATGACTTAGCCTTCTGGACAGGCCATTTGTAACACCTAGTCTAATCCCGCCCTGCTGCTTTGAGTGTTAATAGTGTAATTGAATTAGAGATCAAATTCGTGAGGCAAATCAAGGACAGTCTGTCATCCAGCTGTTCAGTGATCAATCACTGGTAAGCCAAGTCACACAAGTCTGCCGTCTGGGATTCTATAATTTCTTCTGGTGGAGAAAAAGTAGGCGCGTGATGCTTTGACAAACCCGGGTAACCTGGGGTTTATTTAAGGGGTTTTGCTCAAGGTCTTTCTGATCTCCACTAACTTTCAAAATTTTGCAAAACCTGTAGTAACAACTACAGCGCCGGTACTTGACTCAAAAAGTAAAATCAAAGACCCTCACACCCTCCAAATTCATATTTAATAATATAAGAAGCATTAAAAGGGTGCCATTTCTCACGGATGAACGAACATGTCTGAAATCTGACATGACATCAACAGTAAATGCAAGCTGATGTCAACCTGTCAACTGTAACAGCTGGTGGGCGTGAGCTCTTCCAATGGCTGTCATCTGTGTCACACTATTATGTTATTCAGACATGAGCTGAATAATGCACAAAAAGAAAGGTGCACTTTTAAACACGCAGGAGTAACCATGAGTAATGAAGTGATCTTTTCAGCTGTCTTTTTTCGGCCTATAAATGACGAGTAAATTATCATATTCTCTGATGTTTTCTGTGACGCTCGTGTTAAAACTTGTCACAAAAAGTGAACTCCTGACCTAATGGGTGTGAGAGCGTTATCCACCGGTACCTAAGCAGATCCATCAGTGATGCCAGTGACAGATACAGGCCTGATAAGCAGCAGCATTACTCTCTTAGTAATCCTTGTTAATCCTGACAGGTCGTGGCATCAGCACAAACCAGCCTGTAGCAGGAACTACAAGTGTTGCTCAAGTAGAAACTTTAACAGGTACGCACAAGACTCTGATACAGATGTAAAAATAACACGCAGCCATCCAGAACAAAGATGTGAATCATCATTAACGCAGGAATGGGTTTGAAAAATCAGTAATCCAAAGCAGACTGGTTGGACAAGCACGCACGGCGTAGCGATCGATTCATGGATTTTGTCCCTGGCACTGTAACCAAGCTCAGAAATGGTATTGACATTAACTTTAACTAAAGGAAATGAGCTTAGCACACATTGGGCACGAGAGTAGAGTCCTGTGCTCTCGGGGAAAGCCTAGTTTATATGGATTAACATAGTAATCGTTAGTAACCTAACACCTAGCACAACAACACTGATAACTGAACCAGGGTTTTTCCTGCACAGGGAGCTTTTTGTTGTTTTTATCCACAAGTTTTATCCAAATCCAAAGGAAACCCCCACTCCCAACACTGTAATATTTTTTTTCACTACTTTGTTTAAATAAGGGTTTCCTTTGCTAAACAGGACATCTGTGTTTATCAAACGCTGGAAAATACCAAGAAAATTCTTAGATTTCTGTCAAATAAGGTAACACAAGCTCGTTCGTGCTTACATGCTTACTCTTCTCCCAAAGGTCCGTTCCGAGCCAGGAAAAACTTTGCTTGCCGTGGTTGAACGTTTTCAGTCGCACATCAAAACAGTATTACCTTTACTCTGCACTTTTTCAGCAGCCAAATACTGCTGCAGATTACTGCTTCATGCATGAGTGGTTTAATTTCATGTTTTGTTTTATCCTAGGATAATACTCACTCAGACATCCCAGGGGAACGGTAAGTGCTGAGTAAAGCAAGGCATCTAACATCACTCTTGTAAGTCTCCCTGCCCCCCAACAAACTTTCAGGACCAGGTCAGTCCCATAAAGTTTCTTTCAAAACAAGACAGTGAAAGAAACCAATGGTCTAAAAGCAAAGGTCACAAACTCTGGGGTCCAGCCATGAAGCACACGCCTAACTTGGAGATCAATGAGACTCAAAGGACGTCCACAGAACTGGCCTTTTTCAGTATGTTAATGGCATGCTGCTCATTTCTCTGCTTAGAGGAAAAGCTGTCAAAATTGAGATCTATTACATGCAACAGCATCCAAATATGAAACACTGCAAAGCTTGAAATAGTTTATTAGACCCTCTCTTTAATCTTTATGCTTTACTACATGTACTTTCCTGTATATCCCTCAGTACTGTCACAGGCTTAAATTCACCATGGAGGAGCAGACGCTCCATCTTACACACAATAACAGAATCATTTTCAGTAACCACTTTCGACTCATGAATAATTTGCTCCTCGGTGCAATCAATTTCCTGCAGCCTGACAATCTGCCTACAGGGGACAGTTTGCCACATAGTGTTTTGAACAATGCAATATTCCAGTAAAATGTCAAGGCTTGCTGAATTATGGGGGGATATCCGTGTGTAAAATGACACCCGGGCTGGGATCTGACACACACAGACTTTGTTAAGCTGAGACTGCTGAACATAGACTTTAAGGATTCTAGCAGTAAAATGCAAAACTGCTTTTAGTGCTCCCTCAGTGTAAATAATGCAAAAGCAATTTAAAAACAAAACAAAAAAAACCTCGCTGTTGCAAACACTAGTGCATGTGAAAATAGCAGAGTAGTGTAGAGTAGTGTGCTTTTTGGGGGGAAATAGCACATATATTTCTTTCCAATTTGAAAGCAAGCATAATCTTTAAAGTGATTTTCTAACAGAGGGGACTACAAGGCATCAGTAGTGATCTGTACCGCTATGCACCTCCCTTTTTACCAATCAGCAAGCACAACAAAAACAAAGGAAGGGAAACAACAAAGCACACACTGTATATTATGTATAAAGCACAGGGCTGCTGCACTCTTTAGCACAAAACAACGAGGTTCTTTAGACAGAACTACTAGGTTCTGTCCCATAACATGCATCACCCTGATAAACTAGTCCAAAAATAAAACGGCAAACACCAAGCCATAAGCCACTGTACTGCTGCACCCTACAGTAAATTTTGATGCACAGCCCTTTATGTCAACACCCATCTTGCTATATGAAACAAAACAGGTACACCTTTTGTTTGACTCAGAAGAGCCGATGCCACCTAAGACGAGGGGGCCTAAATAAAGAACAAACCAAAAAAACGTATTTTGACTGGAACAGTGCTGATTTAAGGGTCATTACAACGTGTGAAACCTATTCATAATGCTTTAACATGAAGGAAACACTCATTCGGGGATTACAAGTGCTGCATGTGCTACCCAAAACATAAACAAATCCTGCACAAAGATGACTCTGTGCACAGTGTTATCGCAAAAGTATTTTTTAACTGGAAACTAGGCATTAACCATGGCAAAATTACTAGTTTAAAATTTTTTACAATAATCATAACAAAAGGAACCAAATGGAGTACTTTAAACACCAACCAAAAGGCTCCTGTTATATGGCCTTAAGACGACAGAAATCTCACAGATATTCTTATTCAAGCTGTGCTGATTTAGTACAAAGAAACTTCTACAGGATGTTTGGTGTTGACTAGCCTGCGGAGGATGTTTTAGCTCTGCCCGCCCAGCTCCTTACCTTTGCTTGAGGCACTTTTCACTTGAAGCAGAAAGTGCAGTGTTTCAGTCCATTGATGCTCTTCTTTTAGACTCCTACTACAGACCCAGTTTATCCGTCTATTCCTTTCTCTTCAGAGAGATCAAACACCACAAACGCACACACACATACACGACTTAAAAGAAAAATAAGAAGGTGCTGGGAGAAGAAGGCAGGTGGTCACATTTTTTTTCCCTCTTTCAGTCCGAGCGTGGATCAAAAGAAAGTCTTGTTATTCCTCGACATCCATGGTGCTCAGACTTTCTAAAAAAAACTCTTCGCAGCTTCAATAAAATCCATTAACCCATGCCACCCTCATGACTCCGACATCAGTCCATTTAAAGTCCATTTAAACACTCCAAGCACTGGCTTTCTTTTTCTTTTTAAATGTGCGCAATCTTCTCAGTCCAAACTCCCTCAAAGTGCCTTTAATCGTGCGGGAGAGTTTATAACAGAGTTCAGAAAGAAGTTGAAAGGCTCTCGGTCGATTTGGAGCACATTGATCCTCAAACAGGTGCAAGATCCATCAGAAAGAGAGCATACTACACGTTTAGTTTGAGCCCTGCTGTTGATACTCTCCCCGCGGTGGCCCTCCTCCCGTTATTATCGTTCCCTCCTCCTCCCACCACAGCGACGTTTGAACGGCTGTCAACTCACACAGAGCACAACGATGAAGCTTCCTGGTAGAACTTTCAAATTAAATCTTTTACGTTTTAATTTTTTTTTTAATTGATAACGAAAAAAAACAATCAGAACAGGAATTTAAAGATAAAAGATGTCAACTTGCTAATGTCACTGTGTAAATGCCAAAATGCTTAAGTCCATTGAGTTTCTTTCTTTTCAGCATCCAAGCACTACTGTGCATGTGTTTCCCTGTCACACTCAGCGTCTGTAAAACAGTATTTTATACTGTTTATGTTTACACTTATAACAAATCTAGCATTTAACAAGCCAGCTCAATGAATGCGTGAAAAACATTGAACATGATTCATAAGGTATTAGCAGTTTTGACCTACTATTCACAGCTACAATCAATTACAAATCTATAAATAACAACAACAACAATAATGCCAGCACTAAACAGTTCCTACAAAGGCATACCGGATCAAGTAATAATAGAAGTGTTTAACTCCAGTTTAGGAGGCTATCGCTTAACGTATCTTTAATTTTGAAGGTGAAATAATACACTTCCGTCACTTTACTGCCTGTGTCTGTGTTAGTTTATGAAATTGGTCCTTTAGCGCCCCAGACAAAAGCGCCTTTCCGTGGGAAAAACGGGTGATGGTCTTAACAAAAGGCAAACGCAAACCTTAAAGACACATTTTAGTCGGCTGTTAAATCACTTAACATTAAAAAAACATGCTGCGAGGAAGTAGCTCCAACTATCTGCAAAACTAACCTAAACGGACATGTTTGTAACAATATTCACCATTTCATGTTCGGGATTAGCTGTGATTTCTTTATAATACAAGCACACTAACCTAACCTTTTTAGTAAGATCACCTAAAATTTATCAGTGTTACACATAATTTATAGCCATCTTATAATAGCTTGTTACAAGCCTGCTGACTTTTTTTTTTTTTTACCAGAAAGAAATTTCTTAACAGTGGGATTTAAAAAAAAAGCTGCAATCGTTTGATAATCTGAATGCCAGTAAAAACTATGTTTTAGAAATCGATAAACATACATTTCTTTTTTAAAAATGCTAATTTAACCTCCAATAAAGAACACGAATTAGCTTTCCGCTAAACGTCATAGTAGCAAGAACCAGTTATTATTTTCACCATAAATCTCACATTAATTTTCCTAAAAGGCAACACACTAAAAAAAACCCTCAAAACTACAGTGTGTAAAATAAAATAAAAGGTGTATTAGCAGGGAACAAGATCTGTATCTACAGTTAAACCAACTTAGCATTAGCTAAACAGTTTGCTGCGCTTTAGTCCGGCTAATGAACCACAAAGTCATTTAGTGTTCTTAAAACTATTTATTTTGATTTTTCTTGCTAAAAGAAAAGGCTAAAACGTTTCTATTTAAGTATGAGACGACTGTTACTTCTTTTACGTTTCGAGTGAAGGCTTTGAGTAAGTTTCCTGCCAAATTATCTTACCTCAAAAACGCTTCCTGTGATCCTGCCTCCTAAAATGAGCCGAATACTCAAACCTGCTGTGTGACTGACAGTGACTGCAGCTGGTTAAAGATTATTGGGTATGCTTTATATTACTTTTTAAAATAGCCAATCCAGTGCCAGATCACGTGGTGTCACCGGATGGCTGTATTAACCGTCTAAGGTTTATGATTGTGTCCAAATATAGAATCTACTGCATGTACGTTCATGTATTATATATGTATAGTTTATAGTATAGTATTTAGTGTGTCCTTGGTTAATAGTAATGCTACAGTGGATCAGTTTGGTCAGACGGACGAGCTTATCTAATTTACCAAAATCACTTCTGTACTGTTCCTGGGTTCATCCACTCACCAGTCACTTTATTAGGCACACCATTTTAGTACCATTGTCTGCCAAAATATGATTGCAGGAATTTAAACTGCTAAAAATGACTTGTTGGATTATAATCGTTATATGTCATTTTTATGAATGAAAAACTCTGATTGTCATTAATATTATTTTTTATAAGACATCAGACTAAAAGGAGAGAAGAAATTGCAATAAATGATGCCAGAAGGCAGAGATGTAAAGCAGAAAAAAAAAGCAAAAGATGCCTGCAAAACAGGTCATTTCCTTATTTTATATAAAACCCCTTCATAAATTCTGTTCACTACATTTTTAAATAATATAAGTAAACGTTTTAGACATTAAAAAACACATAGGAACATTGGAAATCGCTTTTGGCTACTTTCAGTACTGTCTTAATTCTTGAAGGAATAGATTCAACATTCAAAACGGTTCCTCAGAGATTTTGGTCCACATTAACATGATAACGTCACACAATTCCTGCAGACGACTGCACTCATGATGCGAAAGTCCTGTTCTACCATATCCCAAAGGAGCCCTAATGGATTGAGAACTGCTGACTGTGGAGGTCATTTGTGTACAATGAACTCATTGTCATGTCCAAGAAACCAGTTTGGGATGATCTGAGCTTTATGACGTGGTACGTTATTCTGCTGCAAGCAGCCATCAGACAATACACTGCGCTCAAAAAGGGATAGACATGATCAGCAGCAATACTAAGTTAGGCTGTGGCATTTAAATAATGCTGAGTTTGTACTAAGGGCCCCAAAGTGTGCCAGGAATTGTAGCCCAGCTTCCTGTTCTACCCTGACAGGAGTGACTCCTGTTGTGGTCTTTTCTACAGCCCAATTGCTTCTAGGTTCACTGTGTAAAGTATTCAGATGTGCTCTTCTGTATCACATGCTTGTAAAGAGCAGTTGATTGAGCTAGTGTCTGGCCATTCATCTCTGCCTCCTGGCATCAACAAGGGATTTTCACACAGAGAACTGCTGCTCACTAAATAATTGATCTTTTTATGATTATCCTCTATAAACCTTAGAGATGGCTGTGTGGGAAAATTCCTAGCCGATCAGCAGCTTCTGAAATACTCAGACAAGGCTGTCTGGCATTAACAACCATGTTAAACTTAAAGTCACTGAAATCACCTTTCAGTAATAAAGGTTAATGCCAGGTCCTTGTTTTTGGGTGATGCAACAGTGGATCAGCTGGGCCAGACAGTACACCTGACCCAGTTAAACACTTGTGTAATGATTCTGAGTAAAAATCAACAAGCCAATATAGTTGAGAAAACTTAGCTTTTTATTACTATTTTGCAGTGATGTTGCTTTGACAAGACTCAAGAGTAACACGGACTCATCTGTCCATATAAACAGTTAAAATTACTGAATATCCCTGCAATATTACTGTACACTTACTTTGTGTCTGTTATTATGTGTCTGCTCAACAACTCTATTGTCTCGTAACGCTCAACTTATGATATCACCATACTAGGTTTGACGGGTTTCATGTAAAAGCAGTAATTTTAAAAGACTCACCTCAGAGAGCATAAAAAACAATATGATAGAAAGCATTGAGAGTATAAAAAATGTTTGTTTCCGGGACAAACACAGTAAATCTCAGTCCTCTGTAAGACGTTTTGTGTGCGAATGCCTCCTGGAACCACAGGAAGCACTTAAAAAACAAAGAATCTGAGCTGATTTAAAGTGCATAATCTGATCTAAGGCCCGGCAGTTTGTGATCAGTGTACAGTTGGGTGGGCTCATTCGATAGCAAGGAAAGAGAAACAACGAGAACACAAGCAGCTACCCTCGAATTATCCCTTTGGCAAACAGCGGGTTACTAGGCTTCTGAAAGGATTATATAGACGTCCAACCTTTACTAGCAATGTGTTTTACATATGACATTATCTGGGGGGAGGGGGGGGGGGGGGGGGGGGGAGGAATCGAGGTGGCAGTCTTGGCTTTCACCAGCACACTTTCAAATTATGCTGAGAGTGATGAGTTGATGGCGCAGATTAGAGGGGCAAATGTCAGCAGAATGTCAGGCCTTAATTGCTTGTGTACTGTTTGACAGTGTTTACTCTCACAGGCCAGGTGCACCATATGGAGATCGAAGGATTGGAATTAATCACACAAAATCCTCGGGGAAAGAACAACTCAGAGCAGTGAGGAAGCATTAACTAGGGCGAGGCAATCTTCACTACACGGGATGTGAAGACACAACGCTAGCCTTTTATTAAATATCATTATTATGCCACAGAGGTGATATTGTGTATATAATAGGTATACCAGGTATTTGTTATGTTGGTTGCAGCTACTTTAGTTTTAAATTATTTATTCTCTCTGCCACTGAACTGATGGATCTACCTAAAGAATACACAAAATAAAAACTGGTTGTAGTGAAGCAGTTAAAAGACTCACTATATGTGGCCACATTGGTTGTACTACATAAGGTAAAATATTCTATAAACAAACTGAAATGGTTTTATATAAATCAAAAGAAATAATACAAATCTTTTTTATTCATTTATCAAGCTATAAAACAAATACAAAGATTAAAAAAAAACAGTTGCTATTAGCAACCTGGCATTAAGAACCTAGGTAGAAAAATCTATAGGAACAATATTGTAATTTAAAAACAATTATGAAAAACAAAAAAAGGGATCTCATTTTCTTTAAATATATCACGACCTTAAATTCACTACATGTAAGCACAGCAGGACTGGGGCTTTAGCAATTGTCAGTCATCAAAGTCTGGGATGTCATCATAAGAGTACCCCGGGTAGCCCTTTGATGCATAGTAAGCTATCCGTAGGTGGTAAAATCCAGGCAGGAAGACAAGGATCCCGATGATGAGGACAGGCACGGTCCGGTCTGTGTGCTAAAAGAAAGAAAACATTTATTCTCTTAACATGATGACATTGTATGGCCAGTAAAAGGATGTAACAAGAAAAAGTGTGACCTAGAAAATTACTTACAGTGACGCCAAAGTAGCCAGCCAAGAGAAGAGCACCGATGATGATCAACAGCGAGCCGATTAGGAAAAGGATCGTGGCTAGTGCGATGGCTTTATATGGGACCTTGGGTGGGCTCTTCTTGAACTGTAGAGGGGAAATATTTCATTTCAAAAACATTTCTGTGAAACACAAGGTTTCTTGGAAGTGTCCGTTTTTCCTCTTCTGTGTCAAAATCATCAGACTAGAGAGATGTTTTCCATCGAATCAGCTTTAAATAAATTGCCCTATTCTCATAAAAACATGGATGTATAGTACTGTGCAAACATCTCAAGCTAACCCTAATTTTTCTTTTAGTATTTTGCTAGGAAAATGGCAAATAGGTGCAGCAATTTATTGACAGATTCAAAAACACATGGAAATACAGTATATCCCACACTGCTTCAATAATGTTTATTTTCCTTCTCTGAGGAGGCCAATCCATGACTGACAGTGTTCTATTGTGTGTGTTTTTATCCAGGTATGCTTTGACTGCACTGGCAGTGTGTTTGGGATCTCTGCCCGACTGAAAAATGAAGCTGTTGCCAACGATTTCCAGAAGGTAGGGCTGTACCATATCGTGTTGTCTGCAATAATACGTCTATAATTTTTTACATGATATAAAAATGTCAAAAATGCAATATCACTAGTGTAGCAAAAGCATGCATTTACATTACAGTAAATGTTCTTGCAATATTGTGCTGGTAATTTTGAAGCTGTCACCTACCCCTACTAGAGGGCATCGCACGGTGGATCAAAATCTGATCATACTTTTCTGTGTTCATGATTTAATTGTGACAAGATTCCAAACACCATTGGCTGAAATGCAGGCCCTAAAAAACTATTTAGTGTCTGTCAAACTGTGTTATCTTTGGCATTTTCACAGATCCAACTAAAGACACATAAAGTTAGGTGCTTTTTGTGACAGCCTGCTCATAACAAAGTACCCAAATACAAGATTTAAAATATGCTAAGTTGCCTGTTATGTGTAGACACAACACTGAGTTAGGTGCCATTTTTAATGCTTCCTTTATTCACAGCTGAAAGTAGCTGAAAAAACAAAAAGACATTTCTCACAAAATGTTCCGGTACAAGGACTGGACCTTAAATGAGTAAAAACGCAGCCAGTTTCCAAAGAATGGTTTTGAAAGACCTTCAGAAAGCCTGGAGAACTACTGTTTGATTCAACTCAACTTTCTGAGAGTGAAATTCTTATAGTGTCAAATTAAAGCAACAGACGCTTCAAGGGGCTTTATATTTTAAGGTAAAGACCCTAGAATAATACAGAGAATACCCCAACAATTAAACGACCCCCTATGAGCAAGCACTTGGCAAAAATGGGAAGGAAAATCTCCCTATTAACAGGAAGAAACGTTGAAAGAATCAGGGTCAGGGAGGGGTAGCCATCTCCTATGACTGGTTGGGATTGAGGGGAGGAAGCCAGGACAAAAGATACAATAAACTGTGGAAGAGATCCGGACATTAATAATAATTCACGATTGAATAGAGTGGTGTACTAAACACATACTGAGTGAAAAGAGGGGGTCGTAACACAGGTGAGAGAACAAGAAATACTTCCAAACTGGGAGCTTGTTCCATAGAAGAGGGGCCTGAAACTGCAAGGCTCTGCCTCCCATTCTACTTTTAAACAGCAAAAGCAAATAAGCCAGCAGTCTTTTTGTTTCAGTCTATGTATTGCTTAGGACCACTTAAAAAATGCCAAGTCTGACTCCTTCAAAGTAGGGTGGCTCAAGACATTTGCACAGTCCTTTAAAAGTGTTGGTTATGCAGTACTTCTTGTGAACATTCACCAAACTTTGATGAGAACATCAAGAGGTTATAAGAATTAATATCACAGGACCCCCCCCCCCCCCAACAACCCCAATGACGTCAACAGGGCTACCTTAGCTCGGAAATGACAGCGGCCATCTATTGCTGCAGTACCCCTTTATATTCATACTGTAGTGGTCGAAACCAGTGCACCAACTTTAGTCTATTATCTAAAAATAAAAGCAATGGTAACGTATCCTAGCGTTACACCTTCTGTTTTACCTGTAAATCAATGTAGCCGTCGTCGTCAGTGGCTAACCTGGAATACCTAACTTTGCTGTTAGGGATCCCGTTGGACACAACATTACGAGCGGGCATCTTCTTCAGCGGTTTGCTTTCAGATGAAGCAGAAAAGCAGAAAAGGCCCAACTACTCGACAGGCATCACTCTTAAACCGCAACTGCCAAAATAAAACAATACCGCACTTGGCTTATTCTAGGGCCGCTCCGACGACGTTTTATAAAGAGTTTACAGCGTAGAAGCCTCTGTTTGGGAATATGGTGTTGGACCTTCCGTGTTTTCAGTACGTATACACTCTGCGCCTGCGCAATCTGAAGCGTCATTATTAACTTCCAGAAACTTCGATTTAACGCGTAATTTTAACTTAAACGTTGCATGTGCTGTGCGAGATGAAAAAATAACGTTAAGCTAAATCACAAAAAAGAAAAGTTTTCAGATGTGCTTTAGCGCAATTAACTGTTTTACAATAAAAAGGAAGATTTGCACCACGCCATGTCTGCCACCAGAGGGCGCTGTTGAGTCTTATTAAAATGACCGGGTCACTGCGAGTCACAGACATGACCTTGCGGTGTCGAGATTCATCTCTTTGTGCGGATGTTCATTTCCTGGGATGTTCTGTTCTGTCTTTGTAATCACACTGTGCTTATAGAGGATAACGTTTCTGGCGAGACTGCAGATTTTGATACCATTTCACGTAACAGAAGAAGCTAAGACTAACCCACTCCCTCTGAAGGCCGTTTTAATCACTGAAATACAATCTCCTGTATTTATTTTCATAAATGTACATTAAAACAGGAAATAAATTGACAGTTACATGATGTCTAAAAACAATTAACCAGATCAACAGCTTCTCTTCAAAAAGGACACATTAACGAGTCTCTTAATCCTGAAGTGATAATTGGCACATTTTTGTCTGCTTCAGATGTGGATGAACTCCAGGTGTTTGTATACAAAGTCACCTCTGCCAGTTTATTGCCACCTCCCTGGTTACGCACATCAATAATCCAGTCTGTGAGTGACTGACCATGTAATAAGCAAAAACCCTCAATCCATCTGAAATGACTAATTAAAGCTTCTGTGGTTGTGTACTGTATTTTTATTTTAATTTGTGTTTTTCATACTAGCTCCTTGTATGAGACGGAAGTGCCATGCAGATTTAGGCGGAACTGAGATGCTACCTGACTCATCGGAGGTCTTGCTAGAGTCATGGGCTCTACAGTCAGTTATTAAATGTCTGCAGGATGACAAATAAATAAATAAATAAAGCTCTTTTATCATGAGCAGTAAATCAAATGCATATTCTTATCGCTCGCAGCATCAGTAATACTCTTTAAAGTAAGCCTACACTTTGGCAGAGGATGAGTTTCTGGTGATCATTAGTATGCTGAGTGACCTTGACTGTCTCATCGTTAAGGCCATAATGTTGATCTCTGGGGGTGATTGAAGCCCTAAAATCATTTGGATTTTTTCCTTTTCTTTCCATTGCACACAACACAAATTCTTCTACATCACAGAGCACAGTGCGTTCTCTTGTCTTAAGTTTGTCATTGATATTTACAGATTTCTCAGAGTTTCAGCGAGAAATGATCTTTTCAAATCCACCCCGCCTGCATTTCATCTTCGTTTTAGTGGGATTTAGCAAAATGTATTCTGTCCTCTGGAAACCACTTTAAAATTGCATTACTATTCCAAATTGCAGTGGGCGAATGCAGAGTCATATAAGCGGCCTTCGGAAATAACAGATTGTGCAGACGTTCTTTACTATACCTGTTACTGAGGGCAAACTTTGCCCTTTGCTTTATCACTCATTCCAGTTTCCTAACTCATACCTCACTGGGCTCTGTGATTGCATGTTGACTCTGCTCATCAGCTGACGCCACGGCTGCGTCACTGGATTGTCTTCCTTTGTGTGCCAAATAACGCCGCTCTTATCTGTTCGGTCTCCTTATTTGGAGGTTCAATAGCTACAATCAAGGTCACTGCACAAGCCGCTTAGCCTCCCCCTCAGTGTGAATTTAGAAACACGGCATTCAATTTATCTGCTCTGCAGCCTTGAGACAATCTACAAGACCAGATAAATCTGCAGTTATTTTACATTCATAAATTCAAAATAAATGGGCTCCAAATGGTACCACTGATGGAATAATCTATCTGTAAGTAACTCTGCTGCCCCTAACATTTGTGTTCAGACATTACTTCATCTATTGTCTTTTTTTTCATCCCATGGGGGTTTAGAATTTCAATAGGATCTTCTTGTAAACTATTGGTGGCTGTGGCTACAATGTAGCTTGCCATCACCAGTGTGTGAATGTGTGCGTGAATGGGTGGATGACTGGATATGTAAAGCGCTTTGGGGTCCTTAGGGACTAGTAAAGCGTGTCTAATGACACGTGGAGTTGTAATTAATTAATCAGATGACTGGGTAAGCTGTCACCAGTCAAAGACGGGAAGAGAGTGCGTTGTCATGTTAGATAATCCCTGCCACTACACCATGATGCCTGCACAGAAGCACATCAGAACAGCTGAGCACACTGAGCCCCCAAGGTGTGTGTGTGTGTGTGTGTGTGTGTGTGTGTGTGTGTGTGTGTGTGTGTGTGTGTGTGTGTGTGTGAAGACGGCCACAGCCAACTCTCTTATAACCCCCCGAGTACGACTCTGAACAGTATAAGAGAACAGCATTTAGGCCATAATTAGAGTCCTGTTCATAGTGGAGTTCTGTCTGCTGAGATAATTAGGTCTGTCTTCATTACAGCAATTGCAGATAGAACCACGAATGGAGCCCAATAAAAGCCTCGACCATTATACCACTTGAGCATCATGCAATCTGCCTGTGGCTTTGCCTTATTACTTTTAAACCCACCGGGTTTCAGAAATGATCAAATGCGCCATGTAGGTGGTGCACAGGTGCTGCTGAGCAACAAGCTTTTCAAAATTTAAAATAAGTTCTGCGACATGTAATATACTTTCCATGTTTTTGATCTGTGGGTTTGTTCTTTTGTGTGAGAGTGAGAGTGAGAGTGAGTGTGTGTGTGTGTGTGCGTGTGTGTGTGTGTGTGCCTGCTCAAATATTGGATGAAAAGAAATATGTATCACATTAAAGTACGGCTAAAGGATGATACTGTCTGGGCCGTTTTTGGTCCAGGCTGAAATATTTGAGCAAATAGGAGCTGGATTACCATAGAAACATTCATTGCCCCCCACCCCCACCCCCATCTCTTTAATCCAGCTGTTTTTGCCCTGATTCTCCTTTTTTCCCTCCACCAGGTTGCAGTTTTCACTTATCTGGAGGAATCTCTCGAGAAGAGGAACGCCTCTTGTGAGCCCTTGACTTTTCCTTCAGTGCCACCACGACGTTACTGAAAAGCCATAAACTGTACAAACTTTAGTAACTCCTGAACTTTTTAAGAGTTTGCCCAATGATGTGGTTAACTTCTAAGACCTGTCACAACAACAAAGCAAGTCATGAAGGTGGTGACTATGTTAAATATTGAACTTAACATTGCAGTGCCTATAGCGGCTTGCTTCTGCTAGACAGCTTCAGCATTTCAATCAAAGTATAGTGAACAGCAGGCATGGCTTTAAACCTGTCTTTTTTTAATGCTCCTTGTGTGGATTGAGTAAAAGCCTTCTTTAAACAGACACCCCGAAGTCATTTAAAATTCCTGCAGCCACACTTCATCGTCCTAATTAGAATAACACTAAAAAATCACTTTTTAATTACTTTCTTTTGTGCGTCACCGAGGAAAGATACTGCCTTATTCTGACGGCTGTGAATGCATTACTGTATCGGTTTCATGGAACTGATTGGGCACAATTAAATACAAAAGGATCTGTCAGCTTTGAGTGAATCACAGAATTGTCACTTGGCGCTGAACACTAGGAGCTCATGTAAAATTTATGCCAAGCGGTAATGAAGTGATGGATGCTTCCTTGCTCACATCATCGCAGGTGCTGTATGTCACACAGGATGGTTGCAGGAGGACGCAGTGATGACTCTTGTATTTCTGACCACAGCCACTGATGGGTTTTTTTCCTCCTTTTTTGCTCTTCAATCTGCATTTCAGGTGTGAGCCTGAGGTTAGTTGTGTGCGTGGGAGGACAGCAGACTACTGCAGCACACTTGGTATAAGGAGCTTCATCAGCCTGATGACAGAATCTATCACCTTTATTTCACATTGCCATCTCCCCTTTTTCCCCCCTTCAGCTTATAACAAAAAAAAGAACAGTTGCCTCGAGAACATGACACACGACACGCAAAGTAGCGGCTTCGATCTTCAAATTTGCCTGCTTTGCATGCCAAGCATTTCACATTAGTCACAGAGTAATGTCAGCAGTGTGCATTTAACAGCTTCGATGATTGAAATCCTGGAGCTGGTTTTGTCAAAGTCATAAGCACAGGAGAGAAAATCTCTTGATATGCAATTAAGGCGAATGTCACTGTAAATGCCAACATTAGTATGAATGCTAGAGTCAGGTTTCTTGCCTCCATGACAGGAAATGTGTCTTCCAGTGCAGAGATATTGATTTCAGTTTCTTTCAAACTCAGCAGCCCACCTCACTGCATGGGCGGCACAGACAGGTAATTACTTTTCCAGCAGATAGCACGATAGGGCCTAACAGGATGCAAATACACACACCTTTCGCTGATTTGAATGCACTCTTGGGGAGTTCAGAGGTCTGGTTGCGATTTTTGCTTTTGGCAAGATGAAGTAGACGTGCTCGCCGGATATACCGGCAGGTAAAAAAAAAAAGGAAAAAGAAAAGATGAGGCATTGTGAGCTGAAAGTCTCATCATTGATTGAACACACAAGCTGACTTTAACTGACCAAATGTTTACTTCGGCTTAAAATCTCTCACTTAAAACAGGCAGCAGCCTCGGGTAAAGCCTTCATATCTGAAACCAGTTTGAAAAACAACAAATACTCCAACTGGCTAAACCTGGATTTGTCCACAGTGGGAAGAAAAGAATCAATCCCCCACCCCAACAAAAAAATCAATGTACCGTGTTTATCCATGTGTAGCTAAATGTGTGTATGTGTGTGCTTGTTTCTGTCTCATCTCTTCCTCATAGCTTAATTGAAAAAAGGGAAAAATGCACAGCCACTGAATAATCACAATCCCTGCTGAAATGGCAATGCTTTATAAATTACAATCATCTGTCGCTGCTCAGACATTAACAAATGAGTATCGACTGAGTGTGCAACAGATGGACCGAGGGTCTTATAGACTATACTGTATGCCGCAAATGTCAGCTATAGGTGCGTTTGTTGCTCATCACGCTTTCATAATGCAGTGTGTTGTGTTTAAACGCGCAGGAGGATTAGTCCTGTTAGTGGTAATGGTGTTAATATTTGAAGCCACAGCTTGGAGCAATTACAGTCTAATTATTTTTTAGGGGGTATCCGTAAAATTAGTGTGTAGTTAATGAGCAGCAAAGAAGAAGAAAAAAGAAAGCTGGAGCAGGGTGGGTAATAGCAGATATTTAGAAATAACTCACAGTGTAAATAAAGTACTTACTTAGTAACTACAGGCTACTGTGTTATTGCTGCAGATGTACTGTTACTGGATGTTAGGGTGTGATTCCTGCACCAAAGTTTTTAAATATAGAAGGCAGCTGCTTTCATTTTGCTGATGGGGAACAAAGTGTTATCAGGCAAAGCCCGTGAATAATTGTGTACCTTGTTTACCACCCATAAAATGTAATTTATATTTTAAATCATGCTCTGCAAGAGACTGGTGACCTGTCCAGGGTGTACCCTTGTGCCCTATAATAGCCCGAGGTTCCCCGCAACCCTAAACTGGATAAGCAGAAGCGAATGTATGGATGGATGGAGTCATAAGAGAATGTATGTTTGGTTATATCAAATTACAAATAAATATAAAAGGAAGTTGGACTTAAAAAGAGAGTGTCATTCCAGATGTGATAATAACAAATGTGAGTTTAAGAAGAACCTTTTTACAAGTGTGTTTAAAATGTGTGTAAAAAAAACTCATTTATGATGGTGCAAGTCTTGGAGATGTGGAGATGTGTAAAAGAAGACGCCTTTTCATTAAGAACACAACTGTTTCTGGTCAGAAACATGAACATGTGTATTTTAGGCTATAGAGTTATTTCTTGGCTGTAATCAAAAGTGTTACACAGATTTTTAAATAAAACTAGACATCACCTTTACTTTTATCTCTGGGATCAAAAACACTTTAAACATCTGCAACACACGAACATTCCTTCACTGGGGGGGGGGAGTAAAAGTTTGGTACGGACTCCTGAAGACTGAAAGTACACTTACATAACCTTACAAAAATAGTAAATAGTAAAAGTCTTTGAGCATTTCCACACACACTGTATTCTCGTACAGTTTAACAGCTGGAAAGGTGGGTGACACCGGTTAATGAAAGATTTCTGAATGACACAGACCGGTTGTGATGACGCACAAAGAGTGATGCTGAGCCATAGTGAGGTGATGTGAGGATGGATGGCTGGGTGGTGGTAAGGAGGGGGTGGGGCTGGGAGAGTTGGGTTGAGGGGGGGGTAGATACGGGCGACAGTGGTTTCGAAAAGAAAGCAGTGAGAGATTTGGTTGGCTACTCGTCATCATCTGAAGAGACTTGGAGCACCTGAAGCTTCGGGTGTCTGCTCCGGCAGATATGAGGGCTCTCCACGGCGAGCGCACTTGGCTCTCCCTTCGCCGCCTCCTAGCGCGTCTCGGCAATCACTGCCGTGCCCAAATGTGGCTCTGTCCAAGCATCGGGATGTGAAAAATCAAAGTTGGGTGAGTCCCAGAACAATTCATTTGAAGTATTTAACAGAAGCATTTTTGAATTGATAGTTTATTTTATTGATAAAAAACTATTTTTTCTTAATTGAATTTGCTGAAAGCGCTGATGCATAAGTGTGCATAAGTAGCCAAATAGCGTTGATTTATTCTTTGTGTTTAATGGGGCTAAATGTCTGGAGCAAACTGGTGAAGTGGTTAAAATACACATGATTTAAGACAACTGTATCCCTCCGAACAGCCATAAGGCACGATCGCGCTGTTATGCTTGATTTATGTAATGCTGTTTTTTGTTGTTTTTACACCCTCCCGTTTTTTAAAACCTCAAATCTGAAGGAAAACTGCGAACAGATCATTTGAATATGAAGAACTGTTTTAAATGTAGCTATAAGGTTTCGGAAGAAAAAGCCAGCCAGCTCCCATGCGTCTCAGGCATGTCTCTGTCAGTTTACTGAGGTGGATGTGACTTTATGTCAGGTGTAGTCCTGCACAGTGGCCTCATCTTATAGAGCTGGGAATTACTCCGCACACCGGTGAAGAGGTTGAGATTGCATCTGAGTCACAATCGCTGTTTACTCCTGGCCAATTAAAGTAACAGCAGACACAGAGAAGCCAGGGTTGCTCAAGCTTTCCTCAACAATATTGCGGATACCTCAGAAGCAGCTGCACATCAGCCATTGTTCTATGGACGCCAAGAAGACAAAGCCTATATTTGGAGCCTATTCTGCAGAGGAGAAAGATGCTTGTATCAGGAGGGACCTTCTGAAAAAGGCAGCTAACAAAATGTAACCGAGCAAGACAGGTAACTTCCAGCTACTTCAGTATGGAGCTGCACACTGTTTTCAGCCACCCTGCAGCATATGTCCTCTTTCACTTTGCAACTCCCTCCGTACAGAGGCATTATAATGAATATTAAACCAATCAGTGCTGGAAGAAAACCTCTCTGCTGGGTCTACAGAGCCAAACGAAATCCCATGGCGTAGTGAAATCAACAGGTCTTTTTAACAGAATCTAGAAGTAAGCATGTCACTTTTAATTTATCTTAGAAGGAGTTTTAATCATGAGTTTAAGTCTTGTGGTTGTAATGTACGAGCCGGGTGGATTAATCAAATTAGGTTTGTTAGGGAGTTTGGCAATCCTTTCCATGCAATTTGGTCAGCTGTCAAGAAAAAGGTTTTTCTTCTCGTTGGAACAGATTTTCTTTGATATAAATGCACAGTGATTGGTAGCCTCTAAATCCTTAATGTGAGACACACTGAGCAGATACCGATACATCTGTTTTATTTATATAGTATAGAGTAAGCATTTGGCGACTGTGGGAAGGAAAAACTACCTTCTGACAGAAAGAAACTTCCAGCAGAACCAGGCGCAGGGAGGGGCAACTATCTGCCACGATCAGTTGGCGGTGAGAGGAGTGAGATAGGACAAAAGACACACTCTATAAGACAGGCAGCGATTAATGATAATGAATTAACTAAATGCAGAGAAGTGTTAAAAAACACACTGTCCCCTGAATCCAAACTGGGAGCTGGTTCCACAGAAGAGGGGTCTGAAGGCTCTGCCTCCCATTCTTTATTTAAATACTCAAGGAACAACAACTCTGAGAGCAAAGTGATCTATTGAGGTTATATGGTACTTTAAGTTCTTTTAAATGGTTCTGATTATTCAAGACTTTGTGTGTGAGGCAGAGAATTTAGAATTTGATACTGGATTAAACTGGGAGTCAATGTTGAGAACATAAACGGATAGAAGGAGCAGATCCTGACAGAGTGGATATATATAGCTGAAGGTGTGACACAGTAAATCATTCAACTTGTTCTCTCAATTGTAACACAGCATATTTATAATAAGGTGACAGTATTAATGCAGCGGTTAATATTTTAAGCCGAGGTAACTTAATCTTTTCTACAGTGCGAAATGATGATGGTGTAATGAACTCCCGCATCTCTCCTATGAATACACATGTAGGCCTTTTATTCATAATTACTGTATTAGCATTATTTCCCACATGGGAGGGAGAAGCTCTCAGGTGCTGCCGCATGACGCTGTAATGGCGTACTGCATCATGCCAGCATCAGAGCTCAGCTGA
Organism: Mchenga conophoros; assembly: GCF_057382185.1. Lineage (NCBI taxonomy): Eukaryota > Metazoa > Chordata > Actinopteri > Cichliformes > Cichlidae > Mchenga > Mchenga conophoros. The sequence goes on from NC_140537.1 coordinate 14,422,143, forward strand.
GATATAAAACTTTAAGACAAACATAATAAACATTTGAACATGCAGTGTGGATCAGTTGGTTGTGGGGCCCAGAGGACAAGGCCAGCCACTGACTGACTGTTCGCATTGTTTTGAAACCTGTGGGGCACAGATAGATAGATAGATAGATAGATAGATAGATAGATAGATAGATAGATAGATAGATAGATAGATAGATAGAGACAATGTCAGTGGAAAAGAGGACAACTCAGATGAACTTTTAATTTGGTTTGAAATAAAGCAGCTTAACAAAATCCAAAATTCGTCAACATGGCCACTCTACTTTTACTAGTCTTATCTAATCTACATTTATATAATCTGCACTGACGAGATTAATTTCACATCTGTCAAAGTGGAGGAGTTCATGCGGCACTAAGACATTGTTTAAAAGTCAGAAGACATTCAAACATTCCAAATTAAGTTGTGCACGCATCAATCAGGCCCTCGTACCTCCATGCACGTTGGGCATGCTGTAGTGGAGTCATTGAACTTTATTGTCTCATGTGGCTGGCTTCCTTTATTCCAGCAGTGTCAAACATAAGGCTCGGGGGTCAGAATCGGCCCAGCAAAGACTCCTATCTCAGTCTCTGGATGGCCCAGATTCAAGTAGGGCATACATTTTTGGACTTAACTGTATTTTTACCACTATAAGTTTTACCACTTTTCCTGCTGATAAAGACATAGTCCATACCCATTCATACTATACCAAAGTAGTTGAGTAATAAATAAACAATTTGACAATAAATTCAAAATATCCAACTTCCTGTTGGGTTTAGGGAATGGATTGTAAAAGTTTTCATCCACATGTATCATATCCACATGGATTCTATACATTCGGATGAAACTTAAAGCAAAATATTCTTCACCACTATAAGCTGTGTTCAGGACCAGTGGCAGTAGTACAGCATTGTGTAGTCCTGACCTGAAGCCTTAGGTTTAGCTTTATATCCACTGCTATCAAATGACTATATGTAGATAAGAGGTCCAGGTGCTAAGTTATTAGCAAAATGTTTCCACAGATTATTTGTGCATGAGACAGATAGAGATACCAGATCACAAAATATTTTTAGTTTGAACTGGGAACTTACAACCAGCTCTGTATCTATTTTTTACTCTGTTCTCAGACATAAAATTTGATTTAAGGTTGCATCATTACATCAGTGACGTCACTGATGTAATGAGGCAACGTCTGGAATTCTAGCTATTTCCCAACAATAATGTATTTAATCTGAAACCAAACCAGAAAACAATGCCAGAGATGCATGAAAGTGTATTTCTGTCAATTTAGCTCAAATTAAAGCAGGTCAAAATGTGCACATCTCTCTTTGCACGAACCAACAGTAGTCCCCCATAATGCTCTGGAGAAATTTTCCCTGATATTGGTTTTCCGTCACTTCTATATCTCAGTGAAATCTTTCCCCATACTTCTCACTGACATTGTGCAGGTTTGGTGGGAAAACAGTGGACATGAGAATGTAAAAAGTGCATCTTCAGTGATATTCTAGCACTCAGGAGCTGATATGCTTTCAGCATGTTTCCACAACCTCAGCATAATTCTCTGCTCCGTGATTTCCAAGAAATTTCTTGATAACCCGTACCAGTGATTCCCATTTTGCTGATTGAGCTGGCTTCAGTTTCCTTTTGCACTCATCGTCAAGCATCAGTTCACGGACTTCAGGACAAAAACACCTTCCTTAATTTAGATTTTCCTTTTCTTGAGATCCAAATTAGGTCTTAAATCCTGAAACGCTTCAGATTTCTGTTCGGTCATCCTAGTTGTAAAATACTTGGAACATCATAACTAAGACAAATAAATAAATAAACACATCTGCGAGACAAAAACAGTTTCAGATTTGGAGTCAGGAAGTAAAACTGGTTCAAAATGCTTACTGATCAGTGTGTCTGTGTGAAGATTTCTCTAAAAAGGCTTATTTCTACTAAAAAGCTGCTCATTTTTACATGCAAGTCTATAGGAACTGAGTTTTCTCAGGGAGTTAGCTTCAAGTGGACACATCAGGAAGTGTATTTTTTGGCACTTCAGTGTTGCCTTCATCTTCAGCCCAGGATGTTGCTGCTTGGTCTCAACTACTGCAGGATCAGAAACAACAGAGACTGTGGTCTAACAGTGAAGAAAAGGCCTCCTTGACTGAGAAACGCCCAGACTGTGTTCAGCAGAGACTGCTTCCCCAGTTCTGATGCATATGTTTTACAATATTCACAAGTTTTTTGAGAACTACCCCCCTTAAAAATGAGATGAATTTGAAACAAAGAGAAGAAAAAGAAGATGAATGATCTATCAAGATTCAAGTGGGCTTTCGCACTGCAGTGCTAAAGCCCACAAATCCTAATTAATCCAGTGCATCAAAGTCAGAGGGAGCAGTTTAAATTTGAACTGTGTGAGGATAAATTCCAAATAACAATCCGTGTAAATTTAACTTTGCAACTAAATTCCTCTTTTTTCTTATCTTATACAAACACATTGCCACAATGGGGGGGAAAAGAGATTGTAATTACCTTTCCTGACCAAAAATATGCAGAAGCCAAAAAATGGCTCTTCTGGGAATTACTTTGTTTAAGCCGTTATCTCAAGATTATGAATTATTTATATAAACTTGCTCTCTTCTGATAACAGATTGCTTCTTTTATGCTCTCAATATATATCATACAAACCTGACTTTGTTTTCTCAATCACAAAGTAACTTGGCAGCCTTGGAGATGACCGATCCCCTCATCTGATTACTGAGGAGGAAGTGTGCTCAACTGTGGAGTTATAGATGGTCTAGTCTTCTCCTTAAATAAGGACCCATTTGAACGTTATTTGAATCTACTGCCATGTTAGACGCTGATTGAAGTACAGTGTGATGTGTTTTTAATAGTGTTGATCCACCATGTTGAGGAGATATTAGCTTCAGGAGAGTTAACTTTGTTTTTTCTTCATAGCCTTAAACAATTTATAAACCACTTTGCTTAGCTTTATTTATCATCCTGTGAATAAGAATAATAACGACTGACCAAAGCATCTAAAAATAGCCGCCGCGTGGAGAGCGGCGAGGAGAAAGAAGCCGTTCATTTCAGTAATAAGTTTACTTTATTGCTGATAAAGAGAGAGGGGGAGCGTTTACCAATCTACCTTCCTGTGTGAAATTAAGTGCGCCTTGGCTTTCCTGAGTGTTACGGTTCAATTTATTTTCTGCTTTACAAAGGTGGGAAGGGAAGCCAAGCTCGACAAGAATAGAACCTACGCTGGTGTCGTTATTAAAGTTAGTGATGAATCACCCTCATGCATGAATCACGCATTAGGAATATACTAATTTTATGCATGACGGGTGATTATGAAATGAAAAAGAAATAGAAATGCATAGGGAAAATAGCATATTGTCAATATTTTTGGGACCTCGGCTTCCCTCATAAATTTTGAAAAGCTTTTTTTTTTCTTTTCGGGGGTCTCCCCTGCCCTACTAACATTCCCCCTAGCTCCCCTGTAGTTTGACCGGGCTGGAACTGCACTTCTAATCCCCGATAAATGACAAGAAAACAAGCTTTTGTTTTTGTGTGATTTCTAAAGAAAATGAACTTCCTATCATGACAAAACAAGCACTGTTTTATCTCAGAATAATGGGATATGTCATGCCCTTATCGCGAGATAAAATCACCAAAAATAACTGCAAATGTTATGAGCTCCCATAAAGCAGAGGGGTCGATTCGGGAAATTGTGCTTCATTTTGTTAAATACATCTGTTATATTTTTCTTGCATGTGGAGCTAGTGCTAACAGACAATGCTCAACATTTAGGATGTTTGAGTCTGAAACTCCATGTTTGTTTGATATGATATTTACCAGGTGTGGTAAAAGGTGCTTGTATAAATGGGTGAATTAGGCATGTTATGTAAAGCTCTTTTGAGTGCTCAGCTATAGTAGAAAAGTGCTATATAAGATTATATGATGAAGCTGTGCTGGACTGATAACTTCCTGGTAGGCAGATTTATTTTTCTTGGGACTCTGCCATGTTATGACAGTGGTATCAATATTTTGATCCAGCTTGGCATATTTTCCCAAGATGTCAAACTAATGTGTTCTTTACAAACATAAGGAGCACAGACTGTGACAACCCTTAACAAATGGTGGAGCTGTAATAACGTGGGTTGTTTTGACCTGTGTCTGTATAAAGGTCGTGGTATGATATTGATTTAAAGGAGGGATCAAGAGCAAAGTCAAGCATACCCTGATGTATTATAGGTCACTTGAAGAACATATAATACACACCGAGCCTTCTGATTGCTGCATTGTTGAAACTTCAGCTATTGTGGTTTTGGCTCACTGTGTATTGTAATGATGAAGTGGTATTCCACATACTGTGAAAAAGAAAGTTTTCACAGGTATCTGTGCAGTCCTGTGAAAAACTAAGTACACCCTTACTGCTTCTATCCTAATTGTGAGGGTAAGTAGCATCTTGGTTATGGTAATCAATGCACTACATCAGGGGTGTCCAATTCCAGGCCTTACGGGCTGGTGTCCTGCAGGTTTTAGATGTGTCCTTGATCCAACACAGCTGATTTAAATGGCTAAATTACCTCTTCAACATGTCTTGAAGGGTGACATCTAAAATATGCAGGACACTGGCCCTTGAGGCCTGGAATTGGACACCCCTGCACTACATGATCAGGAAGCACGAGAAACTCTATAAAAGTAAATATTTTTGGCAGTTTCCTGGCCAAGAGCAGTCAGGTGTGTACTAACAAAATGCCACAATCCTCTCGGAACATCCAAGAAAAATTCTCCACAAGTTCTCAGATGATCAGATGCTTGGAGAAATTGAAAAACAAAAAACAAAAACAAGAGCTACAACTCAGCCTTTACAGGCCCTAAGTTAGCATGTTCAACACTTAAGTTCATGACAGTACAATTAGACAAAGAATGAACAAGAATGGCTTGTTGTGAAGTGTTACCAGGAGAAAATAGCTCAGGTTTGCAAAGTAGCATATGAACAAACCACTTGAACAATGTGCTTTGGATAGAAGAGACCAAAGTGCAGCTGCTTGGCCAGAATCCACAGGACCACATTTGATGAAAACCAAACACAGCTTATCAACACCTCATAGAACTGTCAGCACGGTGTGGAGGGCTGATGATTGGGGCTTGTTCTGCAGACACAGGACTTAGGCACCTTGTAATCATTGAGCAATGAACACTACTGTATGCAAAAGTATTTTAGAGTCAAATGTGTGACCCAAACAGCACAATGGTGGCAAAAGCTGTTGCAATAATTCAGTCAAAGTCCAGACTCCTCCAATCTGGTGCTGTGGGGGAACCTTAAAGAGAGCTGTCTGCACACATAAATGAATGCACGCAAACAGAGTGGGCCAAAGGTCTTTGATAAAAATGTGAGAAACGGATGAAGTTGAACAGAAAAAAACTTTATTCTAGTTACTGCTGCTAAAAGCAGCTCCACAAGCTAATGAATGGGGTGTTTTTCACCAGCCTGTATAGTCCTGTGAAAAGTTTTCACAGAACTGTTAGTTTCTCAGTTTGTTAGCCTCACTTTGGGTTGATCCCATTATCAAGACGAGACAGTGGTGACATTGATTTGACAACAGCTGTGGCTCAGACATTGTCTCCCGCCCACCTTCTTGATAGAGCTGAGCAGCGGTATACAAAAAAAACAATGAGCTGAACAAGGATGAATGCTTTCATGTTTCACTGTATGTGACGGACGTGTCTTCTTCTGTTTCTCTTTTCAAAGGCGCTGGACGTTACTGAAGCTGAAGCTGCGTTCAACACACAAGCCTGGATGTTGATTTCTCACCTGCTGCTCCCAGGAAAACTGGTTTCAACAGACTTTAATTTTCAGTCCAAACAGTGATTTTTTTCATGTATTTTTTTGGTTCAGAGAACATTCAAAGACTTCCTAAATCGCTCACCTCCAATCTGTCTCTTGTATTTGTAATGCATTTTTAACAGTGGTTTGTACCAGCTGCATAAAAACAGTCAGTTTTAACATCATTAACATTTTCAAGATGGATTACTCGATTTTAGCTCAGTAGTTTTCGTTTGCATATATTATATTTCTCTTTCAGTGGTTCTGCATGCAACTTGTCCTTTTATTTTCCTTGATGCATTGCCAACGTAATGGCTCATTTGCTCGAGGCATCATCATTCAAATTATGTTTTGACAAGACAGACTTAATGTGATCATTACTCTAATGGCTTTTATGAGAATGGCCTGATGTCTACTCTCTCTAGTAGTGAACTTAAATAGGTGTGCGCTTCAGTCTACCACTTCTGCACAGGCCAGTTGTTGAGTACCAGCATTGTACTGGAACTAATGATTCCTGTGCTGGACAATATGACCCCAGCTCCCCTGACACAGAACTGTTCCAACTGCAGCCACGTTTTAGTCCCAGAGCTCAATGTGGTCAAGGCTGTGGTTTTGGGTCTGGTGCTTGGTCTCTTCATTGGGTTTGGAGTCGTGGGAAACATTCTGGTGATCCTCTCGGTGGTTTGCCATCGAAACTTGCGGACAGTCACGCATTATTTCATAGTTAATCTGGCAGTGGCAGATTTGCTGCTGAGCTCCACCGTACTGCCGTTCTCTGCCATTTTGGAAATCCTGGATCGATGGGTATTTGGACGGGTTTTTTGTAATGTTTGGGCAGCTGTGGATGTGCTCTGCTGCACGGCTTCTATCATGAGCCTCTGTGTAATATCTGTGGACCGCTACATTGGAGTAAGCTACCCCCTGCGTTACCCATCAATCGTTACAAAACGCAGGGCTTTCTTGGCACTGATGCTGCTCTGGGTGCTGTCTGTCATCATATCTATTGGACCTTTGTTTGGCTGGAAAGAGGCGCCGCCCGAGGACGAGTCCATTTGTAAGATCACAGAGGAGCCGGGCTACGCGATCTTCTCTGCAGTGGGCTCCTTCTACCTTCCTCTGACCATCATACTGGTAATGTACTGTCGGGTCTATGTGGTAGCTCACAGAGAGAGCCAGGGCCTGAAAGAGGGCCACAAGACAGAGAAGTCCGATTCAGAGCAGGTGATTCTCAGGATACACCGAGGCAATGCAACTGTCTCAGATGACGAGGCCCTTCGCAATCGCACACATTTTGCTCTGAAGCTGCTGAAATTCTCTCGTGAGAAGAAGGCTGCCAAGACCTTGGGCATTGTGGTTGGCTGCTTCGTGTTGTGCTGGCTCCCCTTCTTCCTGGTGCTACCCATTGGTGAGTATTATCATGTTCATCTTGCATGTAATTCCTAATGTCAAGAGCCAGATTTCTCAGGGCAAATCAAATTTTAACCAGAGCAGAAAATATATTACTTACAAGACTGAAAGGGAATACCTCAACAGTTTGGAAAGGAAGGTTACTTTACTTCAGTGCAATTTTATTTTATTTATATAGCACCAAATCACAATGACAGTCACCTCAAGGCACTTTATAGAACAAGGTAATGACCCTACAGTAGTACAGAAAAAACCCCAACAATCAGACAATTCCTATGAGCAAGCACTTTGGCGACAGTGGGAAGGAAAAACTAGCAAAACCAGGCTCAGGGAGGGACAACTACTGCTGCAAATGGTTGGGGGGAGATGGGAGGAAGGCCAGGCAAAAGACACACTTTGGAAGAGAGACAGAGATAATTAATAACTAATGATTAAATGCAGAGTGCTATATAAGCACACAGGTATTGCAAAGAAGAGAGTGAAGAAGAAACACTCAGCAGCAGCTGAGGTCTATTGCAGCGTAACTAAGGTCAGGGTTCAGGGTCACCTGATCCAGCTCTATCAAAAAGGAAAGTTTTAAGTCTAATGCTAAAAGTAGAGAGGGTGTCTGTCTCAATCCAAACTGGGAGCTGGTTTCACAGAAGAGAGGCGTAAAAGCTGAAGGCGCTGCCTACCGTTCTACTTTTAAATACTCTAGGACAACAAGTAAGCCCGCAGTCAGAGAGTGAAGAGCTCCATTGGGGTGATACGGCACTATGAGGTCTTTAAGATAAGATGGGGCCTGATTATTAAAAAACCTTGTATGTGAGGAGAAGGATTGATTCTGGATTTAACAGGAAGCCAGGGGGGAAAAGCCAGTTAGGGAAAAATGTGCTCTCACTTTCTAGTCCCTGTCAGTTCTCTCTCTGCAGCATTTTGGATCAAATGAAGTCTTTTCAAGGAGTGAAATTTGAATCCTGACACCACTCGGGGGCAAATATGAATGAATAATATAGACAGACTGAAAAAAGTGGACAGCTAGCCAAGCGCTCTTCCAAGCTTATGAACTGACTCTTTAAACATTTTTGTTTAATGGATTTGAGAACCCGGGTGTAAAAATGGGAAATTACGGTTTCATTGGATCTGGTGTTGTCACCTGCCTTAACTCCTGCCTCTGGTTTCCCATTGAATGGACAAATACTCTCATTTCATCTAACTCTCAGTATCAATGGGGGAAAAAAAGCATATTTCTTAGAAATGTCACTGGAGCACAGACAGTCAATGATACCCTCTGCAACCATTTAATCAATAACGTTTCACAAATTAAAAATAGGTCCATATATGTGATTACCTACTCCTATGCATGAGTCAGACCACTTTCAGGAAGCAATTCAACATCTGAATTTATTCCCATTACATACTCATTGATCAATTTATTCTACGGTCATGTTTTTAAGTACTGGCTAATTTCATAGTTAGATGATGTTAAGTGAATGCCTCCTTTGTGGGATGACATTGAGGTTACTCGCATTCAGACGAGCTTGTGGCCTCTGGAGCGCTGTAGTAAATGCTTTCGACTCGGCCAGGTAGTCGTTCTATAAATAGGCTCTATAAATCTTTCAGATCACTGTCATCCTCCACTGCTCCCCGTCTGTAAACAAAAGGACTAAAATTGAGACCAAGATATATTTCAAACCAGACCCTTGAATGGCATGTCGAGCCATTTTTCTCCCTCGTGTTTGTGACTCCCTTCATCATGGGGGCAGATCTTTAGTGACAGATAAAGCCTTTCGGACTGAGGCCAGACTTCATATGATGGTCTTTAAGTCTTCAAGTGCGCCGGGTTCAATGAAGATGAGCTCAAAGGGAAATAATCAAACGACTTGTAGACCTGTGCGCTGCAAGTGCTGTTGTCAATCATGCAAAAAGGAAATCTGAACCAAGTAGATATGAGATACGGCAAAATCCTAACAAATCCTGCAGGGTTTGTATTTATTCCATGCTCTCATGCTTGTAAATATAGCTGCCACCATTTGGCTGAGTAGCTCCTGACTGGGAAATGAGGCAAAGCCTTGGCTCACGAATGCTCCCTTACTAATACTGGCGTCACAGTGCATACCGCTGCCACATAAGTCTGTGGACAATGATAGATTCAGCAATGAATCACAAAGCACTGGTGTAGTTCTGATGTGTACAGCTGGATAAGTCTTGATTGCATCATTTCGATTATGGAGTAGATATTATTTAAATTAATATCCATAATAACTGTGGGCTGAGAGGCAAGACTGAGATAGTCTGGACATGTGCAGAGGAGTGATAGTGGATACACCGGATAAAGAATGTTGAGGATGGAGCTGACAGGCAGGAGGAAAAGAGGAAGACCAAAGAGAAGATGTGAAGTGAAGCCAGGCATGCAGAGGGTCAGTGTGACAGAAGAGGATGCTAGGGTTAGGGGGAAGTGGAAGCAGATCCAATGTAATAATTACAAGACTTTAATTATGGAAGTAATTTAAATGGGTGTTAAAAGGCTCTGTATCTATCTGTGGATTGTCCTTGATATGTACCGAGTCCTTCTTTGGAACTACAACACGTGCAAAGCATCAATCAGTTTATTTTCTTTACCATTTAGCCAGTTCAGGGTCAGGTGGTGGGGGCTAGAGCCAATCTCAGCTGACAATGGATGAGAGGCAGAGGACACGCTAAACAGGTACCCAGTCCATCATGGGGATAACACAGAGAGACAGACAATCACTCACTCACTACCACACCCAAGGCCAATTTGGCATCAACAGTTAAGCTAACAACAATCTCTTTGGAAGGAAACAGGTGGCTGAGAGGCGACAGTGTCACCGTAGCGTGAAGCATGCCCTCGCTGACATAAAGAACAGCTTCACAGGGTGTCCTCGTGTTATCGTGATATGTTAAGAAACTGAAGATGAACTGAAATGTTTCCTGTCTCCAGCCCCAGCCAGGAGTCTTTATTCTTAAAAACCTCTGACTCAGAGTGTCAGTGGGTGTCGAGTGTCTTTTTAAACTAGAGATGATGAACCTTTTTTTCCCCCCTAAGAGTTATTTTTGGATGTATTGAGAAGAAAGACAGGAACTTTGGGAGAAAGAGCAGGGAATTACACACAGCCCTGTAGACACATTTTTAAATGAACAATGGGTCAAATATCTATGTGTTAGGTGGTTCTTATTTTATTCATCTATCACACATACACTGATGGTTGCACTGGAGGCTATTTGGGGTTCGGTAACTTCCCCCGGGGACACTTCAGCATGCAGCCTGGAGGAGCTGCTGATTAAATTTTCCGGTTAGTAGACAACCCATTCATGTTCTATACTTAACTTAAATCAGAAAAAGACTTCAGTGGACTGAAGTCTGATAAAAGTGAAAGAATGATAAAAATGAGGCTTTAGGAAAAACATGCATCCTGCAGTTTGAAGTTAAAATATTTCCCTAATTAAAATATTTTGATTATATTCTACATGTTCCATTTGATTGCAGTGAAATAAACACACCTATTAATCCAGCCAAAATATTCTCAGCTTAATTAACTTAGTGTTGGGTCTTTATTTTTTTATTATTTTAGTTATAAAAAGAGAAGTTTATTGTTGGGGCTCTTTTACTTTGGACAAGCACATGTAATTTAACTTTAAATTCTCAAATTAAAAACTGAAAAAAAATGTTAGTTGAATACAGTCATCATTCATTACTCTCATCTTAAATGAAACATGTACAAAAAACATCAGCCAAACAGCCTGAAATTAACTTTCCCTTTTTAGCAGATTAAAGCAGATAAGCAGATTATGACCACCAGCGCGATAGTTAATAACCCAGCTACCAACTTGTGGTGTCGCAGATTTGCTTTTCTAACATGAAGGTAAATAAAACAGAAGCTGCACAATTTAACTGTGACAGAGCAAGGATAGTATTTTAGCAAATGTCTGTAATTTACTGCAAATATGGAACTTTTACCAACACGCCCACTCTGAACACTAAAATATTACTGAAGCATATGGACAAAAGTACTGGCCCACCTACACATTACACCTACAGGAGCTGCTCGACCATGGAAGACCATGCCACAACGCTCACGGCGCACAGTTTTTATGCTAATGTTGATGCCAGAGGAGGTTTGGAGCTCTGCAGTCATGAAGTCAGAAGAGCGTCAGATACTTTTACGCACTTGGTGACCCCGCTACGTAACTTCACGTGGTCTGCCACTTCGTGACCGAGTTGCTGTGCCTCCTAAATGTTTCCACTTTGCACAAAATCACATGAAAGTGGCTGTGATATATCTAGGATGAAAGAAATTTCACAGACTGACTCGTTACAATACTACCATCTGTTACAGCACCATGCTCTTTAAAACATTAATTCTTTCAGTAGTTTTACAGGTAGACTGCATGGATAAATCTGTGGCAACAGGACTGAAAACACATGAATTCAAAGTTTAAGAGCTATGGCCTTTTTGTCCATACATCATACTCAAATATGTACTCAAATTTAAAATGGAGATGATGTAATCTGCAAAATAGCCAACACATTGTTCACAAAGTCACAGAATGTTAAAAGTCTACTCTTAGTGTGCACACAGTACATTTAAAACACAGGAGTTGTGGCAACACAAGCACAACCTTTCCCTACAGCCTGCTCAGCTCCAGCATGTATCACGGATGGTTAAGTTAAGGTGGTCTGAACTGGACTTCTAGGGAGAGATGGAAAAAAATAACATTTGCACAGGAACCAGTCCAGAGTTACAAATGGAGATGACCCTGCAGGGGAGATGTCATGGAGCTTTTTAATCACACGTGAAGTGGTTTTGGCTGTAATGTGATTGGCTGCGGGGTACGAGCTAAAAGAGTGAGAGTAAGGTAACGGCTGCAGGGGACAAAGAAATCTTCAAACCTGTGTGAGAGAAGCTGTTTATGAATTTAGCCTCTGCAGACAATTAACAGCAGGAAGGGGTACAGACTTATCAAGGTTGCTTAATAGGCAGCGTTAGGTGATTGGGTATGCAGAGCCCATCTGGCTTGCTAGCCTAGCCCGCTAGGAGAACTAAGACATGCTTGCCAGGAGCAACACACTCAGCAACCAGACAGCAACGAGGAAAATGCCTGAAATTTCTTGTGAGACCGAAGCCAGTCACCTGCCTACACTTCACCCAACCTTGCTAGAGGCCTAGTGTCAGAACTCTGTGCTCAGTTTGGTTTGCTTCAAGTTAAACTCAAACCTTAAAAACCTCACTGCTGAGAAAACAACATAAATAAAAGGGAAAAGCAAACGAAAAATAGCTAGCACAAAGACTGATAGAAAATCTGTTTAATTATATACCATGGCAATCCATTCATATTTCATTTAAAGGTCATCTGCAGCATTCATTTATTTTTTTTCCAGTTTTTCAAGTTAAGGGCACACAGAGTGCTACATAATATTAATAATAAAAAGAATATAAAACTGAAATACTATACAAGTAAATATAACCATTGTAGTGAATACAATAATTCCAAAAATGATACTAAAACTGAAGATGATAAGAAAATGAATGAAAAGGATTTAAATAAAACTATAATATCTCAGACTGGTACTTGACCAAGTGACCAAGCAATCAAGCCTTACTACCTTTAAATGAATTTTACTAAACAATTTTCTAGCATATTTTAAGACTGAAAGCATTCCATAATATAGACTCACTGGCCACTTTCTTCAGTACACCTTGCTAGCATTGCCTTGGTCCCCTTTTTTCTTTACAACTGCTTTAATTCTTCATTGCAAAGATTCAACGAGGTGCTGGAGATGAGATGTGAATCTCCTGTTTGGCCACATCCCAGAGGTGCTCTATTGGATTGAGATCTTATGACTGTGGAGCCCATTAGAGTCCAGTGAACTCATTGTCATGTTCAAGAAACCAGTTTGAGATGATGTGCGCTTTGTGACATGGTGCGTTATCCTGCTGGAAGTAGTCACCAGAACATTGGCACACTATGGTCATAAAGGGATGATGTCCATCCCTATATGACCACATTACTCAGTCAGTGACAATACTCAGATATGCAGTGGTGTTTAAACGATGCTCATTTGGTAATAAGGGGCCCCAATATCCCCTACATCATTACACCACCAGCAGAAACAGCCTGAAACGTTGATACATGAAAGCACTGATCAGTGCTTTCATGTTGTTCATGTCAAAATCTAACCCTACTGTCTGATTGTTACAGCACAGGATTCTTCTTGTCTTCTCTATTTTCCCTTTTTCAGAGAAAATCTGAAAAAGTCAACTTCAGCCTGTCATCTCGACCATGCATATATATCTAAATTCATTGTGTTGCTGCCATGTGATTGGTTGACTTTTTTTTTTTTTTTGCATTAACAAGCAGTTGAACAGGTGTATCTAATGAAGTGGCCACGAGTGTATGGAAGTAATAGTCTTAATACAGATAGTACTGTCAAAATGAGCAACAAATAGACAACCTTTGTTTCCTTATTGCAGCTGAAGGCAACATAGCACGAATAAGAGTTATACAGGCACTGATTATATTTAAATTGAGCTTAAATATGATTAAAATCAGTTTGAAAAACAGGAAACAAATGGGTTAAACAAAATAACAATAAACATAATACATAAGCACCTAAATTAGATTAAAAATTTGGAAATGTTACAGTTTCAGAGATTTATGGAAGATTTTATTTTTATTTTTTTGGCCCTTGATGTAAATATATGGGGACATTTGCTTATTTTCTTTCCAATGATGGCAGCTTCCATGCTGGTCCCGTCTTCTCTATAGTTCTTGATATACTTTAATGCAGTCTTAAAACTCTTTGAGAAATTAAGAACAACAAAAACACGACATCTAGAGCTCTGAACACACAGCGTGCTGTATATCCACATTCAGGGAGCGCTGATCATGTGATCATATTCATCACTCTTACATATGTCGCACTGTTCAGATTAAAAGTGTCAGTGGATGCAGACGCTAAACCGGATTAATATCACATCCCATGCAAGCAGCTGGCTGGAAATTTTCAATCTGAATGAATTCAATCAGCAGAAAAACAAAAAACAAAAATGTGTGCATTCAGCAGCAGACACCGCTGCATCATTGAGTGCGTCAACACATTCACCCAACAGTTGCACTCCTCTTCTATTTTTATTCCAACAATGAATCTATCAAGGGGTACGGGCAATAATAGAATTGGGGGGTTTTGGCACAGCTGGGGATAAAATGCATTAGCTGCATAGCCAGGCACAAAATAATTTGCTCTCCAACTCTCTCCGCCTCTTCTTTCTATCCATCTCTATATCACAATCACATTTTTTTTTCTCCCGAGGCTTAACCCTCTCAGGAGCTTGGCCAATAAAACATTTCACAAGGCAGCTTCTCTCCTGCCTCTGAAAATAGATGGCAGATAGACAGATATAGTGCAGCCACACAAGAAGTCAGCCGTTTCATTATTTTAATGTTTCACTGCCAGCCACTGAATACAATGAGGACTAGGCCTGCATGTAATGCGTCCATTAAGCCATTACCTTTGCCACTTCATTAAAGATCCCACTCACATTCCCCGCTCGCTCTAATCAAAAGCAGCACAGTATCCGGGATCAATTTTAATAAAATCCTTAACCTTGGCGGCAAAGAGGAAGCTTCTATCAAGTGGAACTTGGATAAAACAATTAGAAATAAAGTGTGACACGTAGACGGGTGAAGTGGTGTGATTTCCAACAGCTTGGGATCATGTGTTCTTTTTTTTTTCCATATATTTTTATTGAAATTTTTTATAGTACAATACAAACAAATGTTGAACAACCTCACATTCACACATCCATCCATACATCAGACCTGCCTACATCACATTCAAATGTAGAAATGAGCATAGTTCTCACAGTAATACAAAAATACAATGGGTTAGGATAGACAAGATTTTCCCTTCCTTCCCTTCTTCTTTTCCTTCTTTTTCATAAATGTCCTTCACCTCCACTCCCTAAAATTTCCATACATGGCTTCCACATATTCACAAAGTCCCATTGTTTGCCCTTGGCAATATATGTCAGTCTTTCCAGGCCTAGAGAAACTGCAATTTCCTTCTTCCAGAGTCCCATGGAGGGAGCATCCATACTCCTCCAACATAGCGCAATGGCTCTTCTGGCTTGAAGTAGTCCATAGTCCAGTAATTTAGTTTTTTTCCCCGATTGCTTAAATTCCCTTGGATATATTCCAAGTAGACAGAGTTTTCCTTTTAAAGGGATTTTTACCTTAAACACTTCGGACAGATATTTGATAACATCTTTCCAAAAGTCCTGGATTTTAGGACACTCCCATAGACAATGAAGAAGAGTTCCTTTTTCAACTAAACATTTAGTACAGATGGCCGGAATATCATTGGACATATGATGAAGCTTGACAGGTGTTATATAGGTTCTCATGAGCCATTTATATTGCAGTAGTTTAAAGCGTGTGTTTATTGTTTGTTTTTGTGCTTTTAAGCAAGCCTGGTTCCAGTCATTTTCATCTATGTCCTCTTGGATCTCCCTTCTCCAAGCATCCAGTTTATCTGCTGCTGAGTCTTTGGAGGAAAGCATCAGTAAATTATAATATATAGAGAGAAAACCTTTCCCTTTTGTATTCTTAATGCATACCTCCTCTATTTTTGTCAGTGGTGGAAGTTCAGCAATCCTTTGCAGTTTTGATGACAAATAGTTTTTCAATTGTAAATATTTAAAAAAGTGCTTTGGGGGTATTAAATATTTTTTACACAACTGATCAAATGTGAGCAGCATGCCATCTGCATATAGGTCTTTAATTTTTTTTAATGCCTTTATTTTTCCATATTTTAAATCCTCCATCACTTTTACCAGGCGTGAACTTTTCATTTCCCCAAATAGGGGTAAATTGCGAAAGCGATGGAGGATCGCCCACATATTTATGAGCTGCATGCCAAATTATAATTGTATTTTTCAAGAAAGGGTTCCTTGTATTTTTTTTTTATGTCTTAGTGTCTGAAGAATATAGAGAAGTGTGTAAGGGAAGATCTGGAACAGATTTTTGCTCAGGGATCATGTGTTCTTTAAAAAAAAACACAAATAGAGCACAGCATGTAATTGGAGCTCTGAAAACTGGCTCAAATTTGGTTTAGCCACAGTAACAGCACAGCTCGAGGCAGCGTTGGTCAGTTAACCACTTCAATCCAGACTGAAGCAGCTCAATAACTACTGGATGAACTGTTATGAATTGCATATCCGGAGGATGAGCGCTAGTGATTTGTCCCGAGAAAGGTGACTAGTAAAATGTCTTGAATGGCAGATTCTGTTTAGGTGTGCGAAACAAACATTGTGCGACAGAATGCTCCCACAGATTTATATACCTGAGGGCCACATCATCCCCGAGAGCTCCCAGTCATCTCTATCTTTTATTATGTCTCTGATGTGTGTCTGATGTCCCTGCAGGTTCAATCTTCCCTGCATACAGACCTTCAGACACCGTCTTCAAGATCACCTTCTGGCTCGGTTACTTCAACAGCTGCATCAACCCCATCATCTACCCATGCTCCAACCAGGAGTTTAAAAAAGCTTTCCAGAGTTTACTTGGAGTTCACTGTTTGAGGACGACTCCCAGACCACACCACCATCATCAGAGTCAGATGCAGGGTCACGGCCAGCCCCTCACCCTGGGCCTCGACAGCAGGGGGCCTCCTTCTCGGCTCAGCCCCTCCTCCTCCATGGCCCTCTCGAGAACTCCTTCCTCCAGGGACAGCCGGGAATGGAAGGTCTTTTCCGGAGCCCCCGCGGGCGATTCTGGACCAGCTGAAACGAGCAGAGCGAAAGTGGCCAAACTCTGCAATAAAAGCTTACATCGGACCTGCTGCTGCATCCTCAGGGCCAGGACTCCCACGCGGGAGTCCGGCTGTGCCCACCCCACCTCCACCAGAAACCTTCCCACCATTAAAATCCATCAGCTGTCCCTATCGGAAAAAGGAGAGCCAGTATAGCCACTGTATCGCTTCATCCATTTGTTATGAGTAGCCTTTCAAGGTCGCACATGAGAATAAATGCCCTTTTCCTCCGTTAACATCACAATGGAATGAGCTGGTGGTGAAATAATGGCTGCTTTTACATTTCAATTTCAAATTTCATCTCAGCTTTGAAAGCTTTCTGTGATTTTTTTTTAATCTTGATGTTATCACAAGAAAGCAGATTTTTAGCTTTGCACTGCAAGATACAGCTAATAAGGGAAACGATCAAATCTGGGAAGTGCTCGTATGAAGAAAAACCAAAAAGAGCAAAAGATTTTCTATATGTTTACACATTTTATATTCAAGAAAAGCAGTTGAAATGTCTAAAGCTGTGACGAGGGGGGCTCTTATATATTGCATGAGTTCGACAATAATTTCTGAAATGCTGATCAGTGGTGCTCCTGTTGTCTCCAGATTTTGCTTCCTGCTCCTGTGGTGAAATTGTTGCTTGTGTACTGCTCTGTACACAGTGGAAACCGAGAGACCTCACATACTTCTGTGTCACATACAATAAATTTGTAAGACATACTCCTAGCAAGGGATTCATGAGGACATTTTTGGACCTTTGTGTTATTTATTCTCTTTGTTTTCTTTTTCTTTTTAAAATGTTCTTTTTTCTGTCAAACTGGGTTTTATTTGCCTAATATATAGCCCCTCAGCATTTCTAGTTCATCTATTCACATTCCCACAATTACATGTACCTCTGAGCTGTGCCAGATGGATGTCTTAATATACTTGAGTGGAATTTTAACTGACCTTGTGGTTGCTGGCCTCAATCCTGACCGACTCCAAGCCTCTTAGAAAAATTTACCAGATTTAGCGATGTCATGATAAGTCACACACAGTCTCAGGCTTTCTTCTCTCAGTCTCTACTCTTTGTGTTTCTGTCCTTTTTTTTGGTTTTTGTTGGGGGTTTTTTTAGCCACATTTCACACAGAAAGAAGATCTTTGCTTTGGCCTTCGTCAGGTCTTCGGTGTGCGCTGTCTAGTGTACTTCTTCTTATGTGAGTGTTCAGTGGGAGTTCCAGACTGCAAAGTGTCTTTGTTTACGCAGAGGCATCAAAGGGCAAAGGACAACCTCTGCCAGCGCTATCGATTTGTTTTCTCCTGCTGCTCACTCTGTAGCACCATGGTGTACTCTCTTTGTGGGTGCGAGGAGGAAGAGATGCGCTCGGCATCTTTAAGCCAGTCTTCCTCTCTGTACGCTGGAGTTCAATCGTAAAAGGGGAGTCGACAGCTTTCAACCCCAGGGGAGTGCAGCCGGAGTGCTCATCTGTGTCCGAGCTGTTATTGACTGTGAACCTGTAAATCACACGTCCCTGCGCAGATGCCATTAGGAGTAGAGCTGCCAGCTCCAGCAATAACGTACAGATGGTACAGACGACCTAATTCACATCTCCCTCTGTTATCTCTCCATAGAGCCCTGGGATTATAAAGAAAAATCTCAACCAGCAAAATACCTGTGTGCAGCGCTTTATAAAGTTATACCATCTTCCAAATGCAATAGCTGCAATGAATACTATAATTAGAACTTAGGGGTTGTGGGAGTCAGACGCAGAGTGGAGCAGATCAAGAGCGATTCTCCTCTGTTTCACCAGAAACACCCACTGTTTTTATCCAGCAGCCTAACACCGTGTATTTAGGGTTAAATTCCAGGGTATGCCATCTTCGCTATTCTTTATTGTGCGTTTGCTCTGATAAACTGAAAAAAAGTGCAGACAATCACTACAATCACTGAACCTGAAGAGGGAATAAATGTAAGGCTTACTGCCTTCACTTACTTGTGGATGATGTTGTGGTCATGACAAATCAATTCTGGGAGGGATTGTGGTCTTATAATAGCACTGTCTGTTTCACTGGATTGACAGCAAAGCAAGTGCTGCTGATGACTCATGGTTGCACTTCCCCAAGAGGGTTTAGCTTTGTAAACTCCCTGATGTGTTTTTTTCTTCTTCTTTTTCCTTTCTAAAGCTTTCATCAGTGGGTGAAGATGTTGACATAAAAGGATTCCCCTCTCCGGTTTAATCAGTGCGCTCATCATGCGCACTGATTTGACAGTTGTCCATATATTGGACAACTGTCAAACAGCCAGGGGCTTCACTCTACATAATCACAGAAGTTTTTAACTGATGTGAGCATTCAGTGTGACGGAGATGTCATGTTCGGTTCATTTTTGCTGGAAGCATCCCTGTGGGAAGAAGCGACTGAGGAGCTGGAACATAAAAGGAGAGTGAGAACCACAACCCTGTGGCTCCACCTAGTGTCTCACTGCCTCTCTGCATGCACGTCCACATAGATCCTTTTGCAAAGGATTGTTACAGAGTTGCACATCCTTAAAAAAGTCCCCGGAAACGATGGTACAATATATAAAAGCACTAGTCCCAGTGAATCAATTACAGTTAATTTATTTCAGGATATTTTAATCAGGAGATTTACTTAAGTAAAAGTATACAAGATAAAAACAAGCTGAAGGAAAAACCATTTTTAATTATAATAGAGTGAGAAATATTCACGTTAATTACAAATCATTGTTATTAATATTAATTAATTATCTAGAAAATTTCACCCCTGTTATTAAAGAGCCCTCAAAGTCACATTCTAATAATATTCATATGAACAGAAGATGGATAGTGTTTATTTTCACACCAAATGTAAGGCAGGTTTGCCAACTCTCTCCGTGTCACAATCTTTTGTCTTCTTACACTGCTGAAATAAATCTCACACTGAGTTAAATAAATAAATAAATAAAAATAATATTAATAAATGATTAAAGCCAGTCCATAATGAATTAATGTTTGGGTCAAAAGGCATATTTTAGTCTTAGCATCAGACACAATAGACACCAGATAATAAAAAAAAACTCAACTAAACTAAAAAATTATTTTTAATTAAATGTAATTAATTAAATTAAAGACGCCTGATTTGCCAGTGCTGGCACAGCCCTGCCTGCGAAAGGCTGTTTAATGAGACTCACCAGTGACTGTAGCCTAATCCTAGTTTGACAAAATGTTACCCTGAGGTGTTTTTGTTGCATCCAGCTGTTTGACTTTATTAGAAGTCTTTATTAACACTCACACAGTTGGGACCCCTGCTGTTCGTCTGCAAAGGAAGGCAGTTGCAGCCATCTTTGCATGTGAAATACTCAATCGATTATTCCCCACACAACGAAATAGCGTCAGTCAGAACCCAGCGGTGACTCATAATCTAATTTCCTGCAGCAGAGACAGGTGAACCGTTGCACGCACTGTTTTTTGGCCTCAGCTTGAGTGCTAAGTCTAATCAGAGTTTATTATTTAATCAGTTTTTCTGTCAAATTGCAAAGCAACTATTTGTTTGCAACAGTGCAAATGTTTTCCCATAACTATAGTGTGCTCTATAATCATTAGTATTTAAATTAAATGGTCTTTACTAGGCTTAAGGAAAATATAATATTATATAATTTGTATAATATATACAAATATGTAAGACAATGAAAACAATGAAAATACATTTTGTTATAATACAGGCTGCTGTAGTTGGATGAATTATAACACATGTACAGAATTCTTAGTGTAGCAAGTCATTAATTAACAATTTCAAGATCAACACAGGATACTTGAGGCATGGATAAACTGTTGGGGTGTTTAGTATTATTGTGGTGGGTGGATTGGATTCCACAGAGCTGTAGTAACTACAGAGGGATAAAGCTGATGAGCCGTACTGTGGAGATATGGGAAAAATGTGACAATTAGCGAGCAGCAGCATGGCTTCACGCTGAGAAAGAGCACTACAGAAGATTTGTGACAGAAGGATAGCAGAAAGAGTGAAAGGAAAGGTTTACAAGATGGTAGTGATGTATGGATTGGAGATGGTAACACTGACAAAAAGACATGAGGCAAAGTCAGAGCAACCAGGATGGTCGAGATTAGACAGAATATCTCAGAGGGACAACTCAGGTTGAGAAGTCTGGACATGCAGAGAGGCCGAATAGCATTGGACAAATGGGGGATGACATCATTTTTTATGATGTCATCACCCAGGGAAAATGGGTAAGTGACGCAATGTTTTCATTACATCTTAAATAATAATAAGCGATGTGAAATTCCCTTTACTGGGACAGTGAAGGGAATTTTTGTCGTGTGGTTTCTAGTTCATGGAACTGTTGGATTTTCCTGAACGCCATTTTCCTCTCATCTGAGGGGAATCCACACTTGACCCTGTGTGGATTAGAGAAAATCCAACTTGCACACCCAGTTCTTGTTTTAAACTAATTTCCCCTGGAAAAAGAACTGTTGAAAGAAATTATTAAAAGCTCCAAATTGCCACGACATTCATGCTCAACACGAGTGTATGTAAACTGCTGCTTGGGATTACTTTGGACCAAAGAAGATGAAATAACTTCATTTATTTTCAATAATATTTTATAGATGAGGTGACATAATGTGTTTCTCTTCGCCTTGTCAGAGTCCTTCCAAGTGGTGGTGAGAGGAAGTGGATTCCTTCACGCCCGAAATGTTGACAAAGTGCTGTGCAGCTTTCGAATCAACGACACCCTAACTAAGAGTAAGTGAAGCATTGCTTATCAGGGTGTTACCCCTTATTCACTGCATGAGCTATTTTATTACCATATAACATCATATCTGATTATGCTGTTAAACTATGACAAAGACGGCTGGAAAACACAGATGAGTGTGTGAGACGTTGTGAAATTCACCTAAATTACACCGGCCTGATTTTCCCAAAAGATAAACACTACTTGAGCCACACCGCTGGAGTCCTCGGTGATCAAACGAGCAGCCAGGTTTTATTTATGCTTTTTTTTTAAACACATGGTGTAATTTTATAGTCGGGAAAAAACATAAAAATTAAAACAGGAGATTAAGTTACTGTGAAACCTGAAAGTCTGTTTGCGATGAAGCGTAAATGCTGACAGAAAACCTCTTTTTTGTTTTCTTTTGAAGGCTTTGGGAGTTTGAATTAAAAGACTTTGAAGGAGACGACGCCAAACCTCTTCTGAAACTGGTAAGTCTAGAACACTCACAAGTAATTTGGAGATTTCTTTTTTTACATAACCTCTGAACAAAACTGCACTGTAAATGTGTTTTCTGTTTCAGGTATGGGCAGTGAACAATATTAATAAAATAAGGGACATAGCCCGGATGCTCCTTAAATTTCCAGAGGCTATACCTCCTTAATTTCAGTGGGTCACATCTGACATACAATTAACAGTCCAGCTACAGTCTTGAAATATTTCTGTGGTGCTTTAAATATGTTTAAAAGATATTTAAATAGCCTTATTCTACAGAACACTTAAACTCCTCAGCATGATGAACGATTCCATTTAAATTCTTAAAGACAAGAACCAGGAAGTTCTACTTAACAACATTGCAAACTTTGCACCAGTGCTGCTCAAGACGATTGCTGGTGTAGCAAATAATCACGTATCCAATATCTTTAAGCCCCCTTCAAGTCTTCCAATGTTTGATGTTCTTCCAAATGAAGAACCTCCTTCAGACAGTCCTTCAACGCCCGATGTTCCACCAGTTGATAAACTTCCCTCTGAAAATGTGCCAGTGTTGAATGTTCTTCCCAGTGAGGAACTCCTTTCTGAAAGTTTGCCAGTGCCTAATGTTCCCTGTGAGGAACTTTCTGCTGAAACTGCATCCATGTCTGAGACAGCTGAGACAGAGGAGTCTGAAGACCTTAAAATCAAACAGAAGACAAAAAAAGGCTTCTTCCAAAAATTAAAAATTCTGTGCAGTTGCTGTGTCAGACCGAAAGAAACTGACTGACAGAGAAACTGAAATCAAATTAAAAAATATAATTAATTAAAAATAATATTTTTTGCACAAGTCTCCATCTATGATTAAAGATGATTTTCTTTCAGATGTTTATAAGAGTCTCTTACGGTTCTCTAAATACCTTCACAAGTGTTGTTAACATAACATACTGATGTTAATATTTATAATAGAATTTCAACTTAACTCTTAACATGTCAACAACAGTAAGTGAAACTGGTAAATAACACTAGAGAATGCATTTCCTGTAGAAAATGCAGTGTAAATGCTAATAGCTGAATGGTTTGAGCTGAATTTTTATAATTGCTGAATCTTTGGAAAACAATGTTTAATGATGTGAAATACACCGAGTCATTCACCTGACAGCCAAAGTGCAGAACTGAAATTCACACAGAAGAACAAACTAGCTGAACATGTTGAAAATGTACATAAGAAAAACTGTCTAATGACAGAAGAAAATTAACCCCATTCTAGAAAACATCTGAATGAATATTGAAAGCTCATATTCTTTAAATCACTGGGAGAGTGGAATTAAATGTCTGAACTCAAGAATCTCAAATAATTCTTGGATAATTATCCAAGACTGTAACTATGATCAAAACACTTTTTGAACCATGAGGGTCCCAAGGACTTGGTCTACACAACAGTGTGTTTTGTATTTTCCTGGTGTCAAAAGATCTTTTATTTATTAGAAAAAAGAAAGAAGTCAGTACCACAGGTTTTATTTTTATTATTTTAATCCACTGAAGTCAACACAACCAAATGCTGACAGGATCGATGATTTCCTCCCAAACTCTGGTATCCTACAAAACATACATGAGCAGTAGTATCACACTAGGTGGAGAAGGGCAAACAACAGTGCTCAACATTACAACCCAATGACCATTATCAAGAAAGTTTCCCAAATGTAAATCACTTCACATTATAGCTTGGCATACAAAACCTACACTTTGACAAGGCAATGAGGAGGGGGGAAAAATCCAGTGTTTACAGTATGGCTGCACAACGCTGTGTGACCGATACGGTTACTAGCTTGAGTGAATCTGGTGTTGACAACGTCAGGCAGATAGATAGAGAGGAAGGAAAACGATATACCCGGTAATTCATTCACAACACTAACACCGAGAACAGTGGACACATCATCAGCACACTGTGTGGGGGGTTTCATGTACATACAGAAGCATTTCTTTTTTTCATCAGGTCTCAAAAAACAACTCATCGTTTCACATCTTTAAAGAGCCTTCATAGATACAGTGTGCTATCAATATCTTTACAGAACAGGCAGGCAAGTATTTCAACACATATCCTAAAACATACAGACAAATCTGTTACAAATAAAAAGTTGCAAGCTCACATACAGTTTCAACCATTTGGATTGTTACAGGTGCAAAACGTGTTCTGTTAAAACTGGGTAACTGGTGACTCGACTCCGGCTGCTGTTATTACAAAGCTTACACGACTGCTGTGACATCATCTGCACATATACAGCAATGGTCATATATATTTTTATATATATATTTATAGCACCAGGTGCAGAGAGGTTGTGGGCAAACCTTCCAATCGAGCTTCTTCGACTGACTATATCCTTAACCACATCCAGTGTTGCTATTATTGGAAGCTTTTTGCCCAGACAACCTATCAACCAACATGAGGGGAAAAAACGCGAGGAAGAAATGAGGGAAGAGTGTGTTTCTCAGGCAGAACACTAGCAATTTCTCCCCCGGGGTGAAGCTAAATGAGTGGTTTAACCCTAAAAATACCCTTTTCTTTTCCTTTCAGTGCAGTCAGCGTTTTCCAAAATGACTTAAAAATGTTAAAACATAAAACATCAAAAAGACAATATTTAAAAAAAAAAATGGAAACAGAGTGCAACTATATCACTAAAGGAAGACATAGGTGAATTGCTCAGCTCAATACATGGCTTAAACTTAAAACCAAGCATAAATTCAAATACTGCAGACTTGAGGTGTTATTGAAAAACAATATTCTACTATCTAATTTCTCATTTCTGAACAAACAGTCTCATAACAGTAGAAACAGCATTGTTAACGGTGGCAACAGAGGCTCTGCTTTCAGCTAAAGATGGCTGATGTCTGAGAACCACCAAAACATTCTAATACGTGGAAAACGAACAGCGCAAGAAGAACAACCGCCAAAGGTTCCTGTTGCTAAAATATTCCTTGGGGTGACTTTTGGGTCAGCTTATTGAGCCAAGAGGGCAAATAAACAATCACATGCAGCTGAAAATATACAAAAAAATGTAAACAAATTAATTTCATCAATAATCAAACTGGCCGTGAAAACAGCATTAAAAAAAGAGCTGCTTCAATTCACTTGATCCTTCCTCGGTATTTAACTATCTCGAGACGGTGAAGCGAAATGGAATAGTGCTTTCTTTTTTCTTTGCATGAGGTGACGTGGTGGTATGTGTGAATATTAATAAATGGTGTGGGCTGCATAGGGGAGCCGGAGGTGATCAGCAAAGGGACGTGATGTGACATTTGTAAGAGCAGCCTCTGGTCCCGTGTGGCCCTGCGACCCCCCTCCCTGGCTATGTGGAGAAAAAGTGCTTAGCCGAGGCTGGTGATGTTAGCTTTTCCACCGGGAGGAGCCACGATGCGTTGAGTGGTGCGACGAGGAACGTTGTCATCAATTTGGGCGCCTAAAAATATTTTCGAATAAAATATTAGACAATCTAAATGGCCAGCTGTGAAAAAAGGCAAACTGGCAGGTGTTCTGACTCACCAGACAGACTGAAGCCAGACTGGTGAAGGTTGCGCACAGGCTGGTGAGTAAACTGCTGTTGTTGCTGCTGCTGCTTGGCAGGGGAAGTCTTCACCGAGGAAACTGTGGACATCACCTTGGGAGTCACAGTCACCTCACAAACTGGCCCGTCGTACAGACCCCTCGGGACTCCTCGCAGCTCTGTGAGCTAAACATAATAACACGGTCATTCGTATTATAAGAATGAGGTCTCCGCAGCTGTGGCTGCTCCTTAGATACACGCACAGGACTCACCCTGCTGCGAGCTTTTATCCTCTTGTAAACGTGGTCCGGGAAGGGTTTACGGCCGATGTAGCGCCCACAGCCCTCCGTGGTGTGAAGGCTGCCCTCCTCCAACACAATCTTGCCCTGGCTGATCACCACCAGAGGACCTCCACGCACTTCTGTCCCCTCGAAGATGTTGTACTCCACAGCCTGGAACACGAAGAAGTTTTATGGTTTTACAAGATTAGCAGAAATCTCTTAAAAGTCCTAAATAAATATCTGAGGTACAGAAGCAAAAGTAAATTTCCCTGATATCTTATATTGCATCATATCGATTTTTTTTTTTTTTGCCTGCTTTAATCCTTTCCCTCAAAAAGGCGACCATTTGACGACCTCCTCTGTACCTTAATGATGAGTTAGAATAGAATAGAATAGAATAGAATTCAACTTTATTGTCATTGCACATGCACAGGTACAGGGCAACGAAATGCAGTTTGCATCCATCCAGAAGTGCTTAGTGATATTACAATATATATTAGCAATAATATAGATATGTAAGTATATTACAGAAATGGGTCTATTATGTTATAATACAGAATATGAAATAAATAACTTTACAGGAATCTGAGATATACAGCTATACAGAAATGGGAACTATGCAAGTTGTAAACAGTTGTAGGGTTAAAAATTATCGTATGTACAGAATGATTGTTTACACAGGGCTATACAGTAGTGCAGTTAAGGTAAGTGAGGGTGTGGATAATTTCTACAGAGGCTATATAAAGTGCTAGTGGTTGTGAGTGGTGGTTCACTCCATGTTATTATTGTGTGTTTGAGGGTACAGTTGTCCATTGTGTGTGTGTGTGTATGTTCAGTCCATGAGTTAACGTGGGTCAGATGTCAGGAGGCAGAGTTCAGGAGTCTGACAGCTGTGGGGAAGAAGCTGTTCCGGTACCTGGTGGTCTTAGTCCGGAGGCTCCTGTAGCGCCTCCCAGAGGGCAGGAGGGTGAAGAGTCCATGTGATGGGTGACTGGGGTCTCTGATGATTTTCCCAGCCCTTTTCAGACACCGCTTCCTGTAGATGTCTTTTATGGCAGGAAGTGGTGCTCCGGCGATGCGCTGGGCAGTTTTCACGACCCTCTGCAACGCCTTCCGGTCCGAGGCAGAGCAGTTCCCGTACCAGACTGTTATACAGTTGGTCAGGATGCTCTCGATGGTGCAACGATAGAAGTTCACCAGGATGTCTGAGGACAGGTGGTTCTTCCTCAGAGTCCTCAAGAAGAAGAGGCGCTGGTGAGCCTTCTTGACCAGCTTGGAGCAGTTGGTCGTCCAGGTGAGATCCTCGGAGATGTGGACTCCCAGGAACTTGAAGCTGCTCACACGCTCCACAGCCGTCCCCTTAATGTGGATGGGTGGATGTGGGTCAGCATTCCTCCTGTAGTCCACGATGAGCTCCTTGGTCTTCTCGGTGTTAAGCAGCAGGTTGTTTCTGTCGCACCACTCAGCCAGACGATCCACCTACTCCCTGTAGGCGGCCTCATCGTTGTCACTGATGAGGCCAATCACCGTGGTGTCATCTGCAAACTTAATGATGGTGTTGGAACCATCAGCAGGTCTGCAGTCGTGGGTGAAGAGGGAGTAGAGGAAAGGGCTCATCACACAGCCTTGTGGTACACCGGTGTTCATTGTGATGGTAGATGAGCAGTGGTTATCCAGCCGGACATGTTGGGGGCGGTTGGTCAGGAAGTCCAGTAACCATTTGCAGATGAGGGAACTGATACCCAGGTCTGTCAGTTTCCTGATGAGTTGTGAGGGGTGGATTGTATTGAATGCTGAACTGAAGTCTATAAACAGCATTCTGGCGTAGGTGTTGTTGTTGTCCAGGTGTGAGAGGACAGAGTGCAGTGCGATGGAGACTGCATCCTCTGTGCTCCTGTTCTGGCGGTATGCGAATTGGTGGGGGTCCAGGGTGGGGGGGAGACAGGATTTGAAGTGTGCTAGGACCAGCTGCTCTAAGCACTTAGTGATGATGGGGGTGAGTGCTACTGGGCGGTAGTCATTGAGGCAAGATGGGTTGGAGTTTTTGGGTATCGGGACGATGGAGGTGGATTTGAAGCAGGCCGGTACCACAGCGTGGGCCAAGGACAGGTTGAATATGTCTGTCAGCACTCCTGCAAGCTCCTCAGAACACGCTCTGAGAACACGCCCGGGGATGCCATCGGGACCTGCAGCCTTGTGGACATTGATCCTGCTCAGCACCGCTCCTACATCGGTGGGGGAGAGAGTCAGAGGTTGGTGGTCTGGCGTCACGTCTGCTTTGGTTGTGGTTGTGGGGTTCCCTCGCTCAAAACGAGCATAAAAGTTGTTGAGCTCGTTGAGGAAGGAGACATCAGAGGATGCGGGGGAGGGTTTGGTGGTCCTGTAGTCTGTAATGGTCTGGAGTCCTTGCCACAGTTTTAGTATATATCAATAAAAATGTGGTTTCCGGGTTTTTCCAAGAGTTACTTCTGATGTACACCCAGTCTATAAGCACAACTGAAATATGACAGAAACCCCTCAGCTGAGAGCTTTAAGTCAAGTTGGCTTCAAGGGGTAAACAGTTAACAAGATGCCATTTAGTATAGTGAACAGTGCAACAAGTCATTTTTTAAATTTAAAATTTGCATAATAAAACAGAGGATATATTTGAAGCTTATTTTTCACTCAGATTCCTTGTTATTCTCTATCTTTTGTCACTCCTGCCTGTTAATACCATATTAGTACCTCACTTGCTAACACAGACCAGGCTCAGCATGCAAAGAGCATTTGAGCTTAAGAATTAGGTCACATTATGTATAAGACACACAAATGACTAAATATATTGGGAATCAAGAGTCGTAACAAGCTATGTAAATATCTGACCAGGTTGTGGCTCTTAGCTGAGATGATCTTAGTGACGTCTGGGTCCCACAACACAAGGTCGGCATCGGACCCCACGGCGATGCGGCCTTTGCGGGGGTACAGGTTGAAGATCTTGGCCGCGTTAGTGCTGGTCACTGCCACAAACTGGTTTTCATCCATCTTTCCGGTCACCTTTAGTGACACGACAACAGATCGCTTAATTTCAGTGAGTGTAAACATGCGGCGAGGTTTGCCGGGGATTTTGCTTTATGTTCCAAATTTTCTGGAATGCGTGAAAAGTGGGTCACATTAAGCTCACCACACATTTGTCCCAGATTAGGGACATCCTCTCCTCGGTGCCGTTGGTTCCCTCTGGGATGAGGGAGAAGTTATCTTTGCCTACCGCACGCTGAGAAGTTTGGAAAGTACAGTGAGCACTTCCGGTCACCTGCAAGTCCCCGCTACATAAGAAACAAAGCGAGATATCCTTCATGTGTGTGATGTGTAATGTGCCATTTTAGATTAATTCATCCGAAAATGTTTGAAATGTAACATTTTTATTAAGGCTGCTCATGGAAATGTTATGATTATCTGCTGTCATCAGGTGTTCGATAATAAATGTGATTACAGATACAGCTGAAAATTCAAATGCAGCACACAGCTGTAACATCTGTCAAATCACTGCGTTACAGCTGTTTATGTCCTAGCTTAAAGCACCTACCATGACAGCAGGGAGTTGAGGTAGTCGGGGGTGGTTGGATCAGGACTAAGTGGTGGAGAAGTGACAAAGGCTGCTGCCTTGGCCCAGTTCTTACTCCAGTAATGAGTACCATCTGTGCCCAAGCTAGCAGAGATGGGCTCTCCGTAAACCACAGCACCTGCAGGAGCAGACAGGATGATGTCAACGCTACGTGTCAGGAATACAAGCAGAGTAAAAAAAGAGAAAGTATTTTTATAAGTTTCTCTTCTTACCCCTTTTTCTAGCCAGAGCAATGACATCAGCAGCACTCTTGCTCATCACCTTGGTGATGTAGAGGGGACAGTTGGTCTGATTGGCGATGGTGACAGCACGATTGACCGCCTCGGCCTCTACCTGCGGATAATGAGGTGAGACACAGGTGATTCTTCTGTTCCACACTATATCCAGGCTGTCGCTTGTCACTCTTAGACATCATCAGTCTTACCTCCTCGGGGCGGCTGAGCACGTGACCTTCAGGTCCTGTGATCCCCAGCTCTAGAATACGTCTCTGCTCCTAAAACATCCACAAAAACATTATTATCAAATACTGAAGTATCTGGTTTGACATCACTGACTTTATAAGGGGCTACGTTACCTCTGCAATGATGTCTCCATTCTCAGCATGAACCTGGGCGATGGCTCCGAGATCTCTGATGACACTGAACACCTCGTAGATCTACAAGAACATGGAGAAAAGTGGTCGAGCTCATTGGGGGGGTGGGGGTCATTTATACCAAAGACATCTAAAAGCCTACAAAACATGTGCTGTGACAGACGACTCAGCAGAGATCCCAGCAGCCAAGCATACCTGAGAGTCAGAAAGTTGGAAAACATCCTTATAAGCCAAATAGACCAGGAAAGAGTTGACACCTGAAGGAAGAAAACTTATGAGAGAAAACAGCCAAAAGGTGGAATAAAGAGAGCAAAAGAGGGAAAAACCCAAAGCGAAGGGAGGAAGTAAAAAAACCAAAAGGATAAAAAAAAAATTGCACAGCAAAAATTTTAGGTTATTGCAGGTTGATTTTCTTTCCTACGCAGTCAGAGAACCACTTTTTACAACAGGGAAATGGCAACATTTCACCACCCCAGTAAAAAGTCAGATAAGTCTAAGATTTTGAGCCGTACGTGGGAGACATGAGCTGAGTACAACTCCGACTACATACCATGGTCCTTCACTAAAGTCTCCATCTCTTCCTGGTTGCCTTTGTTCCACTCTGTGATGTCCACATGCAGAGAATAGTCACAGCAAGACTTGCTGTCAGCCCACTCTCTCCACTGTGTGAAGGCAGCAACCAGGCTGACGCCAGGCTCCGGCACCACATGGTCAACTATAGAATACAAACAAGCAGGTCTGATTTCATGTGCACAAGCAAACTGTTAAATTAAATCATACGCTTGATGGCATTCACATCTGCAATGTCATAATCCCCAAAACAACATCGCTGTATGTGTAAACTGGCTGAAAATACACGAGCAAGTCTGTCTGATGTGTCACATACTGATCATGGTTGTCCCCCCAGCCAGGGCCGCCCTGGTACCCTGGTAGAAATCATCCGCAGCCACCATGCCTCGGTCAGGCATCTGGAATCGGGTGTGCACGTCAATACCCCCGGGCATCACCATTCTTCCATGAGCCTCAATGATTTTAACTCCACCAGGAACAATAAGGTTGTCTCCAATTTGCCTCAATGAGACAAACAAAAAGAAAAAAATCAGGCATAAAGAAGTGAATGAAGTTACAAAAAGCAAAAGCAGAAAAAGAAGGACTTACTTGATGACTCCATCTTCCATGTAGATATCAGCCAAAAACGACTGATCATCGTTCACTATCTTCGCCCCTTTGATCAGAAGGCGGTCACTCTGAAAGGATGAGACAGCATTTTCTCAGCATTAGCTAAACCAAGCAATAAATATTTTATTTTAACTTCCAGCAGCCAGCAGTTTGATCCATGACTCAACAGAAAATCTTTTACCCACAAACACAGTTTTAGAAAAGAAGAGTGACCGAAGCTAAAGCTGTGAATATTTCCCAGATTGCTCAAAGTCTCATGCAAAGCATGGCTTGATCCATACCAATCCTCAACCTGTCTACATGATGACTAGGATTAATTTAGTAGACTTATTCATGCATAACAGACACATCATTTGAAGAGAGGGAAAGATTCTTAGCGCAGGCTCTTGAGTGACACAATTACCTCCACCTGAATGAGATGAAAGGAAAGCATAACAGGCTGGCCTACTTCTCCTAAAGGCTTTCTGGGGTCTCCGAAGATATAAAAAAACGTTTTGCAGCAAAACTCACAGCAGGAAACACTCAGTGTGTCCAGCTTTACAGACTGCAGGAAGCATTAAGTGTACAGGGCATGGCTGACATGATCTCACAAACCACTGCGCTGACATAAGTGGGTCATTTAACCTGTGTCCTTTCTGTGCCCGAGTGGTCAGCAGCTAGTGTACTGAGCTTGCGGTATACACATACAATATCAAATGTAGTCCTCAACTTCCAAAATGAATGTGCCAACATCTAAATCATATATCAGATGCTGATCATTACCATAAACTCCAAAATAAGAAAAAGCAACATCTTCATCTTTTATGCATCAATTATCAGACAATTACCACACAAATATATTGGGTAGCCAGAATCGAAACTATCGGAAATATTAGCTATTTGCTGATCCATCGTTTCAGCATTTAGAATCACGGATATGTTAAAGTTAAAAAGCAAAGAGAAGATGAAAGAAACACCCTTCAATTATTTGTTTGCATAGTTTGTCCAACAGATGGCGCTAAGGAACTTCCCTCCTGGCAACGCATCCTTAAAATGCACAAAAAGGGTACTCTGTTTCACCTTGGTGTGTCTGAAAGGAAAACTATATCAGAGGATATACCATAACTTTAAGTCATTGTTTTAAATAAAAAGCATTTGTTTGACCCTAATCTTAGTTTTGTGTTTTGTTTTTTAATTAAAGACAAAAGCCGTTGGCATGTCTCTTTTAATATTACTGTGTAATAACCATGAATCAACTATTAACAGACAAATTCTGGATATTGATGGATATGACACAGTTAGAGATTACAAAGAAAAATTAAAAAAGACCTATACAAGAGCCAAACTCTATAAAAGAACACACAGCCTCAATCAAAATCAAGCTGTGCGACAAACAACTGCACCTCAATATGGTGCTAGCAGAGGTTAAGTTGCTGTGAAACTCTTAAGGCACATTCTTCAAAGGACTGCTATTATTCCTACTTTAGTGTGCTTTGAACAAATTCAGCTAGTGCTTTTCAGACTAACCTTGGCATTTTGTTTAAAGCTTTGCAGAGTGAAACTATCTAGTTCATTCACTCCAGACTAATAGGTGGTGTTGTACTGAGTGTGAAAGCCTGGGAAAGGCTGGCTGTAGAGTTGCTGCTGTCTGCATGGCGTGTCTGGGATGTCAGACTCGTGTGTTTATGACCCTGGATCGACCTGCGAAGGACCTGACAACCATCTGTATGAAACACAGCCAGTACATAAAAGATTTTGATGTGATTAAGTGATCAAACATAAAGCTGCTGAGTCTATATGCTGCAGAATCAGCCCTCTTGCTGCATGATGAAAGCATAGGGTTTGGATGGGAGCTGTGCAATGACCTACTTTGCGAGTGAGGTTTTACTTCTTTTAACTATCACAGCAAGCCTGCTGCATTCCCCCTAATGATTATGTGTGTTCTGGGTGAAGAGCTGCACCATAAATCAAAGCAAAATTAATGTATATTAGCAAATCAGGATCTGTAGCAATATTTGACTGAATATGAATCAGGATTTTTTTTAATCCATAAACAAGAAAGAAAGACAACAAAAAAACACATAGTCCACTGAAGAGGGCAGGCATGGTGGATGCTGGAGGATAGAAGGTGGAAGATGAAAAACGACACAGTGAGGGAATCTGTGTCTAAACCTGTTAACTACACCCTTCAGGCTGAGGATGCTCTGAGAGAATAAGGGCTAATAATGGCAGCTAAATGACCTGATCTGAGTATTCATTACAGAGAAAAAATTGTAAGACCCAGATTTCAAATGAGGAATTGTTAAAAGGCTTGCACACTAGCTGGTTACCATCCCAGGCTGTCGGTATGTGGAGCTGGGCTGCTGCTGCTGCTGCTGTTGACAGCGTCAGTGTAAATGGATGGATAAGCGCTGGCTAGCTTTTGGTCTAAACTGTGAAGCTCACCGTACCCTTTATACACCCTTTATACACCCTTTATACACCTCCACTGCAGGACAGATATGATAAAATAAAACAAAACTCACTGTAATTCGTGGGATGTTCTTCTTTCCTTGGTACCCCGACATTTTGAAGCTCTCTCCGACACGGGTGCCCCCTGCCTCTTGGCTAACGCTAGCTAGCGAGACTGGAAAACCTCAGCTACCAATGAAAGGATGAATGGATGCTCCGCTTGTTGGCCAGTCGACGCCCTGAGAGAACAATGCCTCTGTCTGAAAATGTCTCTATATATGAAGTCAAGTTCGCAGCGTGCGGCCTAAAAACAGCAGCCTAAAACGACAAGTTGTACCTCTGTCTCGCACTCGTAGACCTTGATTCACTCCTATAACGGGTCCCTGAAACCCAGACGAGCTCGAAGGAGAGGAGGGCCACAATGAGGAACGGCGCATGCGCACTGCCCCGCCCTGCTCTGCTTTAGCTCCATGTTTCTGTCCTGATGTGATACATGCAGTTTGGAGGCGAAATATGTTTTGCACAACCTGTTAGATCAGACGGACACGTCAGGGGATAAAAGGAGTACTTTAACAAAAAGATTAATCTCCTGATCTAGAAGTTGAACAGTTTATACAACTGCTCATATGAAAGGCTACTCTTCTCACAACAGCATTTTGGCACTGGATTTACAGTTTGTGACATACCATGCATTGATTGTTGTATGGATAAACTTTTGATAACTATAACCAGTAGAGCTACAGTGGGGGAAATAATTATTTGATCCCTTGCTATGTTTGTAAGTTTGTTTACTTGCAACAAATATGAAGAGTATCTCATTTTTATGTCCCCCTCCTTATGTCCCATGGCTCATGTACAGACTCGTCTGAAGTTCTCCAGTTTGTCAGCGAAAATTTGGGAGAAAGCGCTGTGGTCAGATGAAACCAAAATTCAGCATTTTGGCATGGTTGAGGAAGCAGAGTATGACCCAATGAACACCAACCCCACAGTCAAGTACAGGGGTGGGAACATTATGGTTTGGGGCTGTGTTTCTGCTGACAGTACAGGATTACTTTATCTCATTGAAGGGCCACTGGGGCCATGTACCATACCGTCTTGGACGACTACCTTGTTCCTTCCATTTCTATGTAAGTGAGCAAACTTACAAATTCAGGAAGGATTAAAATAATTATCATCTTTACAGTAAATCTACAGACCTTATACTGTATGACATCTTCCAAACTATCTGACAGTGTGTTTCTTCACCGCTGTTATTAACAGTGCACTAAAGAGTAGAAATGCTAATAAAAAGCACAACTATAACCCTATCTTTTATAAAAATTAAAACGTCCACATTCATGAAGATCATCTGAAACCTCTTTAAATGAACTACTAACAACAAATGAGGAAGCAACAGACATTTTATTTTGGATTCACACACATTCACTTTCATCCTTATTACGCTGAGTGCTTTGTTTAATGGTGATGAAATGTAAATGACTTCCAAAGACAGCAGCTGCATTTGTTTCAGCCTCTGTATTCAGTACAAAGTCCATTCAAGTTTTAACACACTGCTCACTATTCAGCTGTGCAGAAAGCCCATTATGATGATATGTGCCTTTTATACTTGAAAAATGAATTCAATTCTATGGATCTCTATTTACTTCCTTTGTATTTTTTTTTCACATCAGCCACTGTATACAGTACAAACTTTATATTCCAAAAATTCCAAGTATTGCACACTTATCAACTGTACATAAATCTGTTTTCACATGCACAGTTTAGGAATTAGTACGAGTGCTTCCAAACCAACACAGCCAACAGCCAATACTGTAAGTTATAGCCAATTTTTCCATATTGTTATGGTCTGATCCATTTACAGACACTGACAGAATAATCCAGTCAGCATATCAGCATCAATATACAGAAATGCATGCATTTTCTCCAGAAAATAATTTCTTTAAAAGGTACACAGACACTGTACGCTAGATGAAATTACTGTACAGTGAAATCCAGATTAAAATCTGATAACACTTTTAAACGAGAACCCCTAGAAACCCCTTCTTCCTCCTCCGTGGCGATCCTTTCTGCCACTGAAGCTTCAATTAAACGACAGCAAAAACACATTACTTACACTGCCACGATGCATGAGATATAATACGCATTAGTATCACTGTATAAACAGATTATACAATGTCGGAAAGTATCTATTACAAGGGGCAGATCACAGCTTAAATTAATTTTTCACATCTACATCTTTAAATACCTAAACATATAAGAAAATGTAAAAAAAAAAAAAAAAAGTCTCAAGATAAATCACCGATGTGCAGTGGTGAAGCATACAAATTTGGCACTTTGCCACTGATGCTATATTATGTGTTAAAGAAGAAGATATGTAGGCAACAAAACAAATAAAAATAGCATATGGCCTGGTATACTGCGTTCCAGCCTTTAGGTTGCCACTATTATAGCATATTCCAACTATTTCTGTAAAATTCTGGAGCTACATACAAGATAAATGTTTACGCTTTCCAACCTTCAGAACAAAAAAGCTTTTAAACCCTCTGTGGTCAAAAAGATATAACTTCTATTATTAAAAATGTGTGGAATTTAAAAACTGATCCCACAGTGCAGTACCCCGTCCCCCTACTACAACCACGCTTTCACTGCACCTCTAATGTTAAGCTCAATAAGTTAAGGCGATTCAAGTCCCTTTTGTTCCCAGAGCCGATTAATTAGTTTCTTGCAGATATTAATTACGAAGGCAACAGAGGACAGACGCAGTCCAATTTCTTGTAACTTAACAACAAGGCAAGTAAAGAAACTAAAACCCTGAAGCAACTTCATCTGAAATCCTCTTGTCTCGTATTTTTTAGTCGAACAGACGACGAATACTTTTCAGGTGGAACAGACTTTGTTACCTACTGCATATATGCAAATTTGTGACAACTGTGTGTACAGTGTTGTCCTCGGTCAAAATCTGATGGAGCGCAACCACGGTTACATCATGTGTACGACTACATCTACGATGCAATATAATTTTTAATGGTGATCGGAAGGGAAGTGCGGGTGTACAACAGATGCAGAGAGAGAGCTTGACCACACGAGGATGGCTGAGTGACTTGGAGAAGGGAGAACATCTAGGCACTGCTTCATTTTCTACTCAGTAGGAGCTGGTGGCGGCTGTTGCAATTCTCTTCCCAATGTACACTCTGGGAAAGAGGAAAAAGGAAAAAAAAGGAACAAAACTGAGTCAGTTTGGAAAAAAGGAAAAGAACAATAATATTTTGCAACAGTACTAGATAAATGATGATGCTCATTTATAACAAGTGATAGATTAAAATTAAGGTATACACTTTATAAACATAACATGGAAGCTGTCTCTTTGAACGGCTATAACTTCTAGATATGATTGTTGCAGACAAACATATAATTAGGGCAACTTGAGAAAACTCCAGCTGGTGTAACAAAAAGCTCAGCAATGGTAGAGATGCGTGACTTTTGACTTACCCAAGCCCAAGAGCCAGGATGTGTGAGATGAGTAAGGAAGGGATAAAGACTTTGAGAAACTCGGCAGAGAAGATGCCGCCTTTCTTCATGACTCCACTCTTTCTCATACTTAGAGAAACGGAACGTCGGGGGTGCCTAAAGTGGAACTCTCTGATAGGAAAAATTAAATGACAGGTTATTAAAAAAAAGAAAAGAAGAAAAACACAGCTAAAGACAGTCTCCTGACATATCAGTAAGTAGCTCTGAAAGCCTGGTTACTTTGGTGGAATGTTTTCAGGTCTGCTCGACCAGTCAGCAACCCAGTCTACTTCTTTGTTCATCAAAATGTCTTCCTCTCTGTCCTTCTCTGCACAATCTTCCTCTGACTGCAAATATAAAAGATGAAGCGATTAGATCAATGAAAAAGACTTTAAAGGGTCTTAAACTTTAGAGCTGAATACATAGCTTTACCTGACTACCTCTTGGGCTGGACATTTCCACATCAAATGTAATCTGACCCTCATCCTGCTCTGGACTTGGTGGCCTGTGAGGGCTTAATCAACATGTTTGGAGTAAGAAAAAAAACTTCTCAATAACAAACACACATATAAGGCCTTGAAGACCAAAAAATGACTTTTCTTCCTACCTATCGCAGGAGGAGTTACTTGGGCTGGATTCGTGTTGTGCATCCAGGAGGATCTTTTCCATGTCCCCGTTGTGGATAGAGGAGGACGATGGCACATGCTCTAGTCCTCCAATTAGGGTCTCATCACTTTCAGGCACCACTTCCAAGGTCTGCAGAGTTTGACTCATACCAGTATTTGCGTTTATTTGGTCTGCAGCAGGTGGTGTTAGCAGGTTGGTCTGCCTCCCCTGGGCCCCTGTATTCCCATTTAGCTCCAGCTCCACCCAGGACCCTTTGTAAAATAAAGATCAAGAGGACACAAGGAAGGTAAGCTTGCTGTGATAAGGCACAAACCTCGCAGCTGATTACACAGCACATAGAGACACACCCTCAAATGGAAACAGCTGACCTACATTTTCTGCACCGCTGATTCTGCGAATTCAAATGAACCGCCTGTGCACCGCATCCATGATGGCACGCATTTCTTTGTACCACTGCCCCATAAACAGCCTGCACTCTTTTTTTTAATCAGCAGACGGAAGGGTGTTGCGTAATCTCTCGGAGCCTGCGGGTTTGTGTGAGCGCACAACGTGACAGCGTGAGACGCCCTTTCCCGAAAACAAAGCATGGTGTATTTGTTTGGTTCGCGGATGGACATAAAAATAATAGATTGCACATTTACAGAAGCATTTGCCATCAGTGTTGCTCCCATGCGAGGTCTTGCATAACTACAGAGCGCACGGTGAGACAGTTTGCCCAGACATGTCGCTGTTCCAGCTGTGGTGCTGCCACGCATGACGAAGAACATCCCGAGAGCTAATGTGATGGCGCTTTAGCCGCTTGAAGTGCGAGCACACCTTAAGTGTTGTTTTAAATGTTTTTAGCTGTTTGCCTGCATGCAGTTGGGTAAAAATTGCGACCACTGCCTTCGGTTAGATTTGATGTATAATCAAAAGTGCAAAGGGCTTTTGAGTAAAGAAGTAGCTTGCCCACACAAAAATATACGGCCCATTATAGGAAAATAATAATTTAACAAAAAGGAAGTCACAAAAATCCCCCAAAATATTCAGTGTTTTGCCTCAAAGTTGTTTTCGTTGCTATTGAAGCCCACCTAGCTTCAATCTTTGTACATGATTGGCCAGTAACGCGTCCATCAAAGCTTTTCTAAGACGCTATTGGCTCATTTGAGGTGACGTCAAACAACATACCCCCGCCCCTCCCAGTCGACGAGGAAATTCCACCCTCGATATAACTTTTACAATAAAACCTTCGCAGTAGCGGTATTTTTCACACACACAAGCGTCCATTACGAACATGTAAAGTAACGACTACGACGTGGAGCCGGGAAAACCCGAGGACGGTACGTACCCTGAAGCCCGGGCTCTTCGTTATTGTTTTGTTGAGCCGTCGCGGTGGACATGTTGACTATCCTGTTTTAGCATTCAACATGACACGCAGACAAACTTCCAAGTGCGCAGGCGCTAGATCTGTCCAGAGTCCAAACAGACAACAAAGGCTGGCTCTAGATCAGAGATGGCGTTTTACTTTTTCCCCCACCTTTTGGTTACGTTATTTAAAAGCTGATTTGAATAATGTACACAATTGCAAGATTTAAGAAAATAGAGATGTTTCTTTTTTCCTTTTTTGGGCGTGAGGGAAAGTAAAAAAATATTTCTACTAAAATGAAGTCCCACTGTATACACAGAAATCAGTTCTCTGATAGCATCCGGTGTATTTATAACCGATGTAAAATCATAAAGCACTGTGTTGGTTTTTGGGGTGTTTTTTCGTTTTTGTTTTGTTTTGTTCTGTGTTGGCCACTTGAGTCATTAGAAGGTTTGAGATGAGACTAACAACATTGATAAGGCTGGTCCTGTCGCCTCCAATTACAGGGTGGCATGGAAATAGCAATTTCTTTACACATATGCACATATGGCATATGCGGGTTTGGGTGCCTCTATAATATGTACAAAATATCGTTAAAATACATCAAATCCAGTAATTAAAGTCTCTAACTTTCTTATTGGTCAAATAATTAAACATTTCAGTTACATTTTATGCACTGTGTGGCATATATGACAAATAAGCATGTAGCCCAATAAATATAAAATCCAGAAAGCTACACAACATGAATTTGAAATACAAGTCTAACTTAAGATTCACTCTTTTCATTAGAAATAATAACATTTTACATGACTAAATTTACACAAAATGT
The DNA here is from genome assembly GCF_057382185.1 of Mchenga conophoros. Taxonomy (NCBI): domain Eukaryota; kingdom Metazoa; phylum Chordata; class Actinopteri; order Cichliformes; family Cichlidae; genus Mchenga; species Mchenga conophoros. The sequence goes on from NC_140537.1 coordinate 14,462,288, forward strand.
CAGAAATCTGCACTGTCTGTTCCTACTGAAAACAAGAAACAAAGCTATTGATGCTATTACATGTTTTGATGTAATATTATGCAGTATATTTAGGTTTAGAATTTATATTCAAGGTTAAATGCGGCTAGGCTTAAAGTCTTAATGCTAGCTTATTTTAATAAACATCACTGCCATATGCAAAATTAGGGTGGCAGTAGGGGTGGCAAGAGTTTATTTTAGGGTGGCACATGCCACCACAGTAGATCTGCCCCTGACCACTGGTAAACCTTCAAATAACTGCTGGGTTACATGTCTGGAATATTAACGTGGGCAGAAAATAGGTCTGGTATTAATTAGAAAGGGATGAATCTATAGGACACATTGAGGATTGGGATTGGCGTGTTTTTATATACTTTTCAAACATAAGGCCCGGTAAAGACTAATTCGCCCGCTGGGCGGCCTTGGAACAAGGAGAACAAATATAAACTGTATTCACATTTAAGTTTTACAGCTTTTTCTATTTGTAAAGACCCATGGCCATTCATAACACACAAAGGTAATTACTAATATAGATGTTTGGGTTTGTTTTTTAAAAAAAATGCATTTTCAGTCCTTTTTCTTTGGTTTATAATTACGGGACAGTAATTCTATTATATACTACCTTGCAGAAAAAGTGGGATGTGCTGAAATTACCTGCCTTTTTCTTATATTAAGATATTTGGGGGATTAAATGTGTAGCTAGAGTTCTTTGAAACTTCCCTTTGTGTCAGTGTAAAGTGGAGTATACGTTGCCCATGATGTAAAAGGAGTTTGACATCGCTGAGGTAGAGAAAGCAGTTTCATGCTGTTTTCATTAAACTTCACACCAATAGAGAAAATAATATATAATACAATAGCAACTCATCAGAGGTGTGTAATCCTTAGATCAGGTATGCAGACATTCATCTCACATCTTTCCAATTGAAAAATGTTTTTTGAAGTAACAGCTTTGTTCTTAAAAGCTTTTTAAAAAAATTATTATTAAAAAGATAATTTATTTAAAATAAGAGGAAAGGTGTAGTCTTTTTTAAGACAACATGCAAAGCTTAGTTTAGCATTTAAAAGCCTTACAGAATCCTGAAATGCCCTCAGTGTCTAATCCAAAATAAAAAAAAAAACGACAACAAAAAACAACAGTCATTACATTCAGAATTCAGGTTGAAAATTCTTTATTATTTTTCATCTAAATTGTACTTTATTCCATGTGACAAGGACATAGCTGTACACTGAACCCTTTGTAGCCCCCCCACCCCATAGATCACCAAACTCTTACAATCTTTATTCAAGAGGCCATTTTAAAGAAACAGAACATACAAATTAATGAAATTCACAAAGGTAAAAGTGCAATTTGTTTTAACTCCTGTAATATATCAGACATGTATAATACACTGCTGCAACTGAGAAAACCTTACAACTCCAGACAACAAGTAGGGAAGGTTTGGTTTCCCAGGGTGTTGTTCAAAAGCCATTACATATGTTTGATTTTATTTTTTAAAAAAAGAAAAAGTTATGAGCTACCTTTAAATAAGGCAGTTTTTGTCTTGAGTCCTGAAAAGCTGCTTTCTTGAAGGTACGTTTTGATCAAGAGCAGCGGTAAATTCCCCTGAGCAGTCACCTGTCTGGCACATCATAAATTTCAAGAAACATGACTTGATTATCTCATTTATTCTTAATGCTCTAAGAAAGGCAATAGGGTTCCTTTGAATATCATCATGATTTAAACCACAGTTATGAAAAATAGCTACTGTAATTATGTGTTAATTTATGGGATCCTTGACTTGGGAATGGGCACATTATGAAGGTTTATTCAAGTGACTGGAGCTGTATGACACAAATGACCCTCACACAGTGTGAGGGGAAAAAGAAAGATTAGTGAAATACCTCAGCACTAGTAGACATTACCCAGAGCCCTGAGTGACACACACACACACACACACACACACACACACACACACACACACACACACACACACACACACACACAAAACAGTAGTTTAACACCACCGTATGGACATGGGTGGTTATTTTGTTGTCATTCTAGCGATTGGATATCCGTTCTCTAAAATAAAAGTAACACACGAACTGAAACAAATACCATCCAGTGGACCAAGACGCTTCATTCCCTGATTTAATGGCTTAAATCATGAAGCGGACAAATTGTGCTATAATCAAGTTGTTTGCACATCAACAGATTAAATCTTCTTCCTGATATGACATTTGACTTTCAATAGAAGAAAAACAACAGGACAAACAACTTAGTGACAGCTCAGCTTTCATTAGGTTTCCCAGTGCAGCTAATATTAACAACACTTACACCTGATGTCTCATTAACTACCCTGCCATATAACAATCATCGGCAAACTGAGTGCTTCACAATTTCTCCTTGATAAATAAACAAGCCTGTATAGCAAAGCGACACATGCTTCACAGGAGAGAGGAGACATTTTCATAAATCTAAATCAGTAAATTTAGAGAAGTTGACTAAACAGTTTTAAGCAATAAACATTGATTAAAATGCCTTTCAAATAGAGACCCAGAAGGGCCTATTCTTTCACAGCCAAATAAAATAAAATAAATCAAAAACTATGGCACGTAAGTGGAATATTAAGATCCAAATTATTTTAGAAACCAACTCTGAGGCATCCAAATAAGCTCTACATGCACAGTGTGCCCCCCCAAAAAAGTTAGAATTATAATGCTTACAACTTCAAAAGATACTGAGACCTGAAAAAGCTTCTTTAAGTTTTCAAACTTCCAGGATGAGAAAAAATGTCCCCAAGTCGTATGTCAAAAAACAAAACAAAAACAAAAAAACAGCTACCCAACTGTCAAGGAACCTTCCATCTACAATCAGTCTGAGACAGACAGCTAAAGAAACTACAGTGATCAGACTGTAATCCTATTGCCTTAATTTATACAAAAATAAATCAACTATAGTGATTAATCTATTTTTAAACAGGTACAGTACAAAATGTCATTATATTAAAAAAAAAAGTGTACAAACAGAAAGTAGATACAGAGGGTAAAGCCATGGGTCAACCTGCAAACAAAATAGCGGGAGAGCTGGCAGCAGAACTTAGTTTTGTTGCCACAGGCCACATAATGCCATTATACACACACCCTTCCTAGTGTGAGTGTGTGTGTGTGTGTGTGTGTGTGTGTGTGTGTGTGTGTGTTACAGTTATATATGTCCTTTTGTCCTGAGCTATTGTTTGCAAGGGTGACGAGGTCAGACAAGGGGGCTTACTCTCTGCAAAACGGCTTCAATTGAGTGTAGCTTCAGAGTGAGTATAGGACTGGTTACTTTGGCATAATTAGCCATAATAAAACCACAATACCTGAAAAATGTGTGTGTGCATTTTGCACGACTGCGCCAGCATTTCTAAAGCCGTGGGCTATTAACTGGAATTATATTTTTTATTACTATAAACCATTGTCCACATCAATACAACATGAAAGTCAGCTTGTTGTTTAGAGAGTGGCTCGAGATTGGAACAGGATATATATTCAGGTTTCAGTGCAGCTTGAAAAACCAGGTTCTTTGTTATTTCTTGTACTTGAAAAAAAAAAAAAAAAAAAAAGAGACAGAATTTAGTCTCCATTGTTAAATGGTAAATGTTACAGTATGAAAACAGTTTTCCTGATTTAATCAACAGCAACAAGTTCACTATAAAGGTATAAATGAAGCAGACTTTGTTAATATTAATGACTGTAAACTAGTGGCTGTCTTAAAAGGTCAAAATCTGATCCAATATTAAATCTTGCACACTGTGGACAGATGTTTGCAGTAATGCAGGCTGTACGCTATAATCATAGAACCATAAAAAAAGGTTAAAACACTAAACGAGTCCTTTAACTGCATAATCATACTGTATATTGGCAAGAAAGTGGTGAGTGAACTTGGCAAATGGACAAATACTGTGAAAATATGGAGTGTCGACAGTTTGCATTACCAGTGTTTCAGGCCAGTGGTGACTGAATGATATGAGAGCAACAGAAAACTAATGAGACACAATAGCTACAATAATCTAATAACTAGTGGCTATGAGACACAAATGAACCATGGCACAAAAGAAGAATCAAACAAACTAACCAAACATGTGTATGAACAGATTTCCCTTTGGTTTGGGATGTAGTGGAGTTGCAATTTGTAGCTTGATGACTGGAGTGCTCCAACCAGAGAAAACCCATGACACTAAATCCCACTGTATGACTCAGATCTTAAAAAACCAAACAAAAAGAACCAAACAAAAAAACCCCTACATGTTCATATTTGCAATACAAATAGAAAATGGGCTTGTGATGGCCTACTTGGGTGTACTGTGTTCATGCCACTGTTGACATAGCAGTTCTTGGCATATGCCAAGGGCAGCTCATCAAGAGGGATTTAGCCAAAAACAGACAGCTATTGTTCATATTTGTATATCAGAGCAGCGGCGCTCAAGCAGAAACTGGGACCTCAGTGCTTCAACAAATGCTAGTTCAGCTTGTCCTGGAATATGTACAGATTGTTGGTTGTGGCCACAGCAATGATGTTGTCCAGAGGATGCCAGGCAGTGTGGAGGATCTTCTTGTTAAAGTCCAGACTGTCTACACTGATCTCATCCTTTTTGCGCTTCCCACCTGTGCTTACTTTGCGAGGTTTCAAGACCGATCGCGGCTTGCTGTTTTCCCGCGACGCCTCTAGGGTCATGTCCTGCTGGTATCCTCGATCAAACATCCTGAAGAAGTTGTTGTAGGAACCCGTCATCACAACACTGTAGGTAAACAAGGTGTGAGTCAGCGAGTAGCCTTAACGTTACTGGCAAACACAATCCTTTTCAAGTATGGACATTAAATCCTGTCGTCTGTCATGAGCCAATTATACCACTTCACCACCCACCCAAACCAAATTATGAGCCACATTATGGTCTGCACCGAGCAGATAACTGCAGTAAGTGATAAGGCCTGTGTTTCTGGGTTCAGTGACGTCAGAAAAGGAGTATTCCCTAACGCTCTGCGTGCGTCATGCACGCATGTATTTTGTTTGTCCAGGACAGCTGCAGAAAAAAAAAAAAAAAAAAAAAAAGGAAGCCACGGAATGAGTGCTTACCTGTCGTTCCCATTCCAACAGCATTCAAACTTATCGAAGATGCAATCATTCTCATAGAGTGAACACAACTTGCTCCTGAGATATTCATGCACCTATTTAAAGAAAGCAATGAGGAAATATACAGAGTTTCCATCAACAACTGTGCAAAAGCAAAAACAACATTTACACTTTAATCACGTGGATGGACGGAACCTGCTAGAATCAATCTAGCCTTACAGGAAGAAAAGTAATACAGAACCTGGAACAGTATTTTTGTGTTGGCATAATTTACAGACCTGATATGTCTCTACTGGTCGCGACTCCATATTGAGATCCCAAATTTTGACAGACAGGTAGTCCCGGGTCATCATGTAGCGTCCACTATGGCTGAACTTTACATCAGAGATGGATGAGATGATTTCAGAAAAGAAGGAACGATTGTTTGGATCTTCAGGCTCTTCAAACACTTAAAAAATGAAGAACAAACACATGCATTTCAGCGTCAATGACTGGAAGAACAACAATAATTTTTACAGTGGTCGAGTTGTTTTAAAGTAAGCCCTGAAACTTGCTTTACATAACAACAACTTTGTAAAAGATACTGAATTTCAAATCTGGTTATATAAACACAGAAATAAAGCATAAAAGTAACAAAGCCTTTCCGCTTATCTTTTGATATGCGTTATGAATAAGGGTCACCATTCTGACTGTTCTGAACAATTTGGCTTAGCAGGTACCAATTTATACGTACGTGCGCTATGTTTTCTATGCTGTGAGCAGGAAGCAGAGTGTGTAAATCTTCTTTTATAGCCTCATGCACTAAGACCCACATGGCCTGGATACTTCATAATGTGGTAGATGGGAAACTAAGTAGGATCTTCTAAGGATCTTCTATTTCTTAGGTGAATTTGTGAATTTTATGTTACCATGTGAATTGTATAGAATTGGAGAAGCAATTTGTTGTTCAATTTCTTTTTTGTTATAAAATCAAAGAAAATATTTTCAGAAAACAACATGTAAGACGTCAGCTTTGTTTCATTTTAAGAAAAGGCTCTCACGACAGTGCAACTTTTCATTTGTCAAGTCTTCTTCTCAACAAACCGTCAGCTTTGTTCAAGCACACTGCACTAGTCCAGTCAGCCACCGTCCATAGCAAGAGTAACTTTATAACTGCAGCTGATTAATCGAGTGTTACACTGATAGGCTCAATAAGAGCCTCCCATCAATCTTTGAGGAGACACACAGTCAAAGAGCTACAGAAACACAAAAAGAGACCGCCTTACGTTTGGCGTGGCTGTCGCATAGCGCTGCTGCCCTCATGTCACACAGGCGGATCGTGCCCTTGCTGCTGCTGTAGACAAAAGTGTTGCATTGGTTGGGATGGAACTCGGCCGCTGTGATCACCTCTGTTAAATCCTCCATATTGGCCGGCTTAATGTCAACAATATCTGAAGAGGTGAGGTTAAGGTAAAAACAAACAAACAAACCCAAAAACCCCAACAAGCAAATAAAAAAACCTGAACAGACATTTCAGCAACTTAAAAATCTTTCAGAAATAAAATTAATTGGTAGTAGTATTATTATTATTCACAGAGTCATGTTCTCAGTTTGAAGAACCCATCTAAGCAGGCTTTACTGCTTGCAGGTAAACAGTCTGTGCGCAGAGGAAAATAAAAACTGCTATTGCCACTATGAGACACTGAAATCACAGATCATCAAATTCACTATGATTTTTATTTTTTTATTTTTTTTAAAACAGTGACTGGCACATGGAAAAGGTTTTGCCACAGATATCTGCTCACTAGCACAAAAGTGCCCCAAATCATGTAGATGTTATTCACTTGTGAATACTTTCCATTTCATGCTCATGTGTTTTCAACTTTTAACAGCTACATTAATCTTACAAATGACCTCTGACCTCATGAGCCAACAGTGATAAAACCATTTAACATAATTTAGTTTGCATTAATTCTTTCTCCGGTTCAAGTGTTTTACATCAGTTGACGCAATCCTTAATAAAAGGCAGGGGTTGCACTGCATCAATCTTCCAGCATGAAGAGAAGATATGAGCGGCCCAAACGAGCAACTAATCTCAATTCAAGAAAAACATGATTCCACTTTGTATCTAACTCTGGTTCGTCTTTGTTTATACAGCCTTCATCAGCGGTCCCCAACCCCCGGGCCGGTACGTGAGTCGTTTGGTACCGGGCCACGAGAGTAGAGGCTCAGGTGTAAAATGTATGGTTTTCAGGGTTTTTATCAGTTTTCAGCATTATTTTGTTATCGTTTTTATCGTTAACTTGGTTTTCCTGGGTCTTTTCACATGTGTTATGAATAAATCTTTTTTTCGGTACCGGTACTACTTTTATTTTGTTGTATTTATCCGCGACACCTTAAAGGCCGGTCCGTGAAAATATTGTCAGGCATAAACCGGTCCGTGGCGCAAAAAAGGTTGGGGACCGCTGTCCTACATAGAACAACGCAGTAAGAACTCATGGGGTGAAATTATTAACATAGGATGTAGGAGGTGATTTTTTAGACCATGTTAGAGGCACCCAGTTAAACATCCCACGCTTTGGGGACATCTGGTGGTAGTATAAATAATGACACTGTGCTACAGATTAAATAGACACCAGTGAATATCATTTTTTGCTCTTGTCCAGTCTGCCTGTAAACACAGTATGTACATTTTTAAATATCAGGCAAAGAATTGTTTATATGCCCTATAAAAATACATGAATCATGTTTTATTTGTTGCTAAGTAAGACATAGTCTTTGTCTAATTTGACTGACACGGGGTGAGCAGGTGAACAGGATTAATAAATCAGGCATCTCTTCAAACAAAGGCTTAAAACTAACCACAACATATCATTCATTATTTCACATACCATTCACATACATTTTTTTTTAAGTTCTCTCCCTGGCTTACGCTCCTTTGAAAAATGATAAAACTGGGAATAAATAAGACAAAACACTGACAAAATAATTTTATATTATTGCAGTACTTTATGGAATTAAAGAATGAAAGGATACTAAAGCTGCGATCAGTGATCTCCAGATGCCAGAGGTTAACGCGCAGGTCATCAGCAGACAAGTAGGTCTCACAATCGCTGTTGACTGAGATGGAGTTGATGTGGTATGTGTGCGCGTTGGCGAACACTCGTCTAGGACTGGCTTCCACCATCAAGTCCATGGGCCTGAATACTGGTACCTGAAAACAAAAGTGGGGCTGTTTTTATATTTCTTTAATGGGAGATGCAGTAGATTTTATGACCTCTGTTTTACCTCTAATATATCCACACAGGCATGTTACAAAACAAATTTCACACTAGAAAAAGAAAAAAGAAAAAAAAAAAACATTAAAAAGTGTCCAAATTATTTTTCTTACCCTGGTAAAGAGGCACAAAGATGTAGGTGAAAATGTACATAGATTTTCCCATTTTTAAGATGGGGACAGTTACCTGCTCTTTAAACAAACAAATAAAAGGCCTTGCCTCAGTATAAAGGCAAACCTGTTGAACTGAGTCTATATTTGGAAACCATTCAGTAAGGACAAGGAGAAAAAAAAAAGGGGGGGGGGGGGGGGGGTGTCTGTGAAAATTAAAGGTGAATAAAGCAGACATTACATCAACTGCAGCACTGCAGTAATTGCAGGAACAGATTGGTAATTTTATTAGTTCCATCTGTTTACTTGCTCATAAGATAAGTCAACGTCTCAATCAAAATAGAACGGACAGTTTTGTAATGAGTGGAAGGAAACACGGAAAAGAAATGATTAACATTTATTCCAATTAATTCAGATGTAAATTACTAACCAGACTCAACATATTTAATTTGTTGTTAATTTTCTTGATCTACTTATTATAAATGAATGGAAAGTAAGCAAAGGATCTCAGTTTTGGCTAACAATGTAACAAAAAGAAAAGATCTGGGCTGTAATAAAGCCAGTTATACACACCCGTAGTGTAGTGACAGTGTTGGGATCTCTGTATTGCCCATCTTCTTCCTTCAAATTGTAGCCCTCTGGTCTTTTGTCACGCTCACTAATTTTCCACAGCTTTATGGTTTTGTCTAACAATGAGAAAGAGCAAAGATCATGAGAGTCATTGAGTTATATTTACTCCCATATAAGGCAGTAGATGGCGTAACAAAAGTTCACATTTACTACAGCAAAAGAATTTACTCAAAAAGAAAGTAATTTACAAACCATTTGTTGACAAAAGAAAATGTGCTGCATTCTTCTGAGGCAACCATCGAATCTTGTTGATCTTCTCCTCAATCTCAAGACTTTTCAGGTAGTCAAACTCAGGCTCGTGGCTCTGGAAGGTGCTGTAAACATTGTACTCTCCTCGGCACTGAAGCTTATTCTTACTCTAAATACAAAACAGATCAAACAAAAGTTCAAGTGTTATGAAACCAAGATTCAATGTCTCGGGTCAAGATCACTAGAAACATTGTACCTGTACGCCTTTGTGTTATATAAACTGAGTTTGATGACCTACCTGCTTTGGAGTATTATGAATCAAATGTTAAAAATAATTACTGTTCCTATGTGTCACTAAAACATACCTCTTGCTCCTGCTGAAAGATGACAACACGACCCCCCTTGTCCCCAGTTGCAAGTAGCTCTCCAGATTGGTTAAATTCAACAGTGGATATGATATCGGCTGTCAATAATAAAAATTGCAAAAATGAGACTAGCGTCAAATATAAATAACCACACATTTTCTGCCAGAGTTTCTGATGAACGCTATTGTCAATCTGAGACAGGTTTACTGCAATAACACTGAGTGTTTTACGAGGCTTTTGCTGTCTAAACGATTCATTGCCTTTCAATGGGAAGTGATTTACAAAATGCCTCAGCAGCCCACCTGTGAGGGGTGAAAATCATGTCAACCATGGTGAAAACACAACACAGCAATGACGCACACATATTTATACACACACACTCAACAATCTTAGGACACAAAGGAAAAAAGAACAGAAAAAAAGTTTCCATCTTCAGCTATTTAGCACTTTTCAAAGAGAACCATTCTCACAAAGTCCTACAATACAACAATCAATCCCCGCTTACACACTGGCACTATTCTGAGTTAGTGCAGTCGTTAACATCGACAGTGTGCGCCTGATACGACCCGACTCCATGCAACCCCATAAAACAATAGCAGACAGACTGAAGGCGAATCCTTTTTTACAGGAAACTAATAAAAACGTTACTGGAGTGTTGTGTTTTGAGCCCATGTACTCCTATGTATTGACACAAGGAGAGGCTCTCATTTATACATGTTCCCAGACAAAGCTTACTGTAAACAAATGTGTAGCCCTTAATGCATAAATACGGCCACCATGTACTGTAAACACACTTTTGGTGCTTTGAGTTTTCCTTTAGTTTGGAAATAATTAGCTGGTAAAGGTTTTCTTTTAACTTGGCCACTCAAACAGCTCTGTAATTAGTCAAACCTAAGTGCTACTTCTTTAACAAATATGAAACACCTATTAAAGATTCTTCTCTGGCAGAGGTAAAATCTTTTTCAATTCTAACATGCAGTTCTCTCCCAATTATGTAAACATTGTGTAATGCCCCACTAATACCCAGGGTGAACTGAGAAAATAGTGAATGCTGACATTTTGCAGCAATTATGCCAAAAATAGAAGATTGTTGTCAGTCTGTGAGAAACCAAATGGACTACAATACCACACCACTGATCCCTTATACCCATTATTACTGTAAAAAAAAAAAAAAAAAAAGAAGAAAAAAAAAAGAAGAAGGCATTACTTTTCATTGCATATTTAGAAATACCACAAATATAAAGTGTGGCAGCAGCGCTTTGAAGCAAAGCCTAAAACAAGCGTGCACAGGATGGTGATCCTGGCAGCTCAGGCTAGCAAGTGTTCAGTGACTATCACATGGACTTACCTTCAGCGACGTCGTCATCTATTGCTCCTTTGACTTGGGAGAAGCACCACTGCACATCATTGCTCCCACCACCGGGCCCTGCACACAACATGACCCCAAGATTGGACACACCACCATTAAAGAGAGACAACTTTACACGCGTTAGCCTGCAGCTAACTTAGCTAAAAACATCAATATGACAACGAGGCCTTAAGGAAATTCACAGTAACTGCGTTGCAACTGCTGCTATAAACTCATAGGCACAGATAACTACTTGACGTGTGTTTGTGGAGAATCTCGCTCACTTTAACACTAACACTGACTTACACTGGCATCTTTGAATTACCCTAGCTCGCTAGCTAGCTTGCGCTGGTTAAACATGACATTACAGAGAAACAGATCATCGTTGTCAAACAGGTCAGCACCTGTTAATTAATAACCCCAGGCACTGTGGTAGTCTTTTCCCCTGTGGCTTTACCTGCCATGGTGAGCGACTCGGAGAGGGGTATCTAAGCGGGCTCGGGCCCTGGACTGGAACAGTGCTGACCCGGGTCGGCTGGGAGGTTCTAGCGAGGAGCAGTGCAGGAATGAAGCCGGGAGTGCTGTTTGGTACTCTGAAGAACGTAAGCAAAAGTCTTCGGCCCTGCTATACAGCACGGAACTGTTTTCCACAAAGTAATTAATAATGCCCACTATTGGCTTGTAGACTTTGCACTCTACTTTGAGAGTTCCCTCGCCTCTGCCTCCTTACAGCACTTTCAAAATGGCGAAACGCGGGCGGCGTTCAGCAGTCACCAGAGAGCGGCGAGAGGGTGCGCCGCGAAATTTTAAACCTACCCCTCAGCGACGTTGGTCATCTTCCTATCTGCGGAGACCGCGAGGTCACTTGATTTACTGCGCTTTAAATTCATAAAAAGGGTAATAACCAGGTTTTTAAAATATAAAACCAAGTATAACTATTAGACCCCGCCCATGTGCATTGTTTCAGTGAGAAAAATCGAACTAACCTCGTTCGCATGCTGAATTTAGAAAGTGGAGTCCGAAAGCTCCAAGTTTCAAACAGAAATTCAGATTTCTTAATAAATTTTAGAGGGTTTTTTTTAATTTGTTTTAACGTCTACAAAAGTTATTCCACATTGGGTGCATTTTATGAGTTACTATCTTGTTTACTGCCTATTAAATGTAGTCATTGCATGATGACCCACTGATTCCACTGAGTTAAACTACAACTGAATGGGAAATAAACTGAGTAATAATTGCAATAGATGCATCTGACAGACATTTGTTCAGCAGGATGTCTCTGACAGTTCAGAACCTTATTCGTCAATGTAAGCGTAACTGGAAAAAACGTTTCTTCCAAGTAAAATTAATCACATCTACTAGGGCCCTGTGAGAAAGTTAGTTTTACAATTATTGTCAAAGGAAAAGCTCAGGTGTATGATGTTATCAATGCCTCCCTTCGTTTCCTGGTACTTTAAGGCACATGAACAGTTGAGAGTGTTTATACCAGAAAAAAAGTGATTTGTCATATCCAGAAAAACAAAGTTAAAAAAGATTTTCATTAACAATGACTCAGCTCTATCAACTGGCTATGCAATGAAGGTGATTCAGCGTGTTTACTGCAATGACTTTTATTCAAACCAGTTCACCCAGATGGAAGGCAGCCATCTAAATTACCAGTTACACCTGTGCTCTTTTCTGTGTGTGTGTATGACATATCGAAGAATACTTCCTAAAAAGAGGCCTGCTGCAACTTGTATGATATTCTCTCAACACTCTTTTGAATGTATATAGATCTAAGGCAAAGATTTAGGTCATAGCTTATGGTCGAAATCACAAACCTTAAGCCACAGTGACACCTTAGTACATTTGAGTAATCCAAAAGGAATAAATGCAGTAAGAACACATGCCCACTCAGTGTCAAAGATTGTCTGATACTGTTGTACCAAAGTATCATTCTTCAGTCTTACTGATATCTAAAGTGTCACAGATATAGTGCATGATGCATATGAATATAAATGTTTTTCAGATTTCCCGGTCACATTTGTTAAATCTGTGTCATATCTGGTAAATATCTATTAAATGAAATCAAATAAAACCAAACTACCAATCACACAAATGCTACTGAATGCTAACATGCTTGTTAGCTCTCTCCCTTTTGTCAGAATTTTCATGTTCAAACAACACAGGAGCTGACACTGCAGCAAAGCACATCAAAGAAGCCAGTGTGAAATTTTTTATGTATACACTGCCTGTAATAAGGCATACTGATTTATACTTCCCCAGCAACCATGTTAGGGACTTATTTCCTCAGTTAAAAAGCAGTCAGATGAATGTCCAACCAAACCAACTGTCAATCAACCACCCGGACAAACAGAGAAGAATCTCCACTCAACAGTCAGTGAGCCAAAGCAAACTTTTTAAATATATAACCATCTCTATCCAAAATGCATCAAATGTACAAAACAAGCATAGAAGAATTCAGATCATTTTCTTGGATTTCAACATTCGCGCTGAGCTGTTCAGTTTCAATTTGCAGTTTAGGAAGTGTGCAGATTAAAGAGACTCTTCTCTTTATAAGTATTTTTCTATTATATTATCAAATAAATATATCTGTTAGACTCTGACTTCCTATTCAGTGTTATTGTCATTCTCACACTCACACAAACCACTTGCTTCCTCTCTACTAATAAGATGATGTAAGTATGATAAAGAAAATAACCTTAAAGAAATGGGGAGGGGGAATTTGTGGTCAGAAAGGCGGGGAAAGTACATTTTTAGTAACATAAGATGGGATGGAAAAAAAATCAAGAATCACCAGAGCCCCACAGATAGGCAAGACAGGCTAACAAAAGCAAACTAACTGCAGGTTAATAATTTAGACTTAAAGATCTTAAAGAAGCGACTAAAACCAACATGATGACATCACTGCTACTACTCATCTTCTCAATGATGACAGGTAATAAGACTATGACCAACTCCTAATTGATATTATTCACTAATCATTATACTGTAATTAATGTTGAATATGATTAAAATAGGTATTGCACTATGTATTTTGCTTCTTTCTTCTTAAAATTGTACCTCTGCCACATCTTTGCTGTTACTGAATTCTCCCAGATTTTAAAAGCCAAGAGCCATTTTCACTCTTCTAATGTTGAATGTTACTACAATGTTACCCATGACTTTTCTTTCTTTTTTAAGAACATTACATTATGACAGATGATCATGATTATTCACATTACTTTAAAGTTTCACTAATGTGTTTATGGTAGAATTAAATCAAATGCCATGTCATATTTTCCACCATGACATCAGTGACCATGAAACGGGTCTAAAAAGTGACACAGGGATTAATAATGTCATTTAGAAGAGATAAGGACTGACAGCGTATAAGACCTAAGCTATATGGATAAAAAAAAAAAGCCACCCTCACATTACACCCACAGGAGCTGCTCGGCTATGGAAACCCATGCCACGAAGCTCCCAGTGCACAGTTTTTGTGCAGATGTTAATGCCAGAAGATGTCTGGAAGTCCTCACTTATTGAGTTAGTACAGTGTTGGAAACTTTCATTGACGTAGCGACGTAGTGACTCTGCTTCAAAATTTATGAGCAATCATACCATTTACAGTTGTTGTGAATATCTAAGAAGGAAAAAGTTTCATTAACTATGAAATTTCATAAACTTACAGTAGCATCCTATTACAGTGCCTCGTTTGAATTCAGTGACACATTCTTTTACAAACCTTTGTAGTCTGCATGCCTACATGCTTGATTTTGCGCAACTACAACAGTGGGACTTCCTTCTGACCGTATGCACGTATAACATGACTAAACCAATCCATGCAAAAACAAACAAAACAAAAACCTTAGAAATCTGGAAACATGCAAATGCTTTTTCACATGTACTGCATATTTTGTTAGCAACTGTGAAAAACAACTATAATAATGATAATAATTAATTGTAACATTATGTATTGAAGCAGAAGTTCGCTTTTGCAGTAGTGACACTTTGAATCATAACAAAAATACTAACTGGTCACAGCATCAAACCTATATAGTAAAAATAAAAACAGCAATGTTTTACAGCATGCTCTGCTAATAAAGTATCTGAAGGCTGTTGGATGAAGAACTGTGCTCCCAATTGATCGATTAATTTGCTTATTTGTTTTGTTAAATGACCTACATAATTTGAATTTTTGTCTTCAGGTTGTGAGATGATGTCAGATGGAAAGAACTGCACAGGAGGTTGGGTTGACATCCCCTTCAACAATACTGAAACAAAGGGAAACTGTCAAATGACTTATGGAAATCATACAAACTACATTCTCACAGTGATCACCAGGAAACCTATGAAGGAGAACAAAAACATAACGGAAAACCATTGTGATGAACTGAAACTTGGTAAGACATGTTTTTTGTTTGTTTTTTAATTTCTGAATTCATTTTGGTTTCATTTTGTTAGTTTTTGTTCTGACTTTTTGTGGCTTCAATCACGGTAAAAAAAAAAAAGAAAGAAAAGAAGTTATATTCAGTATTTTCTATGCAGCATGGTGGTGCTGTGGTTAGCACTGTTACCCTAACGCAAAGGGGTCTTGGGTTTAAATCAGCAGCTGGGGGCTTGGATTCTCACCAAATAATCCAGCTTCCTCCCACTTGTCCCAAAGACATGCGTGTTAGGTTAACTGCCAATTTGTGAATGGTTGTCTGCCTCTCTGTGTTATCAGTGTGACGGCCTGACAGCTTGTCCACGGTGTACCACACCTCTGACAGCTGGGATGGGCTCCAGCCCGCCCATGACCTTGAATTAGCTAAGCTGTCCAGAAAATGGATAGATGACTTGGTAGATATTGTTTATGATCAGTCAGTAGAGTCATAAAGTTTGGTTCCAATTTTGCACGTTATTTACTCTTATAGGCAGTTTTCCCTTTTAAGACTTTTAATAATCACAAAATGTTACTAATTTTACTAATTACAAATGTATTTTTTATTTAAGATGCAATTTTAAAAGAAAAATTTTATGCAGTAATGATACACATACACACTCTACTGTAAAAAATTACAGTTTGATTTTGTTTCATCTGTATATTTATTCGCAGTGAAATCAGACTGCATAAAACCATTTAATCAAACATTCACATTATGTGAATGTGAATATAAACAATAGATTACAATCTAATTTCAATGTTGGCATCAACAATGAAATTAATTTCATTGTTGATGCCAACATTGATGCCAACATGCGTTTGCAAATAACAAAAAAGAAGTTGCAAGTTGCACTTAGTCAAAATTAGTGCTATCCATCAGTTATCAGACAAACTATTTGTTTCCAGAATGAAAAACAGACCGAGACCTGAAAGGATCAGAACTGGTTAATACGGAGGAGTTGAAGTCCATTTAGAGGATCAAATAGCTGGTCATTGAGGTCGCTCTTGAAATTAGTTTGAAATTCATCTGAAACTTCATTGTTTTGTTGTGTTGTTATTTTTGTATGATTTGAACCTGTTAACTCATAATTGTACTGCAACTGTTTGAGATTTGTGTTTGTGCGCTGGCTTATTTTTAAATTTTTACAATCTCTGCTACCATTTTGGCCTCATAACTCTTGAAAGCGATTTTCAATCTCCCTGAGCTTTTAGCTTGATGAATAAAAAAATAAACATACTGCATGACATAAACCATACAGAGGGGTTGTGATTGTGAGGCCTTCTACAGACACACTGCTGCTGGTTTGATATGAGAAAGAAAGTCACTTCTGGCATGAGAATTCCAGAATAATCCTATTCTTACACCAACACAAGATTTTGCATATTCTAAATTATTAAAACTCAGCTAAACAGGTAAAACAATATAAGGTCATAATATTCTTGGGGTTATTTTTTAGCTTCTTTATAGCTTTGCAAAATCTTATAAGCAGTTTATATGCGTGTAAAAATAGCTAAAAGCACACATTAGCTAACATAAATCAAGTAGGATGTCTAACAGCGTCTAAGAAAAGAAACATTAAAAACACTTCTTGATGTTGAGGCCCAACAGAGGGTCATCTTAGGCCCAATGGGCTATCAGAGTTGCAATACACTGGTGGAAACCATGCTCTGTTCAAATATGAATGCTAAGCAGCATTTTTTTTTAAGAAAATAAAATGTTTAATAGAATTACCAATTTCTATTGTAAATGGACAAGCATTTAGCTCTGTGATTACAGTCAACTGAAGCCGTTAACTTCAAACATCAATTCCCAGTCAGCAAAGCCTTTTGCAATGTGCACATAGAGAGGAGATAGAAATTACTGTCAAACATAAAGGTTTGCACCATGATAAATAATGTTTGGTGTTCTTCTGCACATTCTCAGGTCAGATGTTACACACAGATTTCAGGTTCATATGGTGGAATAGTTTGTAAAAATGTGGCTCTCCTCTGGATCAAACCTTCACACCACCTGTCTCAGTCCTCAGGACCTTCAAGCAGACGAGTTCACCTTTATAGAAAACCATACTGATTCTTCTTTAACCCCGTCTTACTTATTTTGAATGCCACACTGTTTTCAAAGGGAAACACCTGTGAAAACTGCATTCACACTGTTTTACTTTTGTTAATGTTGCCTTGCAACTTTCAGTCACAAAACTCATAATGCGCCTCTTGGTTAAAACGTGACAGCAGCTTTTTGTTGCTAACAGTTTTACGTCACTGCAGACTATTACTAAATAGCTGACTTCACCTCTGTTGGCACCACTGTCACACTTCCATGTCTTTCTGGGACATTTAACCCTTGTATGGTGTTCGGGTCTGTGAGACCCGTGTTCAGTTTTTTTCAAAAGAAAAATTAAACAATTAATTATTTTTTCACGTGTAAATGTGTTGTGTCTTTCCACTCACTCCACTTGATTATAACTGATTTATTTATAACATTTTATATAAAAGAAAAACGAGAAGCACATTAATTCATAAATGTGATCTAACAAAGGTAAAGGGAAAAAATTAACCATGTTTGCTGTTCATATGTCTTGTAATTGGGATGAAGTAAACATCTGTTGAGTAATTTAACATAAAATTGTTTGATAGTGTTAATTTGGAAAGCCAAAACTCTAGCGGGTCCACCAGACCCATGAACACTGGCTGAGTAACAAAAATACGAACACCACACAAGGGTTAAAACGACTCTCACGGTTATTTGTAAAATTGATGAAAATGTGAGATTATAGTTTTAAATAACTATAAAACGATCGCTCTGCTGTGGCTCTGCTTCCGACGTTGTGCCAAATAGTTATTTTTCTATGTGTGTTTTTATATGTACCCTAATATTTTTGGTTATAATATAAATGGGCTGTAGTCAACAGAATTTATGAAGGGGAAATGATGTGTTTTGCAAGTTTATCACTCTGGCTTATTGTTTCTGCTCTGTGTTCTACATTATAACTAATCCAGTCCGTTCTGGCTTCTTCAAGTATCTTTATGGAACTGTGATGTTATATTTACGGTATTACAAATTTTACTCCCCTATTAGCCAGATCTTTCTTTAAAAAGATTTTTTTAATATCAGTGAGACTTCTCACCTGCTGTAAATAAATAATATGTAAAAGTCCCTTTCGCCAAAAACTGACCACAGCTTCTATATTGTGACAGGAATATCCTTTCTGCTTCAGAATGACTCTGTATCACTCATGAGAGATATATTTGAGATACTTTTTGACAGATTATTGGCCAACAAATCATCTACAACAGCTTTAATACTGGAAAACCACCAGCAGGGCTACTGCTCTGTCCTTACCTGTCTATCTCTGAGACTTAAACCATTTCTGATTATATTGTGTTTTGGTGGTGAATACAGTCTTGCCAACCAAATTTGGTCTTCATCAAATTACCACAAATTTATTGTCATATAAACCTTGAGGCTTTAATCCCTTTCGGAGCAGTTACTTGCTGTGTCTGCCTACTGGTTCAGCTTTCTTAGACATATGAAAACCCATCAGAGGGGAAAGCTTTGCTTCCCTTCACTCAGTAGATATTAGCACTGGAACACAAAAATCAATACACATGAACATTATCAATACCGATGATAAGTAGTATTTACATAAACATTTTTACAATACATAAAATAGTTCAGTGTATACTACACCACCATACAAACATGGTTTATAGCTTCTCTGTGCTCATTTGTAACACGTACATTATTAATATACATTTAAAAACAAACACACTGGATTCCAACAGCGTTAAAATAAGTTTCACCGACGGGTTTCTCTAAACACTTTGTTTTGTTCACTGAGAAATGTCGTGTCAAGAAGCCACAAGCTCCACTATGTGAATCACATAAGAAAACATGATAAATCCAGCTCTTATTATCGTTTTATGGAAACTTCATAGGCCGCAAATCCCAAGGTCTGCCTGATAAACACCACTAATAAGTCCAAGATCTGGCTTATTCTCCAACAGGTGTTTTCACTTTATTTTCCTATCATAAAATAAGTGGTCCACCTGGCAAGGAGCAAAGCGCCAAACAGCACAGTGTAACTGAAGAGAACAAATTTGAGGATTTCCTTGAATGTCCGGAGGAAGCGGATAAACAAGGGGTCCACATCCTGGGGCTCCTGCTGTGTCATTTGCCTCCGACCAAGCTGGGTTAGGTGTCCCATGTTTTGGCCTCGCCCCATTCTTCAAACAAACACATTTGTTAGATTTCAGTACAAAAGAAAAGAATTAGAATCAAGACAGGTGGCTGAAAGTTCATTAAACATATATGTACTGCAAGCAACACCGGCAGTATGAATGATTTAAATTTAACGTATGGAAATTTAGACAAAAACACCAGGATGCATCTTCATATTAACTTGTATTATAAGCACAAAGTTATTTATTCCTGGCAATGTAAAAGCCGAGGAAAGACTGGCGTTAATAATTTATCCCCCAAGTTGCACAAATGGGTTCAGTATCGATCTGCTTTGTTTGCGTACAGTTGCAAATAATATACTGAACATCATTCGCCTTTACTGCTTTTGGATATGAAAACAAGAACAATTCCTGCATGGTGAATCTGTTTTTTAAGGTCATTTTTTTCCACACTATTAAACAACAGCCACACCCATACAAGAACCGCGTTAGTCACAATAAATTTTGCTTATAAAAATGTATACTTTTATTATGTCTCCTCGTTAAAATAAAGAAAGTTGAGTGTCTGTTATCTTCTTAAAATTTTTATCTTGCTATCAAAAACAGACAAACTGCGCATAAAGTGACAAATGTAAACATGCATGAATGCCAGATAAGTCCACATGAGGTAAAGGCATAATTTCTTTTTTTATAAAAAAGGAAACACTTACACCTTTGTGTTGATGGAGCAGGACAGGAGCTGATCAGAAGGGCTCCTGTGCTTCTAGCCCTGAAGTCCAAGTTGATGTGTGCCGTCTTGAGCGTTTCAAGCCCTTGTGGGAGAGGAGGAGCCAAAAGGAAAAACTGATCACAAGGATCTGAATCCCCTGGGATTTATTTAATGGCAATAAAAGTGTTGTTGCACCTGCTCCTCAAGGAAACAGCAGGCCAAAATTTACAGATTTAAGTATTCTCTGAATAATTTACCAAAGTAGTTTCCAAGACTTTTACACAAGCAGCATGAAGGAAAAACTACAAAGATTAGCCAAACAGAGGTCACCAAAATATCTGAGTGCTGTCAGCAGGTCTCCCTGTATATATAGCGTCAGGCACGGAGAAGGTATTGACTGATACAGAGATCAAACACCCTCCTGCCGCAGAGTTATCCTCTACCGGAACATGGAGCAAATGGCCTCCTAATTCAATCAGTGTCCTGTGCTGTCAAATCATGGGCTGCCGTGGGCTGAGCTCTCCAGACAGCACAGGGCCATTATCGGATGATCAGGAGGCCTGTTACTGCGCTAATTGCTCCTTCAGAGAACTGGAGCACTGCTGAGGAATACACTCTCATCCCTGCTTTTCATTCGCTTGCAATCAGCTTTCCTTACCAAAAAATTGCCCAATTTACAATAATCAAAATGGCGTATCACATGACCAAGTAATGTGACACTAATTATAGTTTAAGACTTTATTTAGTCATTTTTAATCCAAGCAAAGGAAAACAAACAAAAGACAACTACAAAAGCTTTCAAAAATGCAAATCAAATGCATCATTACTCTTCTATGGCATCACAAATATGTTTTAATTCTATATACAGTATATATACAGTAGCAGAAAAGCAATAGCTGCAATGACAGAAACACAACCAAAGGACAAAGTTCATTAGACATCAATAAACCTTTAAATTGCACGATACGGGTGCAACTCAAAGGGAGGACAGTAAAGATTATGGAATGTATATAAAAGACAGATGTAGCCTCCGGCTGCCCTAAACCTGCTTTTTCTCTAATGTCCAGCAGGGGGAAGAGTCCTCTGCAAAAAAATTAAATAAAATAAAAATCACCAGATTGTCTCCATTGCTTGTTCAGCCTTTTTTTTTTCTTTTAGAAAAGAAAAAATGTGTAATTTTGTAAATTCTAATTAAACTCTTGATTAGGGCAAAACAGATGATAAAGCAAGCTATGCTTCAGAGCTACGTTTTGCTGTACTATGAGCATTTCTCAGTCAGACCAACCCACGGTAAACACATCAAGAAAAGAAAACGGCCGACACAAACATCCGACTTTGCAAACAGGACTTTGCAAAACAAAGGGTGGCATCACTCAGGCGATTAGAAAGTGGAAATGCCTAAGGCTGCAGTGCCATAGTAGGTAACAGTTACTTTGACATAAAGATATTTTCACAGGGCAACTTTGAAAGAGCCGGTCTCTCTTTAAACCGGAAGAGACATCAATGAAACACCTGCAGGACAGTGATGTGGACATAAAAAAAACAGTAGCTGAGCTTTTCTGGTAGATGGGCTTTTTGATGTGGCCAGGTGTACGTGCAGGTGACTCATTGTGTTGGGGATTCAGGGCGGTCCATGAGGGATTTGATCCAAGTTGTGCCATTTATGAGTTTTGTGGTGGCTATAACATACTCCATCCCGCTGTCTTCCACTTGAGAGAGGAAACGGAGAGCAGCTATTTCTGCATACGTCACACCACCGAGGAAGAACACCAGCGTTGTCCGATTCTCTCCCTGCTGGCCTGTTGGACATTGAGAGGAGATGTAAGTCACTAAAATGCAACATAAAAACTAAATATATTAACAATAGCAAAGGATATTTTATTGTTTTTCCTTAATTCCACTCTGACCTGGTAAATCCTTTAAATACTACCAAATATAAATGTTAATAAAACACAGCTCAATGTAAAGCAAATAGCAATCCACCCTCTGTTAAAGCACAATTTTTAAAAAAAATGTGAAAACCCTTATTTAGCCATACACTCCCCCCAGATTAGAGTCCTCTATTATCACCTTTAAAAACTAATGCAAGGCAGGCATGTAGCAACAAGTCAACTGTCTAATGCCCAAACACAGTTCTAATTAGCACATTTCAAACAGAGTGTATAATTAAATTCATTATTCACATCAGTGCAACACCTACTACTGCCAAAATGAAAAGATGGAGGAAAACAAAAGGAAAACACTGGCTGTCACTCACAAATCAAGCACAGAGTGGTTTTTCAGCCTTTCTATCAAGAAAGGCACACAAAAAAACGACAAGCTAACAGTGGCTATGTGGCACCATTGGCTACATGCCATAAATCTGCCGCTATTCAGCATCTGACATAAACAAATCCTGTGTCTTATCTACACAGAGCAGGAGGGCGGCTGTTTTTGTTCTGTTGTGAGCAGCAGGGCAAAGAGCAGTCCTAGCTTCTCTTAGTCCTTACGTTTCTTATGGAGCCCAGAGGGAAGCTGTTGTCTCTCCTCAAAGTGTGGGCCGGGAAGCATTTTCAGCACCTCTTCGATGCTGCGCCACCCAGGCCGTGCCAAGATCTGAGTCAGTCGGATGCTAAGAGGAGAATAGCCACTGTACACATATGAGATGTCGTTGGGATTCTGAAAGAACAGAAAAACTCACAAACGTCAGCCCTTGCTTTTTCATGAGTTTAATCCATTAACTGCTTTCCTTTTTTTGTATATTGAGTACCTGCTCATTGGCGTCCTCCATCCACAGTTTAAGAGTTTTTCTAATAGTGGGGTAGTTATTCCGTGAGCCTGTCTGTGGCTTTAAAAGACCAGCCTTCTCTAGGTTGTTCAGCGTGAGTATGTGTTCATAACCATAGGTCTTCACACAGGGGGAGGAAAAAAGTTCAAAACCATCCAGTTTTAATTATGACACAGCAAATAATCATTTTTTGATTCAGCCAAGGGTGCAGAGAAAGCTTCTTTATGTCTTTACCTGGAGAATCTCCCTCTTGTAGTAGTCCATCACCTTGTGTTTGAGGCCATTGTTGCAGACTGACTGCATACACACCAGACGCAGGATCTTGATCAGGGGATCCTTCTGGGCAATGCAGTCTTCTATATACGTGTTCACCTGCATAGTCACATAATTTTAGGGTGTTTAGTGAACTTTTACTAAAAATCCTGTGAAACAGCACCTATAAAAACACACCTTGCAACTACTGGATTGGACTCCCTTTTGCCTACAGAACTGCCTTAATTCTTCATGGTATAGATTCAACAAGGTGCTGGAAACCCTGTTGGATCTATACCATGAAGAAACATTCCTCAAAGATTTTAGTTTGTATTTAAATGAAAGCATCACAAACTTGCTGCAGATTTGCTGGGTGTACATCAAGGATGCAAATAGGGTTGTGTAGGGAAACTCCCAGGAGATCAGCAGTTGTGAAATTCTCATACCAGCTCATCTGGCATCAACAACCATGTCATGTTCAAAGCCACTTACATCACCTTTCCTCCCATTCAGATGCTCAGTTTGTTTAGTATCTAAGGCTACGTTCACACTGCAGGTCTTAATGCTCAATTCCAATTTTTTGATCAAATCCAATTTTTTTTGTCTGCTTGTTCACACTACAAATAAAATGTGACAGCAAACGCTCTCTAGTGTGAACCCTCAAAGCGGCCCGCATCTGCAAAAGAAGACGTCACACACAACGCGCTCTGTTTAGACCCAGAGCAAACAGTATTGTTTGACTGATGGCCCTTAATATAAAGACTTGTTTTGGACTTTACCTCTCCCGATTTTTGCTTTAAGTTATTTTGTTATTTACATAATAATGTAAATAACCTAATAATTATCCTTATTGCTGTTTTAGAGAGAAGCGGTGCTTTAAAGGATAGTTGCAGATTTCTGTCAGAATCTGCAGATTATACAGTACAAATAACATGTTCACATTTCTCCAACGTTGTCTTCCCAGCAATTTCACTAACATCTACATGTGATGGCCAGGAGGCGTTCGCGATGTCTTCTCCGGAGCTGATAATTGGCATCTGTCTTGTGTCAGTGACGTAAAAGACGGATTAAATGCGACCTGACCGTTCAAACAGCAGTCACTTTCTAAAACATCAGATATCTATCGGATTCAGTACCACATACGAAAGTGACCCAGATCAGATTTGAAAATATCAGATTTGTGCTGTTCACACTGTCATGCCATGATCAGATATGGGTCGCATAGGGTCAAAAAAATTGGATTTGATGCGCTTTCGCCTGCAGTGTGAACGTAGCCTAAATACATGGAGCTGCAGGCCGTGTGAGAATGGTTGAACAGGTTTATCTAATATATACGTGTTTTTGATAACGTGTAACAACTTATCTTAGGGAGGAAAATAGGTAACTAGATGAAAAATACCTTGTCTGTGTCAACACCAGTCATAAATTCCTGCTCCACTGTTAGATTATCAAAGAAGGCCTCGGATGCTGAAACATGAGATGATATATGATTTACTACATAGTAATGGATATTGATGGAAATAGTTGTCTTTAAAGACTTTAAAGCCAAAAACTGAGCGAGATGTATGCTAAAAAACATAATGTGATTTGATGGGAAAGCATTGGATTATATACGCACTTGTGATGTCTTTGATCAGCTCGGCAATAGAAGTGTGGTTAGCCAGTGAGCTTCGGGCTGCCTGCATGTGAGGCAGCTGGGAGACAAACTGCTTAATTTCTCCCACCGTTTTGGCATTATGGCGCTCCTGAGAGACAAGAAGAGATGAAACAAGCATGATGCAGCATCCAAATAATCTTTAACCACTATCACACAAAACACCTCAGTAATAAAATTCAAGGCTTTGACATGCTACAGTTATAATGCACTGGACCATAGCACTCCTTTACTTGTTGTTTGGCCTAGCAAGAATATCTGAAACTGATCTCATGTTGCTCCCCGAAAGTACCCGGATTGGAATGAAGGAAATTTCACACTATGATCACCACATGTAAGCAAAGAAGGAAAAAAAAGCAAAAATGTATCCAAAACAAGGCTAACCTCAAAGGCGGCAGATATTATTTTAGCTTTTTTGCTTAGTGCTGCTCCAACAGCATTGAAATTTTTGTCCCGGATTTCCGCATACAGCTCCTCTGCTGAGTTGAGCTGTAACTTCTTGGGCTCGGTCGGCAAATCTTTACTCCCTTCACCTTGCTTCTTCTGTGCAAACTTCTCAGGAGGCAGCTTGACATAACCTGGAGTGAAAGCATAGAATTTAAAAAAAAAAAAAATACTAAAAATAAAATAATCCCTGAAAAACTTATGGCTCAGGATAGTAACACTACTTGCATGAAAAGCTACCACACAGAAATGTCTGCAGGCAAGCATCCAAACAAGGATCACTAGACTGCAGACATCATCAAACTGCTGGAGAAACTAACCTCCACCTCAACACTACAATATGTCAAATATTGGAGAAAAAAAGAAGATTAATTTTAATGTTCAAGCGTAATCCTGCTTTGCTTTTTGATTAAAAATAAAGTTGCAAAAGAAACAGCGGGATATGCAGATGTCAGATACAATAAATATTACTGAGGCTCAACATGCAAACATAAGAATAAGAACTCTAATTGATTTATTCATACCATTACTGATTCCGTAAATCTCGTCAATGAGACCCTCATAGGTGAGCTGTGTGGCCAGAGGGGTGAGCAGGTCAACGTTACGATCAAGGAGAAGAAGGGTATCGAACACGGGCAGAATCTGATTCTGACTGCCAGCAAACTCCCTCTTCATCCTCAACATCATGTTGGCAACGAGCTGATAACAAGCAGAGCATTTGTTTATCAGAAAACTGTATTCACCTCGCTGCTGCAGAGCCTCTGCTTTCATATAAAACAGAAATTATTGCAGGTTACACCATGCTCACCCGTGCACATTCTCCTTTCCCATATATCTGTGGAATGGTGCCATACAGAGCCTGCAAGGTCATGAGGCCTTTGGCTGTGTGGTACAGACTTGTTTGGTCATTTTCCAGGTAGCACTCCTGAGTGAGACAAAGGGGAGTAATTTATGTGTATATGAGAGATTCCACCAAAGCAAGTATATGATATATATTTGTACTCTGCAACCTGAACACACCCTGAAAGCACTTTCATACTCCATGGACAGCAGGTCCCCATCGTAGGGAATCAGGTCCAGGATATACTCATCGATGTTGATGAAAGAGGCCAGCACGCCCTGCTCCTTCAGCCGCTGTTCGCACAGCATGCTCCGCCGAGGCACGAACAAAATATGAAAGTCTCGGGATGAATGGTGTCTATCCTCACTAAAGAGTAGCACAATTCATGTTGCAAAGTGTGGATAGCTATGCAAAGTGAGAGAAAGGACAAGAAAACAAAACCTTGTCTTTATCGCAGATTGAAGTTGAGACACATACACTCACCTAGTTATATTGTCTGCAATGATGTCCATAAGTTCCAGTCTGGGCCGGACAAAAAAGATGATATTTTTGACATCAGCAGGGGGAAGCCTCCCATTCTTGAGGGTGAACATCTTTTCCACTTCATGTTCCTGAACACACCATAATAAACGACAAGTTAAAACAACACCCTCAGCAACATTAGACACATGACATTAGTGTTAAAAGAAACTAGATAATAAGACGTGGGCCTTGTCTGTTGTCTGAGTTAATTTAGACATAAATTGTGCAAACACTTCCAAAAAATAATGTGCAAATAAATACAGAATTCCAAGATTTGAAAATCCCATGAACACATATTTCTTTTACACTAAAAAAAATAACAGAAAACATAAAAGATTTAAAATAAGAAAATGGACCAAGAAAAATATTTGATTATTTTTAATTTGGCGACACCAGTACATCTCAAAAAAGGGCATGGGTATCTTTACCACAAACTGAGGAGACTAGCGGCTGGACTTTTAGGAGAGGAACACTGTACCTTTCTTGTCTGATATACAATTCTAGCTGCTCTACAGTTTCGAGTCTAATTTGTTGTATTTTTGATTTCACGATGTGCCAAATGCTTTCAGCTGGTGAAAAGTCTAGAATGTAGGCAGGATAGTTCAGTAGACTCTTCAACTATGAATGCATGCTGTTGTAATAGATGCTTAATGCGGTTTAGCAGTCTTTTGCTGAAATGTGCAAAAAGACTGCTGTCCTATCCAGTCTGGATAGGAGCATATGTCAAACCTGTTTTCAGCATTGCTAGATATGTAGACTACCAATTCCACAGGCATGAATGCAGCTCCATCAAAGGTGCAGGTTTTTGAACTCAGTGCTGATAATAAGTCAGATGCTGCCTTTCCTGTTTAGTCCTGAGGACACAACATCCACGTTTTGCAAAAATAATTTAAAGTCTTAATTCATCTGACCACAGAATAGTTTTCCACTTTGCATTTTACATTAGCAGACAGTAGCATTTCTGGATCACGTTCAACTATGGCTGATATGTACAAATCATGTTACTGACCTGTTACCAAATGTTCCTCAAGCTATTTCATTTTAGTACCAATTACTTTTCCAGACTGTTCTTCGTGTACCAACGTTTTCAGTTGTCTTGTTGCCATCACATTCAAAAGGGCCTAATATTTTTTCATTAAACAATATAAAGCTCTGACGTTTTCTATTTATATATTGGTTTAGGAGATTTGCAAATCATTGCATTCCCACAAAGCACAGCTTCTTAACATTTTTAGAAATGGGTTTGTAAACAGAAAGCACTTACCTTCAACAGAGAGTACTGAGCTATTAGTCCAAACGGTCCCGTCAGATATTCGTCCCAAACAATGGCCTAAAGTAAGAGAGTAAGAACAAACAAAGCTTTGAATCGTGAGTAAGCAGAACTGAAGATGTTCTGTCAGGCGATACTTGCTAACTTTTACTTAGCTATTAGCTCGAATATTTTATAATACGACGCACCTATACAGATATATGTCTGCGTTATCTGTACTGTTTTACACATTCAAAATAAAACTATGACTATAATGTTAACTGACAGTCTCATGGTAACGCTGAGGCTCAGAGACCACATTGAGTACCACTACCAGTGTTTGGACCACATTTCACAGGCGTATGCGGGTTTGTCACCTTGCTTCCTGCGCATTTGTCCAAAAACTCTCGAAGCTCTTTTCGTGCTGCTTCTCTCAATATGTTTAAATTCACTCTACCGTACGACAAGTGAGCAGCCATTTTTTCCTTACTAGCAGCACAACAAATCAGGTGACTTCTGCGGAGTCGCATCATGTGACCAAAGAAAGTCAAGCTAGTTCATGCCAGTGATTGTAGAAAACACCACAATTGTACCAAACACTTCCACTTCACTAATGCACCGACAAATCCAGGTCGACACTATCTGTTTGCAGTCTACGGTAATAATAAATAAAAGTTAAATGCAAAACCTAAAATAGCATAACGTGCAATACGGGTTTCACGCATGCGTAGATGTTGCTCAGTATGAAAAACAGCTTAAAAACTCATGTCTCATACCGAGTCTCAGCGTCGTTTAAATTATACTTATTAAGCGCAGACATCCACAGAATAACATCGGAAACGTTTTCTATGGGCTCAAAATGTGGTCATAAATATTTTGTACTTGTAAATCGGTTTTGTACTTGTAAAAAAGATTTGTATGTGTAAAAAAAATTTGTGCATGCGCAAAAAAGATTTGTATGTGTAAAAAAGATTTGTGCGTGCGTAAAAAAGATTTGTATGTGTAAAAAAGATTTGTGCGTGCGTAAAAAAGATTTGTATGTGTAAAAAAGATTTGTGCGTGCGTAAAAAAGATTTGTATGTGTAAAAAAGATTTGTGCGTGTGTAAAAAAGATTTGAGTGTGGACTTAGCCCAAAAAACCCCTGCAAGTTACAAATACGAATTTTGACCCTATTTTTCTTCCTTTAAACTGATTGGTCAATGTCATGTCAATCACAAATTAAACAATCCAATCAGAGAACAGATGGGTTTGGCTGTCGGAGGGGCACTTTTTTGAACTGCAGGTCCTTGAAGGGTAATCTCTATCCGGTTGTTCAGTGATGACGCGACGAATCCTACTTCCGGGTCTAAAGTAGTCTGCGTTTAATATGGCTTTTGTGTTGTTAACATGTTTAATGTTATGTATTTTCTTCTATTTGATCTCAAAAAGCTCCTAAAACAGTCAGTGATCCAGGTTGACCTCCCTCGGCTTTTATTACCGCTAATCATTTATTTAAGCTCAGTTTTTAAAACCTTAGGATGTAACTACAGCCCAGCCCATGCAGCAGTATATGAATGACTAACCTCGTATTGTGGATGGATTATCTCAGTTGTTCTCCTGGCTGAAGTTTGGTCCTTTTACAGCATCCTGCCATGCGATTACATTTGTTTCTGACCACTGAGAACACTCACGTTAACTTTTATCGAGTGGAAAAAAAGTTAGCTTGTTTATATTATGCTAACATAGCTGTGTCGCTAGCGGTCACGTAGCACATCATTATATACCAGCTAGCCCAACTTCAGTAACCCTACAAACGTCACTGCTGTTTAGTTTTCTGTCTTCATTTATGCTGGAAGTGATAACAGAGCTGTACGTTTGAATTTGTTTCCAAAACCCCGCAGTCAGGACATGCTATATTGTATTTAGATAGAAGCTAGCGAGCTAACTCCCTGCTAACTTCTAACTCCGTTAAATGTCATAAATTCCGTTTTCATGGATGCCTGGATGTTAAACTCAATTGTTACACCTGGTAGAGCAGAACGCTGATCATTTTATTAAAGATGAAAGACTTTAGACAGTTTTTCAACTCTCAGTAATGCCACAGTGATCGTTTGATATATGGAGCTGGAGCGGAGTTTAGACCCAGACACGGCTAGTGACGTCAGACTGAACAACCGGATAGGGCTTTGGAGTTGACGTCACGCCGCAATGCATTGTGGGAGCGCAGCGCCATTTTCGGGGTCTACGAATCAAAACAAACACACTGTGTTGGAACGACGACTACAAGAAAGATGCTTAAAAGCAGCTCAAAAGAGAATGAACTGTATAGAGACCGATTGCGTAAAGAGGCGAAGCAGCGGTACTTGCAGAAAATAGCGTGCATTGGAAATGTGGACCCGTATGACATATGGCCGTGGAGTAGAAACCCCGAACACCTAGCGCTATTGACGTAGCCTGACATATTTTCGTACCTTGTCTGTGGAGTCAGCGCCGTACAAGTCGTCATTCAAACAAAGGTAAGTCAGCTCGAGTACAGCGAGTGAAATGCGTTTGATTTCCCTCCAAACATTCAGATTAGTGCAGCATAAATTCATTCATGAGGGGAAATTACAGTGAGAACATGTGGAGGCTGTTAGGTGGATAACATAGTGAGTTCAGTGCATTGATGTGACATTGTCCTGAAGGATTTAGTTATTCTTTATGGTTAAAGAAATTGCACTAATTTATTCATATTTATTATAAATAATCCTAATTACACATCTTGCTTCCATGTTTGTATCCTGTGTCACTAAAAATACATTTTATTTTAGTTTTATACATTGATTAATGACCTGCAGAATATCCTTATCATATTAAGTGATTCATAATTGTCACTTTATGCTTTCTCCATCTCTAAAGTGATGACATCCTTGCATTACATACTTTAGGTTCATTTTCTGCAGGCAGGTTTCTGAAAGAGAACAGGCAGATTTACACTATAACATGCAGCGTTCTATAGATGGACACATAAAGAAATGAAAAATGACATGTATGTGCTAACTTTCTAAACACTTTGTTACATTTATGATAAAGTAGATTAAACACATTTACGTCGGCCTTGGCTCATAGTTCTTGTCTTTAAATGAACTTTGTGTGTGTTTCAGGTCCTGCACTCTCAAAGACTGAATGAACCAGCATTGCAGCCATGGGTCACTGTGAGCATCACAGGGAAGGTTGAAGCCGCCCACTGCACCTGTATGGCCGGAGTCGCAGAGACCTGCAGCCATGTCGCTGCTCTTCTGTTTAATGTAGAAGCAGCAGTGTTGATCTGTGGCACAAGGACTGTTACAGATGAACCTGCATACTGGGTTTTGCTGGGTAATGTGACCAAGATACAGCCAGAGGTTGGCCACTTCTCCTCTTCAGCTGCCTAAAAAAAGGCTCTTGATCAAAACATAAACAGACCATCTGTAGTGACAGGTAAAAGGAGCCGTCCTCAAAAAAGAAAACTCCCACCTGCTACTGTGGAGGAGTTGTCACTGCTATAATGCCATAATGTTTTATCTAGGGGTCTAGATTTATGCCTGAAGTGCACTGCCGTGTAAATAATTTGCATTTACTGAATATGTACTGACTGAGTCACACTGTTCAAATGTTGAATAAAGAAACAAACTAATTTTTGCCTCTTTTTTTATTTTTATTAAAACCACTTTATAGAACATCACATCAGTAACAGTGTAAAATCCATGTCATTTATAGTTTACAAATGACAAAATGTTTACACAAAACCATGAGTGTTTACATGATATCACCCACTACTAACATTACTTTATTTACTGTATCTTTTGAAAAAATAACAGCACAAGACTTAAGAACATTTATCAGAAGCAGGTTTCATTCTTCCCTGGTTTTATTATCACACTGTTCACCAAACGCAGCAAACCTTCACCATCTTATCCAGGAGGGTCAACTCTTCACCCTCACATGGAAGAAGTAATCTGATTGGCATGGTGATGTTTGAAGCAGGTCCCTTGTGTAGCGCTGGGACCCAGTCATGATATTTCATCCATTTCATCGGCTGGTTTGCTGCAATAATGCCAAATAATTAGCAACTCTATAAATAGAAGGTAGTTCTGCAAAATCACTCAGTAGGATGTTTGTTCTAATTTGCTATGACCTCAGAGTGCATTGAAAATGAAACTAATAGGCTATAAAGAGTGATATGAACATATTTAGAACTTACCGGAATGAAAATGTCTGGAGCACCAACAGATATTTGGAGATGGAAGAGAGCTGCACGTCAGCTCGTCTCACAGCTGCTATCCAGGCTAGACGCCTTCGTTTGGTAACATCGATACACGAGCTGCCTCATGTTGCTTCCAGGTTGGGAAAGAATGAAAAGATAAACCCTTTTCAAGCTTATTCTCTTGCCGGTGTTGTGCAATCGAACATTGCAGCCGACCACACAGCAAATACGAACCATGGCTGTTGTGTGTGCCTTCGCTCCCTTTTCACTTGCGCTAGACCCCCAAAATGGCGGATTGGGCCAAAATCCTTTCCACGCCCACCCCCGTGACATCACGCTCCAAAGCCCTATATAAATATCCGATAGCAGTTAGGTCCCCTTACTTTCAGCAGCTGTTGAAAGGATAAAGTTGTGGTATGTCAGTGGTTAGAAATACCATTATTACTTTAGGATTAGTTTAACACAACGTCAGGGCTGACCCAGGACCATTGCTGTGAGTCACAGCGCGCAGCATAAAAGTCCCTTCACATCGGATGCAGGATGTGCTGCTAATGCTAATTGCTAACTAAAAGCAAAGGATCCAGAATTTGTTGCTGGCTGCTGAGCTCTGTGGGTTTTTGCAGCAGCTCTACCTGTACTAGATGCACCTGCTCCTTGTTGTTTTTATCGCTGACTTTATGTGAACTACAAGAGTTTCTGTTTTTTTTGCTAGTTCTTCAAATGTTCAATAAAAACATGTATGCTAATTCATAACGAAGAAAGCTTTGTAATGAAGACTGTCATTTCCAAAACACTGCCCCCCCCCTGCCTCCGCAGCACTGTTGAAAAGGCTGCGGAAGTCCCTGTATTAAACACGTAGTCCTGTGACACAAAAATCACCAAACTCGGACGACCACAGACTGTTTTCCTTCGTGGTGATGAAGGAAAACGCTGGGTTGGCATGTAAAAGGGCATTTATTCCCTTCAAAGACCTGCAGTTCAAAAAAAGCGCCCCTCCGACAGCCAAACCCATCTGTTCTCTGATTGGATTGTTACATTTGTGATTGACGACATTCACCAATCAGATGAAAGGAAGAAAAATGGGGTCAAAATTCGTAGTTGTAACTTGCAGGGTTTTTTTGGCTAAGTCCACACACAAATCTTTTTTACGCACACACAAATCTTTTTTACGCACACACAAATCTTTTTTACAAGTACAAAACCGATTTACAAGTACAAAATATTTATGACCGCATTTTGAGCCCATAGTTTTCCGTTCAAGTATGCTTTTTAATACGATGAAGGAAGCGCAGAGAAGGTACTATTTTAGTCCTCCTGTACTCTTTTTGCGAGTAGGTGTGACAACCAATGACAGTTTTCTACTGTCATTGGCAATAACACGTACTTTTATTTTTGGGGGGAGGAGGGGGTGACAGAGATTGAAACTTTACTGATAAATTCTCCAAGTAAAAAAATACCATCCATCCATCCATTCGCTTCCGCTTATCCTTTTCAGGGTCGCGGGGGGCGCTGGAGCCTATCCCAGCTGTCATAGGGCGAGAGGCAGGGTACACCCTGGAAAAAAATACCAGCGTCCACAAATGTCACCTTTTTTTTTTAAATATTAAACTTTATTAAGAAACAGTATACAGAACATGTATACAATTAGTACAAAATTAACATATGCCAGGGGGTGTGATACAAAGAATAACAAACATTCAAATAATTTGTAATTACTACAAATAGTAATAGTTTTCATAGCCTTTTTGTTAATGAATCGATTTTACGTTATCCAAGCCAGAATCGATTTTAATCGATAAATCGATTATAAAAACCCACCCCTAGTGAAGATGTTTTGTGCTGGAAATTCCACAGTCGACTAAATCTCACAAACTCACCGGACGTATACTGTGGTCCATTTTCTGAAACAATAATGTCCGAGATGCCCTGTCTGGCAAGGTGAGCCTTTAACTTTCTAATCACTGTGGTGGACTTAGTGTCCGGGAGATAGTCAATTTCCCCAGAAGTTTGAATAGTAGTCCACTGTGATAAGGTAGTCCTTGTTGTGGAATATAAACAGGTCTGTGCCCACCTTAGCCCATGGTCTAGTTGGGATCTCATGTGGGACCAAAGTCTCTTTCTGCTGTCTGTAGTCAACTGACCTGCAGATGTCACACTTAGTCACATAAGTCTTAATTTGTTCGTTCATGTCTGGCCAATACACACACTCTCTGGCTCTCTTTAGACAACCTTCTACGCCTAGGTGTGTCGAGTGTAGTCTACCTATGATCTCCTATCTCTTGGTATTCAGGACAACAACACGCCTCTAAGCACAAGTCCATCCTGACTACTTAGTTCATCCTGGAATGAGAAGTATGGTTTGATGTCACTGTCAATGTCTCTTTTGTCAGTCGGCCAACCTCTGTGCATTGTATCAATGAGGATCCTTAGTGCTTTGCCCTCTTGTATAGCAGTCCTTATCCTGTTTAGTATGTCAGGTGAGATGGGTGCATGAGTGACCATGTTAATTAATGCTCTCTATTTCCTCCTCTATGGAGCCCTGCGGTGAGCACTCTGGAAGATATACCGTACTCAACGTGTCTGCTAATAACATGTCTTTCCCTGGCACATACACCACATCTAAGTCGTATTTCTGAATGTGCATAAGCATCCTTTGCAACCGTTTGGGTGCACTCAACAACGGTTTTCTTACAATGGTCTCTAAGGGTTTGTGATCATTCTATACTACCACTTTACGACCATATGTGTACTGATGAAACTTCTCCATACTGAAAACTACAGCCAAAAGCTCTTTTTCGATCTGGGCATAACCTTGCTCTGTACGTGTAAGTGCTCTAGTCGCAAAAGCCACAGGCTTATCCTTTTTCATGAGCGCTGCACCTAACCCTTTGTCAGAAGCGTCACATTGTACTGTCAGCTCTTCCTCTGGGCAGTAATACTTCAGGACTGGAGCCTGTGCTATAGTCTGTTTCAGTCTCTGGAATGCGTCCTCATGTCGAGTCGTCCATTTCCACTCACTGTCTTTGTGTGTCAGTTGTCTCAGTATGTCACAGTGGTCGGACAGATGTGGACAAAACCTGCTAAGTAGTTCACTATACCTAACAGTCTCTGTACTGCCTTCACGTAGGTCTGGGCATTTACTCTATAGCCCTAACCTTCTCTGGGTCTATTTTCAGACCATTGCGTGTCAGCTATTGCCCAATGTACATAGTCTAGTGATGGTAAATTCGATTCTTTTTACTAAATCGAGTTTCAACGAGTCACTCACCAAAGTGAATCGAGTTTTTTGAGTCATTTGAGTCACTGAGTCAGTTGACCAGAGAGTGCAAAAAATGTACATTTTCACTCAAACTTAATTTGTTTCTCTTTTCATGTAAATCCTACTGCTAAGATGAGTGATTGAAAAAGAAAATCAACTATTTTTATAGAGCAAAGAAGAGCAAAAAAAAAAAAGATTTCTAAAGGGAACATCTATTTTATTTATTTTTTATTTTATTTTATTAGTATTTTCCTCAAATGTGTCAAATATATGGCTGTATCCCAATTCAGGGTCTGCAGCCTTAAAGGCCGCATTTTAAGGCCGATTACGTCACAGCAACGCGACAAAGGCTGCTCGAAATGCGGCCCTCAAATGCGTCCTTCATTTCCTTGAATTTTAAGGATGTGGCAGTGTAGAATTCATGGCCCAACATATCCCAGACTTCATAGCGCGGCGGTGGGTGTGGATAATTTTGCAGAAAAAAACGGTGGAAGCGGAGCGGCCGAAGAGTAAACTTTTAAAAGTAAGTATGAATATTATGTAACTTACTTATGTGCAAATGTTTAATAATGAAGAACATTAAAATATTACTGTTGGCCACATGTCGGCAAAGTTATGTAACATTAGCGATGTTTGTACTTTCAGCGTTAACTTGGTTTTAAAGCCTTTACTTTAAAATATACCCTGTTCAATATTTGACCTTAATCTTACAGAGAATGTGATGATTTTATGGACAATTAAAGTCAGTCATATATCCACAAACAGAACAAGCTGAAAGTCAGTGATGCCGCTCGGCTTGCAGTCCTGAATATCACGGCACAAGCAGGATTCACTGCACTGTTAATGTTAGCTATGTTATATTGCTGCCTCTGTTCCGTGGTGTCGAGCCAAACGGACTTTAACGTGTGTTTGAACGACCTGATGGTGTGACAGGTTGAAGGACTACTGCATATAAAACTGTTCAATTAATACTAATTCATATCAGTTGATATAAGGACGAAAATAATGTAAATATGGTAAGAAAATGGTTAAGAGTTTATTATTTTTCATATTATATTAATGGCTTTCATGTTACTTAAGAGAACTACAATCTATACATCAGTGATCGGCTAGTAAGCCTTTTCTGGGATCGATTAGTAGTGTCTCTATTCTCCACTAGGGGGCTTTCACATGTTCTCCTCACTGCAATAAACTACTGCATGAGAGACGCAAGTCATAATCACTCTCGTGATTCTTTCCCCCCTGTTTTCAGGTAAAAGTGTTTAAAAGTTGATATATCTCCAATGTGTACACTGTTAAGATATTTAAGAGGTAATCCTTCATTGTGTTGTAAGCGTTAGAAGCATTATATTACAGTTTTGTGCACATATACATGGCGGTTTTGAGCCTCAGTTTTGTACTGTGTAATGGCCATTAAGATAACTGCAGGAGCTAAAAACGCCGCAATTGTCAGCCATTTTGTCAGGAAACCTGCTCA
This sequence comes from Mchenga conophoros, assembly GCF_057382185.1. Taxonomy (NCBI): domain Eukaryota; kingdom Metazoa; phylum Chordata; class Actinopteri; order Cichliformes; family Cichlidae; genus Mchenga; species Mchenga conophoros. The sequence continues at coordinate 14,499,260 of NC_140537.1, forward strand.
AGTATATGTATAGTAAGGACTTTAGTATTTCGGTTTATTATTTAGTGTTTTTCTTCCACCATGTGACATTTAGCAGTACAGAATGTGAAACGTTTCTGCTCATTTTCACTGCAATAAACTACTGCATGAGAGACGCAAGTCATAATCACTCTCGTGATTCTTTTCCCCCTGTTTTCAGGGGTGTAACAATGGTTCACTCGTTAAACTGAAAGAAAGATGCTGTAATCACAGGAGTCGCACATGTGTCCACTGTACCATCTGGGAACTCTTCTTGTTTAGCACTCGTAATAACACAAACACTAAATCCTCGTTCTGAGACTGTCACCTGTCTGTCTGTCCTGCACTCTCTCTGTTTTTCTTTCTCTCTGATTGTGGAATAAAAGTATGAACATGTATTCATAAGTTACACTTGTGTTTGAATCCTTATCACACATTTGATTTCCATGTGTGACAACTGCTAACCAGATTCTTACTCTGGATGGCACTACCTTGGCCTCCACTGGGAGGAACCTTGGAGTCCATTTTTGAACATTTTTGTCTCAGAGTGATGCTGAAAAACTAGTTCATGCATTTATTACTTGGGCTACTTGGACTACTGTAATTCATTATTATCAGGATGTCCTAAAAACTCCCTGAAAAGCCTTCAGCTAATCCAAAATGCTGCAGCAAGAGTACTGACAGGGACTAGAAAGAGAGAGCATATTTCTCCTGTTTTGGCTTCCCTTCATTGGCTTCCTGTTAAATCCAGAATTGAATTCAAAATCCTGCTCCTCACATACAAGGTCTTAAATAATCAGGCCCCATCTTATCTTAATGACCTTGTAGTATATCACCCCATTAGAGCACTTCGCTCTCGCTCTGCAGGCCTACTTGTTGTTCCTAGAGTATTTAAAAGTAGAATTGGAGGGAGAGCCTTCAGTTTTCAGGCCCCTCTTCTGTGGAACCAGCTTCCAGTTTGGATTCGGGAGACAGACACTATCTCTACTTTCAAGATTAGGCTTAAAACATGGTGCTCCCTGCAGTACTCCAGAGCTTCCTCCCAAGTCTTTTCCTGCTTCACCACTGCTGGACTGTAGCAGAAGAAGGTTATTTTATATAATAGGCTTGCATCATACCACTTGCTTTCCCACATACAGCCATAGTCTTCACGACCCAGAAGATAGTCATCAGGCTGACCTGGTTCCCACAAATACCAGGTTGGTGCTCCACCTCCTGACCACAGCCATTCTTTTCGGTTTGAGGAATTTCTTACCAGTCCTATCCAGATAAAGTCATTGACATTGCTGGAGAGCTGCTGAAGTTTGTCATTATCCTTCTCATTACTGACAGGGGCCAGGTCTGTGTAGTGCTGCCGACAGTAAGTCTGAGCTTTAAGCCAATTCATTTTGTCATTAACGTGAATGTACTTTGTAAAAGTTCCAAACAATCCCATCAGGAATAGGATGCAGGTGAAGATCTGATCCATTGTTGAATTTCTCTAAAGGGTTCAGCAGAGAAATGAGGATCCAAAGAGGTTTTGTAAGATATTTGCTGGAGATGTGAGCTTTGCATGTCAAAGCATATTTACATGTCAGGGCGGCCCTTTTATCCATGCTGTAGTACAACACAAGTTGAATGAAACAGTCACTTCAGATGTGGAGGTTGAAAATTTGTGATTATTGATCATCTGAATTTCATTGAGCAAAAAATTTGAAAGAACCTGAATAAAAGTATAAAATTAATCTGTTTCATCAACTGACTCAATAGGAATGTATCTTTTATTTTAACCTTCAGCTACACACACACATGTCACAAGGAGGACATATTGGTAATATAGCTGTTTTAGGTTTTTTTTCAGTTTACCCAAAGTTAACAATACTTGGAAACCATTCATATGCTTAAAGAAATCCAAGGTTAATAGGAGAAGCTAGACAAACATCTTTTTTGCATAAGACAAACTGACGTGTTGTTGGTTCCCATTACACAAACAAATCACAGTTTTCGGGAACAAGGCAAAGTATTTTTCCATATTGTCATGTCAACCTTCTGGGAAACAAATGAACAGGTCAAGAGAATAAATTAAAAGAGGACTGAAAATGGTCCTTATATTTTTTGAGAGGGATTTAATTAGTTGGGTTTTTCTTGTATTTTCCTATTTTTCTCCTTTCTCTATTCTTTCTTGTATTCTGCATATTTCAGATCTGCCTTTCTATACATAATATAAATAACCCACAGCAGACCCCATGACAACTTCATGCTTTTCAGCATTTTTCAACAGTATTATTTCATCCTGGTGGGGATCCAAACAGTTTGGAAAATATATGCTGGAGATGTGAGTTTTACCTTTCGGCTGGCCTGGGAACGCCTTGGTATTCCCCCGGATAAGCTGGAGGAGGTGGCTGGGGAGAGGGAGGTCTGGGCCTCTTTGCTTAGGCTGCTGCCCCCGCGACCCGGCCCCGGACAAAGCGGATGAAGATGGATGGATGGATGGATCATTATATAGTAGTGGGCGACTGATATAGCTTTACAGCCAACCCGTTCTCACTCCCAAAGCGTAACATTTTACGCTAGGTGACAAATCGTCACCATATTACGTTTTCGGCTACCCACCACGTTCCTAAATGACGACCTCGGAAAAAAGAGGAAATATGAGAACCGTCTGGACTGAATCTACACATGTTCGCTCTTTTTCTTCAAATCGCTTAGAAACACGCTATTTAACATCATTAAAGTCCTGGTTAAAGCCAGGAATAAGGTTATGGTCAGGGCTAGGGATAAGGTTAGGTTTAGGACTGGAATACAGGGCTGGAACGTCTATTACCGCCGGAGCGTCATTGCACTGGATTCCAGCCATAACCCGCCGCGTACCATAAGAACACCGAAGGTCTCCTTTCGCGTTCCTCAGGAACGCCGCGGGACGTGACAAAACGTCGACATGTTACGCCTCGGGAGTGAAAACGCTCTGTTACAGCCGGGCCACAACTGCTTCTCTGGGCTACCTTTACAGAAGTGATGCTGCTTTGCCTTTTTATGTTCTTTGTGCTTTGTCTTTTTTTTTTTGCCAACTATCTTCTTTTGTTTAGGTTTTCTTCTGCCCATTTCAGTAACTGGCAGGGAATTAATTAGCTTGAGTCACTTTTTGTCTTATGCACAACTAACTTGTTTGAATGTTTGATCTTTGCACATTCCTCTGGCTTTTTTAGGTTTAGGTTTTTAGATTAGCGTTTAAGCGCTGGGAAGTTATCTGCTCAGAAGAGAAAATGTAATTTGTTTTGTGTTTGTACATTTGGTTTCTCAACGTTTTATTTGTAAATTCTCATTTTTTGTGTTACACCACTTTTAGGAGGCCATTTTTCTAGCTGCAGATAACCAGTGTTTTTCTGCAGTAGTGCTAACCACAGAGGGTGTGTATTTGATTTTTGTTTTGGATACATTAATAATTCGTTTTCTTTTACTCGGAAGCTGAAGAGCTAAAGTGGAGGTGACTGGGCGTTGTCCAGTTTCCCTTATGTGAGGAGAAAACTCTTAGGAGGCAAGAAACACAGACTCAAAGATTTTACATGTACATGGGCGATGCCCCGACACGATCCGATCTGCACCAACGTGTGCACTATGTGTGTGTCACAGAGGAATCACTCTAGTTTATACTCGAACAACAATAGGCGTGGCATGTATAGAATTCAATAACAACTCCTTAAAAGGAAAAACCGTTAGCTTATCTGTTGAAACAGGAGGTAGCTGTTTAGCTGTCACAGCACTTATTTTCTGCACACAATGTCTCACTTCCCTTTCCTGCAGTTGTACAACTCATAAGCTCTTCTTCCTTTAAATGAAGCTACAAATAAACATAACACAAAACTCAAAATCTCCCAACACCTTACAATTGTAAAAGGTTTTAAGCTCCCACTTGCCACACCAGCATTCTAGTGTGTGTGTGTATGACATCATTGCTTCCTCACTCTTTTCCACATTTTCCCCTTCGTGTTGCCACATATTCATGATATATTTATTAACCGTACATACTAACATTCAGAAGGTGAAAGCTTACATATTAAACCTTTTGAGTTTAAAGTAACTGCTGTTAGGCAGCTAAAAGTGTTTAGGTGTGTTGAAGAAAAACCCTATGCCAAGTTAATAACTTTGACTCACAATAACTGTATTTTATCAAACAAATGAGGCTCACAGGGTGCTAAATTTGGCAGTTTTCTTTCAGAAGTCCCAGACTTCAAGATGGCGCCGAGTATGGCAGCCTCGTCGCGAGCTCCCCCATGCAACAGCTTTTTTCTGTGTTTAATTTTACTTTTCCTTCATTTTTTCGCGAGTAGCACATGTCTCCTTGTGTACGACCGACAAACCTTACTGGACATAAAAGACGGTCTTTCTTATAACTTTCCGGAGTTCAAGTTTTGCAACACGGACGCTCCGTTTGCAGACCCCCATTCATCTCACCTGAGACGCCTTTGTTCTCTGGCCCTGGAGGCCGCAAACGCCGACGCAGAGGGAGAAGATCTGGCGTTCTGGTTCGACTGAGACGGCGCACTAACAGACCACCGTTACCCAGTTTATTACTGGCTAATGTGCAGTCTCTGGAGAACAAGCTGTGCGAGCTTCGGGCACGGATCTCATTCCAGCGAGAGATGCGGGACTGCTGCGTGATCTGCCTCACAGAAACCTGGCTATCGGACAAGGTACCGGACTCCGCAATACAACTACCGGGGTTCTCCGTGCATCGCGCGGACAGGTCACAGGATCTTACTGGGAAAAGCAGAGGCGGTGGTGTATGTTTCATGATCAACAACAGCTGGTGTGATTATGCGAACGTGCACCCGGTCAAATCCTTCTGCGCACCGGACCTGGAGTACCTGATGATTAAGTGCCGGCCATTCTGGCTACCGAGGGAATTTACAGCAGTGATTATTACGGCTGTTTACATTCCCCCACAAGCCGACACTGACGAATCACTCAGGGAACTGTACAGCGCGATTAGCAGTGAGGAAACCGCACACTTTTATCACGACAGGGGACTTTAATAAGGGAAACCTGAAGAAAGTCTCACCAAAACTCCACCAACACATCCATTTCAACACTCGTGGAGACCGGCTACTTGACCACTGCTACACCTCTTTCCGGGATGCGTACAAAGCCCTCCCCCGCGCCCCATTCGGCCAATCAGATCACCGCTCCATCCTGCTCCTGCCCGCCTACGGGCAGAAGCTGAAACAGGAAGCTCCAACTCGGAGGGCGGTGCACCGTTGGACCGACCAATCGGAGTCTGTGCTGCGGGACTGTTTTGATCACGCGGACTGGGAAATGTTTCACGTGGCTGCTAGGGACATTGACGAGTACACAGACTCAGTCTGCGGATTTATCAGGAAATGCGTGGAAGATGTCGTCCCATCCAGAACAGTTAAATCCTTCCCAAATCAAAAACCCTGGATTAACGGAGATGTTCGCGCGGCACTGGTGGCACGGAGCACCGCCTTTGCTTCCGCGAACACATCGGACAACAAACACGCACATTACCAACTCCGGAAGACGATCAAAGCAGCCAAACGTGAGTACAGGGACAGGGTGGAGCAACAGTTTGACAACCCTCGGAGTATGTGGCAGGGACTAAACACGATCACAGACTTTAGAGGGAAAACCAGCACACCGCAGACCACGGCCTCTCTGTGTGAGGATCTAAACGTATTCTACGCTAGATTTGACACAGCGAACACCATGAGACCGGACAGTGTGCGCACCGCGGATGACGTCAGTGCGCACACTGTGTCTGAGGAGGATGTGCGGAAGTGCTTCAGGAAGGTGAACGCGCGCAAAGCTGCGCGGATCAGCTGGCTGGAGTGTTCACACACATCTTCAACCTTTCCCTCTCTCTGTCTGTAGTCCCAGCCTGCTTCAAAATGGCCACCATCGTCCCTGTACCCAAATCCTCCACCATCTCTTCACTGAACGACTGGCGACCTGTAGCCCTGACCCCCATCGTAAGCAAATGCTTCGAGAAGCTGGTCAGGGACTTCATCTGCTCTGCACTACCCGACTCACTGGACCTTCTACAGTTCGCATACCGCCACAACAGGTCCACTGATGATGCCATAGCCCTGACACTACATACTGCCCTGTCACACCTGGAGAAGAGAGACACGTATGTGAGAATGCTGTTTGTAGATTACAGCTCAGCATTCAATACCATCGTTCCCTCGAAGCTGGACAGGAAATTGCAGGATCTAGGACTGAGCAGCTCCCTCAAAGCTGGATCCTTAGCTTCCTGTCTGACAGACGCCAAGTGGTCAGACTGGGCAGCATCACCTCATCCCCCATCACACTGAACACTGGTGCTCCACGGGGGTGTGTACTGAGCCCTCTCCTGTATTCACTCTACACCTACGACTGCACGGCCACTAACAACTCCAACATCATTGTGAAGTTTGCGGACAACACTATAGTGGTGGGTCTTATCACCAATGGTGATGAGACGGCCTACAAGGAGGAGGTCAGCGCCCTGACCCACTGGTGTCAAGACAACCATCTCACCCTCAACGTCGCAAAGACAAAGGAGTTGATAGTGGACTTCCGGAGGTGCAGAGAAGTACACACCCCCATCACCATCAACGGCGCTGCTGTGGAGAGAGTGAGCAGCTTCCGGTTCCTTGGTGTACATCTGGCTGAGGATCTTACGTGGTCAGTACACATAAACAAAACAGTGAAGAAGGCGCAGCAGCGCCTCTTCTTTCTCAGGAGACAGAAAAGATTTGGCATGAACCCCCGCATCCTCAGGACCTTCTATCACTGTGCCATTGAGAGCATCCTCACTGGATGCATCACCACCTGGTATGGCAACAGCACCGCCTACAACTGCAAAGCTCTCCAGCGAGTAGTGCGGTGCTCTGAATGGATAATTGGAGGTGAGCTTCCCTCCCTCCAAGACATCTACAGGAAGCGGTGCCTGAGGAAAGCGGGGAGGATCATCAAGGACTCCAGTCACCCCAGCCATAAACTGTTCAGACTACTTCCCTCAGGAAGGAGGTTCTGCAGCATCCGGTCCCGTACCAGCAGACTGAGAGACAGCTTTTTCCATCAGGCCATCAGACTGCTGAACACGTCATAGACACCTCACCTTCACTACTGGAACTTCAACATTATGCACTCCATACTGTACAGTAATGCCACTGTTTTGCACATGTCTCAACTCTGTATATTTTTTATAGATTTTATTTATTGTTTACTCTATTTAATTTGTAAAATATGTGTACACACACACACACACGTAGAAAATATTTAGTATACACATCCAGAAATGCATATACTATTATATATTGTACATATATTTATTAGTTTCAGATGTAGCCATTCTTGTATTTTGCTCGTTTGTGTTATTGTATTTTGCACAACTCTGTTGCATGTGAAGCTCGGACACAAGAATTTCACTCACATGTACTGTACCAATGTACCTGCACATGTGATGTGACAATAAAAGTGATTTGATTTGATTTGATTTGATTTTGATTTGACTTAGAAACACTTTGAACCCATTGTAGCATTCCAGCCGGACTTTATTCAGACGGTGCACTCAATGATCATTATCATATTTCTCCAGCTTCTCGTGTTCCTTCTTCCTGATATTGCTGTCATTCGGAACCGCTACATCGATCACTACAGCCGTCTTCTTCTGTTTGTCTACCACCACTATGTCCGGTTGGTTAGCCACCACCATTTTGTCCGTCTGTATCTGGAAGTCCCACAGGATCTTAGCTCGGTCATTCTCCACCACCCTTGGGGGCATCTCCCATTTTGACCTCGGGACTTCCAGGTTATACTCGGCACAGATGTTCCTGTACACTATGCCGGCCACTTGGTTATGGCGTTCCATGTATGCCTTGCCTGCTAGCATCTTGCACCCTGCTGTTATGTGCTGGATTGTCTCTGGGGCATCTTTACACAGCCTGCACCTGGGGTCTTGCCTGGTGTGATAGACCCCAGCCTCTATGGATCTTGTGCTCAGAGCTTGTTCTTGTGCTGCCATGATTAGTGCCTCTGTGCTGTCTTTCAGTCCAGCTTTGTCCAGCCACTGGTAGGATTTCTGGATATCAGCCACCTCCTCTATCTGCCGGTGGTACATACCGTGCAGGGGCCTGTCCTTCCATGATGGTTCCTCGTCTCCCTCCTCTTTCTTGGGTTTCTGCTGCCTGAGGTATTCACTGAGCACTCGGTCAGTTGGGGCCATCTTCCCAATGTATTCTTGGATGTTCGTTGTCTCATCCTGGACTGTGGTGCTGACACTCACCAGTCCCCGGCCCCCTTCCTTCCGCTTAGCGTACAGCCTCAGGGTGCTGGACTTGGGGTGAAACCCTCCATGCATGGTAAGGAGCTTTCTTGTCTTTATGTCAGTGGCTTCTATCTCCTCCTTTGGCCAGCCTATTACCCCAGCAGGGTACCTGATCACGGGTAGGGCGTACGTGTTGATGGCCCAGATCTTGTTCTTACCATTCAGCTGACTCCTCAGGACTTGCCTGACCCTCTGCAGGTACTTGGTGGTTGCAGCTTTTCTAGCGGCCTCTTCATGGTTCCCATTCGCCTGCGGGATCCCCAGGTACTTGTAACTGTCCTCTATGTCTGCAATGTTGCCTTCTGGTAGTTCAATCCCCTCAGTTCTGACTACCTTCCCTCTCTTTGTTACCATCCGACTACACTTCTCCAGTCCGAACGACATTCCAATGTCATTGCTGTATAGCCTGGTAGTGTGGATCAGTGAATCGATGTCTCGTTCACTCTTGGCATACAGCTTGATGTCATCCATGTACAGGAGGTGGCTGACAACTGCTCCGTTCCGTAGTCGGTATCCGTAGCCAGTCTTGTTAATGATCTCACTGAGGGGGTTCAGGCCTATGCAGAACAGCAGTGGGGACAGAGCATCTCCTTGGTAGATCCCGCACTTGATGGTGACTTGTGCTATGGGCTTGGAGTTGGCCTCTAGTGTTGTACGCCACATCCCCATTGAGTTCCTGATGAAGGCTCTTAGGGTCCCATTGATCTTGTACAATTCTAGGCATTCCAGTATCCAGCTGTGGGGCACTGAGTCATAGGCCTTCTTGTAATCAATCCAGGCAGTGCACAGGTTGGTCAGTCTGGTCTTGCAGTCTCGGCTGACTGTTCTGTCTACCAGTAGCTGGTGTTTTGCGCCTCTGGTATTCTTGCCAATTCCTTTCTGTGTCCCGCTCATGTATTGACCCATGTGCCTGTTCATCTTAGCCGATATGATGCCTGACAGGAGCTTCCATGTAGTACTGAGGCAGGTTATTGGTCGGTAGTTGGAGGGGACCGGTCCCTTCTTGGGGTCCTTGGGGATCAGGACCGTCCGACCTTCGGTTAGCCATTCCGGGTGTCTCTCGTTAACTAGCAGCTGGTTCATTTGTGCTGCCAGACGCTCGTGGAGTGCAGTCAGCTTCTTCAGCCAGTAGGTGTGAACCATGTCGGGCCCTGGTGCTGTCCAACTCTTCATACTGGAGACCCTTTCTTGGATATCTGCCACTGTGATGGTTACTGGACCCTGTTCAGGGAGGTCGCTGTGGTCTGCCCTTAGATCCTCTAGCCACTGAGCATTGCCGTTATGGGTTGCATCCTTCTCCCATATGCTCTTCCAGTATTGCTCCGTCTCCAGCCTTGGTGGTGCTGTTCTCTTATTGTTCCCTTGCCACTGAGAGTACACCTTTGCTGGTTCTGTGGAGAACAGCTGGTTTATTCTCCTGCCTTCTCTCTCTCTGGTGTACCTCCTCAAGCGGCTGGCCAAGGCTGTGAGTCTTTGCTTGGCAGTTTCCAAGGCCTCAGGTATGGACAGCTTGCTGTATTTCTTAGGCACCTTATTTGTCTTACCTTTCTGCAACTCCGTTAGTTGGCTAACCTCCCTCCGTGCTACTTTGATCTTGCCCTCTAGCCTCCTTCTCCATGGAGGGTACTGCCCCTTGTCGCTGTTCAACTTGTAGCCAAGCATCTCACTGATCACTGCTGCCGTATTGTAGATCAGCTTGTTAGTGTCGGTGATCGTGGTTGTAGGTATTGCCCGTAGTGCTGCATTAACATCATCTAGCAGACCTTCTGAGGGTACTTCACGTAATCTTGGTAACCGGCTACGGGGGATCCAGGTTTCAAGCTTGGCCATGATCCTATTTTTCAGGTCAGTTCCTCTCACACTCAACAATCCTTCTCCTATCGCACCTTCTCCTATCGCATATATATATATATATATATATATATATATATATATATATATATATATATAAAAACACCCAGCACGCCCCTGCGGGCGGTTTATCCTTCAAGCTCGGGTCCTCTACCAGAGGCCTGGGAGCTTGAGGGTCCTGCGCAGTATCTTAGCTGTTCCCAGGACTGCGCAGGACCCTATATATATATATATATATATATATATATATATATATGTAGTATATACATTGGGTGAATGTGCAGTAGTAGCAGCAAGCAGGTGAATTCTGTACATTAATATGAATAGACATCTAATCTACAAAGTGTCATGGGTACACATAAAGGGATCAAATATATAGTCTCACTCACTTAAAACTTTTAATAAGTGGTACACCTTGGTGCTCTTTCTCCTTTAAGTGTGTGGTTACCGCACTTTACATTTCAGAGGCAGGATCCTCTTGGTCCCCTCCCTCCGGCCTGGCACATATGATAATCAACAGTAATGTTTAGAAACTGGCTGGTTCAGCCACCCACTACTACATGAAGTACCAGTGTTTCCTTTTTCTTTTCGTTTTTTTTTTTTTTTTTTTCAACAATACATTATTTTTACATTCTTTTTTAGGACAACTTGGTCCACACAGTTTGTCTTCATCATACATCTACATTTGGGTCCTCATCACTCCACAACTCAGCTGTTCAATAAAGAAATTATGAATTACATCAATCTACCTTTATAAACATAAATGAACTAGATTATTTCGATTTCGATTGTTATTTATTTTAATTAAGATAAAAAAAATTAGTCTTTATCGGTCAGTGAGGTAACATTGAAGTGTCAGCTGCAATTACCCAACATCACTTGGACTATATAAACACATGCAAGAGATCAGTTAGCATATATTCATGCCAGAGGATGAGCCACAGGGAGGCACAAGTTAGTCTTTAGTCTGTAACTGCCCTGCAACTGTTTTTCCGGTAGAAGCACATCCAACAAATGCCTGCGGCTACACAAGAGCTCGGTTACATAACAGAAAGTTCCTTGTTTCATTAACCTTCCTGGCTTTTTAGCTAACGTAAGCTAAAGTGGCAGTGTCTGTTTTTGTTTTTGACGCTGTCGCCGGTACGAGATTCCGGAATGGCACCACTTACCTCAACATCCAGCTGTGAAAGCTGCATCAACCTGAGCCAAAAAGTGATCGAGCTGGAACAAAGGATATCCACGCTATACCAAATCCAGGGGGCTGAATGCGAACTTGACACGATCCTCCTTGGCAAAGCTCAAACCACCGCTACTAGCGCTGAGCTAGCCGACACAGTGCACCATCCAGCTGCTGTGTCCCAAGATCCCGCCAACAGTCAACACAGGCTCTCAACTAGCGTCGCTGGTGCTTTTGCCAAGGACGAGAACTCCTGGTTTCAGCTAGGGGCCAGACCCAAGGCTCTGGTCAGCTCCACTCCACTCCAACCAGCGCCATGGACCATGGTTGAGACGCGTGGTGGCTGCAGAGGGGGCAGGAGGATCCGTCTCTCGCACCCTTACCCCTCCGGCGCGGTAGTATTGGAGAATAAATTCAATGTCCTGGATCCTGTGGACTTTCCTCCTCTGACCGCTAGCCCTCGCCATCCCGCTGTGTCGCTGAGGTCTGCGCCATCTCCACCACTACGCCCCCGGAGCCGCGGCGGGCAACCCGACGCTGTGGTGCAAACCCACCGCGGAGAGCTGTGCTTTACCCCGGCTCCTCGGAGAAGAGGACCCACGGCGCGGCTACCTGGGAGTCACTCACGCAGTCCGGCTGGCGCATCTCCATCTGAACACCCCCGGTGTCGCGGCGCGGGCGTCTCAGATGGCCAACAGCCCTCGGTGGCACCTCCTCTCTCCACGCTGGTCCTCGGGGATTCCATCGTCAGGAACGTGCGGATGAGGGGGGCGCTCACGCTGTCGTTCCCGGGAGCCACTGTTGTTGACATAGTGGACAGAATTCCCAACATTCTGGCTTCCCACCCACAGGTTAACCGGCTCATCATCCACATCGGCACCAATGACATCCCCAAACAGCAATCTGAGCTGCTGAAGTTGGACTTCCTCGAACTCTTCAGCCTCCTTGGTCAGTTGCAGGTGAGTGCTTTTATCTCTGGGCCCACCCCCACCTGTGGCAGAGGGATAGGCCGTTTCAGCCGGCTGCTCAGCCTTAACACCTGGCTTTCCTCTGCCTGTATCTCCCACGGCGTGGGTTTTATTAACAACTTTGATGCCTTCTGGGAGAGGAGGCATCTTTTGGGGGCAGACGGGCTCCACCTCAACGCCTGGGGACGCCGTTTGCTGTCCGCCAATTTGGCATTTGGCGTGCAGCACTCCCGCACATCGCCACTGTCTGCCACTGACTGATGTTCCCCTGGTCCCAGCTCCTATATTTGTTCCACTTTTAACAGTAATACACAAAACTCTGGACTAGGACCTTTCTCTCCCACAGTCAACACAATACCCGTCATAATCACAAACAGAGAGCAACAGAATTATCATAAATCCAGTAACTCCAAAAACATTAATAACCTCCGGCCTCTTCAAAAATATCAACATCCATTCAACTCTATTGTCAATAATCCACCAGTCTCAATCAGTATGGCACTTTTAAATGTACGCTCTCTGTCGAACAAGTCTTTTATTATTAATGATTTAATTTTAGATAATAAACTTGACTGTTTATTTTTAACTGAAACATGGCTGGGTTCGGATGCACCAGTTGTTCTCACTGAGGCCTCCCCACCAAATTTTAATTTCTCTTTTTCTATTAGAAGTGGTAAGAGAGGTGGTGGGACTGCATCTTTAGCCAACAACACACTCACCACCAAACAAATTTTATTTGATCATTTTACCACTTTTGAATTCCATGCTATTGTTTTCAGCAGCCCTCCAGTTTTATCTGTCACAATTTATAGACCACCTAAAGACAGCGCTGCTTTTATCAAGGAATTCTCAGAATTTTTAACAAACATACACTCAAAATATAACATGATCATTTTAACCGGTGATTTTAACCTGCACATAGATAATCCTTCTGACCCTGCAACAAAAGAATTCTTAAACATTCTTCACTGTTTGGATTTTATCCAGCACGTCACGCAGCCGACTCACAACAGAGGACACACTCTGGACCTGGTCATCACCCATGGGCTGTCCACCAGCGTGTCCTCTGTTGTTGACTTGGCTGTCTCTGACCACTACTGTGTGTTTTTTAACATCACCGGTTTTATTCAGCGGAAGACCTCAGTGCGAACTGTGAGGAGGCGCTATCTAACCTCTGAAGTGGCTGCAAATTTCACCAGGGTTTTAGTCAAATGCCCCCCTGTGATTTTACCTGCACCCTGCGATTTGATTTTTAGTTATTTTAACAGCAAACTGAAGAAAAGCCTTGACTCCGTTGCTCCACTCACCACCAAAAAGATTAACGTAAAACATGCATCACCCTGGAGAAACGAAGAAGTCAAAAAACTCAAAAGAAATTGCAGGGCAGCAGAAAGGAGATGGAGGAAAAATAAAAATAATATCAACCATCAAATATTTTCCGAGCAACTTAAAATGTACAATAATACATTAAGGAAGTCAAGAAATTCATACTTCGCCAAAATAATCAGTAATAACAAAAATATGGTAAATGGCCTGTATTTGTATAGCGCTTTTCTAGTCCCTAAGGACCCCAAAGCGCTTTACACAACCTGTCATCCACCCATTCACACACTGGTGATGGCAAGCTACAATGTAGCCACAGCCACCCTGGGGCGCACTGACAGAGGCGAGGCTGCCGGACACTGGCGCCACCGGGCCCTCTGACCACCACCAGTAGGCAACGGGTGAAGTGTCTTGCCCAAGGACACAACGACCAAGACTGTCCAAGCCGGGGCTCGAACCGGCAACCTTCCGATTACAAGGCGAACTCCCAACTCTTGAGCCACGATCGCCCGCTCAAAAATAATCCCAAGGTCCTCTTTTCCACCATAGATCATTTATTTAACCCTGATTTTAAAAGCTCCAAAAGAACCCCCACAGACTCACTCTGTGAGCAGTTTGCAGACCACTTCAGGGGAAAGATCAGCGCCATCAGATCTGATATTTTATCTAATCGCGATATGATTGTAAACACATCTGAGGGCTCGATTGTACCTGAGGAGACACTGGACAGCTTTGCCCTGGTTAATGCTGAGAATCTTCAGAAGGTTTTCTCCACAGTGAGACCCACCACATGTCTTTTAGATCCAATCCCCTCTTCACTCTTTAAAACACTTTATGGATTTTTTGAGGCTGAGCTTTTATACATGATGAATTGCTCTCTTCAGTTGGGTGTCTTCCCTGCTGCCTTTAAAACGGCGGTGGTGAGGCCCCTTCTGAAGAAGAGCAATTTGGATTGTAATGATTTTAATAACTACAGACCTGTATCCAACTTACCATTTTTAAGTAAAGTCTTAGAAAAACTTGTTTTTACTCAGATTACTGATTTTCTCAATGATAGACAGATCCTGGAGATATTCCAGTCTGGATTTAGGGTGAACCACAGCACAGAGACGGCTCTCCTAAAGGTTTTAAATGATCTTAGATGTAACTGGGACGCCCAAAAGCTCTCAGTCCTGGTGCTACTGGATCTAAGCGCAGCCTTTGATACAGTAGACCACGCTATTCTTTTAAACAGACTAAAACACATGGTGGGCCTCTCTGGTGCTGTACACAACTGGTTCACTTCCTATCTCTCTGACAGATCTTTTATGGTGAGTATGGATACATGCTCCTCTAAGATCCATAAAATGACATGTGGTGTACCTCAAGGGTCGGTTCTAGGCCCTGTACTTTTTAATTTGTATACGTTGCCTCTCGGCGGTGTCATCAGGAGGCATGGAGTGAACTTCCACAGTTACGCTGATGACACGCAGCTGTACATCTCCGTGTCTCCTGATGACACCAGACCAATGGATGCCCTTTTTAACTGTATCTTAGATATACGATCTTGGATGGCAGAAAACTTTTTACAGCTTAACCAGGACAAGACTGAAGTTTTAATTGTCGGTCCTGAGGCTCAGAGAGAGAAACTCTTGTCTAAATTAGAGGCATTTTCACTATGTCCTTCGCTACAAGTGAAAAACCTGGGTGTTATTTTTGACTCTGAGCTTGGTTTTATCCCACATGTTAAACATGTAACCAAAATTGGATTTTATCATCTAAAAAATATAGCCAGAGTCCGCCCTATTCTCTCTCGGGCCAACACGGAGATGCTGATGCATGCTTTTATTACCAGTCGCATTGATTACTGTAATGCCCTGCTCTCTGGTCTTCCTAAGAAGAATATTTCAACTTTACAACTCTTGCAAAACTCGGCAGCTCGTGTGCTGACGAAGACCAGAGGGCGGGCCCACATTACACCGGTTTTAGAATCGCTGCACTGGCTCCCCGTGTGTTTCAGGATCGATTTTAAAGTTCTTTTATTGGTTTTTAAATGTCTTAATGGTCTTGGGCCTTCTTATGTCTCAGATCTGCTTTTACCATACGAACCCTCGCGGACCCTGAGGTCCTCTGGTACTGGCCTTTTGATTGTCCCTAAAGTCAGGACACATACTCACGGAGAGGCAGCTTTTCAGTGGTATGGTCCTCGTCTGTGGAACAGCCTGCCGGAGGAGCTCAGGGCCGCAGAGAACGTACATGTTTTTAAGAACAGGCTCAAGACCCACCTTTTTAATTTAGCTTTTACTTAGCGTTTATTTATTTTTTATGCTTATTTATTCTATCCTGTTATTCTATTATTAATTTAGGATTTACCTAATATTTTTTGATTTTATTCTTATTCATTTTTTAATCTTCTTACTCTATTTATATTTATATTTATATTGTATCCTGTTCTTATTTATTTTATCATTTTACCCTGTATATATCGTATTGCGTCATATCTCCAGTGTTTCCTCGGAGGGCGCTCTCTGCACCGGGGCTGTTATTGACCGTGGCTGCTGGGTCTCTGGGGTCCTCTCAGCCTGGTTGGGGGGCTCCTTGGCCTCCCTCCTGCTGTGTGCCCAGCCCGGAGGCTGCGGTCTGTGACCGGCTCCCGGTGCAGACGGCTCTCTGTTATAATGTTTCCTCACTTGGCTCATGCGAGCCCAGCCCAATTTTTACTCTTTAAGTGTGCGCGTGTGTGTATGTGTGTGTGGATGGGGGTGGGGGGATATATGTGTATTGAGAGTGTGGGGAGTGAGTTGGAGGGTGGGGTGGGCTGCTTTTAACTATGTAAAGCACTTTGTGCTACATTTTTTCTGTATGAAAAGTGCTTTATAAATAAAGATTGATTGATTGATTGAACATGCACCAGCAGCTTATGTAAACAATATATTCTAATGTGTTTTTTAGTAGAGCAGTAATGAACTGTTGTCAGATTTTTTTTATTTGAGAAAAAAAAATACCACAGTTTTACACTAGTGGTGTGCGACACTGCAGATATTGGTATCGATCCAATACCAGGTAAATATAAGGCCAGTATTGCCAATACCAATACATATGCTGATACTTAAAATCTATAAAGGCAGCTTATGTAGGGGAGAGCAGTGTATCATGATTTAGAACATGAGGCATCGTAACTTTGCAAATTCTGAACACATTTCAATAACCATGAAATCACTGTGATTCTACAATAATGAGCCAATTCAATAAAAACACCTTTTTTTCTCCTTTTTAGCTTTTTCTGCCTTTTGAAACTAAGGGTTTTTGTTTTTTGAAAACCTGAACTGTAAATGTGCCGTCTCTAAAGCACAACTTACAGTGGGGCAAAAAAGTATTTAGTCAGCCACCGATTGTGCAAGTTCCCCCACTTAAAATGATGACAGAGGTCAGTAATTTGCACCAGAGGTACACTTCAAATGTGAGAGACAGAATGTGAAAAAAAAATCCATGAATTCACATGGTAGGATTTGTAAAGAATTTATTCGTAAATTAGGGTGGAAAATAAGTATTTGGTCACCTCAAACAAGGAAAATCTCTGGCTCTCACAGACCTGTAACGTCTTCTGTAAGAAGCTTTTCTGTCCCCCACTCGTTACCTGTATGAATGGCACCTGTTTGAACTCATCATCTGTATAAAAGACACCTGTCCACAGCCTCAAACAGTCAGACTCCAAACTCCGCCATGGCCAAGACCAAAGAGCTTTCGAAGGACACCAGGAAAAGTATTGTAGACCTGCACCAGACTGGGAAGAGTGAATCTACAATAGGCAAGCAGCTTGGTGTGAAAAAATCAACTGTGGGAGCAATCATCAGAAAATGGAAGACATACAAGACCACTGATAATCTCCCTCGATCTGGGGCTCCACGCAAGATCTCATCCCGTGGGGTCAAAATGATCATGAGAACGGTGAGCAAAGATCCCAGAACCACACGGGGGGACCTGGTGAATGACCTGCAGAGAGCTGGGACCAAAGTAACAAAGGTCACCATCAGTAACACACTACAACGGCAGGGAATCAAATCCCGCAGTGCCAGACGTGTTCCGCTGCTGAAGCCAGTGCATGTCCAGGCCCGTCTGAAGTTTGCCAGAGAGCACATGGATGATACAGCAGAGGATTGGGAGAATGTCATGTGGTCAGATGAAACCAAAGTAGAACTTTTTGGTATAAACTCAACTCGTCGTGTTTGGAGGAAGAAGAATACTGAGTTGCATCCCAAGAACACCATACCTACTGTGAAGCATGGGGGTGGAAACATCATGCTATGGGGCTGTTTTTCTGCCAAGGGGACAGGACGACTGATCCGTGTTAAGGACAGAATGAATGGGGCCATGTATCGTGAGATTTTGAGCCAAAACCTCCTTCCATCAGTGAGAACTTTGAAGATGAAACGAGGCTGGGTCTTCCAACATGACAATGATCCAAAACACACCGCCCGGGCAACAAAGGAGTGGCTCCGTAAGAAGCATTTGAAAGTCCTGGAGTGGCCTAGCCAGTCTCCAGACCTCAACCCCATAGAAAATCTGTGGCGGGAGTTGAAAGTCCGTGTTGCTCGGCGACAGCCCCAAAACATCACTGCTCTCGAGAAGATCTGCATGGAGGAATGGGCCAAAATACCAGCTACTGTGTGTGCAAACCTGGTAAAGACCTATAGTAAACGTTTGACCTCTGTTATTGCCAACAAAGGTTATGTTACAAAGTATTGAGTTGTATTTTTGTTATTGACCAAATACTTATTTTCCACCCTGATTTACGAATAAATTCTTTACAAATCCTACCATGTGGATTCATGGATTTTTTTTTTCACATTCTGTCTCTCACAGTTGAAGTGTACCTCTGGTGCAAATTACTGACCTCTGTCATCATTTTAGGTGGGGAACTTGCACAATCGGTGGCTGACTAAATACTTTTTTGCCCCACTGTATGTTGTTTAAATGTGCTGTTGGTTACAAATAAAACAAACCTGACAAATTCAGACGTTTTTTATAGTGCATAGTTGATGTATAATTTTTTTCATTTCACAAAAACAAAGTTATGATACAATTCAGTGTGAAAAGAGTCTCAAAATGTGATCTGTGAATATCAGGCGATTTATGCATTTAATGGCTTTTAAGTGAGTGAAAAGATTGTGAACAGTATCTTTAGAGATTTATCCAGACAGGAAAGCATAGCTAAAATGATTTGATTTATGAACTTGTGTATAGAACTGTGATTATTGAGTCAGATTTTTATATACAAATTTCTAAATAGTTTTGCTTCTGTTCAGATTGCCTGTATTTGTGTATGGATTGGAGCATGCATTTGTTACTAAATTTGCAAATTTATTAGTTAGTTTAGTTTACACTTATCGATCACATCATATGTGCTTTTAAACCTTTCAGAATAATTCCATTCCATCACAGTGGGGCATTCTCAAAATGTAACACGAGACTGCTTGTGTTGGGTCTGTCTAGCACAGGCCCACCGCTGGAACGAGACAATTTAAAAACACAGCAAAAGCATTGAACACCAAGTAGGCAAAGTTCTTCGTGTTACTCATGCATGAGGGAGACCTGCCTGGAGCCAAGTGTCGTTCCACCCAGAGGCGGAGCCAGACATTTGAAACACCCGGGGCTTAACCCAAAAGGATAGTATGCATGTGGGATTTTTTTTTCCCTGGGGGGGGGGGGGGGGGGGGGGGGGGGGGGGGTTAGAAATGACTGAAAGATTAATTGGCTCTGTTTTGAGTTTTGTTCAAAAAAGAATGACTTCATATAGGGAAAAATATATATCACATGTGCAGAACACCTTAAACTAGTTTTTTAATTAAGCAGCAAGGCAGAACAAAATCAGGGCTGTATCAAGACACGAGGACTAAACCCCAATTCAACCAGACCAAGAACTGATCCAGAATTAAAACAGGACTACAACAGTTCAAAATCAGGACTACTTGGGACTTAACCAAGACAGAACCAGAATCAGAACTAGATGATAGTAGCACTAAAAATCATCATAGACCTGCACTACATTTATTTTTTAATTTTACCAAAGTACAATATTTAGATTGAGAAAGGTTTATATAATTATTTAGCCTTGTTGTGCAAACAAGCCTGCATAACTTAATAAATATAGAATTTGAAAAATAACAAACCTAAAAAGAAACACTAGGTATGAGATACATGAGGACCTATGATACGGTGATACTTTTGGTAAACAACCATTTGACTAACATGTGTGTCTCACCTGCTCTTGTTCATCTCTGTTCTGTCCTCATTCTCCATCTCCCTCTCTGTTCCTCTCTCCCTCTTTGTGCTGACAATCATCAAATATACAGATATTTACAAACTCTTCAGATAAAAACACAAACACTTTTTAATTGTAACATCAAATCAGACTAAATGTTTATTTTTTTAGATTGATAAATATAAAAAACATATTTGTTAACTTTAAGAGTAAAGAGAGAAATCGTCTGTATTTCTTAATTGCAAATGGCACCAAATTGTATTCAAAATTGAGCCACACTTATGGAGCTCCACAGTTCTTTTCCTGGTGTTTTGGTTGACATCTCTTGATGTTCCCATGTCACAGAAACAGGCTCTGTGTTTTGCCTTATATGCATCTACAGGTGTGCCACCAGTTTACTCACATGGACTCTACTAACCTATCAGAAGCTTCTTCAGCTCAGAATGGAATCGTCTGGAGTTTTCTTATTAATTAACAATAAACTTAGTGTACATGTACTCCTAAATTTGATGAAAGTGATAAAAAACAGAAAGCTCTGTCTCTCTTTATTGTGACATTTAACTAATTCAAAAGATATTTCAATATTTATCTAAAACAAAAGTTTACTCTAAATTGATGTTGTGCAGTAAAAATGTTTTATGTTTTCTCCCTAAAGTGTAAATATCTGGTTACAAATGTGAATATCCTGCTGTGTACTGAAATTCCTCTTGTTTTGCATACAAATATACTGAACAACATACAAAGCATAATATATAAAATAACATTTACCTGAGTTTTTTCTTTGAAAGAGCCCTCTAATGTCCATTCTTATATTTCAGTACATAACTGAAACCGATTTAGTCGGGGAGGGTAAGAACTGAAAATATGAAATAAACACACGTAAGCTAAGAATCTCTAAAAAAAAATAGCATTTGTTCGGCTTTTCATTTCGCCATTTGTTGATTCACTTGAAGAGCAAGTAACGTAATATTGGTCAAGTGATCAGTTTGATATCAATCTTTCGTGATGCACCGTCATATTTACATTATTTGTACGGTACGAATGATTTGCTTTGGTACCTGGTCAAACTTAAGCTCTCCTTAGTATGGCTGGCTCCGTCTCTCCAACAGCGCACTGACGGGCAGCAGCTGCCCCGCCCCCTCGCTCAGTCGCTTAGTGCCTGAGCTTGGATCATACCAATATCAGGGGGGGATTCACGCACAGTCGTAAATTCCCACAGTGTGCACTATGTGCTTCGAATATTGTGTGTACTTTTTGTTTTATACAGTTGTCAGCCAGGCATCTAACTATGAAAAAATTGCACTCCAAAATACCCCGGGCTTCTGACAAAACAACCCGGGCTTAAGCCCAGTAAGCCACCCCCACGCTCCGCCCCTGGTTCCACCACTTGACCTCCGTCAGACTCTCAGCCAGGTTCCCCATAGCACCTTTTATTGTGGTTACATGAATATGCATAGGTTCATTCAAAAGGCACTTAGCCTAACAGATATAGCCACGTTTATCCTACCATAAAACAATAAGACAAGGTACGACTTCTTCCCATGCTCCCAGGATGTAGGTGTGCACACAAAGTTTGCAGACTATTAAGGATCAAACCTCTACCAATCTAAGACTAATTATAAAACTCTAAGCATATATAAGTAGATATTTCTAAGCATAAATGACAATCAACAATACAAAACCTAACAGCTTGTCTATTATGAGTGTTTTTCTTTGTGTGCAAGAAAAGCTATAAAAGCTAGAATGATGAACAGGATCTGGAGATTATTTTCAGTAACTTTTCTTATTTTTAAAACTTTTTACTCACTGAAACAAGAAATGAAGAAACACAATGTTTGTTAAATAATTGAAAGCTGACTTTGCCATTCCCACAAGATAGAAATGAAAGAAATACACATGAAGAAGATGTAGGTGACAAATAACACAATTGTTTTGATTCAAAACTTTATCAATCACAGAAATGTATGATTAATGCAAATGAATTTTGCACAGTAAATAGGCTCAGTAGCAAATAAAATGTAGTCTCTCCTCACAGTCATGAGCGTCCCAAACAGCCTTGTTCCCTCCTGTCACCTGTAAGGCTCCACACTTTATCTTGGCATGTGGACATGATGGTTTTCCTTCTTCACCCCAGGCCTCATAATCCATCTCCTGCCCATCCACCCACAGCCAGTCCCCAGCCAGAAAGCGCAATCCAGTCCAGATGTGATCAGTGGTGTTATGTTTGCTCAACTCTTTCTGGATCAGCAGCATCTCAGTCTCAGACGCCACACTGGCCAGGTCATCATGGTGCTCCCTGCAGTACTCCAGAGCTTCCTCCCAAGTCTTTTTCTCCTTCACCACAATGGCACCGTAACAGAAGAAGGTTTTTCGATGCTGTAGATTTTCATCATTCCACATTTTATTCCACACACAGCCACCATCTTCATTCCCGTTAAAGTCATTAGGTTCACCTGGTTTCCAGAAACACGTGGATGCCACTCCACCTCCTGACCACAGCCATTGCATTCTGTTTGAGCTATTTCTCACGAGTCCTATCCAGATAAATTCATTGACATTGCTGGAGCGCTGCTGAAGTTTGTTGGCATCCTTGTCGTTACTGACAGGGGCCAGGTCTGTGTAGTGCTGCCGACAGTAAGTCTGAGCTTTAAGCCAATTCATTTTGTCATTAACGTGAATGTACTTTGTAAAAGTTCCAAACAATCCCATCAGGAATAGGATGCAGGTGAAGATCTGATCCATTGTTGAATTTCTCTAAAGGGTTCAGCAGAGAAATGAGGATCCAAAGAGGTTTTGTAAGATATTTGCTGGAGATGTGAGCTTTGCATGTCAAAGCATATTTACATGTCAGGGCGGCCCTTTTATCCATGCTGTAGTACAACACAAGTTGAATGAAACAGTCACTTCAGATGTGGAGGTTGAAAATTTGTGATTATTGATCATCTGAATTTCATTGAGCAAAAAATTTGAAAGAACCTGAATAAAAGTATAAAATTAATCTGTTTCATCAACTGACTCAATAGGAATGTATCTTTTATTTTAACCTTCAGCTACACACACACATGTCACAAGGAGGACATATTGGTAATATAGCTGTTTTAGGTTTTTTTTCAGTTTACCCAAAGTTAACAATACTTGGAAACCATTCATATGCTTAAAGAAATCCAAGGTTAATAGGAGAAGCTAGACAAACATCTTTTTTGCATAAGACAAACTGACGTGTTGTTGGTTCCCATTACACAAACAAATCACAGTTTTCGGGAACAAGGCAAAGTATTTTTCCATATTGTCATGTCAACCTTCTGGGAAACAAATGAACAGGTCAAGAGAATAAATCAAAAGAGGACTGAAAATGGTCCTTATATTTTTTGAGAGGGATTTAATTAGTTGGGTTTTTCTTGTATTTTCCTATTTTTCTCCTTTCTCTATTCTTTCTTGTATTCTGCATATTTCAGATCTGCCTTTCTATACATAATATAAATAACCCACAGCAGACCCCATGACAACTTCAAGCTTTTCAGCATTTTTCAACAGTATTATTTCATCCTGAGGCTACGTCCACAGGTACTTTTGAAAGCGCAGACTTTTCAATGCGTTTGGGCCTTTCGTCCACACATTTTTGATCACTCAAATCTTTTGAATTGAATGTCCACCCCTGCTAGGGTGGATATTTTGTTTCGAAGACTCAGTTTTTGCGCTTACGTGTGGACGAGGAAAACAGAGATTTAGTCACGAACGTGAAAGGTGTGCGTCGTTTTTGATGTCACACTGCGCCACAATATTGTTCACAAGAAATTTCTCCAAAAAAACAAAAAACAAACTGTTGCTGTTAATCTTACTATCTGCAGTTTTTACACGCTTACATATACAGTCAGTATCAGTTGCTGTTTACACTCTGGCTGCAGCTTTGCAGCTCACAGCCACACGTACCAACAACAGCAATAACCAGGATTCAGTGCAGACTTGTTATGCCGGCGAGGCGTGATTGCAGGGCCCTATTTCAGGAAGCCGGTTTAGAAAACTCAGAGTGAAAAACGATACTCAGGGTTGAGTAACCCCGAACTGTCCAACTCGGAATATTCGGTTTCAGAAAGGCTGATAACAATTAATTCAGTCAACGCGGAGTTGCTTTAACCCCAAGTTAAGCGCGCGCACGAGGATACATAAAGCCCTGATTAGTAAAGCACAGATTAAGCGAGTCACCATGGAGACGGAGGGAAAGAAGGCGCGGTCAATGTATTTTACAGCGCTTGAGGCCGAAATTCTGATGGCAGCATATGCCGATAACATCCAAATTCCGCGGAAAAAAAGTAACGCAGCCTCAGCTGCAAAAGAAAGGGAGCATGCATGGCAAAACATAGCCGACAGAGTCAATGCGTGAGTGTTAATTTAAACATTGATCTAGGGATTTCCACCCATTTAACACGTTATTTTATTATATTTTATTTTATTTTTTATTTTATACATTTTATTTCGTGATGTGATGTGAGCGCAGGTGCAACCCAACAGGCCCCAAACGTTCCTGGCAGCAAGTAAAAATGAAATATAAAAATATAGTCCAAACAGGTAAGGTGTAATTGTATTATGAGCCATAGTGCTTGGTCTGTTTGTCCTATGTAAATCAATTGCAGTTAGAGGCTACATTAATTTCCCCTCTGTAAGCACTTATTGAAATTATCTGAGCACATTACAAGTACATATTTGCTTACTCTGTATGCTCAAATGTGACCCGTTATAGCCAACAGAAAAAAAAAGCGGAGGCCCGAAAAACAGGTGGGGGTCCTCCACCACCACCACTCACAGAGGCTGAGCAGTTGGCTTCCACATTTGTGATAATGTTGGCAGCATCACATATGATCTTCACAGTGCAGAGAACACAAATTAGCATCCATTACTATAATGAAATAATTTGTTAGTTTGAAATGCTACAGGGAACTATGTACCTGTACATTAATGCTGTGGAAAGACTTCCTGTTCACATAGTCTCCTTCATTTACTGAAGGAGCAATGATTGGAATGTGAGTGCCATCTATACAGCCAATCACGCCTGGGAACCGTGGGAATAAATGTAAAATTTAAGTAGTAGTTCAAATATCACCACATCATGGATTAAGTTTCGTTCATCCTGATACCTGCAATTTTGTGGAATCCCTCTTTGATAAATCTTGTGGGTCTATGACCGGGGAACACCAGAAACGAGTACACGAGACGTTTCAGTGCAACTGTAACATTCCTGACTGCCCGACAGACGGTAGCCTTGGAAACGTGCTCAGCGTCACCAATATTATACAGAAAGCTCCCGTTTGCAAAAAACCGAAGTGCAATACAAATAATATGTACAGAACTGAGAGGATGTCCGCGATGTGTCACATGAGCAATATTAGGCCTGAGGATGTTATTCAAATAAATTATAGATTGTGCTGAAAAACGGTAACATTCACACAGAAAATCATCAGGAAATGATAAAATGTCCGAACGCGCTCTAATCACTCTCTCCCGGCGGAGAGCTCTGCGGAGAATTTGGGCTTCAACATCTACTGGCTCTTCAAGGAAGGGGCACGCCATGTCTGACACTTCCTACAGTCAGGTTTCCGGAGAAAGTCAGGGTTAGTTGAAGTAAACCTGCTAGGGGGCAGGTTAGCTTCACGGAGTGTGTCGGCATAGTAACTCACTCAGAATGAATCTAAACTCGCTTTGTGAAACCAAAAACCCAGAGTTTTCGTTAACTCAGGGTATACTTACTCAGAGTTTGCACTAAACCGGCTTCCTGAAATAGGGCCCAGGTGCATCCATCTCCCATGCCACGGCATCGTAGACCACGCCCCACCATAATATAACTTTTTTTCATTCTTGCATGGCTTGTGGTGTCACTGCTGTGTAGTTTTTTTCTATGGACCATATTTTAGAAATGATTGTCAAAAAAAATATTCTCTGTTTGTATCCCCCAGCTCGCTTTTCATTCAGTTACTTCCCAAGACGCATCCTCCAACTTTTGTAAGTCAAAGTGATCAGATTTTATTATGTCATGATATATCATATCATGCACATTTGTAAACCTTCTGAGACTAACCCCCCTCCTAAAGCTTCTTCAATATGTGCGCCTTCACTCTGATGGATTAAGCTCAATATCGTGTGAAATGTTTTTTACTCAGTGGCGATTTACTTGAGTTCAGTTCAGTTTTATTTATACAGCGCCAAGTCACAACAATAGTTGTCTCAAGTTGGTTTACAGTGCAAAATAAAGACTCTAACAATCAGAGGACACTTAGCGACAGTAGGGAGGAAAAACTCTCTTTTAACAGGGCTGTTACATTAATGAATATACTCAGGGGATAAACCACTGTGAAAAATACAAACTTAACTGTGCAATATTCTTTAACTATGCAATGTTTCCAAGGACTATTTCACTGTGCGACAACCACATTTTTCACTGTTCACGCTTACATACAGCCTTGTGTATATACTACAGGTGGGCCATGTATATGGATACACTGTAATAACATGGGAATGGTTTGTGATATTAAAGTCCTGTTTGTGGCACATTAGTTTATGTGAGGGGGCAAACTCCTCAAGATGGGTGGTGACCATGGTGGCCAATTAGAAGTCGGCCATCTTGGATACAACTTTTGTTTTTTCAATAGAGATTGACAGACCACGTGACTTTCGCGCATTGCATTGTGGGTACATGTGGCAACAACATCAAGACACTGCATCAAACACTAGCATTTCCAGCACCGGTAATCATTAATTCTGCGGTTTTAATCCCTACTTTCATTTTATTTGCCCCAAAAACAGTTATGTACAAAACAACGGAGAACACGGCAGGTCCGTACAAAGACAGACTTGACGAAAAGGAAAAAAAAAAAAAAGTACGAGGAAAAAAATCAAAGGAGTGAAAGGGTCAGACCCATACGAGCATACAGAGTGGAGTAAGGACGATAGCGTGCTGCCCAACTTTCATCACGCACATATTTATTATTATATGATCCTGAGTGAAGTGTGAGTCCCTACACTCACAAAATGTTTAATAACTTCAGATCCCTGCAACAAGCCCAGGTCCAGTTTACTTGATTTGGACTATTCCATTTCACCGCTGTTGTTACATTTTTTTCCTTCATCTCCTGTACAGGCCAACGCAATCTATTTGTTGTTTCAGGTTGTAGTATTACACAACATTTTCAGATCTAATAGAAAAAAAGAGTGTTTTGTAATTAATTCAATGTTTCTGTATTTATAAATGGCATTATGTGAATGTGTGTGAATGTGTGTGTGAATGGGTGGATGACTGGATATGTAAAGTGCTTTGGGGTCCTTAGGGACTAGTAAAGCGCTATATAAATACAGGCCATTTACCATTTTTACCATTATTGTTTCACTCTATTATAGAATCTTACAAGAAAGAGGCAAAATTGTATTCCATCATGCTTTGTTAGCAGCTTTGGTGAAAAACAAATCAACAATGAAAAAAAAAAACATATTCAAAAACAGTTATTCATCACTTGTTTCAATACAACACTTGGGAACATAGATGCGTGACTTTTCGCTTTTCGTGGCTGTTTTGATATCGCTCTCTCTCTCTTAACCAATCGCTGTGGTAGCAGCTTTAAACTTGGTATGACCCAGGTTGATAGAGGGCGCCCAGTCTGGATCGCATTCCAGCATTTTGTAGGCTGGTTTTTCTATAAAACACATCAAAAAATTGGCAAACATTAGCCCGCAAAGCCACAGTGAACAAAGCAGCATAGCGCGACGAATTCAATTCAAATCAATATAAGACTTATTTGTAACCTACATCAGCAATTATGTTACGATAAATTACGTAATAACTACAACAGAAAACTTACCTTTGTGGAAATGTTTGGAGCAGACTAACATGTGAGCAGTGTTGGGGAGTAACGGAATACATGTACCGCCGTTACGTATTTAAAATACAAAATATGAGTAACTGTATTCCGTTACAGTTACCGTTTAAAAAGGTGGTATTCAGAATACAGTTACTTTGTTGAAATAAATGGATTACACTGCGGTACTTTCCTGTTTCATTTCGTCGCGGGTCAGGACTGTTTGGGTTTTGTTTGACAGCTGTTGTTCCAGGCGGCAGCGTTACGGTTGCCATGGTTACAGGGCGACGCTCTCTCTCTCTCTGCGACTGTGTGTTTCCTGGGTGAGAGAGCGCCTTTTCGTTGTTGTGCTAAGCTAACAGGCAGAATGCTACAAGCATAGCTCTAAAGAATGTAGCATCATGGGCAGTGTAGTCCGTGTTGCAGGGAGAATGGACTGCCATACACGTTATGGGTCTGTGAGCGCGAGGAGGGAGAAAAAGGGGAGTGGAAAGGTACGAGTTGTCATCAAGGAAAAACGGGAGCTGGAAGCATGTAAATATAATAATAACCACTTCAGCCAAGAAGAGTGCCTGACGAGCCCAGTTGTAAGTAAGCTATTAAGACTCGACTGTACACCGTGTTCGTGTTTTCCTCCGAAAACAATAAGTTCCGTTGGAGCAGCCTTTCAACGCCTCTCTCTGTCTCTCGCAAGAAAAGTTGACCCACACAACAAAGTAAAGCTATTTTTCGGCCACGAGCCGACAGAGACCCCGCCGTATTAGTCAGAGGTCCCTTTACTACAGTTCGGAGTCGCGGACCTTCAGTAATAGTAATAAATCACACAGCAATAGTACATTCACGTTGTTGTAAAAAGCATGATAATATATTAAGTAATCCAAAGTATTCAGAATACGTTACTGTCATTGAGTAACGTAACGGAATACGTTACAGAATACATTTTGGGGCATGTATTCTGTATTCTGTAATGGAATACATTTTAAAAGTAACCTTCCCAACACTGCATGTGAGCTGGAGTGTTCTGAAACGTTATATTTGGTCTTCGAATTGCTGCAATCCAGGCCATCCGTCGGTTCTTTGTTACTTCAGAAACGTGGCTTAAACAATTTCTCTTCCATGACGTAATCCGATAACAACTGATCTCTTTACCCGTCTGCTTCCCGTGGCTGTCATGCGACCAGCTATTGCAGTTAATAATACAACAGCTTCTTGCAATTTTTTGTGTTTCTTTTTATTGCTGTGTGACTGTTTTCATGTGAAAGCCTGCAGTGCTCTAGTACCGCTTGCCACCCATTCCCAGAATCCTTTGCGGTTATGCCCCTGAATGACGTCACATTTTCAATCTCTATAGGAAGAGGGCCATGTGACACGTCAAACTTATTGGTAATGTCACAAGAAAAACAATGGTGTGCTTGCTTTCAACATAACTTTATTCTTTCATGAGTTATTTACAAGTTTCTCTTTGTTCACAGCCATTGGCATGTCGAAGAGGTTAACACGTGAGGAGCGGATCGAAGAGGTTAACACGTGAGGAGCGGATCGAAATCGTGTTGATATCTGGTGAATGCAGTAACCGGGTCATTGCAGCAGATTTCAATGCAAGACACCCTACGAGATAGGGCAGGGTATTGTCACTGATTTCTAGAATCGATTCGATTCCAATTCACAAGGTTCTGAATCGATTCGATCCACGATTGGATTGGATTGGATTCAATTTAATTCGATTTGAATCTGGGAAATTTTGCCTCCGACAGTCAGAAATATTAAAATTCAGATCAGTAAATTTACATCTTTTTGTATCTATAAAAAGGAAGCTGAACCTCGCAAGACTTTATCAAAGGTGTAAGCGTCACACCAGATGCCTTTGTGTCAAAGTAGCTGAAGATAAAACACAGAAAAACATGAAGGTGATTTTCCTTTTATTAGAGACACGGCTAAGCGTTTTGCATAATTTTTAAAAATGTTAAATTTGTTCAGTAGCGTATTGAATGGCAGAAATTAGGTTTTCTTTTCAGAAGTAAAAGGAAAAAAAACAGCGGCCGACAGCGCTGTAAACAACAGTAGACTTGTGCGTAATTGTGATGTGCGGATCGATCCTGAAATATCGATTCCTCCAATACCAATCATTTATGTTCTAGAATCGATTCTCACATTAAAATATCGATATTTTAGTACTTTAGAGCAAATTTGTAGTTTGTAGTGGGTGGCTGTAGCTCAGGTGGTAGAGCAGGTCATCTACTGATCGGAAGGTTGGTGGTTCGATTCCCGGCTTCCCCTAGTCTGCATGCCAAATATCCTTGGGCAAGATACTAACCGGAAATTGCTCTCCGATGCATTCATCGGAGTATGAATGTGTGTGAATGTCAGTTGTGCTTGGGTGAATGCACAAGTTGTGTAAAGCGCTTTGAGTGCTCAGAAGAGTGGAAAAGCGCTATATAAGAACTAGTCCATTTACCATTTTATCATTAACAGGAACACAGTGGAAAGAAAGTATAACATATTGTAATGACCTGGCTGGGGTTGTTAGCCAGATGCATTCTGGGTATTGTGTTGTCTGTGTTTTCTATCGTTCTGCTAGTTCCTATGTGTTTGATTCGCGTGTCAGCCAACCATGCCAATTCAACCCACTCCACAGAACACACATCAACTTCACTGTGGCTTACATTAACATAACACTGACACAACATGCGAATCAAACACATAGGAACTAGCAGAACGATAGAAAACACAGACAACACAATACCCAGAATGCATCTGGCTAACAACCCCAGCCAGGTCATTACAATATATATTCGGATTGTCTACATTCAAAGGAACTACTTCCTCTTCCGTCTTTCATAGTCATGTGCGAAATATGTGCCTTGGCGTGCGCACTCACAACAATGGCTGAGCATAATTGTGTGAACGTATTTTATCTCCACAAAAAGCTGAGACGTGGTTTGCGATACATGTGGCAAAGAAGTGCTCCAAGAGTGAGGTGTTGTGGGCATACTAGGGAGACATTCAAAAGGGCTGTTGGGGGTGGGGTGGGGGGGGGGGGGGGGGGGGATACATTTTACAGGGTTTATTTATCGGATAAAATAGGTTAAATGTCCCCGTTATTATTGGCCGGCCCGGAAACAGCGGGGGTGTCCAAATTCAGAGGCTGCTTCCACCTGAGGACCCGGAAAGCCGGGTAGTACGTCACGAGCTCCCTCAGTGGAGTGAAACTCTGCCGTCGGCTCCTTGCTATCTAAAATATAACCGGGCGCTGGCGTAAACTCTTCTGTTTAATCTTTTTCTGTTTGACGTTTATTCAGCTGTGTGAAAACCCTCCCGAGGGATTAATACAGTTAAATTGAATTTAATCTAATCTAATAACTTTAATCTCAGCCAAACCGATTTACTCACGGACAAATAAAACACTGAAAAAGCCAAACAATAACATTTTTAAGTTATCAAAGTGACTTATATATCATGTTTAACCCGAGTGGTGAAAGACCGCGGGGGTTTGAAAACGATGTGTCGGTCGGCTCAGATATTTGAAGTTTACACAGCTACATTCTCACCTGAAAATATGTTAAAAAAAATTTTGCGACCCAGAAAGAGAAATAAGAGTAATATTAAAACTAAGTCGCTGCCGCCATTGTTGGAAACTGGAATTGGCTGGGCCGCGCTATGAATTCTGCGATATGGTTTTTTAATTTTGTTGTCCGGGTGGAAAATCTGGAAAAATTCGGGAGAATGGTGGCTCCGGGAGATTTTCGGGAGGGGCACTGAAATTCGGGATTCTCCCAGAAAAATCAGCAGGGTTGGCATGTATGGTTGTGGCAACATCACTAACCTTGTCAAACACCTCAGAGTAAATCATATCACAGAATATGAGGCGCGTATGTTGAGATGAACTGAAGAGGAGGAGAGGGAGA
Organism: Mchenga conophoros; assembly: GCF_057382185.1. Lineage (NCBI taxonomy): Eukaryota > Metazoa > Chordata > Actinopteri > Cichliformes > Cichlidae > Mchenga > Mchenga conophoros. Next base: position 14,530,871 of record NC_140537.1, read on the forward strand.
GGTGCTGCTAGGGCGAGACAGACGTTTCTCATGGAGTCCTTTAGTGCTGCAGGCAGGCAAGGTGTTCAAATAGACTTCAGGTTTTTTATTTCTATATGATGAACTCTGCATTATTAAGTGATAAGAACAAGTAATCTGATGTCCTGTAATCATTATGACGCTATAATTTGAGATACAATAAATAAAATACGTTTTTGTACAAAGTATCATATTGGATCAGTATCGTCGATGCCACCCTGAATATTACTTGGTATCGGATCGGAAAGGAAATCAGTGGTACATCACTTGTGCGTAACAAGCAAGCGAATAATGCAGAAAACAGATTTTTAGACGGGAAACTGTTCTTGAAGTACACTGAGAAAGAGAGAGTGAGCTGTGCATGAAGTGTGATTTTATTGTGGTGGAAGCAAAACAGCAAAAGTCAGAGGGAATTCATGACGATGTTTACGTGAAGCATAGTTTGGATCTTTCAGCCCCGACCGTGTCCGTGCTTTTGGGTGAGATAGGCGACATCTCACTGATTCTGATCCGCGGGTCCATGCTGTGTGTTTACTCCTTTGAGCAGAATCCGTGTACCTGCTCTCATTTACTGTTTTAGCTGTTTGGTCGTTGTCAAAATTTTCTGAGGTTTCACCTGAGATTCTGGTTTTTAAGGCAAAACAAATTTATATTAAAAAATCGATTCAGGATTTTAATGAATCAATATCACGTTATCCAAGCCAGAATCGATTGTAATCGATAAATCGATTATCAAAACCCACCCCTACTACAAGACCACCCATCTCCCATGCTACAGTCAGCAAACTGCTTGCTAAGTTTCGTGAAACTGGTTCAGTGTTGGATTTGCCAAAATGTGGACGCAATAAAACTGTTACTAATGAAGAAACATCAGTGGCTGTCCTAGCTTCATTCAGCAAGAGCCCACAGCGTAGCACTCGCCGCATGTCACTGGAGAGTGGCATTAGTCGAACATCCCTTCGGCAGATATTAGCTACTCACAAATGGCACCCTTACAAACTCCAACTACTGTAGCATCTTTTAAAGGCATTAGAAAGCTGCTGATATTCTACCTAATCTTGTGATCATTGCACTAGCCGTAGCTCAGCCGCAACAAGAAGTGGTCATTCCTATATTCAAAGATCACCTCTTCCGAAAGAAGCGAAACCTACTAACAAGGTTATTCACATGGTGTGGAACAACTGAAGATGATGGAGACCAACTACCAGATACTAAAAATATTTCCAAAACACTTTTACAAGAGTTTGAGCTAATATATTTCAAATACTGGGGGAAAAAAATTACCATCTGCTGTTAGTGGCAATTATTTTGAGGCTGATGAAAAGGAGTGTGCGAGCACTTATTCATGCTGTGCTCTCACATGCTGCAGAAAAGTCCCACTACAAACCACCTGTTCCACACCACAACTTACTCTTTGACAACATGTTGTCTGACGTCAGGATCAAAGACCTGCATATAGATGAAAAATAAATTAAATAGGATTGATGAGGCCATTTACCAAGAGCTCCATAGCAAAACATTTTGTAAATAAAAACATTTACTAATGTTACTGAATGACCGGGACCCAGTACCGGGAAACAGATCCATATAATTAAAAGCACTTGATCGAGTCTATGCAGAATCCAGCCCTGAGTGCGGCTGAAAAGGTTAAAAAAACAGGTCTTCTGTGGAAATCTGTATCGAGAACTTGGTGAAGCATGTCATTCAAAATGCTGACTCGTCCTGCTCTTCTGAAAAAGCCGATGCCATCTGGCCTAGAATTAAAAAAATTCAAATCCCTGCTGAAAATGGTAAATTCTCACTAATATGGTGTACAAGTCTCTCATTGAGAAATGGAAAGACCCAGATGTCATACTGACATTAGACCACAGATACGTTTAATAGCTCATTATTAAGGTCTTCAAAGAGTATGCCATCACTATATTGGAAAGTCAAACTTTCATCAGAAGCTTCTTTTCCTCTGTGGGTCAAGCTTAGGGGTCACACACAGACAAAACAAATGAATCCATCAGGATTGCCTGTAAATATTTATTTCAAATTATTTGGACCATGTAAGTGTATTAGTTGACATCAAAGTGAGCCTTTAAATTGCCTAACAACAAACAATTCAAACAAGGCAATTTATTTCACATCCAGTGAATCATTTTAAAAACCCCAAGACCGGTTTGAGGCAGATGGCCACCCCTCACTGAGCCTGGTTCTGCCAGAGGTTTCTCTCTCACTCATTCACACACCGGTCATGGCAAGCTACATTGTAGCCACAGCTGCCCGGGGCTCACTGACAGAGGCGTGGCTGCTGGACACTGGCCATGTTCACCCCGATAATAAGAAAAGTCTACAGCTTGTTGAATATTTTATTTATTTTTGTGTAAACATCAAATGTATGTCATGTCTATCATATCTATCAGTCACACAGATGGATAGATCACAGGGGGCTGTGGGTGATGAATTAATTATAAACATTTTTGCTTCTCTATTGAGGCATGCAAATAATCAACTGTAAATGAGTTTATAAATATATTAGACAAAAATACTCTTACACAGTAAATGTGTTTGGGACATCTTTAAACAGGTATTCTGTATTTAAACATTTACATATATCATATATTGATCAATGGTCATGACAATTTGCATTTTAATGACAAGGAAACTGACCTCACAGCCCATTTTTCTTCAGTGGTGTTAGTTCCAGTCATTATGCAAACCCGCTGTTTATAGAGTTGAGGAAACCTTTTCTGTCACTTGGATGAGTGACGAAACGTTTCTCCCACTGAAAACGCTACGTCCAGATGAACAGAATCAACTTTTCGGGATTAGTAAGAAAAAGTAAATCAATTTAGTAATTACAACCAGGTGACTTTTGTAATCTAAGATATTTGTTGCTTAAAGATTGGAGATTGGAATGTTGCTGGAAATGTTATTAATAATATGTAGCTGTGTAAGTTACATTAAGTATAGCAGAGATGAATTTGATATTAAGCTGATGATGCTTAGATTCATTGACTGAATTCCACCTCCATACTATCTAGTAAAAAGACAGCATAAAGAGTGTACTGTCAGTGTAGAGGATGGAACAGGACAACTCATGAAACATCTGCTTACATTTTGTTACCTTCAGTTGTGTAACTCCACAAACAGCAGTAAACCTCGGAGCAGCAGCAGCCAAGATCAGGTGATCAAAAATAAATCAATCAATCAATCAAATCAATTGAAATTGTGACACTAAACTGATTTTGGATTTTGGAAAAGAAATGATGAAACAGTATTTATAATATGATGGAAAGGTGACTTTGTCATGCTCACACGATCGAAATGAAACTAGATTAGACATCAAGAGGGAAAATACAATTAAATAAAATATATAAAACACAGATTTGTGCTAACCGTAGGTAAATAAAGGCTAATTCAAATGAAGTTGGCAAAGTAAACTACTTTAGTAGCAAACAAAATGTAGTCTGTCCTCACAGTCACGAGCCTTCCAAGCACCCTTATTGGCTCCTGTCACCTGTAGGGCTCCACACTTCATATTGGGTTGTGGACACATTGGTTTTCCCCCTTGACCCCAGGCCTCGTAGTCCATCTCCTGCCCATCCACCCAGAGCCAGTCCCCAGGCAGGAAACGCAAGCCAATCCAGACGATTTCAGTGGTGTTAAGTGTGTTCAGCTCTTTCTGGATCAGCAGCTTCTCGGTCTCAGATGCCACACTGGCCAGGTCCTTGTAGCGCTCTCTGCAGTACTCCAAGGCTTCCTCCCAAGTCTTTTCCTCCATCACCACTTCTGCACTGTAGCAGAAGAAGGTTGTTTGATACAATAGGGTTGCATCGTACCACTTGCTTTCCTGCATACAGCCACGATCTTCATTACCCTGACAGTTGTCAGGTTGATTTTCCGCCCAGAAATTCCTGGACACCACTTCACCTCCTGACCATCTCCAGTTCTCATTACCTGGCAAATTTCTCACCAGTCCTATCCAGATATGGTGAGTGACATTTCTGGAGAGCTGCTTTAGTTTGTTGACATCCTTCTCAGTACTTACAGGGGCCAGGTCTGTGTAGTTCTGCCGACAGTAACTCTGAGCTTCAAGCCAATCCATTTTCTGGTCAACATAAATGTACTTGGTAAGCGTTCCAGACAAATTCAGCAAGAGCAGGATGAAGGTGAAGAGTTTATCCATTGTTGTCGTCTTTAGAAGAATCTTTCATAGCAATGAGGAGCCCAAGACGTTTGTAAGATATATGCTGGAGATGTGAGCATGTCATAAAGTATTTGCATAACAGGACATCCCTTTTATTCTAAGAACCTATTTGCTTTCAGCAGTAGGGACACAGACTTCTGACTTATACTTGTTCAAGCAGCTCATGTATTTATTAGTCATTGTAAAATGAAACTGGACTAAGGTGGATTTTTAAAGTACAAAACAATTTAAATGAAACTTTCATCTCATAAATTAAATTAAAGTTTTTGAATCTGGTTAAATCTTTTATTTTAACTTCAACTAATTAAACTACTTCTAGAGGTACACATATTTTCTCCTCCCATTTACGTATAATTATCTCAAAAGTGTACAAAGTTGTAAATATAAAACATTCATAATAGCGTGAAAGTTCTACTTACTTTACTACTACATATTATAGCATCTTGTCAAATCCATGAAAGTGAAAGCTTGTTTAAACATAAGCAATTTAATTCGAGTTCAAATTAGTTACTGTGATGAACAGCTTTTCCCATCAAAGACTCGGTGCTGTTTCCTGCAGTATATTGCAAGTAAACCGGACAAGTTTGGGATCAAGTTTTGGGTGGCTTGCGACCTAAAATCCAAGTACATTTGCAATGTCTTCCCATATCTTGGCAAGGACCCCAGTCGTCCCACTGGGGAGAGACTTTCTGAAAATGTAGTAATGAGGCTGATGGAACCATTCCTAGACAAGGGCAGAAATGTTACCACGGACAATTTTTTCACATCGCTTTCACTTGCGCAAAAACTTCTTGGACGGAAAACCACCATCCTCGGCACAGTCAACAAGATTCGCAGGGAAATTCCTCAATCCACTAGACAGACAGATCGCAATGAATTCACCACTCAGGTATGTTGCAGGTCTTTTGTGGTTCTATGTTTATGTGTTTCATTGTGTGTAAAAGGGCTATGAAAATAACAATTTATCTTATTTCTTAGGTGTTTTCAACCTCTGCTGCCACGCTGACGGCGTATGCGGCCAAACGGAAGAAGACAGTCTATATTCTTAGCAGCATGCACAGCGTGGTTCAGACTGATAACACCACCAAAAGAAAGCCAAACACTGTCACCCTTTACAACAAAACAAAGTGTGGCGTGGATGTGATGGACCAGATGGTTCGGGAGTACACTGTCCGCAAAGGAACACGGCGCTGGCCAGTCGCCGTGTTTTATAACATGATTGACATGGCAGCACTGAATGCACATGTGCTGTATCAAGCATGCACCGGGACGAAGGAAAGACGGGTGGACTTCCTGGTGGCGCTTGCAACAGAGTTGGCTCACTCTCATGTAGCTGCGAAGAAGGCAAGAAAAGATCAGTTGCTTCGGGCAGAACCCTCCACACCGAGCCCTGGAAAAAGGGCCACGTGTCAGGTCAAACACAGATGCAAAAAAAATCAGGCCACTGTGCGATGTGTTCACTGCTACAGGTACACATGTGGTAAATGCAGACGACAGATACCGTGGCAGTGCCAGGATTGTGAGTGATTGCTGACAATGTTGAATTATTTGTAAATATGTGTACAAATGGTTGGTTTTTTGTACTGTTTTTATCAATAAATGTCAGCAACAAAGGACATACACCCATGTGTGTTGATTTCTCCCCAAGATGGCAAACTGAAACACTCCAAGTTGGTGACTTTTGGAGATTTATTTCCCTGGATGATTGAGAATGCATCAAGATGAAACACAAAAGGAAGTTCACAGCTTTTAGCAGCTCCCCCACCCCCTCAATCACTCACCCCCACTCCCCTCCCTCCAGAATTCCTAGGTAACGACCTAATATACATATGAATGACTCCAGCATTTGACTGACTGCTCTCCGGCTTTTAAAGGTAGAAACGCAAAATGATGACTCCGCGGGGGTCTAAGGTAGAAAACCAAAATGACTGCTCTCCGGGGGTCTAAGTGTTAAGTGATCCACTAATCAATTTTATGTAACATAAAACATCATTATAGTAATGTTTAAAATTAGGTTTTTCATTACTGTATTTGCATTTGTGAAAATAAAATTTAGCTAAGATAACTAACAAGTTTATTATAAAGTAAACATCTTCTTTTTTTTTTGCCTTCGAAAGAAACAAAATACAACATTTTCCCATTTCACAGTAAAGTCTTTATATAGATGTCCAGCAATGAATCTACTGAAGTCTTTCCAAAATGTTCTAGCATATGAACAGATCCAGAAGAGGTGTTGCACAGTCTCAGGATGGCTTCCACAAAATCCACAGTTCACATTTATGTCCCTTTTGAACTTTGTCATGTAATGATTAGCAGGATACAATTTATGCAGTATTTTAAATGAAACTTCCTTCACTTTATTCGTTACCAGATACTTGTTAGGAATTGTCCATACTCTTTTCCAGTTAATGTCACTGACAAAGAAATTCCAATAAGAGACCACATGTGGGATACCACAAATGTCACATGACAACCTTTAGGGCATTAGAGTTGACGTCACGCCGCAATGCATTATGGGAGAGCAGCACCATTTTAGCAGGCCATGAATCACAACAAACACACTGTGTTGGAAGGAAGATTGCTACAAATCATACATATATATATATATATATATATATATATATATATATATATAAAAACACCCAATACATGAGCGGGACACAGAAAGGAATTGGCAAGAATACCAGAGGCGCAAAACACCAGCTACTGGTAGACAGAACAATCAGCCGAGACTGCAAGACCAGACTGACAAACCTGTGCAATGCCTGGATTGATTACAAGAAGGCCTATGACTCAATGCCCCACAGCTGGATACTGGAATGCCTAGAATTGTACAAGATCAATGGGACCCTAAGAGCCTTCATCAGGAACTCAATGGGGATGTGGCGTACAACACTAGAGGCCAACTCCAAGCCCATAGCACAAGTCACCATCAAGTGCGGGATCTACCAAGGAGATGCTCTGTCCCCACTGCTGTTCTGCATAGGCCTGAACCCCCTCAGTGAGATCATTAACAAGACTGGCTACGGATACCGACTATGGAACGGAGCAGTTGTCAGCCACCTCCTGTACATGGATGACATCAAGCTGTATGCCAAGAGTGAACGAGACATCGATTCACTGATCCACACTACCAGGCTATACAGCAATGACATTGGAATGTCGTTCGGACTGGAGAAGTGTAGTCGGATGGTATCAAAGAGAGGGAAGGTAGTCAGAACTGAGGGGATTGAACTACCAGAAGGCAACATTGCAGACATAGAGGACAGTTACAAGTACCTGGGGATCCCGCAGGCAAATGGGAACCATGAAGAGGCCGCTAGAAAGGCTGCAACCACCAAGTACCTGCAGAGGGTCAGGCAAGTCCTGAGGAGTCAGCTGAATGGTAAGAACAAGATCCGGGCCATCAACACGTACGCCCTGCCCGTGATCAGGTACCCTGCTGGGGTAATAGGCTGGCCAAAGGAGGAGATAGAAGCCACTGACATAAAGACAAGAAAGCTCCTTACCATGCATGGAGGGTTTCACCCCAAGTCCAGCACCCTGAGGCTGTACGCTAAGCGGAAGGAAGGGGGCCGGGGACTGGTGAGTGTCAGCACCACAGTCCAGGATGAGACAAGGTACATCCAAGAATACATTGGGAAGATGGCCCCAACTGACCGAGTGCTCAGTGAATACCTCAGGCAGCAGAAACCCAAGAAAGAGGAGGGAGACGAGGAACCATCATGGAAGGACAGGCCCCTGCACGGTATGTACCACCGGCAGATAGAGGAGGTGGCTGATATCCAGAAATCCTACCAGTGGCTGGACAAAGCTGGACTGAAAGACAGCACAGAGGCACTAATCATGGCAGCACAAGAACAAGCTCTGAGTACAAGATCCATAGAGGCTGGGGTCTATCACACCAGGCAAGACCCCAGGTGCAGGCTGTGTAAAGATGCCCCAGAGACAATCCAGCACATAACAGCAGGGTGCAAGATGCTAGCAGGCAAGGCATACATGGAACGCCATAACCAAGTGGCCGGCATAGTGTACAGGAACATCTGTGCCGAGTATAACCTGGAAGTCCCGAGGTCAAAATGGGAGATGCCCCCAAGGGTGGTGGAGAATGACCGAGCTAAGATCCTGTGGGACTTCCAGATACAGACGGACAAAATGGTGGTGGCTAACCAACCGGACATAGTGGTGGTAGACAAACAGAAGAAGACGGCCGTAGTGATCGATGTAGCGGTTCCGAATGACAGCAATATCAGGAAGAAGGAACACGAGAAGCTGGAGAAATACCAAGGGCTCAGAGAAGAGCTCGAGAGGATGTGGAGGGTGAAGGTAACGGTGGTCCCCGTGGTAATCGGAGCACTAGGTGCGGTGACTCCCAAGCTAGGCGAGTGGCTCCAGCAGATCCCGGGAATAACATCGGAGATCTCTGTCCAGAAGAGCGCAGTCCTGGGAACAGCTAAGATACTGCGCAGGACCCTCAAGCTCCCAGGCCTCTGGTAGAGGACCCGAGCTTGAAGGATAAACCGCCCGCAGGGGCGTGCTGGGTGTTTTTTATATATATATACACATATATATATATATATATATATACACATATATATATATATATATATATACACACATATATATACATATATATATATATATATATATATATATATATATATATATATATATATATATATATTGTGGCGAGCTCAGACAAGGAGGAGACGGAGGTATCGTTTGGTCTTGCTTCCCGTGAGCTAGCCAGGGAGCACAGCCGTTTATTGACATCTGCAGAAGAACACTGCCGCTAGCTAACTGCTCAGCGCGGCAACAGCACAGCAACAACAACAACAACACACAGGGCGCCCTCTGACCCCGGAAGGACACACTGTCGCAGTGAGAGGGCGTCACCCGTCACTATAGCAACATAAACAAAACATAACTGTACAAACAGAACCCCAAACAGCCCTGACCCGCTACATAGCCCCCACCTAAGGGGTCAGTCGTCCCCGACGACCCCATTACCCCACACAAAGTCCTGCAAATGTCCAGGTGCCTTCTGTTGGCGCACCGGCCGGTCACGACCGGCGGGGGAAAAGTCACTCGGGTCAGAACATGGGGTGCCACCACCATCCCCTGCCCCGGCGTCTGCCGGAGCGAGCGATCGGTATGGTGAGAGCCTGTCCCGGTGCAACACCACCATGTGCCCGCTCCTCCTGTCGCAGGCAGTAGCGGCACTCAACGACTACGCAGGGCCGTCTGGAGAGGGCATCAGCATTGCCATGCTGTCGACCTGCCCGATGCTGGATCTCGAAGTCATAGGACTCCAGCCAGCGGGCCACCTGCCCTTCTGGGTGTTTGAAGTTCAGGAGCCAAGTCAGAGATGCATGGTCAGTGCGCAGGAGGAACCGGCAGCCGTGCAGATATGGTTGGAAGTGCCGCACCGCTAGCACTACGGCCAGCAGCTCCCGCCGCGTCACGCAGTAGTTCCCCTCGGCTCGCCCCAAGGCACGACTGAAGTACGCCACCACCCGTTCTCCAGCCTCGTCCTGCTGGGAAAGGACCGCCCTGACTCCTACATTGCTAGCATCAGTGTCTACAATGAAAGGTTGCCGGGCATCGGGGTAGGCCAGGACTGGGGCTCTGGTGAGGGCCTCCTTCAGCTGTGCAAAAGCAGCAGCACAGGCCTCCCCCCAGCCAAACAGCTGTCCCTTGTCAGTCAGGCGGTGGAGGGGGCTGGCCATCGTCACGAACCCCTTGATGAACCAACGGTAGTAGGAAGCTAGGCCCAGGAAGCTCCGCAGTTCTTGGACGTTCGAGGGAGTCGGCCAGTCCCGGACCGCAGCCACTTTTGCGGGGTCAGTGGCGACACCTCGAGCGCTGATCACATGGCCCAAGAACGTGGTCTCTCTCGCCAACAGCCGGCATTTTGCGGGGTTGAGCCGCAGCCCAGCTCGTCGGATGGCACTCAAGACCTCGCTCAGATGAGACAGTGCACTGTCGAAGTCGCCACCGTGCACCAACAGGTCATCCAGGTACACAACGCAGCGGCTACGAGGGATATCCACGAGCACCCTCTCCATCAGCCTCTCAAACATCGCTGGTGCATTGCAGAGCCCAAATGGCATGACCCTGAACTGCCACAGCCCCTGTCCAATGGTGAATGCAGTCTTAGGTCTTGCGTCAGGGGCTAGCTCCACCTGCCAGTAACCGCTGCGTAGGTCGAGGGAGCTGAACCAACTAGAGCCGGTAACGTAATCTAGGGCGTCGTCGATCTGCGGCAGCGGGTACGAGTCCTTCTTGGTGACTGCATTGAGACGGCGAAAGTCCACGCAGAACCTCGGGCTGCCATCCTTCTTCCCCACCAGAACCACGGGTGCCGCCCATGGGCTATTGGACGGCTCGATCACCCCAGCCGCAGCCATCTCACGGATCTTCTCTTCCGCTACCTGCCGTTTTGAGAGGGGCAGCCGGTGTGGGCGCAGACGGATGGGCTGAGCAGAGCCGGTGTCGATGGTGTGCTGGACCAGACTCGTCTGCCTACAGGGAGTGCAGAATTATTAGGCAAATGAGTATTTTGTCCATATCATCCTCTTCATGCATGTTGTCTTACTCCAAGCTGTATAGGCTGGAAAGCCTACTACCAATTAAGCATATTAGGTGATGTGCATCTCTGTAATGAGAAGGGGTGTGGTCTAATGACATCAACACCCTATATCAGGTGTGTATAATTATTAGGCAACGTCCTTTCCTTTGGCAAAATGGGTCAAAAGAAGGACTTGACAGGCTCAGAAAAGTCAGAAATAGTGCGATATCGTGCAGAGGGATGCAGCAGTCTCAAAATTGCAAAGCTTCTGAAGCGTGATCATCGAACAATCAAGCGTTTCATTCAAAATAGTCAACAGGGTCGCAAGAAGCGTGTGGAAAAACCAAGGAGCAAAATAACTGCCCATGAACTGAGAAAAGTAAAGCGTGCAGCTGCCAAGATGCCACTTGCCACCAGTTTGGCTATATTTCAGAGCTGCAACATCACTGGAGTGCCCAAAAGCACAAGGTGTGCAATACTCAGAGACATGGCCAAGGTAAGAAAGGCTGAAAGACGACCACCACTGAACAAGACACACAAGCTGAAACGTCAAGACTGGGCAAAGAAATATCTCAAGACTAATTTTTCTAAGGTTTTATGGACTGATGAGTGTGAGTCTTGATGGGCCAGATGGATGGGCCCGTGGCTGGATTGGTAAAGGGCAGAGAGCTCCAGTCCGACTCAGCAAGGTGGAGGTGGAGTACTGGTTTTGGGCTGGTATCATCTTAGATGAGCTTGTGGGGCCTTTTCGGGTTGAGGATGGAGTCAAGCTCAACTCCCAGTCCTACTGCCAGTTTCTGGAAGACACCTTCTTCAAGCAGTGGTACAGGAAGAAGTCTGCATCCTTTAAGAAAAACATGATTTTCATGCAGGACAATGCTCCATCACACGCGTCCAAGTACTCCACAGCGTGGCTAGCAAGAAAGGGTATAAAAGAAGAAAAACTAATGACATGGCCACCTTGTTCAGCGGATCTGAACCCCATTGAGAACCTGTGGTCCATCATCAAATGTGAGATTTACAAGGAGGGAAAACAGTACACCTCTCTGAACAGTGTCTGGGAGGCTGTGGTTGCTGCTGCACGCAATGTTGATGGTGAACAGATCAAAACACTGACAGAATCCATGGATGGCAGGCTTTTGAGTGTCCTTGCAAAGAAAGGTGGCTATATTGGTCGCTGATTTGTTTTTGTTTTGTTTTTGAATGTCAGAAATGTATATTTGTGAATGTGGAGATGTTATATTGGTTTCACTGGTAAAAATAAATAATTGAAATGGGTATATATTTGTTTTTTGTTAAGTTGCCTAATAATTATGCACAGTAATAGTCACCTGCACACACAGATATCCCCCTAAAATAGCTAAAACTAAAAACAAACTAAAAACTACTTCCAAAACCATTCAGCTTTGATATTACTGAGTTTTTTGGGTTCACTGAGAACATGGTTGTTGTTCAATAATAACATTATTCCTCAAAAATAGAACTTGCCTAATAATTCTGCACTCCCTGTACAGTCTTTGTCACTGGCGGCAAAGATGTCCACATTCTCGTGCAGGTAATATATATATATATATATATATATATATATATATATATATATATATATATATATATATACATATATTAGGGGTGCAACGATACACAAAATTCACGGTTCGGTTCGGTTCGATACTTTGGTGTCACGGTTCGATATTTTTTCGATACAAAAAAAATGTTCATGCCTTTTTAATTTGTCATTTATTAAAATTATAAATATATATTTTAACTCAAAAGTACAGTTTTTAAATTTAATGTTGCTGAAACAAAAGTAATTAAAAAAATTAATATATCTCAGGGCTCTCAAAATTTCAAAATCCCTGGTAGCCCTTCGGGCAGGGACTCTTCAGTTTTTGGTAGCCCAAAATAAATGTAAGTAGCCCGAATAAAAAAGAGAGCAATTTTTTGATTGATGTTTTGTTTCCTTTACAATATTATACTTTAATGTATAATATTGTAAAGGAAACAAAACATTAATCAAAGAATTGTTGAAAAACAAATTACAACATTGTATAAAAATTACAATCATCAACTCAAATACTTGGTTCTAATTGAACAGAAATTTCTATGAACTTGTAAGAACTGTGTAGGACATGGAATCAGTCTGTGTCAGATCCTGAATTTGAAATTTCCGCTGAAGTCACGGGTAAGAAACAAGTGGAACCAAGATCTAGGCCATTTGCTTTTTGAAGTTTGCAAAGACTGCTAAATTTTGCCAGTGGTAGTTCACTCTTTGCAACATAGTACGCTGTTATAAACAGATTTTTCAGGTTTATTTTTAGTATGTTATTTGCAATTGGTGTTTGTTCCAGGAAAGATATTGCAGAGTGAGCAATAATGCATTTCTTGCATTTCTCATGGCTTCTAATGGGGGCCTTTCTTAAAATGACTGGTCCCAGTAACAAAGGCGCTTGTCGACTCAGAAATCGAGAGAAAACCAACAACACACCCGGCAGAACATTATGTTATTTACACGGGTGCACATAAGTGGTCCGCAGGTGCGCATTCGCTGTCAAAATAAAAGACGCGCACCAGATAAGAAGTTGCAACGCGCGTTTGCGTCCATATAAAAAGCACTGTTTTTGTCCGCTAGAGTGGGATTTTCACGGCACATTCTGCACCACATCTCTGTGCGTTCATCATTTGTTTGAAGCCAGCTCACCTCCTGCAACCACTTTTCCGAGAATACGCGCTTCTTTTGTGGTTCGGACTCCTTCTGACATTTCTTTGGAGGTGGAGGAACACCAAAGTAATTGCTTAAAGGAGCTTCTTCGACATCTTTAAGAGTTTTAAACAAATGTCTGTCCTCCTCCAGAAAATCTTATGTATGCAAACACGCGTTGCAACTTCATATCTTGTGCGCGTTTTTGGGGGTTTTTTTGACAGCGAATGCGCACCTGCAGACCACTTATGTGCAGCCCCAGTTATATAGCTCGTCATATTGCAGCCACAGAAATTCTTTTGTCCATGAAACCATAAAGCTGCACTTTCTTTTTGCCTTATAGTCTGATTTGTCATAACTTTTCCGTTTTGTGGTAAGCTTTTCTTTGGCTGTCACTTCTTCACCCTGACTTGTCTTATTTGGCTCAGCAGAACTAAAATATATATCCTGCTGCTTTTACACACACACACACATAACGGTCAGCGATTCTCTGCGCGATCAACCTCTCATATGTTTAAGCTTGCTGCGGGAGATTTCACTTGTCATGTTTGCATAGTAAGCTAACGATTGATAAGACGATGTCAGAGGAATTGGTGCGCAAATTATCATCACTCACCAATCAGTGCTGTCGCTCTCTATACACAGTTCGCGCGATTGCAAAGTGAAAGCAAAAAACAAGCGCAAATTCAAATGCGATTTCAATATGTCACATATTGACAGTGGCTCACCGATGCCAATGACATAATTACCCAGCTACATTTCTGAAAGAATGCAAAAGCATTGACATATATTTTTCCTTCCTACAATAGCCCGACGGGCAGGGCAGAGATAGATTTTGGTAGCCCGACTGGAAAAATCGCTAGCCCCGGGACATCGGGCTAGCGATTTTGCAAGCCCTGTATCTGATTGAGGAATCACTCATCTTTGGAAAAGAGAGTTTATTACAGAGAAATGTCTCTTTCCAAAATAAAAGCTATACTATACGCTTCTTCTGGGCTATATTCTCAGCAGCATATTGTAGCGGGTCAGGGCTGTTCGGGGTTCTGTTTGTACAGTTATGTTTTGTTTATGTTGCCATATACATGACATAAGTTGGGATTTCTGACCAGAGAAAGGGAAACGGGTAGTTTAAGTACATATGAAAATAATGAAAATGTCTCAGTTGTGTTTCTATAGGGGCGAAACAGATCTGGATCAATTTTCCACGTGCAGCGGTCGGAAGAAACCTGTAGGTTAACTTGACTGGACATGCCAAGGCAAGTTTCTGGTTGAATTGTTCACAGCGCCATGTCTCCATAAACCTGACAAGTGGGCCCTAACTTCTGGCTGAGGAGCAGGAATAAGGTGGGAACTTAAAATTTGGGTTAGCAAATTTGGGAAAGAGAACTGACGGCTTAAGTGGAGAATTGTGCAGGAGTCTGACACACTGCAAAAGCAACATATGCAAGTTCACATACACAAACAGAAAATGCATTAACCTTATGAAGACAAGACAAGCTCATGGAGATTAATGCATAGATACAGATTAAACCTGGCTAAGAACACAAACATATGCAATGAAGAACAGCTTGCTATTTTGTATGAATGATACAATGGTGTGAATGTTTAATAAAATATATTTGAGTTTGTAATTGAGGAATAGAAGAAGCCATATGACTGAGGAAGTGACTTTCAGACGAGGAAGCATGGCAGACAAGAGAAGTATAGATTTGGGTAGGAAATAGTTTATAGTTTAGTGATTATACGTTGTCGTAAGGGGGTTTTATGCTGAATTTAAGTATGTTAAAGGGGGTGATTTTTGTTTGCAAATTGTGTGGTTTTAATGAGACTTTTGGTGTATTGAGGAGGTGAAATTATGTGGTGGCAAGACTTGTGTGTTTAAGGTTGTTGTGGTGATGGGTTGATTCTGTCAGTTAGGTTGTTGTTGTTATTTTTGTTTTTAATAGAGGGAGTTTTAGGAAACATGGACATGTCTGGGAGGGGCCCATTATTTTGTAACAGTGCACTTAAAGAAAACCTGTCAGGTGATTTTGTTTTGTTTTTATGAGCTAACAATCAGCTCTATTTTTTCATTTCTGTTTTAAGCAGGCCTGCAACAGTGAATAACGGCGCTGAAAATTATCGGGAAGAGCAAATATAAGGCGGGCTTTCCAGATTACAATTGGCTGAGGAGAGCTACCTGTGGGGACTGATCAAGGTCGTAAGTCCCTGTAAAAGGATTTTATGCGAGTCAATCCAGTCCAAAAGCATAAAGAAATATTTTCCTATGGAAAATAAAAAATGACTGAGCTCATTTTGCTGAGGGTGGAGAATCTGATCGTGCGGGAAGCTCCACTATCAGCAAATACATGGTGTGACTGCATGTGAGTGAATGTGTGACTGAATGTGAGGATGAATTAATGTGGACAAACAATTTGTTTTTACCAGAGGAAATTTCTGTTTTGTTTTGTTGACTGGGGTTAGATTATGGGATTATAGTATATTGTTGGGAGAATGCCAAATGCTAAAGGGGAAATATTTTTTGATGTAACTCAGTTATCATTAATTGAAGAAACACATGACCGATAACTGTTCTGTTTTAAGTTTATTTTTATGACATAGATTGGATCATGAGTGGGGAAAACTGAGCATTTTTAAGTTTTGTATAGTATCTTGACACATGAAATGTATCAAGATAAAGGGGGGTTTAGGGTTTAATAATTTAATTGTTTAATAATTTAGGATCATTTCAGGACCTTTTGGGTTTTTGATCATTTGGATATGGTAAAACTGAATCCTGTTTAGAAGATACAATGCCGGTTTTTCAAAGCTGTGAATGAGTCTTAGAGGGAAAATTAGTGAGGGTTGAAGGAGTAGAACAGCTTTGATTTCTTTTTGATTTCTAGAAGTAGTGGTTATAATGTAGGCTTACACATACAGATATTACATAGGAGGTATTTTTAGGATAAAGGGGAGAGCTTATAAATAGAAATGATTTTTATACATATTGCATTTTTTGATATGAGTTATTGAAGTTATTGAAGGATTGCACGCTTACAGACACAGAGTTAAGAAACACACATGACAGTATTGATTCCAGGCAAAAGGCCCTAAATTCATTTAGCTTTTTGACTGAACTTAAAGAAGGACTAAAGAGTAAGGAAAGCATATATTTTGGTTAAGTCTGATAAATTAGAATTAGAAGGTATTGTTACATTAAAGGGAGCAAATGAAATAAAAAGCCTATACCAAAAACGGGTTATAACATCGGAAATGTGAGGTTTTAAAATGAAGTTAGTGTTAACACATAGGAGTTGTTTCAAGGCAGCATTTAGCTATGATAAAATGTATATAGGAGTAATTGCTTATATGCTTAAACTTAATTGATTAAAGTGGTTGTTTTCTTTTGGATCTTTTAGAGTAGAGGAACTTGCAGCAGCGACAATTTGTGCACAGGATGTTGATGATCAGATAAGGGAAAATAGAGCGAGCAACTGGACGTGAAAGCAGGGCTTAAAGAGTTTTAAAGTGATGAGGAACGTTGAAGAATATACATAAATACAAGTCAATAAGTTAAGAGCATAATTAGGATCATGCTTTTGATTAAAGAGTCCCAAAAAGGATAAGTTAGGGAGATGCAAGAAAAGGTGTTTTGTTTCCTTTGCAGAAGATCTCAGCGACCACAGGAGGGGCGAGGATCCTGGAGATCTCGAGGCCTGCTAAACCACCAGAGAGGGTCTGAGCGAGGACACAATGTATTGCGACCTCTGGTGTTCCAGAGGTCGAGAGAGGGAGTGTGGAGCAGGGAAATTATTTTACTGCTATTGTTAAATAATTGTCATCATTACCATTGCATTAATAATATAATCTGGAGTTTATATTGCATTCAGGGGTTAAACAGTGTCTCTTTCAGAAAGACTGAGTTGCAGGCTGACAGGAAGTTGTATGCAGAAGTGAAAGCAGGAAGTTATTTTGAGCAGCAGGCTAAGACGAGGCTTTAACAATGTAACAGATAGCTTTAAGAAGGCTTTAAGGTTTTATGCACACAGGTATTAAATTAACTTTGTATTCCAGGTGCAGTTATAACTATTTTATACATATTGCATATCTGTGCTTATTTGAGTTGATGTTCAGGTTCTTTAAAGGTCTTAAGCTTCATCTAGTGAGAGTGTCTAGATGATCCATGCTGAGGGAAAACTAGAACATAGAAGGAATTGCAATACATGCTTACAAAACACTTATATATCAGATCATTTTATATTAAGGTTTTAGTAGAGGTTCTTGGTTAAAACATTTATTTAGTAGAAGACATACACATAGTCTCAGTGAGCTTCTGGTCTGGTAAAAGGTCAGAAGTGCAACAGGTGAATTGAGAAAGAGCATTTGAGGACGAGACACAGACAGTAGGTGAAGAGGTGACACAAAGAGCATGTGAGGTCGTGACACACACACATAGAGTTAAATTTATTTAGAGGAGAGATTACTCATGTCTGGTTGTAACTGCAAAAGTGTCTCAGTAAAAGAGGAACCGTTCCTTGTTGTCTCGGCAAGAAAGAGGAACAAGACAAGAACTGAAAGGTAGACAGGAAGGGCTAGCCATGAAAATAGAAGATGATCTTCTGGGTTAAAAGTCTGATCTATGTATAAAATGTATCTGTGACGCATGAAGGGGCGTCAGTAAATCAAACCCTGATGCTATAAAATATCTGTTCATGCTTTGATTAAGTCGAGGACTACTGGCTGTCTGCGTACAGAGTGTCTTCCCACACGTGTGTTCATTAAAATCATTGTTTGACCAAAGACCTTCTGGACCATGGGTGGTGTGTACTCTCCCTCCTCAATTTTGAATCTTAACACATAATTACCCAGCTACATTTCCGAAAGAATGCAAAAGCATTGACATATATTTTTCCTTCCTACAATAGCCCGACGGGCAGGGCAGAGATAGATTTTGGTAGCCCGACTGGAAAAATCGCTAGCCCCGGGACATCGGGCTAGCGATTTTGCAAGCCCTGTATCTGATTGAGGAATCACTCATCTTTGGAAAAGAGAGTTTATTACAGAGAAATGTCTCTTTCCAAAATAAAAGCTATACTATACGCTTCTTCTGGGCTATATTCTCAGCAGCATATTGTAGCGGGTCAGGGCTGTTCGGGGTTCTGTTTGTACAGTTATGTTTTGTTTATGTTGCCATAGTGACGGGTGACGCCCTCTCGCTGCGACAGTGTGTTCTTCTGGGGTCAGAGGGCGCCTTGTGTGTTGTTGTTGTTGTTGTTGCTGTGCGGTTGCCGCGCTGAGCAGTTAGCTAGCGGCAGTGTTCTTCTGCAGATGTCAATAAACGGCTGTGCTCCCTGGCTAGCTCACGGGAAGCAAGACCAAACGACACCTCCGTCTCCTCGTTGTCTGAGCTCGCCACATTGGTGTCAGAAGTGGGATGATGGTGGCACCCCATGTTCTGACCCGAGTGACTTTTCCCCCGCCGGTCGTGACCAGCCGGTGCGCCAAAAGAAGGCACCTGGACATTTGCAGGACTTTGTGTGGGGCAATGGGGTCGTCGAGGACGACTGACCCCTTAGGTGGGGGCTGTGTAGCGGGTCAGGGCTGTTCGGGGTTCTGTTTGTACAGTTATGTTTTGTTTATGTTGCCATAGTAACGGGTGACGCCTTCTCGCTGCGACGGTGTGTCCTTCCGGGGTCAGAGGGCGCCCTGTGTGTTGTTGTTGCTGTGCGGTTGCTGCGCTGAGCAGTTAGCTAGCGGCAGTGTTCTTCTGCAGATGTCAATAAACGGCTGTGCTCCCTGGCTAGCTCACGGGAAGCAAGACCAAACGATACCTCCGTCTCCTCCTTGTCTGAGCTCGCCACAATATTAAACATATCAGGTCCCCATAAGGAGAATCATGTGCTAACGGCTGTCTAAATGACTCGGGTAAAGTTTGTAGCATGCATGCTTGTTGTTTTTTGTGCTTCCACTTGTCTTTGCACTAGGATGATGTCGGCGTAAATGTGCAGTCATATTGGTTGTGTTCCCACTAGTGCTGTCAGCGTTAATCTCGTTGAAATGACGTTAACGCCACAACACGGCAAATCTCCGTTAACGAGCTACCCCTGCGTGGGGCTAGACGGCCAACACGTTAACGAGCTAACTGTGCTAACACACTAGTTCCCACCCATGTAATTGAGCATTGCATGGCACATCCAACATACTGTTTTACTTTAGTCCATGACGCGCTTACCTTCAGGGTCATACCTCACATGAAAACCAAAATAATTCCAAACGCCAGATCTGAATGAGGGTGGGGGAGGTTCAATTTGCCATGTTGCAAGGAGAGCTTAACTTCTGTCTCGCTAGCTTGCCCTGCGCTCTTCCTTCTGACAATGCTGTCTGTGTTGAATGCTCAGTGGATCTGCGCTCGACAGTGCAGCCTAGGCGGAGTAGTCGAACGCAGATTCACTGAGCGCTCAACACAGACAGCATCGTCAGAAGGAAAGTTGATAAAATAAATTACAAATTTTGTATTGTTCATACATATGCGTACCGAACCGAAAGCACTGTATCGAACGGTTCAATATCGATACGAGTATCGTTGCACCCCTAATATGTATATGTATATATATATATATATATATATATATATATATATATATATATATATATATATATATATATAGATGTGTGTGTGTGTGTGTGTGTGTGTGTGTATATGTATAAACTTTGTATTTCAGTTTGTGATGATTGTGTTCTCTTTGTGATTACAGGAGCTGTCCTCACATACCCAGGATCTGAAGCAGACAGATCATCCAACATCTTCACATGTTAACTGCAAAATTAACTGATGAAAACAGTACAAAGGTTAAAGTACCACATGTGCTGTCAGTGAAAGCTGCAGCTCTTTTATTGATAAATTTAAAGACAAAAAGTCAAAAGGATTAATCACCCCTATAACTGTGTCACTATATATCAGCATTAACAGGACCTCAGTTTGGTGTTTCAGAGAGCTGCTCATCTCAGACCTGCACATCTTCCGTTTTAAACACTCGATGTACTCAGCTGCATGATGAGCACATTTGATTTTCTCTGACACAATTAAATAAAACCTGATGAAGGTCAAAGGTCGTCACTTGTGATCAAACTTGTGATCTGGAATTTTTCACAGTTTTTTGAAGATAGTGTGTTATTTACTATAAAGTAATTCAGAGTTATTCATACCATAGTAACCAGAGAGGATCATATATTTTTAAATATATAACTTTCTACAGGACTGAATATAATATCTTTATGTAAAAGTCCGGAGCCTCTGGGGAGTAACTGAGTATTTATAACATTACACAAACCAAAGGTCTCCATCACAGTGTTCATGAAATGCTGGGTGTATCCATGTCCTGGGGCAGGCCTACGGAGGAGTGCTGAAGATTTCCCTGTGAGTGAGCTGCTTGTGAAGATCATGAGTCCTGCTTGATCAATGCGATGAGCGTCAGTCTTCCTGGTGTTTCTCAAATGAAGCCTCTCTCAGAACTTCTGGCACAGGACAGCTGTGATGAAAGAAAGGGAAGAAGTTCCTCCAAACCTCTGGACCCCAGAAACCCAGCTTAGTCCTCATGGTCTCCCTCACTAGTTTCTCCCCAGGGTGAATGTAGCTGTTGATATAATATGGACTCTCTGTAAATCGCCTGTATTTGTATAGCGCTTTACTAGTCCCTAAAGACCCCAAAACACTTTACACAACGAGTCATCCACCCATTCACACACTGGTGATGGCAAGCTACATTGTAGCCACAGCCACCCTGGGGCGCACTGACAAAGGCGAGGCTGCCGGACACTAGCGCCACCGGGCCCTCTGACCACCACCAGTAGGCAATGGGTGAAGGGTTTTGCCCAAGGACACAACGACCGAGACTGTCCAAGCTGGGGCTCCTCTCTGTCCAAAATGTGAACATTGGCATCCTCGAAAGAGTGTCCTCCAAGCGCATGGCACAACATAGAAGAGCCACCTCCACAGGACAAGACTCAGCAGTCCATCTGCATCTTAAGGATAAAGGACACTCTTTCGAGGATGCCAATGTTCACATTTTGGACAGAGAGGACAGATGGTTTGAAAGAGGAGTGAAAGAAGCCATCTATGTCCACTGTGAGCGACCTTCTTTGAACAGAGGCGGTGGTTTACGACACCAACTCTCTGCCATCTATAATCCAGTTTTGAGATCCCTTCCCAGACGCCTTAACGCCCACTCACATCCTGGGCCATCTGATCTCAGGAATTCGCATGATAAGGTGGGGCCAGGTTTCACAATGAACTCACCCGAAACTCTGGCTGATTGGGACCCACACCCAGTTTCACACCTTGGCTCAGGCGATTAGAGGATCATCAGGGGATCCTTTTGTCCCTCTGTGGGGGGAAACTCCCACTAGGTTTATATCTGGGACTCTCCACCATTTGACCTTAGAACTGAAGAAGCTTCTCGGATGAGAGGTGAAACGTCTTCAAGTAACTTAAAGAAGTCCAGACGCTTTTCTTTGCAAGCTCCTTTGACTACGATGACCTGGATGACTGAGAACCTTCACAGACAAAGGACAGCATTACATTTTTAATATTAACAGTAACTCTGGGCCTCTGTGGAGTATATAGCTGATCTTATCGCTTTCTAAAAATGGATAACAAAACGTAAGGAGTGCTGAATCCTTCAATAATACAGAGTATTAGAGTATGCTAGCGGCTAATCTAGCAAACGAATTAACAACAGAGTGATTTTAGATGTTGTAGAACTATAAGATGTTAAGCTGTGTGTCTTTTTCATAACAGTGACATGGTTGTATTTACCTTAATCGAACGAGTAGTCAGTCGCGGTAAACCCATCAGCAAATAAACTGGAGCAGACGGGCTACGTAAAAAGTGTAGGGGGGCGTGGTTGAGGTCAGGTCCAGCGGGTGTGTGGGCGGGAGCGTGACACAGTCGCTCCACCTCAAGTCACTACTGCGCAGACTCTGGCTCCAAAAATGCAAGATGGCAGCCTCCATATGCGGGGTATTTTGGCTTCATTTTTGCACAATGGGAGGAGGCGCTGTCGCGTCGTCCATGTTTTCTACAGTCATACACTCTACACTGTAACAACCATAAAGTGCAGGCCATAACCACTGTGCCAACGGTTATTTATGACCGTGACGATTGTTGATTTCATTCACGTTACAAATAACTTATTAGAATAATTTAAAAAAAAAGAATCATTTTAGATTAATTCAAAACCTTCAACTAAAGAAATGCATTCATCCTTTTCCTCGCGCAATTATTTTTCGATCCATTAGATGGCGCAGTATCTTCACAGTAGGATTCAATCGCCGGCAAACTCCGGTAATTGAGTCACTGATGTTGGAACTTTACTGTTTTTTTTCTTGAAAATTACATAGTTAAAACTATCTTTTAAAAAGGAGAAAAAGAAGAAGATGCGTCAGGGGAAATAAAAGTTTCTGCTAATTTTATCTTACAGAAAACAAAGGTTCTTGTAGGCACATACATATGAAGAATAAAAACAAACCCCATGGTTGTTTAATATAATTTTTAAAAAGTGACTCAAATAAAAAACGGCTTAAAAAAACAACCTTTAAAGCTATAATCCACGTTTACGCGCCATAAAGACAGACTGCTGGATGACGAGACAAATTTAGACAATGTGTTATGGAGACAATTGGATCAGGTGATGACTGCCTACTTGAGCATCAGTGTTATCACTTCACATCCAGGGGTTTCCTGCCCAGGGTACCAAGGGCTTTCCATCCTCCGCACAGGATATAAGACCAGTTCCCACGCACTGGGGTGATCCACTGTGCATTTCAGCAACAGATTACTCTTCCAGGCAAAATAAATAAATAAAACCACAGGCTTTTGTGACGAGCACCATGCGCAATGACTAACTCCGTGGTCGGATCCGAGCGCTGCACAGAAATTTAGTCCGCATCATTCCCTGACAGCTCCCTGAGAGAGGCAGGGCTGGATTCACAGGTAGGCTGTGCGATCTCCTTCGAAGGATTTTCAAACATTACATCCTCACCCGAAACATTTCTGTGAGATTATTGCGTTTGGACAGCCCATTGTAATTTCTCTTTAGCCTGTGCAAGTTGAATGGATGCAGCATTTCATTCAGAAGACACGGGGAATAGAAATCGCTTACTAGGGAGCTCGTTTTATTGCCTGTTTTTATTAATTTGCTGGAACACATATCATGGGTTTTTATTAGCCTGTTATTTACTGAGTCGTTTGAATGAAGGGGAGGATTGTGAGGGAGTGTGCAGTGCACTCAGTATGCGTGCTGATAATTAACCTATAGCTTTCAATTATAACAATGAACATTTCAGTGAATCCTTTGTGTTTTGGGGGGTACATCATTCTGAAGACGTGATCCTGCTGCAGAATTTTATTTATTTATTTTATTTTATTTTTTGCTGTCATTCATGCAGAGCTGGTGTTGCACTGATTTACTACTACCTACTTTGGTGTTATGATTATGGACTAAGTTTATTCATGAATGGCTACACTCTAGGTGTACCTCAGTAGGTTCAGCCCCCCATCTCCCTTTATAAAAAAGATTTAATAAAACAAGACTAGAGCCCGGCTCCTCCTGCAAATGAAGTGCTTTGTTGTTGTAGATCTGATGTAAGAAAACAGACCTGGTAAGTCATGTGGGAGACTGTGTGGTTGCAGTCCCTGGGCGTTGCTGCAGGGTTTTTTAGGAGCGCACGCTGGAGGCTTGCAGACTATAGAGGAAAAACATCAAGCTGATCACTGATGTGGGGAGGGCTGCTTCTCAACTCCAGCTGTGACACAGAGCAGGTGAATCAGTTGACTACTTATTGTGATGTTATCTTTTACTGCACCCTAGGGCTCTTATTATTATTAAACCTGGAATGTCCAAGCAGTGTGTGTGTGTGTGTGTGTGTGTGTGTGTGTGTGTGTGCGTGTGTGTGTGTGTGCGCGCGCGCGCGCTGTAATGGGTTGGACTAGTTCATTCTTATTCTGACATTAATATGGAAAGAGGACAGAGAAAGGAAGCTGGGCTCTGCCTTCCAGTTCCACCATCTCCCAACTCCTCCTACAGACCTGAAAGCATGTGGATTAAATGGGGGAAGGGAGAAAAGACTGAATGAATGGTCTGAGCGATATCTGCAGTTGCATCCTTGCACATAAGCAGCCCCAGTAGTGATTGAACGACACCTTCATCCTGATGTCCCCTGTCTTTGTATTTTTCTCCCTGCCTGCTAGCCTATTGTTGTTTTCGAAAGAAGGAATGAAATTAAGAAAAGATATAGGAGGAGATCAGTTGTTTTCACATCTGGTCACATAAAACAAGAGTAAAAGAGCAAGAATGATGGGTATTTATAGAAAAGGTGGGGGGAGGGGGGGTGAAAGATGGAGGAATGAAGTGCTTTGCATGCTGCATGCATTATTTAACACACAAGCATACAAGGCAGCCATACCCTTCTTCTTTAACCACGTTACTTTACAACATTTGTAACAATGACCTGGTCTGCATGGGTCTGAAAATTTAGCGCACACACACACACACACACACACACACACACACACACACACACACACACACACACACGCGCGCGCGCACACACACACACACAGACACACACACACACACACACACACACATGGAGTTTAATCACTCTCATTCTCATCTTCTGATCTTGCTGTTACCATGGCCACAGTTGGTAAAGGTGCATGACTCCATGTTTTTCTGTGCTCGTCACCATCTATGCATGCAGCTTCGGGCCTAAATCACACAGTTTTTACTGTAAATCTACGCAGATTTTGTGTTCTGTGTTTAAATTCTGTTAGAGGAGATTTTATTCTGCCATTTGTGTCCAAGCTCCAGAGGGGAGTGGCTTCATCTTCTTATTCTCATCAGCGGTGGATAAGCATTGATTCACTTACTTATCCAAATGTGGTGATTCGAGCTGCCTAAATGGTGTGGCATATTGGAGAAAGCAGAAGTAATGAATGTGGCCTTTTAACAAAGTTCCCCCAGCAGAGTGAGGAGTTAAACATCCAAAATAGAATTAACACTAGTTTATCTCGAAAACCCCTTTTCCACCTTTCCACTACCCTTTCCAATCCCTGACCCTTATTTTACACTCATTCTAATCAGCGCTTTACATATGTTGCAGCTGCAATGATGGTCTTCAGAGTAACGCCTACAGGAAGCCTCCCGACAGAGGTTTTTCTCTCAAAAGTTGCAAAGAAGCTTGCTGTTAGTGTTGCAGCTTCCAGGCCAGAACAGTTTGCCAACACAGATTTGTTAAAAACACCCAGGGGCATTGTACCTGCTAGTTTGCTAGTGGGACAAGAGGGAGAGTCAGATATCCCACAGCTGAACCACATCTTCACAGGGGAGAGAGTAACGGCAGTAAGACTAAGAGAGACCTGACGTGTTTTCTTTCATCTTATGAACCATGTAGTTTTGTCTCATAAGACTACAAACAGACATTTAATACCCCTATCTGTTACCTCTGACATAAGATTTGAAGAAACCGAGGGAACGTAATCAGCCGGTGCATCAGCAGCCAGTCCCACCTCTTGCTTCTGGGGCATACAAGGATGAATCACCATCAGCCAAGCAAATCTGAAACTCACTGCAGGCTCTTGCTAGAGTGCCGGTAATCGAGTGTTCCCTCGTCCTGTAGCTGTTGACTGACTTAGCTTTAAAAGGAGGCTCGGATAAAAGCATTCTCTGCTATATTAGGAGACTTGTGATGTAACAGAGTTGGTGATAACTGTGATATTTAAAATATGAAATATTTAAAGAATATTAATAATGCACACAAAAAAATAGTGCAGCACCAGTAACTATCACGTTGACACTTAAGCATAGTGGGTGGCAGTATTGCACTTTAACTGATGGCAGATGTTATGCCATGTGGAGTTTTGTTGTTGATTAAGCAACTGTTCTTTTTCTCTGTTTTTTTATGGTTAAGGTTTCAGACTTTCTCTTCAGCTCCCTTTGAGTCTAAAAGTTGAATCTGAATTATATGTAAATCAATATGCTGGTCAGATGGCGTTTTCAGCTAAATCTGAGGATTGCTAGGATCTGTTGGATGTCGACTGCAAATTCAGCCTTGTTGTGATTTCTGAATAAAAGAAAAAAAAATCTGCACCAGCCAGATTTAGGTTGACTGGATGGAGCCAACAATTATAGCAGGGTATCAGCATGATAGCTTGTTTGGTCACTGGATGGTTTTTCCTGTTTGTTCTCCAACGATGCGGGACCTGGATCCATGCCTGCCGAGAGGATGTAGTTGTGTGTATTTAAAATGGTACAACGCTCTCACATTTGAGAGGTGAAGAGTCCTCGCAGATGGTTCTGCAGATGGTCCCTGTCAGCGCCATTGTCTGAGTGAAAGCATGGATAATTTGTCAATGCGACAGACCTAAAAGACTAACATCCACACTGTTGCCCTAAACAGAGTTTCTCAATCTGTTCCACCCGATGTGATCTGTTCCTCCCCAAATCCTTGTTTGATAGTGGTCAGAGCATAAAGCGTACACTAATGCCTTAAGGAGAGGGTTTACACAGAGTGAATGGCAACGAGGGTGGGAGCTGTAAATAATTAAGAAATGCTGAGTGATGTGTTCCTCTTGCAGCAGAACATTTCACGGTGCAGTGCTTTATAGTGTTGCCCAGGTCCAACTTTCAGTGTGTTGCTATGCTGCCGTCTCACAGTCCTCTATGGAGGATGGATGGAGTTTTGTCATGCTACTGGGAGTGGGTGGCTACCTTTTGGTGGCTCCTACCCTCTCCCCACTCACTCTGAGACATTGTGAGAATTTGACATCAAGATCTGTTAAGCTACTTAGTTTATAAATCCAAATGATCATAAATTAAATTCTGCGATTTAGATTTAATTTATTTAAATTTGGCGTCGCTGTTTATTTAATGTCAAGTCATGATATGTTTCCTTTGATAAAATCTGAGAAATCAGATGTTTTAATTGCGTTAAGAACTGCCAAATATACATTACAGATGAATGGGATGCTTGCTTTGAAGTAAAAGAGTATACACTTACACAATATAATCATGCAATACCGTGCAATCAAAATAATGTGTCAGCTTTGCAATCCATTGAACAGATGTTGGGAAATTTCCCGTGATAAGTCAGCTCCTTAAACTGCAGATAAAAATGAGTTGGTTATCAAATTACTGGACTCATCCTGTTGAAATCAGGAGCTTTTGTTTATCCCCACACATTTAATAGTTGTTGAGAACAAATATGGGCTAAAGTGGTTATCCTGTCTTCCAAACTACAACATGCAGAGATGTGATTTTATGATGCGAATGACTGGAGCACATTTGACTCTTCCTTTTTACTTTGTGGTTGCAAGCGTTCCTGTTTCAGTTTTTTTTTCTTTTTTTACTGCTAAAGGTGGCAAGTCAATTACCATTCATGACCCTTACTGCACAGTGTACTCCAATCTTGTGTTTATAGCCTAATCAAAAATATAACACAGAACATTTTACAGCCTATAAAAAAAGACCTTCAGTTTCTACCTCACACGTCACCGCTGACTGCGAAGGAGCAGCTGGTTGTACTTTTCTGATCACATGTAGCTTACAAGTGAGTCAAAATGCTGTTGAGTAGTTCGTGTTTTGAAGAGAACTTGAGTGGTCTATAGACAGCTCACATATAGGCTTGTTTTTACAGACCATCCATCATTTTCCAAAAGTAGATCGTTTTCAACATTAAATTGTTTTCTCCATCATTCTAA
Organism: Mchenga conophoros; assembly: GCF_057382185.1. Lineage (NCBI taxonomy): Eukaryota > Metazoa > Chordata > Actinopteri > Cichliformes > Cichlidae > Mchenga > Mchenga conophoros. The sequence goes on from NC_140537.1 coordinate 14,559,090, forward strand.
TCTCGTACTCAAATTCATCGAGTAGTGGTTAATTCTCAGGATGTGATAGTAGTTCATCCATATGCCGGCAATGCTGCTCGCTTGCGCCTTCCGTCTGCCCAGAATGTTTTACTTTGCTGTATTTAATTAGCATTTGGCAAAAAAGTCAGTGTGTGAGGAAGTGAATTAAAAAAGAAGGCATGATGTTCCAGATCACCACAGGACTTGAGCTAAAACTTTAGGCCAACCAAGACCTGTTTGTGTTCTCTTTCATAATACATAACACAATCTGACTTACTGCCAGACCAGATGGTAGAGGAGGAAAAATCAGGATGAAGTAAAATATGTTTCGTCACTTCTTAAACCCTCCTTTAAGTCCTTCTTTTTTCTTTATGATTTTATCATAAAACTTGAAAGTGATTTGTTGTATTTTGCATTGCACCATGTTTTTTAGCGATGACGTTGCCGTTCACCTTTCACAATAATCTTTGTTTCTTTGTTTGATGGTTTTGCGTGTTGAGTATGTTAGATTGTTAATAGAACCTCCATTATGCATTCAAAAGTTTTTGAACACATGAAATATAAATCAAAGGGAAACCAATTGTGTAAATCTGCATTGATCTCTGATTCTCATTAACCCATTTTACAAATATCCTTTGTGGAGGATGGCGAGGGAATTGTTGCCCTGGAATTCAAGTGTAGTACCTTGTAGTGTTTCAGTGTCATTATATTTAATACATTTATAAGTAGGACATGTAGCGGGGTGTCAGGCGATTGATAAAGCCCTTGGTTACGCTGCAGACAGTTGTCCTCTATCAAATTCGGAATAAGATAATACGTTTAGCATTTGGCAGTAATTTTGATTATTTAGTTTGTCTGCTTCATCAAAATAGATTTGCGAACCGTTCATGTTTCTTTCATAAATAATGATCAATGCCAATTTAAAAATTGCAGTATTGTTAGAGCACAAAGTGCTTGTATATTATTTGAGTAAATCCTTGCTTTTGTTTGCAGATTTCAGTACAGGAGGTAGCTTCGCTCTATCCTTACATCCCACTTACAGTGGCCCATGGTGAATCATTCCAAAGAAGCCCCACTGACTTGTTGTCACTGCCTGCTTTCCTCAGCTCTCCCTTCCGCAAGTACTGAAAACTCAAGACATTACTGTAAAAAGGTGCTTTTTCCCAGTCTGTTGGTTTTCCAGTCATATATTCTGCAGTAATGAGTCATACTCCTACTATTGAAAGATATACAACAACATTAATCTGTGAAAGTGCCTGACTGGACTCGAAATGGGTTACTCTTGCTGATGATTTTCTTGAACTGAAGAATGGATAGCTGTGTTTGCTAAAAGCTGATGCAAAACATCCAGGCTGTGCTCAGGGAGTTGTGTGTACGTAGACCCCTGAAGATGCACAGATGCAGATTTGTATTGACTAGTCTCTCAGGCCCTGAGGAGGAGACACAGGTTTCTAAATCGGTCCTCTCCACCCCCATATGAAATTCTCTCTATAGAGAGATCCCGCTGCATCCATGACTTATGGTGATCAGTCTTGAGTCGATGCTCTCCCTCTGGTCTTTCCTGCTGTCATCTCACACATGATCTGTTACTAGCTACTCCTGGCGGTATGGTGTGGCCATTTGCACAGTTCCCATTGTAAAGGTTTCATAACATTTTTGCAGAAGAATAAACAACAAATTAATAAATAACAGAGAATATGTACTTCTCCTCAGAGAGGAATCCACCACCTGACTGAGTCATTTTTACCAGTTAAGCTGAGAAGTATAGAGGATGGAGTCTGAGGGTTAAAATTATGTCAGAAACAAGGCCCAGTATGACATTTTGGGCAAGACAGTTCATTATAATTGGTCTTGGATACAATTTTCAAAGTTACAGTACATTTAAAACCTTTTGAGAGAATTTAAACTACAACCAATGAAACCAGCACTACTTTCCAAAAGCTAAAGCATAACATCCTATAGTGACAGCTCTTTATGTGTATGTGATCCTTCAGACTATCTCCTGAATATTAATTGGTTTGTCACTTCAGCAAAGAACCCACTACTGTGATGCATTAATATCTATCCCAAGCAGGGAGCTCGGGCTAGTCTGAGTCAGTCGTTACCTTGCCCAAGTCTTAACGTAGCCTCCCATCTGTCTCTCTCCATCCACCTCTGCAGGACAATAATGTTCGACAAAAGTGCCGTAATTTATTTTGGCAAGTGAAGGAGGGCCGCACTTCAGAGTGTCAGTGCATAAAATACACGGTGTGGTCAGAGTTATGTCTGATCTGTCAGTCTGCTGCTGAAAAAGTGGAAAAAGACCAGGCTCCCTGAGGACTGTGCTGCTAGTGTTGGCTAGATGCAGGCGCTGCATCAGAAGGAAAAGCCCACACCCAGAGTGCCTATTGATAGCACAGCGAATTTCTTGAATCCTGCAGGCAGACGTACAACAGATTAGACCTCAAAAGGTATGGAGCCCGACGTTACGGAGTATAATATGAGCAGCTGAATGAGTGGTGCACCCCTCCCTTTTGCTACTGCTTTTACTCTCTCCAAGTTTCTACAATGCTGGATTTTCCTGCTTTGAAATGCTGAAGACAAGTACCACAGTGACTTCTCACTTTTCCTTTTTTGTCATTAACATTGTGCATTTTTGGCTAAATCCCGCCCCCAACATATTAAACCTCATAATCCAAAGAGCGGCAATGATGCATAAAGTATAGATAAAAACAGAATGCAACAATTTACAAATCATTTAATAGGCTTTATTTAAGTTTTTATACTTAAAAGACAACATACCAAAGCTTCAAAGTGACAAAAATGATGATTTTTGTAATAATATATGGACATTTTGATTTTGATATACCAGCAAAACACTGCAAAAAAAGAGAGGCAACATCAACACTGTTTTGCATCACCTCATGCTTTAAAACACTCAACAACTTGGGAACCATGATGAATGATCGTTGTAATTTTAAGAGCAGAGTACTTTTCAGGTCTTCCCTGATATAGATCTTAGGTGCTTGAAAGTTTTACATCTCATAAAGCACCAACTGTTTTCAATGGGCAGGACTGCAGGCAGGCCAGTGTAGCACTTACACTCTTATTAAGATGACATGTTGTTAGAAAGCATGCACACTTTGGTTTGGTATTCTTTTGCTTAAATGAGCAAGCTTTTCTCTGACTACTCCCAGATGGGCTAATTACCCATGCTGTGCCCACCGATTCGCCCCTTTCCCATCACAGATGTAGCCCCTACAAATGGTCTCCACATCTTTCATTCTGAAACATTTGACCTGCTCGCTCTTTCTTAAACAATAATGCTTCTTATTTTACCTAATTAGTTGCCAGATTTCCACCAGGTGGTTTTATGTTATACACCACCTCAGTTTTGAAAAATTAAATGAAAATGTATTTAAATAGCCCAAAAGCTTCAAGGCTTTACATTGTAAAGACAAAACCCTAAAATAATACAGGCAAAAAACCCTCAATAATCAAACGACTCCCTATGAGCAAAACGAAAAACGTCCTTTTACCGGAAGAAACCTCTGGCAGAACCAGGCTCAGAAATGGGTAGCCATCTGCTTGACCAGTTGGGGGTGAAGCAAGACAAGACAAAAGACACACAGTGGAAGAGAGCAGATCACCATAACAATTCCTGGTATCTAAAGCACAAGAAAGGTTCTTAGTTTGTCTGGTTGCTTCAGTTTCGAACCTGCCAGTCTTCTCTGAATGCAGGTACTTTCCTTCATGACATACACTGTGGATCCAATTGCTCCATGTACTGTCTGGCAGAGGATTGATACAACCCTCTGTCAGTCGCAGGAGTGCCTACAGACACACACACACATACACACACACTCAGAAAGCAGTCTTACTCGTAGGCAATTGCCTCAGTGAATTCTGTCGACGGTGTCGTATTATCTTTACCATGTCAGTCTGAGATTAAATTACATTGCTAGTGTATCATATGGATGGATGAACCACTCACTCTTTCTCACTGTCATTATTAGTACTCACTCTGTTCTCTGTCTATTTTTTTTGTTTTGTTTTGTTATGGGGTTTATTTTGCATCATGTACTGCAGTGACCGCAAAAGCTGACATTTACTTTAAATACTCTGATGACACAGCCATCCTTAGCATCCTCCTCGGCAACAGTGACTCTCTCCTTGTCTGTAAACAGTCCAGTTCAGATTCTTCATGGAGCGTCAATAAGTTCCAAGTGAAGTCTTATAAATAGTCTTATAAACATTAGTCTCCCCTGCCCCCATAGCACCCACCTCCATACCCAGCTTCACCAACATCCCTGGGGCCAAACGAGTTGATAACTTGATGGCATTTAAAAAAAAAGGCGTTAACACACTATGACCAATCAGAAATGCTGTAAAAAGACTCTTAGTCATAGCTGTGGTGTCATTGCATAATTGAGCGACTCCTGCTGCACGTAACCATCTGTTTCTTTGATTTGTGCAGATTCACAAACGGGAAGCGATTCTTATGGCTTCACTAACAGCTGCTCAAATAACTGACCTTGCCACCCCCAATTTGCACAACTTTATCTCCACAGGCCTGACAGTGAAGGCGCATCTAAATTCAAACAAACTAGACCACTCACTTCACTTCATATTGCATCATTTCACTCTGCACCATCATGAACAAGAAGGCTCGTTTTGTCATGAGCGTCGTTCCCATTGTTGTATGCCCAGTAAGCGTCTCTCCCCCTACAGGAAACGCTTATGTCGCTGTAGCTCTGTCGTGTATTTTACAGATCAGTTTGTGGTGTTTCTGAAATGTTTTCTTGCATCCATTCACTGCTTGAATATTTTCCTGGAACTATATATTGAAACAGGCTTGGCAAGAGGACACGATACTGATTAGGCGGTAAATCTGGCAATGCAAGCCTCTTTGAAAGTTGGTGTATTTCTCATGCTTATGCAAATTCATTGGAAGCAAAGTGGATGAAGAAGCTAAAAGTTACTTTTCTGGTAATGATATTTGATTTTTGTAGATTCTACTTTTTTTTTTGGCTTCTGATGGACATTTTAATTAACCCTGCGCTGTGACATTAAAAGGAAGTGTAGCTGGTGACTTTTCAATTTGATGTTGGCTCTGTCCTGGCTCACACATTTGTAGGAAATGACTTTTTTGATGAGAGAGCAATCCGGTGGCAATTAAGTTGGTGCTGCATAAGCACGAGATAAGGGTGCAGGAAAGGTAAAAGTGTGGCTCTGAGATATAGCTAGAGAGTTTTTATGACATCAGTTAAAGCTTGTTTGACTACCTCATGCTGAATTTATCCATGCCTTCTGTCTCTCTGTCTATCCCACAGACTGCAACAGAGCAGCATGACAGACACAGTGATGAGCAGCAGCTCAGATCGCTGGGTGTCCAATGACAGGCAGAGGAACATGCACGCTAGGTAAGCCTGATGCTCAGAACAATTTTTCTTCTAGTAAACCTTTCATATGGCCACATCAACACCTAACTGTGCCTTCCTCTTTTCACCTGCATCTGTCTGATATGTGATTTGTGACATAGTGATAAAGAACAGTAAGTAGATAAACTCCTATCTTATTGCATTAGGCAGCAATGTGCTGATGCAGTAAATGCATGCTCATTCATTCATTGCTCAATGCCTGCATGTAAATGTGTGATTGGTATAGTTAAATCATATAGTGCACCTTCAACTGCAGAGTATGCTTGGCTTACAGGGGCAACTGGACCATGCAGCCAGGCCCCGGTCCCGGTCCAGACCTCACCGATGAAGAGAAGGAGATTATAAACAGCGTGATCGCCCGTGCTGAGAAAATGGAGGCCATGGAGCAGGAGAGAATTGGGTAAGACCTGCAGTAGTTTCTCTTCTGAGACTGATTGCACACATATATTTTGACTTGGTATAATAATTGTTGACATTTTAAGTGAGATTTCACTCTGTGCTGCTGCAGGCGTTTGATAAACCGCCTGGACGACATGAAAAAGACTGTGTGTGGGGATGGAGTGTCCCGCTGTTTGCTGTGTGGAGAGCAGCTGGGCTCACCTGGGGTCAGCTCAGTGGTGTGCGAGGACTGCAAAAAGGTTGGTAATAAGTCAGCTCTTCTGCTACGATTCAGGCTAAAGGTTAAGAAAATCCAATAGGTCAGCCGTATATTTGTAATAACATTGCAAATGGCAAGCAGCTGGTAATCTTTATTCTAATCTGTTGTGTAGAACATGTGTACCAAGTGTGGCACACAGTGTGGCAGTCGGCCACGCGCTGTGTGGCTGTGCAAGATCTGCAGAGAGCAGCGAGAGGTGAGCGCTTTAAAACGAGAGATAAAATTACAATTAAAACAATAATCCATTGAAAAAGACGATAAAACATATGCTTTTCCTCTTTTCTCAGGTGTGGAAGAGATCTGGTGCCTGGTTTTTCAAAGGTTTCCCGAAGCATTTCCTGCCATCACCGATGCCATTATCTAAAGCAAAAGAGACAGGTGCCCAGGAGGCAGCAGAGCCCCAGAGGCCAAAAGCCTCTGGGCCGAGGGAGACAGTAACCCAACAACAAGCACCAGGTAGACACAGCTAGCTTCAACTTTAATCTATCTATCTATCTATCTATCTATCTATCTATCTATCTATCTATCTATCTATCTATCTATCTATCTATCTATCTATCTATCTATCTATCTATCTATCTATCTATCTATCTATCTATCTATCTATCTATCTATCTATCTATCTATCTACCTATAACAGTTGGTCTATGTTATGTCTTAGGTCAGAATCAAAATGAGGCTCTTGCCTCTGAACAACAGGTTTCAGGCAAGTTCAATATCTATAACCCTTTTAAGATAGATCTGCTATATGAATGCGCTTTCCTCTTGCTTCCTGGCATCTGACAGTGTTCTGTTAAGTATTCTGTTTTTATGATGTGCTAGTGGTTCATTTCCTCCCCTTCGTCACCACCCTGGCTATTTTATGGTGGCCAGGTGTGAAGCTACCAAAGCAGGCTAACTAGCTTCCGCTCAGAAAGTGAAAAGTTGCACTTTTTGGAAAATTAATATTTCTAATTTTCAGTGTGACTTTTTCAAACACCACCTCTTCAGTCTCTTCAGATCAGCCTTTCTGATAATGCAGTCCCACCTCTCATTGCTCTTTTCCCTGCCATCAAACCTTTTATCTCCTACCCAAATTTGGCTGTGCCGCCCACTGTCACAGAGGAGGGGGGCATGAAGAGCTCAATTAAACTGTCGGAAGTCCCATGCTGTGGCGTGGAATGAGCCTCCAGGTGGTGCTGGCATGATGGGTCGCACAGCATCATTTCACACTTTCAGCGTGATTACCTGTGCAGTGTGAGTTCCCCGTACAAGAGAAGCAGTCTGCATAGCTGCTGCATGTATGGTTGCTGGCTGCCACAGCTTGTTGTAGCGTATGTAGGTCAATGCCTGTGCTACAAAAAAGCTACAACATCAAAAGTATCTGGAGAGACCGCGGAGTATTACAGAATCCACTGCAGTAGCAGCCTGAAGTGGTCTTATTATGCACTTTTCCCCTATGCGCAGTACGCAAGTTCTGAATAATGTGATTCATGCTTATTTTTAGGGCCCGAGCCACAGGGCCGTCCTGGTTACCCACCTGTGGCGCCTAAACCAGTTATGCGCATGGCCTCAGGCGGGGCTGGCCCAGAAGAGGCCGGGCAGGGCAGCCCAGTGGTGATGAAGAAGATGGTGCCTGTCCAGAGCACCAGACCACAGCCTTGTGCATCCACCAACGTGACGCAGCAGGGTGAGAAACAGCTCTTTGTGTTTAGAGAGAGAGAGAAATCCTCAGTTGTGTAATTTCTTGCTGTCTGAGACAACTGAATGTGGTTGTAGGTTCAATGGTCGGAGATGGAGGTGCTTACTCTTCTGGTGCAGTTCCTCCAGAGCAGAGAGCGCCTCCTGCAGTGAGAGAGGACAGGAGGCAGCCGACTGCCTACGGTGCCCCTCCTGCCCGACAGCAACCTCCCCCAGCTGACGAGGAGGAGGAAGTCAATGACTATGACTCGGATGAAGCCAGTGAGTACACCATCTGCTCACCCTTCTCATGGAGTGACATGACTGATGTGTATTGTTTTAAATTCCCTTTCTGTACAGTTTGATTTCTCTCCACTGATTTCAAGAAAATAACAAAAGATAAGGGTTTGGTTTTGGGGTTTTCTTTAAATCAGGAAGAACTTATTTCTGTAAGGCGTACAGTATTGGGGGTTGATTCCCTTAATTTGGCAAAATCTGTTTCCCTCGGGCATACTGAATCACATCTTTGGCTTCATTTCTGCAATTTAGTTCGCTCCTACTAAAATAATTCATGTGCACTTCATTTAATAAATTGCCCAGTAGTCCAAGCAAACGGTAAATATCATTCTGGCAGTGCCTGTCGAGCTGAGTTAAAAATGACAAATAAACACCGTATGTGACCAGAATATAAAAAAATCGTTATCAGAGGAAGTAAAGCAGAGAAACATGTAGAGCTACATAAGTAGCGATGCATCTAGTCACTGTTTTCATGTATCCCATTTTAATGATGGGGATGATAACCCGCCAGTCATGATTTTGGCCTCCGGCGTCAAACAGCCCTCATTCTGTCTCAGGGGAATTGGGTTTTAATTTATTTTATTGAGGTCCAGGACAATTAAGCTGTGCAAAAAAAAATTTAAGATACAGGAGGCGGAACATGTTATAGATCCCTTGTGTGGGATTTAGTCCCCAGTGTAAGCAGGGAACATGTCAGAAATAGCAGTGATTTTATGTGTCTGTTCTCTATGGGGATGTGATGTAGCCCAGTTGGATACGACTTCTTTACTTAACAAGTAACAGCAATTTCGGCATATCTTAACTTAATATCTGCATGTTTTGATTTTTAGTGATTTGTTACCAGTATAAATAATATGCATATTTAATCTTTTAATAAATTATAATCCAGTAGTGCTTATTTTCATCTATAAAAGTGATACGATCATATAGGAATATTGACCTTGGTCCAGACTAAAATACCATACTAGCACCATTTAAGGACTGAAAATTACATCCAGACATTCATATGCTTTTGCTTATGCTTGGCAATAAAACTCATGTAAAGAAAGTCTGAGTGGGCAGCATGCTGGTCTTTATTTTTTCCCTCCCTTATCCTTTGAGACTTGATTTCTTTTATATTATATTTCCCTGTTTTTAATAAGATTGTCCTGCTGTTTACATAAGGTAAATAGAAGCCTGAGAATGTTTCATGATGAAGGTCAAGTCCTTTTGTCCATCCCTTCAGTCCATTCTGGGCTGGTTTCCAATTCTCATTTTAATTTACAAGATGAGCGTTGTTTAATTACAAGACAATCTTTCTATATTTACACTCTTAATTGTTCAAGAGCAGACTTGCTGTCTCCCTGTACCTTCGTGTAATGATTGGTCCGGGATCTCTTTCAGCCACTCTGGGCTCTCTAGAGTTCAGTCTTCACTATGAACAGGAAAGCAACAGCCTCCACTGTACCATCCTCAAAGCAAAGGTACCACTATTCAGCTCATTCTCCCACACAAAGAGGCAATTTCAATCAAGTGGGTCATGTTAAAAAGGCCCTGAATGGCACTATAGCTTAATTGCTGTCTGTCGTTTGTGATGTGGTGAACACCCTGCCCTGTTTCTCCTCAGGGACTGAAACCCATGGACTCAAATGGACTGGCAGATCCTTATGTCAAGCTTCATCTGCTGCCAGGGGCTAGTAAGGTAAAATGCGTACTTTCCTACATTAAACTTTCACTTATTTTAAAAGATCTCCTGCTATGCAATAAAGGAAGGATGGCAATTTCAGGCCGTTTGATTTGATGAGAAACCTTTCTCCTAGCTCAAGCCTGACATCTTGTGGTTTAGTCTTACAAGTATGACTTGGAGGTTTAACTGTATCTAGAAAATTATATTTCCTTTCCTGATCCACCTTGAATCCAACAGTCGAACAAGCTGCGCACAAAGACACTGAGAAACACCCGCAACCCTGTGTGGAATGAGGCGCTCACCTACCATGGCCTGACAGATGAGGACATGCAGCGTAAGACCCTCAGGTGAACACTAAACTTCAGACTGTTTCACTTAAAGCTTTACTTTGCATCAACAGCCATGTGGTCACATGTCAAACTGAATCTGTCCTTGCATTTAAAGACATACCGGTCTGTATAATTAAGAGTTACTTAAAATTTTCTCAGGGTCTCTGTCTGTGACGAAGACAAGTTTGGGCATAATGAGTTTATCGGGGAAACCCGAGTGGCACTGAAGAAACTGAAGATGAATCAGAAGAAAAACTTCAACGTGTGTCTAGAGAGAGTTGTGCCTGTGAGTGAAACTCACACATAGTCAAAGAGGCCTTTGTTCCATTTGTCACAGACTCTTTTTGACCTGCTCTAATCTCGCTCCCCCTCGCAGACAAAGAAAACCGCAACAGCCGGCACAGCCAGAGGGATCGCTCTCTACGAGGATGAGGCAATGCTATTTCCACACATGTCTAAACATGATGGATTCCCCCACAAGTTTATGCAAATTTTTATCATGAATCCTACTGAACTATTTACCTCCTCTCTCTGTCATAGCCGGGGAAAGACGGCACAGAGGTAGAAGAGCGTGGTCGGATTCTGATATCCCTGATGTACAGCACCCAGCAGAACCGCCTCATTATAGGCGTTGTGCGCTGCGTCCATCTGGCGGCCATGGATGCGAATGGTTACTCGGACCCATATGTCAAAATGTAGGTAGAGCAAACAATAAGTACACTTCACTGCTAATGCATGCCGTTAGATTCAATTTTGCACATGTGCAATTTACAGATGTCTGAAGCCTGACATGGGGAAGAAGGGAAAGTGCAAAACACAAATCAAGAAGAGGACTCTGAACCCAGAGTTTAACGAGGTTTGTAAGAGAGCTCAAAGGGAAACTCTGCAGTTAATATAAATGAGCTCCTCCACAAGTTACCAACACATTACTGTGGTCTTACTCTGAGCAACCATAGACTGTATATAAAAGATTGATGTAGACACTATGACTTCACTCGTTGGTTTGTGAAGTCGGATAGAACTAAATCCAGGTTTGTTTCTGAGCATCACATGCTACCAGGCATACATCTGGCTCAGAAACCAAGGACAATGCTCATTTGAACTATAGCAACATGTCAATCTCAAAGTTACTACGTCCTCCATCATATCCTGCTTTATGCCTCATTTAATCATTGTACTCTAATTACGATCATAATTTACCTGAGGTTGGTAATAGGTACAAAGTAGGGTCATTTTCTCAGCTTTTCTTCTTTTTACACCACCTTCTAACTGTGGAAAGCCTGCTGGCCATTAGAAAGACTCCAGGCTCAAAGCTCTTTTGCACTGGCAAACCTGGAGGCTACATCCATCTTTTATATCAGGTCTATCAGAAATGAAAAAGGCTAAAGGCTGTCTCATTGTCCCTATCAAACTTCAGGAATTCAGTTTCGACATCAAACACAGTGAACTGGCCAAGAAGACGCTAGATATATCAGTGTGGGATTACGATATTGGGAAGTCCAATGACTACATAGGTAAACATTTGATCTGTTTTGATGCAATAAACGTGATATTCTCACAGGTTCTCCACCTGCCTTTCACACCTCCTCCCACTTCTCTTCTCACAGGTGGATGTCAGTTGGGTATCACTGCCAAGGGAGAGAGGCTGAAGCACTGGTATGAGTGTTTGAAGAACAAAGACAAGAAGATTGAGCGCTGGCACACCTTGTTAAATGAGAATCACGTTGCTAGTGATTAACCACTTGCCCCATCGCACCATACAGCATGTGCTCATACTATCCTTCCTAGCTGGCTTGCATTTATCTCCTGATCAACTTTTTTTTAACCATGTTCTTGTTTATTACTTAATCTTCTGTATTCACTGCTCCCGTTTGCCCTCTTCCCCGAGTTAGTATACTGTTCTGTCCCGTTTCCTTATAAACGATTCCTCTGCCTACACTGATACTTAATCTGCCTCTGGTACAAATCATGGCGCAAATGAATTAGAAATTTTTGTTAATGTAGCTGAGACATCTATCAGCAAGGCCATCACGCCTGTCAGCGATGTTACACGTTGTGCCGAACTTGACACGTTCTTCGCAAAGGAAAATGATGTTTGACTTGCACAGAACAAGAAAAGCAATATGCTACGGCATCTGTCACAACCTTTGCTCAAGCTTAAAAAAAGGCTCGACGGAGCTCACGCTTAAAATTTATTAGACTGTAAAGGTATTATCTTTGTTTTCTCACGTGATGACATCACGCTATAGTGTAACACTTGACCTGTATAAGCATGTCACGCCACACACAACACTACATGCAGCTGCACCTTCAGATACTTCAACTTTCTCAGCATATTGTATATTACCATGAAGAAATGTTTACATAATGATACATTGCTCAGGTTAGTATAGACATCTGATTACAACAGATGATTCATAAGTCAGTGGACCATGAGCTAGATCAATCTTCAATCAGTTGCTGTTAATTTGTGATTTAAAATTAGAGCACTTAGTTTAAACCAGGAGGTTTTTTTCTGTATGGTAATTTAAACTGTGAACTCTGAGTTTGTGGAAAGTATTAACTATGTGTTTAGAGAAACTGAAAAATGAACCGTGATGTTTACTTTCCAGTTGATTTCTTTGTCGCGGTGAGAACTGGCAGGAAACAAACAAACAAACAAAAAGAACTTCATCCTGCTACCTCTACTCCTCTGAAGCTAGCGGTTCACCCTGACACCTCAGAGGTTTTCTACTGCAGTGTTTACATGGAATGCACAGAGTCAGGTTTCTTACAGCTTTCCCTAACAAATTTGGCTGCTCCGCTTAACAAGCAGAGAAGGCTGGACAGGTTATGTCATTAGTATGTGCAGCTTTACCTGCATGCACTGTGCTTGTGACTCTTGTGTGCCTGGGGCAGTCATGGCCCGCTTTTACCCCGATGTACCCTTTGCACAAAACAGCCTCCCCCACCCTCCTCGGTCTGCCACACCCCAATCATTCAAGGCTTTAGTGTGCGTTTGTTCAATGATTACAAAAAACCAAGGAAAACACACCTTACAAAGTGGATCGACCTCAATTTATACAGCTGTCTGCAAGTTATTCCAATGTCATAACAAAGACGAAAACAAAAAGATTCTATGCATGAAATGTCTTGTTGTTCAAGATACAGATACATATATATATGTACTTTGTAAGAAATCAATGCTATTGTAATTCCATCAATGTTTACACTTCTCCCCCACAACATTCCTGTTAATACTTTATATACAACAGGGCATATTCTGCATGACTATAACGACTATGGTGTAATCTGAATAAACTGGTTTGTTAGCATCCACAGGATAGACTAATAATCAGCTGAGCACACCATAATATGACCATGTCCAACTCTATCGGTAGCAGACTATGACATTAATCTTATACTTTGAACGAGAGGTCCTGTACATAAAATCTTTCCAGCGTCTTGTTTTCTCTGTAAAACCACTCTGCCCCCTCGTGGCAGTTATTCAGACGCCCTCCAGTCCCGCATTTGTGCTATTTCAGCCACAGTGATCGTCAAATGATGATCGGCATTTTGCTGTTTCAAAAAGCAAAACGAGCAGAAAACAAAAGCAGGCTTTCTCCTGAGCTACACCCACACCTGTCTTCTTCTTGTTTCAGCCAGTTCAGTGGAATGTTTCTTCTTTAATCTCTGTATTTGTACATAGATAGTGCATGCAACGGAAAGATGTATGTTTGCAAATAACTTTGCATGTAAAGATTTTGCAGAGAGTTTACACAGATCAATAAAGTCTAAGGAAAAAAACAACAAGCTTCTTGATGTGGAAAAGCCTTTCTGATATTAGGAGGAAAGATGCTCTCATCATATGGTGGTAATAAATGGAACAAACATGAAATTTGAAAGGATAAAAACTGAGGTGGACGATTGGACAGTTTATAACCACTTCAACTGTGCTTTATTGATGGAAAAGTATTGTTGGTTTTTCACGTCTAGTTTTATTTAACTATGATAAACTTGCTTCTAAGCGCTTTCTCTTTGAAGGGATCATTTTACCAACGTGTCCTCATCTGGTCTTCACTAGGATAGGTGTACAAGTACACACCCTCAAACGCAAGCACGAAATTGAGTATCAAGTTTCTCAGCATCGGAGGGGCATTATAAAGACCCTATGAACTTCAACCTTACTTCTCGAATGTTTCTTCAGGGACAGATGCCTTTAAGCTGACTGGACTACAAATACACTGTCATCATTTTTAACTTCAGTATCTTAAACCGGACCGACTATAGACCCAATACTTTGAGATGAAAAGCAGATGTGTACTTCAGTTTTTTTACTTCTTATCAGCAATCATTTTATCAAAAGCACAAGATATGGTCGGACCGGGTCTCTACTGTTTTACATCGATTCGTGGTAACGTACAGACGCGTATTTCCTTTCTGCACGAAGACACAGTCGGCGTGCGCTCCTTGTACCTCACCATCTGGTCCCAAGATATGAGACTGGTAACATGCACAGTAAACCTCAGTCCACAGATGACAGAAAGATATCACAGTCTCTGCAAGACAAGCAACACACGTGGTCAAGAGGTAAGCTATGGGTTTAATATCAGCAGCATATTATTGGCGCTGCAGAAAGCCGACTGCGCTCACCTCGAAGCTTCCAGTGCGTCACAGCTCACCATACGCACAAGAACAGATGAGACAGAGAGAAAAGCTCGGAGAAAACGCGCCTGGATCTTCCCAGGCACGTTGTGGTGCGGCAGTGGAAGTACGGCGGACGGATATGAAGAATTAGGTGAGACTGCTGAATTCTGGTTTTCTGACTTTGTGATTAAAACATATTTGGCCTGTTTGAGGTTTTCGAGGACTTTGGCGATAAGAGGAGACAAGTGAGTTGTAGTTCCCTGGTGTTTGTAATCTCCAGCAGTGCTTACAGAAAGCCTCGTGAAAGAAGATTTAAAATCCAAACCTCTCAAGCTGCTTGTCGCTAAAATCACCTCAATTAAAAGAACTAATATCCCTGTCATTTTCTAGACATACCAAAAAGTGTTCTCACTGATAGCAATAAGGATTTAAATTGAAATGAGAATAAAATGAAACTCACTTCGGCTTATATTACTGACCACTATGTCCCAATTAAAGCTACTTCTGGCTTCTCCCTTATTCAAAAGGGGAAACCTATTTCTTTTGCAGAACACAATACAGTCCAAAAATGCTTGTAGTAATTCAGAAATAATGCCATTTCCTAGTTTGTCCAGCAGGGCAGCTCCACTGTGCTGGACCCTGGCAACTTTTAGCTAGGCTGAGATCATTACAGTTTTTCTCAGTTGCTTTGGTGCATTTCTCACAACAGAATTGATCTCTGCACCACTACTAAGGCTCTTCTCAAAACAATTAGTGCAAACCGCAAAACATGGTGGATAACTTGCAAAAGTGAGTCACTTCATCAAAAAGAAAAGTCAGTTGTTCAAAAGCAAGTCAGTAGCTCAAAATAAGTAGTCAATGCTTCAAAAGCAAGTCCCTTAATCAAAACAGATAATATATTCATCAAAAGCAAGTACTTATATCAAAGTGTCAGGGCTGTCACAATTACAAGTCATTACACCAGCACCTTTGGTCACAAAATCAAATGGTTTGAACATGTTCTCATTGTGACGGATTTCTTTGTAGGTGCTTCCCAATGACATGTCAAGTCTGGACAGCATGCATGGCATGTTGAAAACCATAAATTGTAAAGGAAAATTACAGTTTTTCTCAGTCGCTTTGGTGCGTTCCTCAGAACACCATTAACATTTGCACAGCAGTTAGTGCATTTCCCAAAACAATTAGTGCAAACTGCAAAACCTAGTGGATAGCCTGCAAAAGCACGTCACATGCACAGAATTGATTATCCATACCTCAAAAGCAAGTATCCATGTCAATGAAACTGTCAGTGCCATCAAAATGAAAAGTCTTGACACCATCTTTATGAACAAGATAGTCAAATGGCATTGTCATGTTTCCACTATGACAGTTTATAATTTCAGTGTTTCCCATTGCAAAAACAATTGGTGACATCTGAAAATGCTGACGACAGCACTATGGCCTACCTGTACAGCCATCTGAAATGTGCAGTAAAGTCACTGTAGATGTTATGGGAGTCTTGGGAGTAACTGAGACACTGAATACGTACGTTTCACATTTCCATTGTGTAGAAGTGTTTGTAATTACTTTTACAGCTTAACCAGGACAAGACTGAAGTTTTAATTGTCGGTCCTGAGGCTCAGAGAGAGAAACTCTTGTCTAAATTAGAGGCATTTTCACTATGTCCTTCGCTACAAGTGAAAAACCTGGGTGTTATTTTTGACTCTGAGCTTGGTTTTATCCCACATGTTAAATATGTAACCAAAATTGGATTTTATCATCTAAAAAATATAGCCAGAGTCCGCCCTATTCTCTCTCGGGCCAACACGGAGATGCTGATGCATGCTTTTATTACCAGTCGCATTGATTACTGTAATGCCCTGCTCTCTGGTCTTCCTAAGAAGAATATTTCAACTTTACAACTCTTGCAAAACTCGGCAGCTCGTGTGCTGACGAAGACCAGAGGGCGGGCCCACATTACACCGGTTTTAGAATCGCTGCACTGGCTCCCCGTGTGTTTCAGGATCGATTTTAAAGTTCTTTTATTGGTTTTTAAATGTCTTAATGGTCTTGGGCCTTCTTATCTCTCAGATCTGCTTTTACCATATGAACCCTCGCGGACCCTGAGGTCCTCTGGTACTGGCCTTTTGATTGTCCCTAAAGTCAGGACACATACTCACGGAGAGGCAGCTTTTCAGTGGTATGGTCCTCGTCTGTGGAACAGCCTGCCGGAGGAGCTCAGGGCCGCAGAGAACGTACATGTTTTTAAGAACAGGCTCAAGACCCACCTTTTTAATTTAGCTTTTACTTAGCGTTTATTTATTTTATGCTTATTTATTCTATCCTGTTATTCTATTATTAATTTAGGATTTACCTAATATTTTTTGATTTTATTCTTATTCATTTTTTAATCTTCTTACTCTATTTATATTTATATTTATATTGTATCCTGTTCTTATTTATTTTATCATTTTACCCTGTATATATCGTATTGCGTCATATCGCCAGTGTTTCCTCGGAGGGCGCTCTCTGCACCGGGGCTGTTATTGACCGTGGCTGCTGGGTCTCTGGGGTCCTCTCAGCCTGGTTGGGGGGCTCCTTGGCCTCCCTCCTGCTGTGTGCCCAGCCCGGAGGCTGCGGTCTGTGACCGGCTCCCGGTGCAGACCGCTCTCTGTTATAATGTTTCCTCACTTGGCTCATGCGAGCCCAGCCCAATTTTTACTCTTTAAGTGTGCGCGTGTGTGTATGGGTGGGGGTGGGGGGATATATGTGTATTGAGAGTGTGGGGAGTGAGTTGGAGGGTGGGGTGGGCTGCTTTTAACTATGTAAAGCACTTTGTGCTACATTTTTTCTGTATGAAAAGTGCTTTATAAATAAAGATTGATTGATTGATTGATTGATTACAGTTTTTTACAGATGCTAGGACACATTTCTCAATACTTAGGTCACTTTTGCAAAACTCCTCACACAGTGAGCACAACAGAAGTCTATGTGGGCCAAACTGAGGATCAGTTATCATTGTTTTGGCACAAAATGCATTCAATGACTACATCTCTCAAATTTCATGAATTATTTTCTCACTCAGACACAACAACTGCCAAAAATCTTTGTACGTACAGGACATTTTGCATATACTTACATACTGTTTTCAAAACTGTTAAACTTATGGCCAAAACAATAACACAATGCAAAACTTAAAAAGACAGCAAAATTCAACAGCAATATTTTATTGAAACATATTTTAAATCTAAAAATGCAGTTTAACCAGCCACAGCTTATTCTCATTGTAGATGAACATCTACACAGGTGTTACTCCTTCAATTTTTCAACTCCTTCAATTCTGGCATGCCAGAAGATTCTTTCCTAGGTGTATTGCCCTAGATGGCATAAGATGTGATGTGGATGAGAACCTGTGGCCAAATGGAGAAGACCGAGTAGAATAGCATTACTATTGTATGTGTATCAGTGGATGGTGTGTATACAAATTCTTGTATTTTGGGATTACTTAGTGCAAAAAAATAAAAATACATAAACAAATATTAACGAATTCTGCATGATGTCTGATTCATTCCAGTAACATATATTGAAATTCTAAACAGAGATGTGTCCTTGTTTTACACAAGAAAACACTGTGTCATGCTATATGTTGTTAGTGTTTTTTAGGTCATTGTTTTGTGGGTGACAAAGTGTGTTTGTTGGCTGTCAACCTTTGCTAGTGTTCTGGAAGAATGAGTTTATTTGAGACCTGAATAAAGTGTTTTGGTAGTTGTAGTGCATTTTGAATGTGAAATGAACTGCTTTGCCAAGCTGAAGGTCAGTTAGGAGAATTGTGTGAAGAGTTTTGCAAAAGTGACCTAAGTATTGTAAAATGTGTCCTAGCGGCTGTAAAAAACTGTAATCCTACAGAATTGTGCAAAAGAAAAATATGCTACAGTCACTTGTTCACTGTAGAATACATGTAAACATAAAATCACCCATTTGGTAGAGTTGTGCACTAATGTGAACAATAAACAGCACATGTAACAGTACAGTAAATCATTCTGGCACATCCAGACGTTCCTGTCTGTCTGGCCACATATTTTCATCTACATCACAACAGATGTTATCCCTCGCAATGCAGCGAGGAAAGTATCTCCTAGAGTGGCGAATCCATCCTCTGCAGGACCCTGCTGTGATGTCGTCACATGCTGCATCCATGGCTGCTAGCAGGGCCATTTGCTCATGTGGATGCCGGTCATAAACTTTCCACCTCCAGGCAGAGAAAAACTCCTCAATTGGATTAAGGAATGGGGAATATGGAGGGAGATATTCAACCAGAATTCTGTCATGTGCTGCAAACCACTCTCTGACCTGATGGGAGTGGTGAAAACGGACATTATCCCAGACAACAACATACTTGCTGAGTTGGCCTCCACCTCTCTCATTCTCAGGGACTAGGTCCCTGTAAAGAGTGTCTAAAAATGTCAGGAGATGTTGGGTATTGTATGGACCAAGAAGGGGGATATGGGTGAGGACGCCGTTGTCTGAGATGGCTGCACACATGGTAATATTCCCTCCGCGCTGACCAGGGACTTCAGTGGTTGCCCTCTGTCCAATGCGATTCCTTCCACGCCTTCTGCCTTTGGCCAGATTGAAACCTGCCTCATCAACATATATGAATGTGTGCAGTGTTTCCCTGGCTTCCAGCTCCAGTACACGCTTTAGAGAGAGACAGAAATGCAATGTCACAATATGCCTGTGTACAGTAACAAACAGTATGCATGCATTTGGTAAAACACATTGTAGAGTATGTGCTGTGGAATTGCAAGTGTACTGCATGAAACTACGAAGTACTGTAAAACAGTTTGCAGTGCAGAACATAGAAGACCAGCTTTACCTGCACATACTGGTGACGGATCTCCTTCACCCTGTCACTGTTTCGTTCAAATGGCACTTTATACAATTGCTTCATGTGGATTTCATTTTTCTTGAGTACTCTGTCAATTGTTGAAATTGAAACAGATTCAATATTGCCAAATACCGTGTAATTCTCTATGACAGCGCTTTGTATTTCTCTCAGCTTTATTGCATTGTTTGCAATGACCATTGCACAAATGGCTTCTTCTTGCTGTGGGGTAAAAAGGGGCCCTCTTCCGCCTCCGCGAGGTTGTCTTACAATCCTATGTGGTGCAGAGTGAACTTTTTGTGAAATTGCAAATACAGTACAGTAACATGTGATGTGTCTGAGATGGCACAGTACAGTACAGTGTATTACTGTTTGCATACCTGCATACCTAAACTTTCACACGCCTCCTCATGAGTGACAGCTGTAATTCACCTGAGATCAGTTGTTCAATTTCGGAGACATTTCCAGGAAAAATGATACAGAAAGGTATAGGATTTGCTTGACAGATGGCCAATATTTGGCATGTGATAACTAGTTCAACAATTTTGTGTGTGATGACTCAAGCAATGGATGTATGACTATTAGTTTTATTGGGAACGACTATTCAGCATCCATAGGTATGATTACTTTTGACTGACATGACATAAGCAAATGGAAATGTCAGAAAGCAGCAGGGAAATGTATGGAAGCAACTGATTCATGTCCAAAATCATTTGCAGTTTGTTCAGAGGGAGGAGAAATTGCTACTATGATGTGCACAAATGACTGAGTGTTGTGGAGGTTGAACTAATAGTTATGAGAATTTCAATTCTGATCTGAGAAACGCACCAAATCGACTGAGAAAAACTGTAAGCGCAAACATGCTTACAGTAATTGTTACAGGACTATTATTCAAAACTCCTTTCTTTACAGCATTACTGTATTGTACCACAGCACACTATGCCACACCTGGGCCAAGTCTGCGCTTCAGTTACAGTACGTATATATGTAAAGATCTATAAGGTCATGTCCTAATGCAAGTCTCCTGTATGACTATGAAAGTGCAGAGCAAATTAGTTTGTGCTGAATAACTACATTACAGTATGCTCACCTGTTTTCCCAACAAAATGTCTGAATAATAGAACTTACAGTAGTTCTCCCAACATTTGGCTGCACCCTTCGACCAGCCTCGGCCATTGTGAGGCCATGGTTTATCACATGATCCACAAGTGTTGCCCTGATTTCGTCAGGAACGTGTCTATGTGGTTGGCCTCTTCTTACCCGGTTTTGTCCTCCACTGAGCCTCACCCCGCTTCCGCAAGGCTGACGTTCCATGTTCTGCAGTTTTGTAGCTTCAGTATGCACCTCATGCCAATCCTGTCTGTTGGTTTACATTATATATATATACTTGTAGAGTAGGGGATACTGTAACGCGATTCACCTGTGACTGGGTAGAAGAGGCTTTTCATTGGTTGCAAGTAAGAGTAACACACACCAATTTTCATTAGTGTGAGATAAGGTTCACCTGAGAAAAGTAATTTATGGAGATTTTCATGGAAACTCCTTAAAAATAGGGTTTTCAAAATGGGTGTACAAATTGTTTGACAAGATGTTCAACAATTTTGAGTGCACTGACACAAGCAATGAAATGAAGACTATTAGTTGTAAGGACAATGACTATTCAGCCGGTACAAGTATAAATAATTGTGACATTCATGATAAAAGCAAGGAGATAGTGATGAATAGCAAGTCAAAAGTGACCATTCTTTAGATATTTGTACTTACTCAACTGCTTCATGTCCAAAGGCATTTGCCTTTGGACGAAATGAGCATGAAACCGCCACAAGGTTGTGCCAAAACGACTACATGTTGTGGAGGTTGAACTAACTATTGTGCAAAGTTTAATTCTGTTGTGAGAAATGCACCAAAGCAACTGAGAAAAACTGTAAACTGAGATGGTATAGGACAGAACAAAATAGACATTATTTTTATCAAACACTCTTATCAGCACGTATGCAGGTATGACTCCCACATAGGAGTACATCAGATGGCCTCATAGTCGATAACCTTTGCTATGTAAACCTATACTGAGTCAAATCTCAGGCCAGATTGTGCCCTTTGTTTATCATGTTTATCACCCTTAGATGCCAATATAAGAATAATGGATTTCTTTTTGTTTTTTAACTATAAAATGTGATATAGCTGTTTTACCCTCTCCCCAAAATAATCACTCATATACTTAGATTCCAAATATCTAATTAAGAGGTGCTTGATATTTTTATATGATAGTCACATCAAAAAGATGTGGCTCAGGGTTTTGTTTTGTTTTTAATTTAATTGAAAATCTTGTGACCCATACATTTTTAATTTTCAAATAACTGCCTTTGAAGTCTGCAGCTTTTTCTTTCAAATCAGGTATGTGATCTTTTGCTTGAAAAAAAGCTTTGCTTCCAAGCAAAGTGCCCTTTGATGTGTGATTAAATCCTGCACACAGGGATGTTTGAGGGTACAGACAGATGCTGCCGTGAGCACGACCACTGCCTGCAGATCATCCCGGCCTTTACGGTGAATTATGGAGTGTTCAACCGCAACCTCTTCACCGTCTCACACTGTGAGTGTGACCAAAGGTGAGCGTCAGAACACACCCACCGGGCATCTTTAACACAGAGGCAGGATTCCAAGTATTCATCGCCTCAAGGGAAACTCCTGCAACCACTAATTCACTTTCCACCCCCTGACATCTCCACATACTGCCCTGGCTGGCATGGAAAGTCAGGTAAAGGCAGATTTGCTCAAAGGCTGAATTTATCAGTATTAATGCCTTCTTAAACTTCCGACTAATAAACTCGGAGGAAAGTTCCTATCGTGTCATGTTGGCAGGGTGCCAGTAAACGCAAACCGATTTAAGTAGACGAGCCCGGGGCCATGTGACATAACTGTTTATAAAGGGGTAATAAATGCATCACTGCGCTCACCCCTCCAGATAAACTGATTTCAAGAGTGAACACGCTGCTCTGCAGTATTTGGAGGGCATTCCATTCCTTATACATATTATGTATGTGCTGTGATTTTATTTTGTAAAATCATCCAGTCTTGACAAGTCTGTGTGTACTTTTTGGTGTTCATCCCAAAGAAGCACACGGATGTGGTTATAAAATGTTTGGGAATAGTCAAACATGACGAAACACTTGCCATTCGTGTGTTTATTGACTGGACTGCTTTTTGAACTTTGACTCACCTCGTTCTTTTTTCTGCCTCTAACTAGGTTTCGACAGTGCCTTCTGGACGTGAATGATAGCTTTTCTAATATGGTAGGCTACAGCTTCTTCAACATCCTCCGGATTCCCTGCTTTGAGCTCAAGCAGCAGAGGCGGTGCACTGAGATGTACTGGTGGGGGATGTAAGAGAGGCACAGACACTGTTGCTTGATACTTTGACTGCATATTATTAGACACAACAGTTGCTCAGTACCATAGAAAAGGGGTTGTTCTGTGAACAGTGTTGGTATGGTTGCTTTGGAAGCCTGAGTGGCAGATGCACTTCTGCAGCTTGTATTAACATGCCTTAAACTCTGCCAGTAGGTCTTTAATTTCCACTGTGTCACTATCGTTATCTTCCTCAAAAGCTAGGATCTATTTAAGTAAAGTAAGAAAATAAGAAATGATAAGAAATGTGCTGAGCAGAATGTTTTTTTAACGTTTTGAAAATGGTTCTCCTTTACGTTCTTTTGTTGTAACAAGTCTTTGTACTCTCTCTATAGGTGCAAAGTAGCCAAAGAAGCTCCATATGCTGTCTTCAAAAGCCCCCTCCCCTACAACACCTCTGATGCTGAGCAAAAATATGCGGACACTGACACCAACAAGTTACCAAGTAACAAGGAGCAGCATGTAACTCAAAGCCCCCCTCGCAGAAAGTCATCTAAAACTCAGCATCAGTGTAGATTCAGAGACCCACCCAGTGGAGACACTTTCCACCGCAGACGGACAAAAGCAAGAGGATGCAGAAGACGCCATAAACCTCATGGAGCAGCACCTTCACAGTTGCCTCCAACATCAAAGGCACACGCCACTGCTTCGTCAGTGGAAACAGGTCTTTTAAAGATTTCTAAAAGTAGCTTACAGAGTAAAGAAAGCGAGAAAAGCCAGCATATCAAAGTGGGCCTGTCAGATTACTCCACACTGAGACGCCGAGATTCACCACAGCTCAGCTCAAATTCTGATCTGCAGAGTTCATCTACAGCACCATCACCTTTAACACAGATGCCAGAACTTCAGCCGCACCAAACAACAGCCGCAGTGACCAAAACCAACAAAAGTCACAAGGACGTTATCAAGAGAAACGGCTGCTGTGGACACAGGAAGCGTGTGAGGGGTGATGCTTTTCAGTCAGGCTGTGAAAGCTGTTTGGAACGAGAAACAAAATCTCATATGAAAACGACTACGGACAGATTACCAATCAAAGTGACTACACTGGGTGTTGAAAAGACAACAAATACACTCACATCAAACACTTTGATAACGGCTACTTTTGCAACACCCATTGCAGCAAAACTAAAAACAGCAGCCCCGCTTAATAAGGATGATGAGCCACAAAAGCAGGTGCACTCCTATCTGCTAATGAATAACTCAAACCAGGGGCTCACAGGTAGCACCACAGCCCAAAGCACCCATACAGAAAGAAGCCTTAAACAAAGTAAAATGTTGCATAAGATAACAGGTGAGTGCGTACAGCTGCTGACAGGGCTATAGCTGCAAGTTAAGCCATTGATTTTCCTCTTTCTTTAATTTTGAGCATCTGAAATGCAATTTAATATTTTAGTTGCTTTTAAAATTAGTCATTTTTCACTTTGGTTGGAAACATTCATGTTCTTCTGGATCAATCCAAATTATTATATTTAATTTTAATTGTAATATTAATGGGATTGAGTTATTAATTACAAAATATACTCAAGAGGGGAGGTTAGAAAGTATGCAAGGTAGTGAGTTGAATGACTGTCAAGGCTATTTTTATTTGTTAGTATATCAGTTAGTTTTCCACATGAGCAGTTTGATTGTAGCTCAACAGAGAAATGTATGTGTTTAAAGAAGAAGTTCAGGATATTATTCTATTAATAATTACCAGGCTGCTCAGCTGTGTTATTAGCTGTCGTTACCGATGGGACAGAATGCTAATCATCATTGTTGCTGACTACAAATTACAAATGCCAAAAAAAGAGGGCTAATCTTTACTAGAAAATAGCAGCATCAGTAACCAGCAAATATACCCAGTTCTGTAAAGAAATCTGAGTACACTCATAAATATATATGCACATATTTTTGCTCCTGTAGATAGCCAGCTCCTGTGTGAAAGCCTCAAACATCTGGACTACTGTAAATTCAAAATCCCTCCTTTGAAAAAAAGATATGGCCTCCAGAACATGGAGTCGAAGACCGCCTATCACTGTGACTGCACCAGCCGGTAACAATTTTATTTATATGACATAAGTGTTGCATTATGTTTTGCATGTTCTATGTTCACATAATTGTATGTTATACACCTATGCAGCATTCAGGCGTATTCAGGCGGCCTATTTTACAAAGGAAGTTAGCTGCCCCGATCAAAGACTGGACAATGTGTTTTTTAATAAAGGTTTATTAATGATTAAATAATAATAATTATAAATCTGATTTCTACTGGGCCGAAGGTCATTTTACACACAGAAGTTAAAAACCAGGACGTAGGTGAGGAGCAGTATTTCTTCTGCAAGCTGTAGGACTTGACTGGGAGCCAGTGGAGGCACATGAGGGTGGGGGTGATGTGGGAGTTCTGAACATGGCTCAAATAGGCAGACGAGCTAGGACAGCATTTCAGTGGTCCAGGCGGGAGCAGGAGGTGATAAAGGCATGAAATGTAAGGAGGTACTGAGTTTAACCAAATTGCCCCTTAATAAGATTGCCCCCTGTTCTGCTGCTGTTTATGGCTGTAGAACAGATAAATAATCATGAAAAAAATTTACGATGTCAACACATTAAAAAGTAATCCTAGCTTCACAGCTTGGGAATTACTTCATTCACGATTGTTTTATTTAATACACCAGTAATCTTATCCCTGGAATTAGCGTTATGACACCGTCAAATGAGGTTAAGGAAATACGAGCCTTACACAGCTGTGAATTAATTCAACCGAAATCACCCCGATAATCTAATGACTGTAGCAGCGGTATCATTAAAGACCAGTGGAACTATAATATTGGTTAAAATAGGAAACCATCCAAAATAAGTACTGCGTTGCTGTTGCAATACTGGAAATAGCTGTGACTCTGTCTCCATCAGAGTCCACATTTTCTGTGATGGCAGGAGGGACGGCACACTGTAAGATGCATATTTTCCAATACCAAGTATTTGTTTATTTATAAACTAAAAGATTATGGTTTAACTTCAGTTGCAGGCAAGATTCCCTTTGGGTTTACACCAGAAAGGGAATCCTACCCAATGTGGGTGACATGTGGAAAGGGAGCAGCCAAAAAATACTTACCGTGGAAGAGTCTTGAGCCACCACTTATTTCTTTTTGTTTTGTGCCAAGGAATCAAACTTTAATTTTTTTTAAATGGTCTTGAAGAATACTTTTGAGCAGGTGTTGTGACTACATATAACAGAACACTTAGAAAGAATCAATTTTAAGTGGTATCTTTAGACCACTTGTGAGTAACATTTTTCCCATTTCTATTAATGAAAATCTTCAAAGATAACCCAGTTTAGCAGGACTAAAAAAAGCATTTTCGCACCAACAAGATGATTACCAAAGCACTTTTCGCCAAATCTCAACATATTTCCACATGGAGGTTAATTCATGAAATCACAAACACCAAAATGTATGGACAGAATTTGATCCGCCATGCAGTACCCTCTGATTGGTAATGGTTTCATTTGTCATCATGACGATAATCCCAAACACATTGCCAATACAATAAAAGCATGCCTGGATCGAGGTATGTCATTTCTTGTTAGAATAAGGCACAGTGTGCATACATTCATGGTTTTAATATGATATTTGATATGTTTATATTGGATTATGGACTTTGCTGCCTACTACATGGTAGGAATACAGTATTTTTCTTCATAACTATTTATAAAAATGTAATGTTTTTTTTTTAAACCTATATCTCTGAGATCACACGTGGAGAGATATAAATGATATTATTCCCTTTCTGAAATTTTTCTTGCTCTACTGTATGTCTAACTGGTTTCCTACAAGTGATCTTATTGCCTTACATACAAGAATTAACTTGTCACTTGTCCTTTTTGTCAATTTTACAGCTTGGCTGTTCAGATTGAAAGCCTCAAGCGACCAAGCATTCTGCATTCTCTCATGCTGCATTTCGTCTCTCAGCATTGCTTTACACTGCCAAACGAGGAAAAATGCCACGGCAAAAAAAGGTTTTAAGCTCCAATATGCTCATTCGCATTAATCTCTAACACTTTTCGGTTAAAGCAGTACCAGCCCCTTGTCTAATATGTTCACTCAGTTTGCCTGTAACAGATTACTGTGCTGAGTTCTCTTGCTGATATTTTTATGTCTTTTTCCCTAGCTGTTCTAGAGGCTTCACTAAAGCCTCTGACCTACATCAAGTGCTTAAGAAGATAGAGGAAAAAGACTCTGCTGGGGTGCGAATTTCAGGCACTGACAGAAAAAGAGGGATTCCTGTTCGCCTTTATAAGCGATGCCTGAGGCTAGAAAGCAGAGCTGATATTATGACTGTAGAATAAGCTGCTATGTGCAGTAACAATAAATGTTATAAGCTTTAGATTTCACGCAGGCTTTGCTCTTTCTCCCTGATGGTGGAAAATTGCAGCATTTTAAGAAGTAAGGCCCTCGACTAGCAAAGTATGGTCTTATAAATGTAATTACATTCTTATAAATGTAAGTTAGCGTTTGCATGTGGACTTGCAAATGATTGGATTGTGGAATGAAAACATAATTAAATCATTTTATTGTTTCTGTTTGATTTTGAATTGATTTTAAATTCACTCTGTCATCTGCACTGTATATTGTATGACTCAGTGAGGGAAAAAACTAGAATAAAGAGATAAAGATTAAAGCTACAAACCCACCAAATCATGGAAAAGCATTGAGTCAGTAAAGGAAGAATTCAACATTTTAATTATTGTCATGTCTACATTAAAACTTCACAACTTCCTTAGAAAGAACAACAGCTGATTTGCCTTCCCGCATGCAGCAGCTGTAAATCAAAAAATTTAAGTGCTTGAATATTCAGCCACTGGCTCTTTCTTTAGAGGAATAAAAGTCAGTAGAAGCAAGACAGAATGCATGTCTATGAATGAGATGGAGTCAGGTATAACAGTGAAGCTACGAGGAGCCAGTGAAGGTGGACAAGTTTAAATACCTAGGGTCAAGAAGAGAGTGGAGCTGGTTCAGGCTGGTTCAGGGGTGGTTTGTGACAGAAGGATAGCAGCAAGAGTAAAGGGGAAGGTTTACAAGATGGCAGTGAGACCTGCTATGAGGTATGGTTTGGAAACAGTGGCACTGACAAAAAGAAAGAAGGCTGAGCTGAAATGTTAAGACTGTCTTAGAGGGACAGCTTAGATTGGGAGGTCTGGAGACAAAGAGGCAAATCTGACATGGTTTGGACATGTGTAGAGGAGGGCTAGCAGCTATACTGGACAAAATTTGTTGTCTCCAGCCAGGCAGGAGGAAAACAGGAAGACCACAGAGAAAGTTCATGGATGTAGTGAAAGAGCACATTCAAAAGGTTGTTGTGACAGAGGAGGATGTTAGGGTTAGGGTGTGATAGAGGCAGATGGCACTAATAATAATAATAATAATAATAATAATAATAATAATAATAATAATAATAATACATTGATTTTTTTTAAAGATCTTTAAATTAAATAATAAATGTGCCTTTGTCATTTCACAGCTGTGATAAGATGTGGTTTTAGATACCAAAATAAATGACTTTAGACAGCTTTTATTTTAGCACGCGGTGCATTCTGGGAGCGGTTAGTTGGCCTTGGAAACATGGCGTCGCACTGACAGCTTGGTGACTCTCATTATCTTCTCCAGGCACTGACAGATACCGGGCCATTAGTAGAGCTGCTTGCAGTCGGGTTGTAGCCGTGAAATGAGAGTACTACAGGTTCACTTTGCGTCTTGAAAAGACTGTCGTTTAGACGGTGCGACGCAATAACGGATTTAGCACGGCTGTCACGCCCACTCTGCTCGGTAACGCTATAACGATACCGTACGGTAAGTTAGCTCCGCTTCAGCTAACTGAGCCAGACAGCTAGCAGCCGCTGTTAGCATGACCAGAGCACCCATGTAATGTAAAGAACACCTGCCACTACAACTCGCCCGCTGACTGGCACTCGTCAAGTTAGCTTGTCTCCCTTGTCAAACACTACCATTAGATAAGACCTCGGCGCTGACGGCCGTTATGTTATTGTGAGTCGCTATCAGGCTAGCTAGGGCGTTTCTGTCATTCTGTCACTGAATTTTTAATGTTCGACCCCTTTGGCTACGCTGTCGGAGGGGAGAGCGATGGGCTCCGGGGCTGTGGATTCGTCCCAGTGGCTTTCGGTGAAGGAGGAGACCATTTTTCTCCACGACGGTCTCATTCGGGTCACAGATCTGGCCGAACTGCCCAGTGAAATTGGAGTATCGGAG
This sequence comes from Mchenga conophoros, assembly GCF_057382185.1. Classification (NCBI taxonomy): domain Eukaryota; kingdom Metazoa; phylum Chordata; class Actinopteri; order Cichliformes; family Cichlidae; genus Mchenga; species Mchenga conophoros. The sequence goes on from NC_140537.1 coordinate 14,588,252, forward strand.
CAGGGGGACACCGAACAAGAGGTGGGTAAAAGCCATCGCTCTTTTTTCCAGCTCAGTTTCTCTCTCACACACACACATGCAAACAAACATAAAGAGCTGTATACAGGAACATTTGTGTATATATGAGATCAGTGTGTCTTTTTGTTTATTTAATGTAAGAATTAGTTTTGACTGTCACCTGAAACACACCCTCCGTAATAACGGTAGTGCAGACGTTTGCAAGTTTCCTGTCCTGCTAAATTTACCATCAAGGTAACCGAGAGCCGTGTCAACTCAATTCCTGCCCCTTCCTTCAAAATATAACCTATTACAAACATGGTAAATTTCATTTCTAAAATCTCTAATGTTACGTAGTGTCTTTCTTCTAGTATATTAATGTGGAAGTCATATTGATTTGGTACTTAATATTGTACTCAGTGTTGAGCTAATATGTCAATTAGAGGTGTACTTCAGGTATCAAGCTACACAGCTCCTACTTTTTTTCACTTAAACACATGCATGTATGCCTTTATTTTTCCTGACTAGATCTTGGCTTATTTAGTGCATAGTAAACAGATTTAGTCTTTGTAAAGGTGACATAGCTGCTCTTTCCTTGAGAAGTGTTTTTATGGTCATTGTCAAACGCAGGGGAAAAACAGTTCTCATCTCTCCTGCTCTGAATCTTGTTCTCGAAGCACAAAACAAGCTATGTTTTGCAGACTCTATTGTTTACCAAATGTTTAAGCTTTTAAAACGACTTTTATTTTGAAAGTCTCATCCCATAACCGGAAGAATCAATGTTGTTAGATGACCAGAAACTTTACAGTGATTCTGATGGAAACAACCGAGCTAACACCGCATATTTACATACTCGATATTTCCCTACTGTGCCTTGTTTTGAATCTAGCAGGATCCACCAGACCGTGGAGAATATTTGCGGCAGTCTTCATGTCACATGTTCATGAGCTGGGGTCTAATTTGTGCTCGGAGTTGCTTGTTGATGAGTAGTAGACTAACAGACAGTGATGGTTACTGGCTTTAAACAAGCAAACTTCATGATAAAGTGGGAATAGTTATGAATTGTGTGCTGAACTTAACCTTTACAAGAGTTCATACTTGCATTTCAAGGCTTTCACTTACAGATGCTTTAAAGCATATTTCTGTGTTACACCTTAATGCAGCTGTTTTTCTTAGCTTTATAGTGTACATATTTATTATTGCAATCTGCACTATTCTTACAAAATATCAGTTTTACATCTATCTATCTATCTATCTATCTATCTATCTATCTATCTATCTATCTATCTATCTATCTATCTATCTATCTATCTATAACATTTTAATTAAAATGTATGTTTCCAAATTCCTTGCTTAGATCTTTTGGATCTGAAAAAAAAGATCAATAAACTGAATATTTGTTTATATGATGTTATCTTTACTCTTGTACTAATAGCCACAAAACAGGTTTGTTTTTGTGAATGTTTAATTACAGTCACAATGGGCTAGGCTTATATGAAGAAAGGCCACCAAATCAAACTCATGAATCTGTACATGCAGCTTTTATGTTTTCTGTTAGTTCAAACTATGTCCCAAATAGCTGCATTACCAGTTTATCCTTGATCACCTGGTTTTGGGGTAGGCCTTGGTAGGCACCAAAACTTTTCAAATACAGAATAGTCTCTGCATAGTGGAAGAAGCAGTTTATTAGCACAATTCCACACACCATGTTCTTAACACTAGAGGTGCCTGTGTTAGAAACACAACATTTCCAGAGCCTTTCTTTACTACTGAGTTCTCAGGATTCCAGTTTGGAAAATGTTTGTAAGAGTAGAATGCTTAAACTGAGGACTCGGTAAAGCTTCAAAGCAAAACTTTACTTTACTGTAAAATAACCATTCATAATGACCTACAGCAGGGTTTCTTATGATGGACATTTTATGGTAATAAATTCTTCAACTTCCATATTAATTATGAATTAGCACTGATACTGAAAAAAAGAGTATGGTTACATAATGTATAGCGTGATTCATCCTTAACATAAAATGCTAAAACGTGTGTTTTATCAAGCAAAGCCAAAATAGATGAGCTATGTGTAGTAATGCGAACTTTGTATTTATAGTGGGTAGTCCCACTAAATGGTACTAAAACATAAAATAAGAAGACATTCTTGCGTCACTGTTAGGCTCTCAGTTTGTTTGTTTATTTATTCTTGGTAACATTCAGATCCTCCACATTTAAGGCATGTGTCCAGTTTTAAGACTGGCTCGGTCATTCAGTGCCGTTATCGTAGGTGTTGTGATGCTGACTATTTTTATCCGCTTGCAGCAGTTTTTGCAGAGCAAGGTGAAGGCCCAGCATCCAGCTATGGGGTGTTACTGTAACATAAGCAGCGTTTCTGAAATTGAATCAATACAAATTGTGCCTGCTAAATGCTATAATGGATTTTTTTTTTCTAGTCCATGATTCATGTGTAATCAATATCTGAAATGCTGCCTAAGTGCACATGAGGCACATTGTTTCACTTGTGATAGGATATGTGCTTTGCTATCTCTGACCATTACTGCGTAGTCCAAAGACTTGGAAAAACAAGAGCTCCTTCTGTGGAAATGATTCGTAGCTAACTAGGGAAATGCTTTATGACCAGATCTTCATAAACCAAATGTATTTCATAAGTCATGTATATACCCCACTTTTGAATGGCGGCGTTTTACATAAGAACAAGATTTTTCGTATTGTTTTTTTTTAAAATTGCCAAATTGAAAAAGATTTTAACATCTTGCTGTTTTTGCAAATAATTCTTAGTTTTTCGCCAGTAAAATTTGGATGTCACTTGTGTGTAACACAGCTGTGTTATTTAAATTTACGTCAGTAAGAATAAAATTCCTCACTGCTCTCCTCTTTTCTTCCATAGTGTCTTTTCTGTATTCTGATTAAAAGTTTCTGCTGATAAGGAAGATTTCATTTGTTTGTAGCCAGCATTGCCAGGAAACAAAAGACTGTCTCCCATCTCTAAATAATACACTGTTTATTGTTTTCTAAAATGGTCAAGAAAAAAGTGAACAGTTTAATACCTGATTTTTTTCCTCTCTCCCACTACCTTTGCCCTATAGATTCTAACATTTGAGACCAAGAATCCGGTAGAGCTTGCCGAGCGTCTGCGTGCTGTCTGTGGGAATCAGAGCAATGCATATGCCCGTCTGCTGGAGTATCGTCTCAATGCCCTGCGTGGCCTGTGGGGGGCGCAGCGGCAGCTGGCCCTGGAGGAGCAGCAGGAGCGAGAAGGGACTGGAGGGGCTGATGAGGAGACCTTGGCCTTGCTCAAAAGACAAGGTCTGCTCCAGCAACCCGAGCAGGCGCCCTTCACTTCCCGTGTCGGCCTGTTGCTGGTCTTTCCCCTTTTACAGTCCCAAACTCGCAGTGACCCAGCACTCTGCGGTGTCACAGCAGAGGTACTGCTAGCTTGCCTCCGGGACTGCCAGCCGCTGAGCCTTAGCAAAGAGCCCGCTGACTGCCTCAATGGCCTGGAGGGACTGCTATGCTCCTGGCTAGAAGATGGTGCCCAGGAGTCAGGCCCAGTGCATGGACACACTCAGCCGCAGATCCTACAAACGCACAGACAGAGGGAAAACGCTGCTGCTGCACTCGTGGCACTTGCCTGTGCCAGGTGAGACCATCCGTTCCTCCTTGCTGTTCTACCTGCATCCTTCTTAGGATCATTCTGTTTTTGTCTTGTCTTGTCATTTACCATTTGTCTTGTAGACAGTGTGCTGTACTAATGGTATTCACTGAATGATTACATACAAGATCTCATTGAAGTGCAAAACCTGTGAAAATAAGCTATCAAGAAAAAACAATACTCTTCTTAAGTGGCAATTTTTGTTATCAGGCAATAACATTAAATTATTAACTTTTTTTCTTAAGAACCACACAACGCACTGTGGTAATCTTGCTTTGATATTTGTAATGTAAGATAAAGAAGTAGTTGAGATTTTGGTATGATTTTAAGCTTATGGATATGAACAGACTTTTTGGCTCCATGAACTTGTAGTCAGAACTACACTCTGTTGAAGTAAGATAGTAGTGCTGTTGGAAAACAATACTTCTTTTTTTCTTCTTAGTTTCAGTCATTGTTATTAACTTCATTAGGCAGCACAGGGGGGCCTTGTGTGTAGGAGATAATTCGTGGCAGCTGCTTTCTAAATACTGATGTTTGGATTAGATGAGGGCTCTGCCTGAGAATAGCATGCAGAAAGCAGGACAGGGCGATTGACTTTAAATTTACCAGGTTTTTACCTGCACTATTTTCACATATGTCCACATCGGTTTCAGTAAACTTCACACAGAGTTTGTACAAGGGAGATAAAATGTAAAAGACATTTAAATGGATAGTTCTACATGTACTCACATCAGGTATTGTCTAGAAACATTCAGGAAAACAGCTTTAATGAAGCTGTTTTGCTCTTCATTGTGCCTTGTTCATTCTCTAGAACTCTTCGAAAATATATCAAGACTTTACCTTGTTTGGTGTTTTGATTGGATAGTGGGGAGCTCTGTCTTACATTCTGGTTCATAATCTCCCACAGGTGTTCATTTGATTTGAGATCTGGTGAAACTTCTGACTCATATAAGTTACATACTTTCATTCAGTGTTCCTTTGTACCCTATTGATGTGGAGGCATTGTTATCCTAGAAAAGACTGCTCACCTCAACACACATAAACACAGAAATATTATATTATAGGCTAAATGTGATAACTCAGAGCACCTTTATTATGATTTAAAGTGACCTTTTCCTTTCAGGGGACAGGTGGACCCAAACAATGCTTGTAAATTGCGCCGTTACCCTTACCCTTTCAACTTGTCAGACATATTCATGTATTCTTGCGTGCAAAGAACAGAAGCAAGCACACAAAAATATATCTGAAGAAGCTAATCTTTAATCTGGTTTGTTTGTTTTTTAGTTTTTCTGCACAGATGAGCAGAATATCCTTGTTTGTTTAGTTTTTGTATTTGTGCCTGAGCTCAAGCTTCTGTTGGTGACAGCTGATCTTGACTTGTCAAAACCAGAACTCTCCACTCTTTGTTCACCTTCTGTTGAGGCAGAGAGCTCTTTGTTGTGGGGGAACTATCTAGCCCTGATGCTTTTTCACCCAGCAGTGGAAGCTAATTAAAGGGCTATCAGCTTTAACCACCCTCTCTCCCCCCCTCCACCTCATCTGGAGTTGGTTAGTAAATTCTCTGTATAGGAGGGCTATGTAAGCAAATGGACTGCACAGGATGTTGATATCAGCTGTTTAGATGTTTACATAGTATGGCATTGCGGGGTTCACTTTCATGAGGCTTGCATTGATGGTGTCTCTCGGTCTTAGTTGTTGATTTTAATACTCCCAGTAGCACTATTAAATGTTATTATAAACATACGAGTGATAATTTCATAGCTTAACCCTTTCTCTGGTACAAGCATTGGGTTTTAGTTGATTTCGTAGACTGTTTTTAGAATTAAAATACACACACCTGAACGTGGTCCATAAGTTAATTAATTCTTGACTGAGTAAAATCTGTAAAAGTTAAGAAGATTGCTCAATGTGGCATAATCTCTTTTAAATTTTTTAAATTTACATCAGATCCTGCCCATAATTCATGCCAAGTTATTATTCCTCTTGCGGCTCCAGGAAAGATTAACAATGAGTTTTCACTTGTGTTTCACGTTGAGCTCTCTTGAATAATCTGCCAAACTCATTTCTAGGGGATCCCTGAAGACCTTCATCCACACAGTTCACCTGCTGCAGAAACAAACTGATCTGGGCCACCTCCCTGTGTCAGACGTACTGTACAGGTGAGGGAAACTGTTTTGATTTAACTGAAAGACAATGCCTAATAACTTCCCCAACATGTAACTACATTATATTTCTCCTGTTCAAGACTTTTGCTCCTGGAAGGAGGCCCGGGGTCTCCATCCTGCCTCTTGGGGGGAAAACACTGTGTTTCCTGGGGTTTTGAGGACATGCTGCCCACACCAGATAATTCTGCTGGAGGAGCAGAGAGTAAAGGTAGAAAACAATTTCAGAAAAAGTTTTTGTGATACTTAAAATGAAAAGATATAAATAATATGCAGCCATGGTTGAAAGTTTTTAGTTCTCTGGAATGTAAGTTGTGGAAAAGATGCTCCTTGTCTCACTTGCCATCATAATACTTCCTTCCTGTTTTATTTATTCACTGAACTTGTTTGAAATGCATCTTAAATCCAAGCAATTATCAAGGGTGGAAAGACCATTGTTCCTCTTTGGGTTTCATTCGATGTCACATATAGAGAAAACATTTTGTCTTGAGTTGAAACTAAAGATCTTAAGTGGATAAAAGAGAGGAAGTGGAGTGATGTCTCTCTGTCTCACAGATGACTATCTGACGTGTGATGGAAGCTGAACAGGGCATACTGTACATCTATTTTTATTGAGCCATAAAGTAAATCTGAGCATTTATTTTTCAAGCTAAATGGATCTGTTCATTTTAAGTCTTTTTTTTTTATTTATTTTTTTTATCAGATCTCTGAAGACATCACTATTTCTGAATTTGCAAAAGTCTGCAAAACAAAGACTTGGTCCACTTTTTTTGCATCCTAATTCTCTTGCCTGGTTTTGTCCACTCTTTTGTTGATCCCTGCCCCTACAGGTTATTCAGCTGTCTTTGATGTTTCTTTCATTTACCTCCTACTGAATTCCATTGGTGCCTGTGTTTTGCAGATACTGACCTGGGACGCTGTCTAGCCACAGATGGGCTATATCTATATACCACTAACTCCTCTGGGAGAGGACTCAGCAAGCTTGGCTCTGGTTTACATGGGACATTGAGGTAATGTGACACTACCTCTAGCCTCCATTCCTCTCTCTTCAGCATTCAGAGAACAGAGGGAAGAAAGAATGAAGCAAAAAAAAAAATCACAAAAAATACTTGTGCACTGAAAGGGATTATTTCCTAGACATTTAAAAAACATTTCCTATTGTATATAGTTATATTCTCTCATGTTACTGATTTATTTGGTTTATTTAATTTAATGATATTGTAACGAATTGCATACTTTGCTGAAAACTAGATCCTCAAATAATGTTTTTTAGAGCTGATTGAGCCCAGAATTTGTCCAGAGACATTATGAGGGTATACATGCATTATTGGTCAGCCAGCTTCTCAAGGGCAAAGCACACTGTGACCTTACAAAACAGATATTTGGATTTCAACTGCAACGTAAATGGTTGTAATTCTAGCTATTGTTTGCAAAGCAGCTTGTATGAAAGAAGTAGCACGCATCAGGCCAGGGTATTGCTAACTGCATGCTTTAAGTATCTTTGGGGGTTTTTGTTATTTGTTTTTGGGGGGTTTTTTAATCGGTCTCAGAAATATTACCTTAAAAAGCTAAAATTCCCATTTGAGAATTTGATTTAAATTAGAGTTAAAGACAGATGCTTTGAGTGCCGCCTTGCAAAAAGAGACAGAGTTGCAGTAAGCTGCTTGTGTCCTGATGGGAATTTGTACTGACGCTGATTAACCCATGCTGCTCGTCTCACATTTTCTCTTCTTACTGTGGCTATTCACAGCAACACTCAGTATGACAAGTAGCTTCCCAACAGTTAGACAATATGCTGTCAATAACTTGTCAAAGTCTACTCTCATTAAGGTCAACAAAGCAAAGTGACTGCATTAAAAAGAAGGAAGGCACACTGTCAGTTTTTATACGATCAACACATACCGTACATTTCTGGATTCTTATTGATTGTAAGGTTTGATTTAATTTGTGGTAGCTACAGGATTTGACCAAAAACTCACAGTTGAGTGACAAATTAAACAATAAACCAACAAAATGTTTTAGTGAGCTGCCTGAGCATCTTTAGTATGACTTGGAATAAACTCCAAATGCAGACCAAAGGAATCAGTGCTATGTGTTTGTATAGGGGATTTGTGTATTGTCGAAATGAAGAGTTGGAGCCCGGCTGGGTGGTGTTCAGCAGCGGCCGCCTCCTCCACCGTCCCTCATCCTTTGATGCCAAGCCACATCAGCTGTGCCAGGTCATTGATCCATTCACCCTCCAGGTACTGTCTACTTTCATTACTCTATTTTAAGATGTATGTGGACTTATTCTGTAAATTCTGTAGATGGGATGTATAATCTCAACAGATCATGAAGTTCTTAGTGGGAGAATGTTTTTCTTTATTCATCGCAGGTACAAAGGACACAGAGGGGTACTGTTTAATTTGGTATCTCAAAATTCAAGTATAACTAATACCTAAGGCTAATTTTCACTCTTTTCTCTTCAGGTGTGCCAGATTGTGCCCATGCCAGCCCATCACTTCCCCGTGGGCAGCAGCATGACCACACTGCACCTCTGCTCAGACGGAACCTATCTGTACTGGGTGTGGTCCCCAGCCAGCCTCAATGAGAAAACACAGAAAGGCCACTCTGTCTTCATGGATGTCTTTCACTTGTCGGTGAGTATCTCGTGCCCTGCAATATAGTCTCAGCAGTATTTATTTTGTCTGTGTCTTCATTAAATCTTTGATGTCTTCTCTCTCCTATACATGGTGCAGACACAGACAGGGTTGTGTGTTGCAGACATCTTGCAGGAGAGGGTTATCCTTACTCGCAAAGAAGGCGAGTCCTCCAAGTGCTTGAATGAACTTCTCTTAAGTCGAATGTCACGCTTCCGGGCCTCCCATTCTGCCACATTGGCTGCTCTCACAGGCTCTGCAATCACCAACACTGTCAAAGAGGAGCAGTCTGGTAATGGTAGAGAAACTATAAATATCCAAAGTTCATACATGCTGTGATTCATTTGGATGATGTGGTTTTTAAAATATTTTGTTGAATCCTTTTGTAGCGGTCAATACTAGCTGTGGACTCCCTCTAAAGACTCTGAGAAGGACCCCGATGTATGTTTGTGGCACCTATCTGGTAATGCTGGTTTCACCTCCTGGTGTATCTGGGAGCTCTGCCACACGCTCCTTGTTTGGAGGTACCAGCAGCCTCTCCTCACTTAAAAGTAAGCGCATGCAAACACATGCACAGGCTCACTGCTAAATCCTGATTATGTTGAGTTTTTTGTCACTTGTTTTTTGGTTACTTTTTATTTATTTTATTTTTAATTTTAGAAAGTCTGACACTAAGCTTACTAGCTGCCTGTAGATATTCTGTATAAATCTGATTAAATCTGATGTTCCAAATAAGTATTAAGCATCATTTATGACAGTGGCTAATTGCTGGTGAATACACAGCATTTAAAATAGTAACATCTTGATGGGTTAATGAGTTAATGTTAATGGTTAATGAGAATTTTGGGAATGCCCCACCCCCCACTGCTTTGTATCATAATTTAAGTCATGAGTTTATTAACTATTGCTCTTATGTTTTTCGTTCAGTTTTGGCCTCCAGTCTGGTCTTTAACCTGGCTGATGGTCAGTTCAGCAGTCGCGCAGACCTCATTGATGCTCCTGGCAGTTCTTTAGGCAGGGGAGCCCAGGTGGCAGGGCTGGGTGAGCTGAAAACTTGTCACATTTTACTTCTACTTACGTGCGGCAAATAGTCACGCACTGCATAACTTTTACTTCTGCATTCTTTGAAGGAGCGTGTTATGATGCACTGAACAACTTGATCTGGACCTGCTCCAGTGATTACATAGATCAGTGGTGCAACCCCGGGAACCAAGCCTTTCATCATGTGTGCCATAGACTCGGTGTCAGCCACGTCATCAAAGAACCCAAAGGTAGGTGATGTAAACAACAAGTGGCTTGTTTTATAAGATTAAATCATAAAAGTGACAGATCTGCATAATTTGTCCTTTAACAGAGGAGACTGTGGCCACTGGCGAGGTGATCAACCAGCTGCTTCATCATGTAGGTGCTATGTGTATCCACCAGCTCAACTTGCTGGCAGCCAGCAGCAACAGTTTGCCCTTGGGGGCCTTACTGGGAAAACAACACCCCATTGAGGCCCGTCACTTCAGCAGCATCTGTGACATTATGGAAAAGGCCATGGTCAATGGTGACACCTGCATCATCCACTGTATCTTAGTTGTGTTTCAGGTGATTTTTGGGTGCAGCTGAATTTTGCCAAAAAAACCTTTAGCATTTTCTGTGTGATTCTAACGTTGTTGTGTATATTTTCTACCATTTACAGGTAGTGTTTAGGTTTTTCAATCCTCAGTCAGAGCAGAATAGGGAGAGTGTGCGCCGTGCAGGACTCCTACTGTGGCAGCTGCTCATGGCTCCAGTGGACCAGATAGGAGCAGAAATTCAGAGAGAAGTCTGCTTGGCTATTAGGTAAGTTACAATTACTCAAAGACAGAAGTAATGGTTGGATTTGTGATCATGATTTCATTTTAATGAACCTTTTTTTTTTTTTTTACTACCTCTTCTCTGTAGCTCAGGCCTCAATATTTTGTATCAGGGGGAGGCTGAACTCAACAAACTACTGAAACTGGTTCTAACCGAAGGTGATTGGCAGCTCAGGCTTTAATTTAAGTGACACCTCCTGTATTTTATTCTCATTATTTCTCACATGGTGTATGTTTTTTACCTTTAATATTCAGGTGAAAGAAACCGTGGATTGTCTCAACTTCGGGATGTCATCCTTACAAATTTGGCAGAACAGTTGCAGAAGAATAGATTTGGAAGTGAAGAGGATGACCACTACAGGCAAGTGGCAGCCTTGTGGCAACAATACTATCTTTTCTCTTTAGATCTGTGTTTGTTTAAAGTTGTGGAAATCTGTCTTCTTTTACAGATTGAATGATGAGCTGCTGCATTGTATCCTCAAGACTGTAGTCCGAGAATCCTGCCTCCTCATCACCAAATGTCAGACTGTCGCCCGAGATGACTTCCAGAAACTGCTCTCCACTGTGCCAGTATGAATATCAATTCAGCAGCACTTAAATGCTATCAATCCAGACTGGAAGATTGCATTCATACAATTTAAGATGGTTTCCCTTCTCTCTAGGTGGTCTCACCTAGTCTGCGCTACCTCATGGCTGTTCAGAACCACCTCCTCAGTAATACCATTCTTATCCGTCCGGATGATAGTGATGACAGTGACAATTCCCTACAAGGGGAAACAATGAAGGTACAGGTAAACATCCCCTTTAAATACCCCTACCTTTTTGAAAGTGGAGTCTGTGTGTGTGTCAATGAGAGACCAACACACCAAATGAAGCAATGGCTTTTGAAGTTCTTTAAGGGTAATGCTGAAGAGTTTGTGCGCAGTGCAGTTTTTTGTGATGTCATTTATTATTTGTTGAAAAACGGTGTGTTCATACTCAAGGTTACTGATGACAGCAATGAAACAGAACAATCTAGAGTTTGTTTTTAATCTGTTGGCATGGAGTATGTATTAATAGTTACATATTGAGTGAATGTAATTACTGAAAATCTTGGAAGCAGTGTTACGTAAGTGTGGGCCTACTCTGTGTCATCCTCAGGAGCTGCAAAGCAGCATCCTGTCCTTAGCAACCAAAATCCTGGTGGGATGTGATGAAGTATTGGAAACCCTACAGCAGGTCACCACTGCTCTGATTAACAGCGACATAGCTGACAGAGAAACCAGGTGAACTTTTAAATACGTTTGCTTGATTCCTTTAAAATCTTTTTACCACTTATGTTGGAACATTGCACAAAGACATTTGAAGCCAGTTTGTATCACTGTAAGACCAGAATGTACCTGTCAGAAATTAAACTAGACATGAAATTCGCTTTGTTGGGTCTTGTGTACTATATCACCATGAAAGAAGATTTAACTGAACCTGATTAATGCTGATCTTGTTAAAACAAAATGGAACAGTGAGGGAGGTGGTATTTATTAAAGCAGGTTCTTAGAATCACTGTGCCAGACTTTCCTCTTCTCATCTTGTTTTTTTTTTTCTGCTAACAGCAAAACTAAAATTTTCACTTGTTTTTTATCTTCATTTTGTTAAGGTTGAAAGGCTTGGAACAGATTACCAAGGCCACTATGCTTGGGCACCTGCTGCCGGTGTTGCTCACCTCTCTGATGCACCCAAACCTGCAAACCCTCACCCTCGCTGATGCCCTCATGCCTCAGTTGGTGCAGTTGGTGCTCTATACCAGCCAGGTCAGTTTTGTCAGTCAAGGAGGAGATGGTTCTTGTATATTTCCTTGAGTAGAAAAAGCAGCTGTTATTAAGTTGCTTTTTTCCACTCTGTTTTTCAGACTGCCTTGTTACTAAAGACTCAGTCTCCGCTTTTTACTGAAGAGTCTCTGCCTGCTGGTGGCTCTCTGGGCCAGGGAGCAAAGACATGCACTGCTGATGACAAGTGAGTTTTCTAGATTTCACCATAAGAATTAAGCCAGGGAGTGTTATTCTGCATAATAAATATTTTGAAGAGGTGATTTTCTTCATGGCACCGGCTGTGTCTTAAGCTCAATTTTTAAAATGACTAACTTATTTGTATCATAGAATTCTTGATGAACGTGAAGAGCCTGGCTTCCTGACAGGACTGAAGATCCCTGCTCCATGGGCTGCTGGGAAAACAGTAGAGACTGTGCATCCTGTAAGGGACAATTACAAATTCAAGGAGACCGTACACATCCCAGGAGCCCGGTGCCTGTACCTTCGCTTTGATTCTCGCTGCTCATCACAGTATGATTATGACAAGGTAATGACTCTTCCTGTGTACGAGCTGGAGACACAATCATACTTCACCTTTAGACATCTTTTTGTTCAGTTTCTGAAGAATGGTATTGTGGATTTTTTTTAAACAAATACATTCTCTATTATTATAGTTGGTTATCTATGCCGGTCCCAACACCAATAGTCGTAAAGTAGCAGAGTATGGAGGAAACACTCTGGGTTATGGCAGTCGCAGTGTCCTGGGAACAGGATGGCCCAAAGACCTTGTGAAGGTAATAAAAGCAAGTATGAATTATTCATTGATAGATGTTCATAGATAGTTTGAAGAGCTACATTTTGCTCTGTGTTCTGCTTTAGGTTGAAGGAGACACAGTGACATTTTCTTTTGAGATGAGAAGTGGACGTGAACATAATACCCCTGATAAAGCCATGTGGGGGTTCTCCTGCACTGTCAGAGCTCAGGTAACAATTCAAATGTCGTCAACATCTCTCTCTATATAATTTATTTATTTATTTTTACTTTTTGAAGTAGTCTGAAGATCCTGTATATCTTTTTTTGTTTTTACAGGAGTCATCAGAAGATGTCTCTGGAGGTCTCCCCTTTCTGGCAGACCTTGCGCTGGGGCTGTCAGTGCTGGCCTGCTCAATGCTCCGCATTCTGTATAATGGGCCAGAGGTGACAAAAGAGGAGGAGGCCTGCCATGATTTGCTCTGCTCAAAGCTGCTGCAAAGGTAACGGAGCTAAAATAAAATGTGTCCCATTAATAGTAACTAAATGTGATGTCCTACATGTAAGGATTACTACATATTCTTCTTCGGTATCTAGTTGAGTCACAGCTGAGCTGCTAGCAGCCTAAAATGAGTAAAAAGAAATTTCCCTCTAGGTGTCAGTGGCAGGTGGAAGCAAATGGTGCCATCTCTCCAGCCCTCACGCCCAGTCCTTCACCTCTGCCACTCACTATTGAGGAGGATCGGGAGTTCACTTACCCAGCTGACGTGCTCATCCCACCTCCAGGCCTTATGCCAGGGACCTACTTTGACTTGCCCCGAATTCGCCTTCCTCCGGGCATCATGTCTAGGCTTCGAGAAGTGTCCGGAAGGGCTCGACCACAATTCCGCCCAAGCATAAAGTAAGAAATTAATTCTTTCAGTCTTGACAGAGTATGGCATCTATATACTGTACATGGATTTGTCACTCTCCCTAAATGGTTGAGACAAACACCCCACTAATTTAGGGCTTCTGGTTTTTATATATTCTGAAGGAAAGTCAAGAGTCACAACAGAGTTGATATTAATATCAAGGTTTTTGTTCATGTTAATTCACTTCACAATAATTTTTAGCTTGTTCTTTGTTTTTTGTAAGGGAGGTGATAAGACCAGATGTTATGGAAGAGGTAATAGTATCTTGCGTGATCAAACATTTGAGCCTGGTGGATGCGCTTCAGTCACTCGTCAACTACCAATACCGCGAGGATCACACAGAGGAATATGACCTGCTCTGTAAGATCATGGCTGAGACCTTTAAGAAGATTAATGCTATGGAGCGGCAGCTGCAGGTAAGTTTATGCTGACCATCAAGGTTTTTTGAAAACAGTATTTTATCGATTAATTATGCTTGCAACAAGTGAAAGATATTGTTGTATTTTCAGTTTTTGTTCATGCTATTAAATAAGAGGTTAAGATTAGAATTCTTTATTTGAGCAGTTTAATTTATTGGGTTAATTTATTAAGCCAATTTTCCTCGGGATGAATAAAGTATTATCAATCAGTCAATCAATCAATCAATCAATCAATTGTTTAAGTTCAAATAAAGTTAATGTTAAAGAGTACCTACAAAAAAGAAATAAGAATATCTAATCTTTCTAAAAAGAAAGAGTACCTATAAATAAATAAACAGACAGACCTTAAGACAAAAAAGAGTGGAAGACTAATACTGTGTCTAATCATTTCCTGTGTTGCTTTCAGAGTGTAGCAGAATTGGAACAGAAATGGCAGAATGAGGTAGAGGAGGCCCAACAAGGAAAACTGGAGAACAACACGCCATTTTTTCACGACTACCACTTCTTTGAGGTAGACTGCCACAGATACACTAATTTCTGTAATCAACCAATGATAAGATCTCAGTTATTTAAGTCTGTTCTTTTTGTGTCTTTTTGGTTTTATGTCTCTCGTTTTTTTTCTTTTTTTTCTTTTTTTTAACATCACCAGAACAAAATGAAGGAATTGGAATTACTCTGCTCACTGAAGGAGGTCCCACTTGATTTTAGTGATTTGGAAAATGTTGTCCTTGCTTTGAGGCAAGTATTAATTATGTAGCTCATTTACACTTTTACAGGTCAGTTCGTTTTCTAACAGTATTTATTTGCAATAACAGGGAGAAGTTCTTTCAGGAGGTGAACAGTAAACACATCAGAAGTAGCAGCCCTCTTGCTAAAACTAAAACTCTGGTGAAAAGTCTAATGAACCGCACTGAGCTACTGCTCCATGTCACCATCGCTCCACATTGCAGAAGTCTAACCAGCACACCTGCTGGCACACCAGGCCCAGGTAAATGCGTATCTGTTTGTCTGCCATCTTTTGTTACAGGTGTTGTTTCCAAGTGATGCTTTGCTGGTTAGCAGGACTGAAATTAAAGATTTCTTTCTTTGAACTCGTGGTTTTCAAATTTTTGTTGTGCCCAAGGCACATCAACGAGAGTATAACTTTTGATTATACTGTCAGACAAAGACACGTTCAGGCTATTTGAGTCAAGCATCTTATCAGATTTTATTTTTTTTTTGCATGAGTGTTGACTGCACTAGCATATGCCTTACATGTATTACCTTTTCAAAGCTTTTCATACAATCTAACCAACTGTCTTGCTGCCGCTGGTTCATACCCAGTGTGTGATGGCTTTTTATTATCCTTTGAAAACAAGTACATTCAAAGTACTGCACCTGAAATTTAATAAGTCACCCAGAAGTGTTTGTGAAGTATAATGCAGTAATAACATATGGTTATGCAACTCACTGGCCACTATTTGGAAACCACGGCTTTAAATAGATGTTTTAGACCTGTGATTAAAATCATCTACGCTCCTGAAATATTAAGATTTAAGCATATGGCTACTGTTATGTAACTCAGACTTGGGATGTTTCTCCATTGGAGAAAAAAAAAGCAAAGTTTTTATAGGTATCTGTGTTTCTGTGTAATTAGATGTCAGTAACTGTTAAAGTTTGATTTTCACCCAGTTCTTCTTCTGTTTTTTCTCAGCCTCTCAGTCTGTGTCTGATGCCAAGACGGTGATCCCCATGGTGAAGCAGCCAGTCTTCTTGCGTAGCATGTCTGCACCTTCTGACTTGGAGATGATTGCTAACCAAGACTTGGAGTTTACACATGCGCCACAAAGGTATTCTTCTGTCTGTATTAGATAAAAGGAATGCAAGTAACTTATAGGAATAAAGAGTGTTTGACTGTATTTGCAAACCTTTTTATCTTCAGAAGGCGACACCACCCTACTAGTCATCGCAGCAGCTCATTTACCCTGCTGCAGTCTTTGGCCATAGAGGACAGCCGAGACAAGCCAACATACAGTGTGCTGCTGGGACAACTCTTTGCCTTTATTGGAACTACACCTGATCAGGCTGTAGGTTTTTCACTCTTGCCAGTGCTTTAAATTTATTGTTTGGCATAGATGCATTCAAATAAATGGATGGAATTCTGATTTGCATTAAGGTAATTTGTAGCTCTTTTGTCTGTAGGTCTCAAGCAGTAGTTTCCTGTCTGCTGCGCAGACACGTTGGCGGCGAGGCAGCACACGAAAGCAGGCGCTTGTTCATATGAGGGAGTTGCTCACTGCTGCTGTTAGAGTTGGTGGAGTCACCCACCTAGTAGGACCTGTCACTATGGTACTGCAAGGTGGACCAAGGTAAGACTAGAGGAGGAACAGCAAATGTAAATTTGAGTGTACTCTGATTATGCACACTGATGAAATATAAGAATATATATATTCTTGTAGTTATGATTTTGAGCTGTCAGGTTAAACTATAAACAAACATTTGGAATTGTGTTGTTTTTTTTTAACTTTTTGTTTGTGTGCCATCTGTGCAGGATTGAGGAGCTGACCTGTGGGGGAATGGTAGAGCAGGTGCAGGAGGCCTTTGGGGAGACCATGACGTCTGTAGTGTCACTATGTGCACGCTACCCAATTGCTTGTGCCAACAGTATTGGCTTACTTTGCACAATCCCTTACACCAGGCAAGCAAACCTATTTTAACTTATCTCGTTTAATATTCCTGCAACCAAGGCCTTGATTGCTTACCCTAATTTTTTACTTGTGTTATCATAGGAGTGAGGAGCAGTGCCTCGTTCGCAGTGGGCTGGTTCAGCTTATGGATAGCCTGTGCAGCTTAAGTGGGCAGAGGGAATGCAGTTCAAATGAAAAGCAGACCAAAAAACAGAAGGTGGCCACCATGGCTTGGGCAGCCTTTCAGGTGCTGGCCAACCGATGTATTGAGTGGGAGAAGGTGGAAGGTATGAAAAGTTTGTAGATACTTTGATCAAATTCCTAAAAGGCTTTTTTTTTCATGCTGTAAGATGAAATATTATGATTATTGTGATGATGGATTAACAGTCTTTGCTTTTACTCTTCAAAGGTGGATCTACAGATGCAGTTCATTCAGGTCTGGCAAGACAGGTATCCAGCCTGCTGACCAATCACCTGGCAAGAGCCACAGAATGCTGTGGGAATCAGGCAGCCGGCAATGATGCGTTACAGGATGTGCTCAGTCTGCTCAATGATCTTTCCAGGTAAAGTTTATCTCATGTAATTTTTCTGTGTGTTTTGGGTGTTCATGGTAGCACTGTCATAATGTAGTAGCTAAAAGAAATGATGAGAAACCATGATGTGTAGAAACACTGAAAAACTTAAGTTTATTTATCTTAGCTTTTGGTGGATCAAGATTTTTAGCATGGACATCTGCTGAATCATGGTGATTATAACTGGGATATAAAATGAGATAAAGACTGTAATAAATCTAATAAAATCTAATAAAATTCATAATATATATTGAGGATATTAAAATGTAATTTATTTTTTCTTAGGGACAAAAGCAAAGTGAATAAATATTACTGATATACACAGAACTCTAAATATCACATTGCTATATTAGGGCACCAATCTGCAGTGACTTATTAAGCCAGCTGCAATACCAGACACACCTGGGACTCGAAGCCAATGATTGAGTAGTGCACTCTAATGGAACAGCTAGCGGTAACTCATGGTGCAGAGAGAAGCTGAGAAGCCACAGAAAGAGTTAATAACAAATCAGCAACTATACCAAGAATTAAGTCCTCAACAGTCAGCCTCCCTGCAGTTCTTGCAGTTCTACAGCATACTGTAATAACAGCCAAACAAGAGCATGTGAGAGACAGAGAGAAAAAAAACTCCAGTTCACTTTGTGGTTTTGTTTATCGAAGTGAGTCTCCAAGTGTGTGAGAGAAGTAGCTACAACAGTAGAAAAATGAATGCTGGTAATAATGGTCACCTTACCTTAGATGATCTGAGGCTGAAATGTAGTAGTTACTGAAAGAGAGGAGAGGCATAAAAAACTGGTATTGAGACTGACTCTATAGCTATATTGGCCTTGGATTGTGCGCCATGTATTATCATGTTTTTGTTTTTCTAACACTTTTTTTTGGTTATTAATTATCACCTGTTTTTGTATATCGCAACACCGACAATTCATACAGTGTATGTTTATGTTTTAGGAGCCACATAGGGAAAGCCATCCTGAGCCAGCCAGCTTGTGTCTCCAAGCTCTTGTCTCTTCTGCTCGACCAGAGGCCCTCACCAAAGCTAGTACTTATCATCCTGCAGCTGTGTCGTGCTGCCCTGCCGCTCATGAGTGTGGAGGACTGCGGTAATGTGGCTCTGCCCTCGTGGAGCTACTCCATTAACACGCTAGATGCTGAGCAACAAGATGCCAATGATCCAGCCTCGCGCATTGCTGCCTTGCTGCTAGCCAAGCTGGCAGACTATGTAGTACCAGGTTTGTCTCTCTTACCTAGAACCTCTAAATGCTGTCCACCATCTGAATAAAGGCAAAAATGGTAAAGCAACTATACTGGATGGTTATAAAATTGTCTTCTCCTTCTTATTCCTATATTCTATTTGCCAGGCTGTCAGACTCTTCTCTCACCCAGCTCCTCTGAGCCAGACACAAGTCTCTCTCGTGCCAGTTCCAAAGGAGCTCTCAAGTCTGATGATGTTGGGGAGGAGGGAGAGGCAGTTGATGGCAAGCTTTCGATTTTTATCCACAAGAGAGAGGACCAGTCATCTCATGAGGTTTTACAACCACTCCTTAGGTATGATTTCACCTCATATCTTTGTTTTGGGTTTACATTTGCAAGCTTACTCTGGGTGTTTCTGACTTTACTGTTTCTCCACTCTTTCCAAAATGTAGCAGCTCTGAGGGGCGTCCCTTTCGACTGGGCACTGGAGCAAACATGGAAAAAGTTGTAAAGATGGACAGAGACATGACAAAGGTAACTTAAAAATAACTAAACCAGAACCATAAAGTGCCTGTTTTTTTGTTTTTTTTGTTTTGTTTTTTGTAACTGCCATCTTTATCTCTGTCCTATTTTAAATGTTATTTAGAGTGGATGCTGTGAGGTGATTACAGAAGAAGCATCTGCTGCCCTGAGGAAAGCCAACAAGTGGGCCCAGTCTGGTCTGATAGTGAGCGTTGGTCCACCTGTGGAGACTTTAGCCCAAGAGACTGCTGGGGGCATTACTGCTGGCGACAAGAAGAAAACTGCTCAGACTGCTGTTTGCAGAGACAGGAATGCCGAGTTGGCCAGGTGCTGTTTCTGTGATTTAGACATTTTATACAAAATGAATCATTTAATATTTGCAGTCATATTTGCAAGTGGATACTGCCAGGTTGTAGGTGTATGTTGCAGATACATATTCTGATCTTTGGTTGTAACATTTCTTCTTAAAATCTGCCTTAATTAGGTCAGACCCGGTACGCCCATTTATCAGTGGCCATGTTGCCAACAGCATGGCTGCAGAGGTCATAGCCCTGCTTCATAGTCTGCTCACTGCTCCTGAGTCCAACACTGCTCAGATCTGGACAAGCACTGCTGAGAAAGTAAAGCATTATCCTGTTTCTTACCTCCATATCAATGATTATACTTGATATTGTTTGCTGATAGTGTTTCTCATGGCTGTTTTGCAGGTTCTCTCCCGGGCGCTAATGTTTATCCCTCAGCTGGGCAAGTATGCTGAGAGTATTCTGGAGAACGGCAGCAGCAGTGGCAGAAAACTGGCTAAACTGCAGGCCATTGGCAGACAGGCTGTTGCTGCACTCTGTGCTCTTGGAGGCTTTAAAGAAACTATCAAGATTGGTTCTGAGGTTCAGGTTAGTTCATATATCAAAGATACCACACATTATTATTGCATATATTTATCAAGATGGTGTGATCCAATCCATTGAAACCACTGAAAAAATGAACTACTGTCATTTTTTATCGTGCTTCCTTTGCTCTGCAGGTGGTAGGTAAAGGAGTGCTGGGGAGTGTGGGTATAGTTATGTCTATAAATGAGCAGGAGGGCATCGCTACTGTGAAGTTTCCGTCTTGCGAGTATAGGAAAGCTTGCAAAGCTTCAGATATCCTGACAGTACCAATATCACGCCTCTGCACTCCCAGATCTGAGGTAAGAATTCCAACAATAGGTTATGTACAGTTCTTATTATAGGCCAAAAGTGGCAATCTGATTGTCACTTTTGGCTCTCCCCACAACAGGCTCTTCCTCTCTATAAGCTATCAATCACAGAGAAGGTGGTACAAGCTGTGCAGTCTATGCTTCTGCCACAGGAGGGCAGTCTCTCTATTCACACTTCTTTACCAGCTACCGGAGATGGCTCCAGCCCGGTAATGGCTGCAGTGCGCTTGCTGGCTGAAATCAGAACTAGGTGAGTAAATAGTAATGCAGGTAACCTTGTGCATTTTGTCTGATTGGTCAGGTCTGTGTCAAAATATCTTGGGGTTTGAATTTGGAATCAACTTTTGAACTTTTTAGTCTGAGTCTCATACTTGCATTATAAGGGGAAACTATCTTATATTTAAAATGTAAACCCCTTCAGACTGGAGCATCATTATGTGATATGATGTGATGTTGTTGTTTTTGTTTGTTTTTTGTCAGGGCGTGTCTGGTGATGGCCCAACTTCTAGAGGACAGCTCCTTCTGTGAAGAGTTCATTCAGCAGTGTCCGGCTGCTGTTGAGGTTCTCAACCTGGTTGCCCAGGAGTGCAGCCCTGGTGAGCATATACAGATATGTCATCAGCTGGTACTTCTCAGCACCATACCAGTTTAGCAACTGTGTGTCTGACACATTTCTGTCATCTTGTGCAGGAGAGCGCCTTGGCATGGTTGAAGCTCAATGTGAGAGAGTAAGAATGCTGTATCGGGACTGTGCTCGTCCACCACCTCCACCACTGCAGACGGACAGACGTCAGGTAGGGGCTCCTAAATACATAGACAAATAAATACATAGAGGTTATTTTGGGCTCCTTCTGTCTTTTCACCTTTGATCTGCTTGTCTTAACAGCCAAAGGAGATTACTTGGTGTCCATCCAGAGTTTTCCCTCCAGTCCGTGCCTGCATGTTTTCATCCCGTCTGACCTCTGTCACCTTCTTGGCTGATCCAAGTGCTGGAGGAGGGCTTCCCAGAGGCACTTTCATCTACGCAACCTCTCCCGTACCAGTTCAGGTGGGCACATCAGAGGAATCCACTCCTGCAGTATTTTAGTTTGTTTGAACAAATATCAACGATTAGTATGAAATATAATTATTCACTTATAATTTATTTATTTATAATTATTTACTTGGAGCCTGTCCATAGTTTAAACTTTTCTATCTTTGTCCTTGCAGGCACCATCGTTTTACTGGGAGATAGAAATTGTCTCCTATGGAGACTCAGAGGAGGACAGTGGGCCAATTGTGTCTTTTGGTTTTGCACCTGAAGCAGAGAAAAGGGATGGAGCATGGACCAACCCTGTTGGCACATGTTTGTTCCATAAGTATGTAGCTATTAAAGCGAAGATACTCCCTTTGGATTTCCTCTGCTCTGTTTCTCTTACTTGATTGCTGACTGCTTTACTCTTTTTTTTGTCATGCTGTCTCTGTGTGCTTGTCTCCTCTCTGTCTGTGTGTGTCAGTAATGGTAGGGCAGTGCATTATAATGGCTCCAGTCTGCTGCAATGGAAGAGTGTCAGGCTGGATGTGGCTCTACTTCCTGGTGAGACAGTAGCCAAAATATCTTTCTTTCCATATTCAATCGATCATTTCTTTTGTTTGATTTACACAGCTTGGAAATCCATACGGCAGTCTGTTATGGATTTGAAATAAACGTTTTACATGCAATGTTGCTTACCAGGCTGCTCTTTCAAAAAGCTGATTGAAAAGCATATCTTGCTTTCTTAACTTAATCTAACTTGAGCTGTTTCCTATGTTAGCATGTTTTAAAATGTGTCATGACCTGTTCACATCAAGCCATTACTGAGATGTGGATGTTCCATCTGCATGAACACAGGTGATGTAGCTGGAATTGGATGGGAGCGTTCTGAGGGCACTCCACCTCCACCTGGTCAGGCCCCTAAAGGCAGGGTGTATTTTACCTATTGTGGTCAGCGGCTTAGTCCCATTCTTGACGATGTAGCTGGTGGAATGTGGCCCCTGGTACACATTCAAAAGAAGGTGGGTTTCTGCTAAAAAGGGCTCATTTATATTTGAACTGCTCTAGGAAAATGTACTGGATTATTTATATGCATGTATATATTTATATATTGACTTTCTCTATATTCCTTTGCAGAACTCAAAGATACGTGCCAACTTTGGAAGCCGGCCTTTTGCATTTGCTGAAGGCCAAGCACACAGAAATGCTGCTGACTTGTGTGTAGACCTTGCAGAAGAAATCAGTGCAAATTTTGAAGCACTGCCCTTTGCTATGGCCTCAGACAGCGATAATGATGCAGGCGCTAGTGTTACTTCGGACTCTGGTTCTCATGGACCCCCTTGTCGGATTGCAGCTGTTGCAGTTGCTCAGCAGCGTATGTCTCTTGTCATCTCGCATTCCTTTTCAATAATTTTTTTTCTTCCTTGTCGATTTGTATTTTTGCCTCATAGCCTAGTAACCTTTGAATATTTGGCTTTTGCAGAGTACAACAGTGACCAGTCCTGCCTTTATAAGGTGGAGCTGAGCTATGAGAATCTGGTCACCTCTGGACCCGACCCACATCCTCCCCCTATTGCTGATGATGAGAGTGATGATGAGGATGATGATGATGTTCCAAGAGTAAGAAAAGTCTGCAATGCTCAAAATTGTGTTGGAAAAAGTTTTAAGCTTAAGTATTTCATGACTGAATTTTGATTTGACTTCAGGAGGACCACTATGCCCTTCTGGTGAAGGCATGGGAGACAAAAGTGTTCCCCACAATTCGTAGACGGTTCCGTAACGAGGCTGAGAGGAAATCGGGCCTGGACCAAATCAAAGGAGCTCTGCAGCTGGGTAAATAACTTATATTACAACATGGCCAAAAAAATCTTGCGTGCCACTGCAGCTTTCCATGACAATAAACACTTAACCTGTGCTGCTTTAACTTTATGACCCTTAAGATGTTTTTGAAAACTAAATGGAGCGTTAATTGCGTCTAAAAGTCAAAATAATGTCATAATAGGAAGAACGTTTTGTACATGTTTATTTAACCGCCTTAAGGTTTATTGCTGATAATTTAGGTTCACTCATAGACCAAGGAATTAAGTATCAAATCAAATCAGACCTCAGTTTTAATACTACATGCTTTAATGTGCTTCATGATTTGATGATGGGATTCTTGTCATCAACCCTCATTAAATAGATGTCTGAAGTTATAAAATTAATCACTTACCAGACTGTCTACCTGTACGTAGAGCTGAGACGCTGTTTCTGGTTTCAGGTATGGTTGACATTGCGAGGCAGACAGTGGAATTTCTGTATGAAGAGAATGGTGGCATTCCTCGAGATCTCTACCTCCCAACTATTGAGGATATCAAGGATGAGGCCAACAAGTTCACTATCGACAAAGTCCGCAAAGGTATGAAAGGAAATAACATTATTTCATGAAGCACACAAAACAAAGTCTTTAGACATCTGTACTAATATTGCACATAGTTACTTTTCACTTGCTGCCACTAGGCTTGAATGACCTTATTGTAATTTCCAGTGGGGAAAAAAAATCAAATGTATATACAGTGGTCCCTCGTTTATCACAGGAGTTGCGTTCTAAAAATAACCCGTGATAGGTGAAGTCTGCAAAGTACCCAGGAGACACGGCATGAGATTGATTGACAGTGGTCTACAGCCAATCAGGACACAAACACAATGTGCTGTTAAAAAAAACAAACAAAAAAACCATGCAAAATTGCACAAAAAAAATCCACAAAACAGCGAGGCCAGGAAAGGTGAACTGCATTATAGTGAGGGACCACTGTAATATGATGTGATGTCATTTAAATGATCCTCGTGGTGATGTACTGTTTCAACACAGGCTTGACTGTGGTCATCCGATGTCCTGACAGCAACAATACCAACAGCACAACAGGGGGAACAGCACTGCCGAAATTTGCCATCAGGGGCATGTTAAAAACTTTTGGTTTGCATGGTGTTGTGCTGGATGTGGACTCTGTAAGTATACTCATTTACCATTATAAGCGTTTTCTATCTTAACAACAAAGATGCTGATGAACAAACTGTTTGCTTTGTTAAGGTGAATGAACTGGTACAGGTGGAGACATACCTGCGTAGTGAGGGTGTGCTTGTCAGGTACTGGTATCCAATTGAAATGCTGGAACGCCCACCTGCTGGATCTCGCCGTACTGCAGCTAATGGCTTGGTCTCATTAGACAGTAGCAACATTCAGATTCACAGGTAACATGTGAATCCAATGAGGATAAATATGAGACGTCTACATGCTGCACAGAATCATTCATGCAGCTCTGCTTTATTTTAGGGAACTTCTTCGCTGTGAGAGTGCACTGGCCAGATTATACTGTCGCATGGCCTTGCTCAACATCTTTGCCCCCAAGAATCCGCACACCTTCACTCGTCTCTTCCACATACCTGCTATCCGTGACATCACCTTGGAACACTTGCAGCTTCTATCTAACCAGCTGCTGGCTCCACCCCTCCCTGGTGAGTGTGGCTATACGATATTATAATGAAACACCTTAATACCATGTGCATATTCTATTAGTGGTAAATGTGACAATTTTTTTCTTCCTGCAGATGGCACGATCAGTTCAAGTTCTGTTCTGCTGGCTCAGTCAGTATTGCACAACCTTGAGGGCCAAAGTTGCTCCCCCACAGACCTGTTTTACCAGGGCAACGCTCAGCCAATCCGGGAGTGGTTGACAGTGGCCATCACCCGTGCCTTGCATCAAGGAGAAGAAAGCTTACTTGAGCTTACAAAGCAGATATGCTGCTTTCTACAGGTATGTTCTGCCAATCTGTTATTAATTTAATACATGTATCTCAGGGTGCATGTTTACAAGCTGTTACAACTCTTACAATTGGGGTGATTCTTGACAGAATGCACCAGAGCAGTTTACATCTGAGGAGTTCCCAGTGTCAGAATCCAAAGTAAGCATGGATGTCAGCTTTCCAGGAGCTGCATTTGTGATCGTGTCCTGCAAAGAAAGCCAGCTAGGCTGTCGTAAAGAGTGAGTTATAGTGGTTTATTAAATAACAGCTTTAATAAAATAAATAAATAAAAAACATAGGAGAGAAAACTTAAAAACAAAATCAAATTGATAGCAAAAATGACATCTTAATCTTTTCTACTCCATTAGCTCAAGTCTGTACAAGGCCCCTTGGGCTCGAGTCATGGTGTATGGCCTGGGTCACAAGGTGCGGAGAAATGGCCAGCTGAATCTGATGGAGGCTGTGTGTTATCCTCTGGATGCTTCACCTACCAACACAGGCCTTATTCCCCCACCTACCACCAATCAATATCCTTCTGTTATGATCCCTACTGATAAAGTGCACATCAAGCTTGGTTAGTATCTAATTCCAAAGGGAATTTATATACGCTGCTTTAGCTGTTTTGTGAATAAACTCTGTACCCATTAAATGTAATGAAGTATCCCTTTGTCTTAATTGTAGGGGTGTCCCCCCCTCCTGGTGCTGTGCTGGTGTTGCACTCCTTGCCACTGGAGTTTCCATTAGCCATGGCATTTGCTGAACAGCTGCTAACATGGAAGCTGGGAGAGAGCAGTGAACGATCAGAGGATGAGCTGGACACAGTTCCCTCATCTGTGCTGCTACAAGTGGTAGAACTACTTGGTAGGAGGAATATCCATTGTGACACCATTTAATGTGCATGTTGTATTTCATTGCCATATTTCTGTATCCCTGTCATATAGCAGTTGTAGTATTACATTAAACACACAAATGTAGATTTCACCCATTAAATCCTAAATTGTGAGATTTCAAAAAAAGATTTCAAAATCCTAAATTGTGATATTTAGTTTTAAATTTTTATTATTCATTTTAATGTCCTTTTAGTTAGAAGTAACAACTCAAAGCTTACGAACCTAAGCTATAAGTCACGAGACATTTAGGTGCATAAAGATTTCCCAAGATCCCAATTTTGATTATTTTCTTGGTCGTTGTTCTTAGGTGGTTTGGTTTGGACAACTGATCTGGCTCCCTCCATCAAAGAACTCATCTTTCACTTGTTAGCGGAACTTTTGCGGAAGATCCACCAATTGGAGCAGCGCAAGAGCCCTACTGGTCTATCAAGTTCAATTGCTCTTTTGCTTAACCCCTGCCTCGCAGTGCTCATGGCCCTGCAGACAGAACTCCGAAAGCTCTATGACCGGGAAACTCAGGGATGGACTGCTGGAGGGGCTGGAGCAGGGGGGTCCTCATCCGGAGGCATTGCATTGGCCCTGGGTGCGGAGCAGAGTCGATTCTCCACATACTTTCATGCCCTGATGGAAGTGTGTCTGGCTGTTGCAGAGGTGACACTTCCTCTCAATGTTGGCGGCTCTTCAGTGGGAGCGCTGTCCTCCACCAGTGCCCCTAACCTTAGTGATTCTTCTTCATCCTCATCATCATCCCCAGGCCAGACACCGCAGAGCCCCAGTTTGCTATCAAAGCGTAAGAAGGTGAAGATGAAGCGTGAGAGAGCAGCAGCTGCAGTGGCAGCAGTGTCTGGTAAACGGGGAAGTGGAGGTGCAAGGCTGTCAGAGAGTGACAGTGCCCTGCTGAACATGGCAGGTAGTAAACCTGAGGACATGCTGTGGTTCCACCGCTGCCTTACTCTGCTGATGATCTTACGACACCTTGCCAACAAGGACCCACAGGGCTTAAGCGTAACCAGCGATGCAGTAACGGACGCCTGCCAGGCTCTGGTTGGACCCACTGCTCACAGTCGCCTGCTGGTGCTCTCAGGTATTCCCACGCACCTGGAGGAGGCTGTTGTCCGTAATGCTATCCGAAGGGCTTGCAACGCACATGGGGGGCTCTTTAAAGATGAAGTCTTCATTCCTCTCCAGGAGGAGGACCCCAAGAAAAAACCTGGGACTGGTGTTGCAAGCCTTCAGGATGGTAAAGTGTGTCCTGAACCTGAGCGCCCCTTTGCAAACAACGGAGGTCCCGAGAGTCCCGACAGCTCCAGTAGTGTAACTCCAGCTATGAGTGTGAGTGCTTCAGCTTCTACCAGCCAGACCTCTATCTGCAGCTCCTCTCAGGGGGTCTCCCGCACTGCCAGTGAACTTTCCGTCGATCAGGAGCTTTTAGCTGTCCCACCTCTCACTCCTGCGGCTGCAGCTTCTGCCATTACATACCCCCAGCAGGGACTCCAAGAGTCACAGACAGTTTCTAGTCAGGAGAGTCTAGATACCTCCCTGTGTAGCACAGGGAGTCTTGGGAGTCTCGGCAGCTTAGGGGAACCTGTCGACAGTGCAGAAACGCCATCCGCGTCAGATGGGGGCTCTATGCACACAGTCACCTCATTAGAGAGCAATGCAGTCATGGCCAGACCCATCAAGGGTTACGCTGTCATTGAGGTGAGCTGATTCAAATCGTTATTATTCCATCTGATTGATTTTGTGCTTAAGATGTTGAAAATGTAAGGAAAATTTCTCTTTTGGTGACTATAGGTGCGTTCTCGAGCTAAAGTGGAAAAAATTCGTGCCAGTCTTTTCAACAGCAGTGACCTGATTGGCTTGTCCAGCCTGGAAGGTGAAGAAGAACTAATGGAGCTGACCAATGAGGAGATCCTCACGGCTTCCAGTGTTAACCAAAGCCTGTTTGACACACAGGGAAGCTCTGCCCTTGAAGACTACTTCTTGGAGAAAACAATCAAAGGTTGTCACTTAACTACAATCACATATTTGCTGCTTTTAGTTTTCTTACTTTGTCTAAATTAAAATTCTTCTGTTTGAAGGTGACAAGCTTGTACCTGGAGCCCGAGATGTCCTCACAGATATTTTTAAGAGCTGTGTCCACTCGGAGCAGATGCTCAGCCTCACGCCAGCCAAGCCCGTTAAAGTGTCTGACATTTACCTCAGCAAGGAGCAGATCAACTCTCAGACACCAGGCAACCTACTGCATACTTTCTTCACCAATGTTCGACCTCCCAAGAAAGTACTTGAGGACCAACTTACTCAGGTATTAAACAAGTGCTCAACAGTAAACTTGTGAATTCTTTGATATAGTTAAATCAAAAATTTGTTAGTCAAATGGCTGGCTCGGTTTTAGTTTGGACTGTCACCTCACAGAGAGAAGGCCCTGAGTTTGAATTAAATCAGGACCTTTTCTGTGTGGAGTTTGTATGTTCTCCCCGTGTCAGCGTGGTTCTCTTCAGGTTCTCTGATTCCTCCCACAGTTCAAAGACATTGAATTAGTGGGGCCAGGTTAAATGCCCCTAACCTGAATTCGAAAAATTGAAGAAAATGGATAGATGGATTACTATAATTCAAAAAAAAAAAAAATAATAATTTAACTGTAATTTAATTTAATTGACCTTTTTGTTTTAAAACAACTTTTCAACTTTTGTACACAACAACTTACAAAATGTTTTATTTTTTTAGATTCTAAGAAAGTATGGCACTCCTAAGCCAAATAAGAACAAGTACAGCAAGGCAGGAAAAGAGCAGCATCAAGGCAAGGTAGTAAGCACCAAGAGGCCCATCACCAAACCTCCCACTAAGGAAAAGTCTGTGCTTAACAGTGTCAGGTACGTCACTCACTTTTTGAACGGTAACTACATGTATAGAGGCATAAACACACTGCCATGATAACTGAATTAAAATGTGCTCATCTCTCAGAACCGCACTGAGTGAGAAGAAAACAGTGCTAAAGCCGAAATCTCCTGAGAAATCCAGACCTGAAGAAAAAGATGTGGAAAAATCTCCTGCGAAGAAAACCGAAGGTTTGTAATAAACACTCCCACTTTGACTCCACACATCTATGAATTTTTAGCTAACACAAAGATTTGCAAAGGATTAAAACAACCTTTGAATTAACTACCTAACTACCACAGAACTAAATGTGTGGTGAAGAAATATTCACATTCCTAAGCTGTGAACTTATCCAGGCTTATCCATGAGTTTCAAATGTTCCTTCGCAAGTAAAAGTGAAATAAAAACAAAGGACACGAAAAAGTGAAAACATTTGTGCTGTGTCATGAGATAAATTTTAGGGAACCTGATGGAAATTGAACATCAAAATGATAGCAGTTTCATTTCTGCTTTTTTTTTTTTTTCCATAGTTGCGTCATTTCATGAGGGCACCCAAAACCAGACACGAGACACTTTGTCATATGTCAAAATCATTAAAAGCAATGTTTTGCGCGGGTGTTTTGTTTTGTTAGTATCTTAATAAACCTTTTCATTAAGTTTCATCTGAAAACTAATTAACAGCTGAAACTGTAGAGAAGAAAAAGTATAATATTTGTATCTGAATTGTAGGAAAGTAGGATGAAGCAGCACAACATTGAAATTAATGTAAGTAGGTTACCAGAGAATTTAAGACATCCACACAATTGCATTTAAAGGCACTTTTGTCTGTTGACACACCGCCAGTCCATTATCATAAAAGTGAGAATTTTCCATATCAGTAGCTGATCCATGTATTTGTAAATGAAATGTAACCTGCTGTGAATGGTTTCTTTAGTCCCAGAGGAGAAGTACTTGACACTAGAAGGCTTCCATAAATTTGCTGTTGACCGAGCCAAGCAGGACATCCGCAGTGTCTGGAGGGCAATTTTGGCTTGTGGTTATGATCTTCACTTTGAGAGGTGAGATTTGAACAGCCTTGTTTGAAAACACACACACACACACACACACACACACACACACACACACACACACACTTAACATGTTGTCAGTTTTCTTTTGTTTTAAGTAATTCTGCCCTAATTAGAAGTTTTTAACCTTTATAAAAACAATAATAAATGCATATATTATGTCTTATTACTAACTGCAAAGATGATGATATATGTAGAATTTCTAGTGGGGGAAAAAAGCTTCATAAGCCTTATTTTGGGGCAAAGTCCCATTTTTATCAGAGTCGACTGATTCTACGGATGTAGTAAACATTTTGGTGATTATTTAAACTGAAGGTTTTTTGGTTGTTTTGTTTTTTTCTTTCTATCAAAAATAACTGCCCACAGATATTTCTATATGGCTGCTGAGTTTCTGCTTGCCTTTAAGAAGGCGAGTGTGTGAGTTGTTTCATGTCTTTTTTTTTTTTTCCCCCCCTGGTTTGGCAGTTGATTGGCTCTTAGGGATCAGTTTGTATTAAGGATTCTTTGAGTGTCTTGTCTCTATCTGATAATGTTTCTGCTCTTTAATGTTTTTAATGAGCTTAGAGCTCTTTATTTAAGAACTCCCGTGCTCCTCTGCCAGGTGCACCTGTATAGACACTCGCCATGCACAGAAGGCTTGTAGAAAGTGGAGCTTAGAAATGGATGTGGCATTGGTACAGTACATCAACAGACTGTGCCGTCACCTGGCTATCACACCATCCCGGTTGCACCCCCATGAAGTCTACCTGGACCCCAGTGATGCTGCTGATCCTCGTGTGGCCTGCTTGCTCAGTATGTAAACTGCCAGCACTTTTGGAGTTTCACTGAAAAGTTTGAAACCTCGGGGGGGTTTTGTCAGCTATACATAACTTTTTGTATAAATGTCAATGTTTTCAGATGTGCCTGTGGAGAGTTTACGCCTACGCTTTGCTTTGCTGCAATCGCTCAACAACAGCCTGGAGAGTTTCTTCCTGCCGTTGGTGGAACTGAGACAAACACATACGTATCAAAACAGCATTGCAGCTCTGTTGAGTGAGGCCAAAGGTGAGCGGGATCTGAGCACACATCTCGCGTTGTAGTTTGTGTAACCTATCTGGAAAGCTTGCTTTGTTGAAATGACTCACCGCTTGTTCTATTTGCAGGCCTAATCTTTTATGACACTAAGGTCACTGTGATGAACAGAGTACTGAATGCCACAGTGCAGCGGACAGCTGACCATGCCGCTCCAGAGATTACACTGGACCCTCTAGAGATTGTGGGAGGTGGGTATTCCTTTCACTGGTTCACGTTTTTTAGTTTTTCAAAGTTCTATATCACTTAATGGAGCATTAGGGCCACATTAAGAAAAAATTATTATTGATGGTTTTGAGAAAAAAATATAGAAATGTGGAGATTAAAATATTTTCAAGGCAAATTGCCACAGCTGCTATATCCTCCATATAATGGCTTGTGTAGCTAAGTTAGTGACATTATATTTCAAAATCGGTTTTAGTTACAAGAAAACGATTTCTCTTTTAGCACATAAACAGAGTGTGGTAATAAGGATCTTGAAACGATGGTGCAGAAAGCAACATCTGGTCAGAAGGAAAAAAACCCACAAACTTTGAAGAGCGTGTATATTGTATCACAAGATACAGTCCCACTGCGCAAGTGACATCGGACTGTTGTCTTTTATATGTCATATGTTTATATGTTTGATCCACTGAAGGGGTTGTTTTGTAACGCCAGGCAATGTTGTTTTTGTTTTTTCAACGTCTACTGAACGTCTAAAATGTGGTTGTTGAAGACATCTTCGACTCATTTTAGACTGTTTTTAGGCTGCTTCTATGGGCTCTATAGTCCCATGTTTCCAGATGGTGGAGGGCATGTTTTCTGTACAGAAACAGTTATGTGTGAAGGAATACAGAGCGATTAGTGGACATCTTCAGATGGCGTGGGCTCCTGAGCTAAAACAAAAGTGAGCAGCTGCACGGTGGATTTGGAGCAGAAATGTCCCGAGCTTCTCACAGACAGTTTGCAAAATGTGCGAATAAACAAATACTGT
The DNA here is from genome assembly GCF_057382185.1 of Mchenga conophoros. NCBI lineage: Eukaryota > Metazoa > Chordata > Actinopteri > Cichliformes > Cichlidae > Mchenga > Mchenga conophoros. The sequence goes on from NC_140537.1 coordinate 14,620,236, forward strand.
TGAGCAGAGTAGTCCAGTTTATACACAATTGCATAAACTTCTCATACTTTCTGTTGCAACTTCTTGTCTTGCTACTGAATACAAACACACTCACTTCCTCTTACAAACCTCTTCACAAATAAAACGGGATTACTTGTAAATATGGAGCATATATAAAGAAAATGCTCTTTTAAACTTTTTAAATACAATTGTGCTCTTTTTAAAAGGAATTTCAAAAGTTTTCAAAAATACTTTAACCATAATTATTTTGCATTTTAACATTAAAAAAAATACCAACATGTACTGAATAAATCAATAGAATAACACATAAGTAATGAGGGATGTTTTTAAATAATCTTTATTTAAACATATTGTTTATGTTGATAACAATAATGTTTATATTTGTAATTAAAAATACTACATTTCTTAATCATGTAAATTTCCGGCACCTGTCACAGATGTCCACGTGACGCCCAAAGTAATTATCCTGTCCAAAGTTCATATATTGAGCATTATATTAACCTCCAAGGTGGGTCATGGTTTGGCGTCCAAATTGTGGACCTTGTTTGGACGTCGTATAGATGTCGATTGCTTGCAAAAACAACAGACCCAATATAGACATGGTCTGAGCATCTATCTAACATCCAATGTTTAGTGGGATGTAGCAGCTAATCAATTTGTTTCAGTAACTCATCTACACAAAGCATCTTGCAGAGGCTGCATCAGTTTGTAATCTGCACATTTTGGGGTTTTTTTTTCTCAAAATGATCAATAATTATTTTTTTTTCTTAATGTGGCCCTAATACTCTTCATACTTTCAAGGTATCTTGTCAAACGTGCTTTTTTTTCTGATTGGGTGCGTCTGCCTCAGGTGAGATCAGGTCATCAGAGAACACGTACTTCTGCCAGGCAGCACGCCAGCTGTCGTGTGTGCCGTCATCCCAGCTTTGTGTGAAACTCGCCAGTGGAGGAGACCCAACCTACGCCTTTAACATCCGCTTCACTGGAGAGGAAGTTCATGGCACGAGTAAGAATTTCTCCCTCACAATACTTCTGTACTGCCTTTGATTCTTGCGCTTGAGATTTATTTTAATTCATAAACTTCCAAATAACTGGTACAACTAACTAACCAGTATTAAAAGCAAAATACAAAATCAATGGCAAAATATATGAACTTTTAATCGGTTGAGAATCTAAGCACTGGATATACTTAGATTTATTCTGCTCTGCTCATTTTGTTTTTCTGTAATACAGGAAGAAGTAAAGAGACTAACATCATGTAAATGTGGCATTTGCAGTTACTTAATTACACTGTCAGGCCATAAAATAAATTGACCACTTTCAAGACATTACAGGCCAATGTAGGTTTTCTGTTTCGTTTTGATAGAAGTTTCCATGTTTCACTATATTTCACAATATTTTTTGTTATAAAAAAAATAATACCGGAACCTAAAAAAAGGAAGGACATTTCTACCAAAATAAAACAACAAAACTGGCTTTAAGAAGGGGTAAATAAGCACCATGTGTAAAAGGAGTTCTCATACTGCAATAGTTAATCACATAAGCAGAAGCCTGCAGCACAGATTCCGGGTCTATTTGTATTGAACTAAAATTCTTTCAAAGTTTGTTTGTATGTGCACTTTGAATCAATGTACAGCCCTGTGAATAGTATTTGCCCCCTTCCTGTTCTAACTGGCTGTGATCAATGTGTGCAGGTGGCTCTTTTAGACACTTCCTGTGGCAGGTGTGTAAGGAGTTGCAGAGTTCTGCACTTTCCCTGCTGCTCCCCTGTCCCAGTGCTGCAGCCAATCGTAATAAGGTAATATTTATTTTCTATTACCTACCATGTTTTCTGCTTTTTTTGTCTTTTTTGCTCTATTTGTTTTCATTCATATCCGACTGTGTGCTAGATACTAACTGAAATGTGTTTTATCACACATGATGCAAACTGCTGTGTTAGGAGTAATATAATTCGTATCTGTATTTGTGCTGTTCTCAGGGGAAATATATCCTCACTCCATGCCCTATCAGCTATGCAGAGGAACAGTTGCTGCACTTTTTTGGCCAACTACTAGGCATAGCCATACGTGCAGATGTGCCACTTCCTTTGGACTTACTGGGCTCATTTTGGAAGGGCCTAGTTGGTGAGCCTCTCGACTCAGAGCAGGACCTGCAAGAAGCTGATGTGCTTACCTACAACTATGTCAAGAAATTTGAAAATGTAAGTGTATATTAGTGTTTGTAGCACCTTTAGATGCTACCAACATGACTCTAGTGACCTCAAATTTACCTTTTCCCTCCTATGCTGAAGGTGACTGACGAGACAGAGCTAGAGGCCCTGTGTGCTGAAATTTCCTCCCAGCACCACTCAGGAGAAAGCCCAGACTCCCCCAGCCGTCCCTGCTGCACCTTTACCTATGTCACTATGACTGGTGAAGAAGTGGAGCTTTGTCAGGGAGGGCGGAGCCTCATTGTCAGGTACAAATCATCCCACTGATCGCATTTTTGTTGTTGTTCCCGTTCCCGTTTGCAGTTATCTTAATTCGGCGTAAGTTGTCTTTATAGCCAAATGCCACAGAACATTAGGGTGTGATTTCATTCTGGATATCCTGTGTACTTGTATCTGTCTGCAAAGCTGGCAGAACAAGGATGTGTATGCACGGGCGGTGCGGAGCCTTCGTCTGAGGGAGCTGCAGAATGTGGAGTGCATGACAGCGGTGCGTGCAGGGCTCGGATCCATCATTCCCCTGCAGCTGCTTACCATGCTCAGCCCTATAGAGATTGAGCTGCGCACCTGCGGCCTGCCTTACATCAACTTGGAGTTCCTGAAGGTAAAGCAGTGTTAATTTTGTTGACCAATAATTGTCATCATAGTTCACGTCAACGTTTTTTTTTCTTGTCTGACACCCAAAGAAGATGATAACTAAAATAAAATGTACTGACATTTTCTTAACAAATGAAAGCAAGATGAGAAAATTCTGGAGAAATAAGATCCAATCAGAACTAAAAAAGTTGTGTATAAAGGCGGGCCAGTTTGGAAGTGATCCAGTCAGAAGTAATCTAGTTGTGAGGTAAGGTTAGAGGTGCACATTTGATCTGCTGCCTTGAAGAAAGCAGGAGAGTTCGGCTCCTTGTTTCTCATAAAAATGTGAAACAAGGAGCAAAATGTCAACACTTGGAAGACAGGGAGGAGTAGACGCATGGACACATTTGGCACACATGAAACTACGCCGTAAACTGTGTGAGCAACTCTAGCTGGTAAATACACTTTATATTTTAGTCAAATAAATCAACCTCAAATTTAGTCTACAAGAACCTTTTGATACATAGTCAACTAAAATGAGAAGAATTTAGATGCCTAAATTATTAAAACATTAAAACATGCCTAAAACTAAATCAAAGCTTGCTATTAAAATTAACACTGAGGTGAAACATATATTTGTGTGAAAGTGATATGTCTGTGTCACTTGTCATTAAAGTTTCTTTGTCGGGCTAGGCAGTTTATTTATTTATTTTATTCTGCTATTGATTCATGCTAAATATATGAAATACAGAGAGATTTCACTCACCTCGTGTTGTCACGGGTTAGTATTTAATTTCAGCATGTGCTCGGTTCCCTCGTAGGCTCATACAATGTATCAGGTGGGCCTGATGGAGACTGACCAGCACATCGAGTTCTTCTGGACCGCCCTGGAGATGTTCACTCAGGAGGAGCTCTGCAAGTTCATCAAGTTTGCATGCAATCAGGAGCGCATCCCATTCACGTGCCCCTGCAAGGATGGGGGGCCTGACACCGCTCATGTTCCCCCATACCCCATGAAGATCGCCCCTCCTGATGGGGCAGCAGGTAAGATCTGAGGGTTAAGCAAGGCCCCGAATCATCTCAGCTTCTCTTGCAAACTTGAGCAAACTCTAAAATGTTAAATTACAGACACACATTCAAAATCTCAGGCTTGCTGTCATTTACTGTACACCTGCATAGCTGGCAGCTTATTATAGCACCTGCTACGTAGCACGTCATTGGGCTTCTGGTTCATTAACAACTAGCAAACATGCATAACTGGGAGAGAAGTGCTGGGTTATGAACTCCTGTTTCTCCTTTAGGTCAGCCAGACTCTCGCTACATCCGGGTGGAGACCTGTATGTTCATGGTGAAACTGCCCCAGTATACTTCTTTGGACGTGATGCTGGAGAAACTGCGCTACGCCATCCACTACCGCGAGGACCCACTCAGCGGCTGAGAAGACTTGACAACCGAATATTCCCCCCCATGTGCCCCAAACCTCGCCCTCACCCGTGACCCCTTTTCTCCCTTCATCCCCAAGTTCCTGGACTTTCCTCTGAGACAGACCTTATGCTCTGCTGCATTGACAAGTCACAAAGTTAATTTTATTACATTTTCAGTGGCAATGCTTTGTTTATCCCTGCTTTATATTGCAGTTTACACAAATTGTACGTTTCATTATTTTGATTTGTTTTGCTTTTTTTTTTCTTCTTGTTATTGTATTTTATTTTATTTATTTATTTTTTTTCAAGGGAATTCAGGGAAGATATTCTGAATTGGCACTGACACGGAGTTTGAGGACGACGCTGAAGTGAACCAACTGTGAGACTTTTTGTTCACCTTTTCCTCCCCTTTCCTTTAACAGAAGGATTAACAAGGTTCAGTCAAATTCTGTGAATTTAGCAGCGTTACGGGCTAACTTTGAGATCAGCACTTTGAATTTAATTGAATTCACGATTGCTTAACATTTTAGCACTGTAATCTCGGTCTGACTCGCTGGATTTGGCATTGCCATTATGGCACAAAACAAACATTTACTCTCCTAACGCTTAACCTAGCTGCCTCCCTCTGCCACCCCTCTGTGGGGGTGATGTTCAGAAACATGCCTTTGCTGTAGGAGCCTCTCTCAAGAGGGTAATGCTGTGTGTGAAAATCAGATGATGATCATGGCTTTTGAGTTTAAGGTACAATGACTCTCCCCCCCCAAAAAAAGAAAAGAAATTTGTATTGCTGTCTAGTCTTGGAACCTGTCAAGTATAAGCAGGCAGAAGGTGTGAACAAGTGCTGTACAGGATATTATGTAGTTTACTGCCTGTTTTAAATAAAAATGAACTCCTAATGGACAAACTAACTTATGCCTATATAAACTGATTACATTTTATCCAAGTCTCTGAAGGGAGGGTATTTAAGTCATGTAAAAAGTCATATTAATCTATTAGTTTATAAATAGATAGATACTTTTATTTTATTTTTTCTGTTTTGTTTTTTTGTTTTTTTTTTTAATACCTTAGTAGCTGTGGCAGAACGAGGGGTCAGGTAGATTGGACGATGGTAATCGAAGCCTGCTCTGTTTTTTTTGTTTTTTTTTTATAAAGTTGCATTACAAATTGTGAAACCTATGTTGCATTGTGAAAGCAGGAAGGGAACCCATGAGCTGCTGCTCTTCCACATTGTTTGTGTAATAACTTCTACTGAATGTGAATGTCCTTGTTTCCTATTCCCAATATACGTGATCTTCACACGTACACCGAGGAAGGGGCAGCGGGTTAAATTGAGTTCTGCCTTTTCATAGTTTTCTTTAATGAGAAATGAACAGCATTCTGCTTTTTTCTTTTCTTTTTCTTTTGGTCAAATTACCCATAACCAAATGTTTAGCTGTGTTTAAAAAACAATAAAATAAAATAAATAAATAGGATGGGAAAAAAAATGTAAATAGACTAAAGTTATGTTTGGCAATTTTTATTAATTGCTAATTCACTTCACCTTATAACTTTTGGTTTTCGGTTTGCACTACTCTTCCAAGAAAAGATTCTAAAATGAGCAAACTAGCTGATGTCTGTTGGATATCCAGTTTGTTGTGTTGTTATTTTTTATGAATTTTTTGGAAATACCAATAATATTATTATCACCTTTGTCTTGTACTCAGATGGATTCAATTTCTTCTACTCATGGTGAAACATGTTTTTCTTGTGTGAGTAAAATCGCCATTTTACTTGGATAGTACTGAAAAACACAGCGAAAATTGCTATTTGACTAATTGGGTTGTTGATTGCTTGCAAATTTTTTGGTTTTTGGTTCAGTTCCTTTTGAAGGGTGATACACCGCTGCTAACAGGGACGCTCTCTCTTCTACTACTCCTTCTTGGGAGGGGTAGGAAAGGTTATAAAACGGACATATCCATACAAGGAGGTGTTACGATAAAATGTGTGCTGTACATTTACTTGATATTTATTACAATTATTTATGGTTGCATTAACTTAACTTTTACTGTCTTACCTCTGCACATCGGAAGCTTAACATATCTAAAAATGGATTATACAGATGTAAAGAATCAGATGGCATTTGAGATTTGTGTCACAATAAAGAAATGTCTTCATGTACAAATACTCTTTGTTGTTGTGTTTTTGTTTTGTTTTGTTTTTTTGCTCTTGATCTAATTATCATTTTAACTAATTGGTCTTTAAGTTATTGGTCACAGGAACCCTCACATTTTCATACTTGACCAGCCAGTGCTGGTGATGTGACTTGGTGAATGTGACTGTTACCAGTCTCTTTTGACAATTAGTTCTCATCATGACGTCATGGTTTGTCTATTTTAAAACATGCTTTGTATGTTTTACTGGCAGTTAAGTAACTACCAGTAAAACAGTAAAACTGACTCAATAGTTGGATTCTGTTTCATTGTGTGTTCTAGTCAAAGAAAACTGTCTTGAGCAATGTGTGTAATTGAGGAAGAGACCAAAAGACTTTGTGTGCTGTCAGTGCTTACTGAGCTTTTATACTGCTTTGCTGAAATTTCTAGGTCAAATTTAAGACATACAGTTAGGTCTATATATATTTGAACACTGACACATGTTTATTTTTATTTTTTTACTTGTTTACTTATGTTTACTGAAACATATTCCAGTAATAGTTATATAATGGACATGGACATAATGTGTAAATGTAAACTTTAAGCTGTCATTTAAGAGTATTTACAGTAAAACTGGATAAAGGGTTTAGGAGTTTTAGCTCCTTAACATGTGCCACCCTTTTTAAAGGGGACCAGAAGTAACTGGACAATCGACTAAAAGGCTCTTTATTGGACAGGTGTGGGCAATCCCTTTATCATGTTGTTATCAGTTAAGCAGATCAAAGGCCTGGAGTTGATTTGAAGTGTGGTGCTTGTATTTGGAAGATTTTGCTGTGAATGGACAACATGCGGTCAAAGGGGCTCTCTGATACCACCAGGAACTCAATTATTACTCACTTAAGGAGACCAGAGTGTAAATGCGGTGTAATGGAAACATAATAAGTAGCTAAACTCCAAATTAACTTAGCTTAAATGCTGTTTTTGAAATATTATACCAAAGCAATTTACAAACCAAATATAATACATATATAATATGCACTGTATACACGTGCAGTAGCATGGTGTGCACACTGCACTCCATGCCCAGATATCCCAAGTTATTAGCTTAAACCTTAAAATGCTATTTTATGCCGAACTGTGTTGTCTTTGGCATTTTTCTTACAAATGGGGAAAATCAGCTGCTAGTAACAAAGTGCCTAACCATACAATTCAAAATAGTTTTTTTGCTAAGCTGTCTGTTATGTAAACACACAACACTGGTTAGGTGCTTGAATGATTTGTAGGTGAGTGTTAAGTTGCTTAACTAGAAAAATTTGCATTTCCTGCGAAAATGCTGTGTGGATGCCTTAACGCTGAAGATTTCTGCTGAAAAAAGCTGAAAAAGTTTAAAAAAAAAAAAAAAAAACCCATGAGCAGGATTCGAACCTGGCCCTTTGGGTCTCAAGGCAGCTACTCATCTCACTGAGCCAAACTCCTGCTCACGATGAAAAGGTGGAGAGACTGACAATTACTAATAATAATGGATTGGATTTATATAGCGCTTTTCAAGGCACCCAAAGCGCTTTACAATGCCACTATTCATTCACACACTGGTGGAGGCAAGCTACGGTTGTTTTTTCTGAAAACAGCTGAGATTTGTGCTAATAAGAGGTGAAAAGACGGGTGTCTAATGATTAGGAAACTGTTTCAATGGAACGATGGCTGTCAAGAAAAATGGGTGATGATGACTGTGTTTTGTAACCATGTCTTCAGACAGTTTTTTGGAAATTCAGTTGTGACACAATGACTCACACTCAGTGCCTGCCTTTGTTTGTTGGTGATTGGGGATGCCAGCACTGTGTCCAACTCCTTTAGATGGGAGAGAGAAAGTAAATCCATCATGGGTAGATTCAAATAAAACAAGAACAAGATGAAACTAGGCATCTAATAACGGGGAACTGTTTTTAATAACATCTACTTTGTGGACATTTATTTTTTAAATATTCTTTCCCAACTGTATCAGTACTAAGCAGGAGGTTGTGTTTTTTCTATGATTTGGTTCTCAGATTGTTATAATAATTACATAATAATAAGCACATTTCACAAAAATTGTGCTTGCAATCAGAAAGTCATTCACTTTTGGGTTGTCTCATCCTCATCATGACTGGGAGGAGTCTGGTCTGAATGAGCAATGCTGATTGGTTGAGAAATGGGTTTGGTTTGTCAAGTCCACAGACAAGTGCTACATAAATTTGACAAATTTTAGTGATAAAGAGACACAAGAATAAGGATCCACAGGATCTGTAATATTCAGGGAAACATGTCTACAACTAGGTGAGCTGAAACCTGTGTTCTTCTCGTATAAATGACCTCATTGTGAATTGATATTTTGTAATTTTTTTAGGTTGATGTTTTAAATTTTTGATCTTTTTGCTTGCCCTTTGGTCCAAAGTGAAATGAAGACCCAGCAGGATCTTCACGTGGCCACTCCAGTGAGGGAGAGCCTTGCCCTGACCAAACTGGCCGGGACCTCTATTTACCTCAAGCTGGATTCGTCGCAACCGACAGGATCCTTCAAGATCAGGGGCCTCGGTCACCTGTGCAAAACAGTGAGTAATTCCTATCTGGCAATGATTTGATTTCCCCTGCATTTGAAAGAGGATCTTGTTGGGAGTGAAAGGAACCGGCAAGGGTCAGTTTACTGGCTCATGAATTCTGTGTTGACATGTTTGTTATGGGTTTCCTTGTAGCTGGCAGAGCGAGGATATGAGCGATTTGTCTGCTGTTCAGGTGAGAATACAACAGTCTCTACTTTACCATATTGATGCATTCAGTGTGTCTAATTTAATTGTTTGTTTGTTTGTTTGTTTCAATAGGAGGAAATGCCGGCATGGCAGCAGCTTATTCTGCCCGCAAGCTCGGGGTTCCTGCAACTATCATTGTCCCAAACGTCACACCGAACATAACAGTGGAGAAAATGAGGGATGAGGGAGCCACTGTGATCATTCATGGCAAGGTTAGTTAAATGTTCCTCAGTCACTTTTTTACTTTTTCCCAGAACAAATGAATGTACGAGGGTGGTAGATTCTGAATGAATATGCTTCATTTTATTAACCCACAGGTTACATTTAGAATACAAGATGACTATTAAATGGTTTTCATTGATTGAAGGGAACTGGGGGGGGGGAGAGATATACCAGATCATTTGTATGTTTTCTTTTCCACAGAATGTAGATGAAGGCATTGCATACGGACAGGAGCTTGTGGCAAACAACGCTGGCTGGATATACATCCCTCCCTTTGATGATCCCCTCATCTGGTAAGATGGCTTCAGTTGGCATCCTCGGAGCTGTGACTGTGTTTACATTAGCCTTCTGTTACTGTGACACCTGTCTTATCATGCATGAACAGAGCAGTTGCAAGGAGTAAATGAGATGATGTGGCAAGATGTATGTTATCACAGCTATTCTGGGGGAGGTTGTCAGATAACTAATTTGTTTGAGATGTCACATTCAAAGTGTTAAGCTTAACCATAAATTATTGAAATTATGGGTTACTTGGTATATTATTGGCATTTGATAATCATATGCCACAACCAAGCTTTATAAACCAGGCTGCACCATGCAGAGATTTCCTATATTGCTGTGCATTAAAGCAAAATCAGTGCTGAGTTTCTAGAAACTGACAGCTTGCGTTTGTGTACAAAGGGAAGGCCACACATCTCTGGTGAAGGAGCTGGAGCACGACCTGAAGGAGAAGCCAGGAGCGATAGTGCTGTCAGTGGGAGGCGGGGGCCTGCTGAATGGGGTGGTGGAGGGACTGCGTCGCGCCAACTGGGCTGACGTCCCTGTTGTAGCCATGGAAACTATGGGTGCACATAGCCTCCATGCAGCCATGGAGGCTGGAGAGCATGTGACTTTACCTGCGATTACAAGGTACTGCTGATTAGCTAATTAACTAAAAAAAATAAGGGTGTCAACAAATGTTTGGACTGGTGGTGAACAGCGGCCTTGTATTATACTCTACAGTGTTGCAACCACACTGGGCGTGGCAAAGGTCTCAGCGCAGACAATGAAACTGTCACAAGAACACCCGATTCTGTCAGAAGTAGTCACAGACCAGGAGGCTGTGAAAGCTGTTGAACGCTTTGTGGGTGAGTACAACCTGAAGAGACAAACAACAGATTTGAAATGACCGATCTGATCACAGATCTCTCCTGATATTCTGCCTCTGCAGATGATGAGAAGATCCTGGTGGAGCCTGCCTGTGGTGCTGCTCTGGCAGCGGTGTACAGTGGCATTATCAAAAGGCTGAGGGATGAGCGCAAGCTGCCGCAGCACCTGGGCCCTGTGATCATTGTGGTGTGTGGCGGCAACAACATCAGCTTGGAGCAACTGAACAAGTTGAAAAAGCAGCTTGGCATTATTTAACTTCACCCTGAGTTTTCCTGACCTTTCTTCCTTTTCCCCACCTGCTCACAAACCCTAAACCCTATTTTACTCTCTGTAATATAATATAAGTACTTGTATGTAGCACTTAATAAAGATGGGATATGTTTATTAATTGTGTTTCTGTTTATAAGGTCTGTCTGAAAAACAATAATTTAACCCACATTTAAGCTGCATTTGATTTGTATTTAGTATGTTTTGTTTGTAGGGCCGTTACATATGGTATATATGTGGTGTATACTGACTGTATGTTAGGCACCAACATGAAAATTTAGTAAAGATGCACAAAACTCCATTTGACGTAAAACAGTTCACTCAGTGTGTAACTGTTCACCATAAAATATGTGAAAAAAACCCCCCAGGTCTAATTATTTATTAGTTATTGGCCTTAAAAATAACCAAATTTCAGACTATTCTTTATTTTAAACTATAGTTCTGTTCTTTGTCTTAAAACTAACAAGTTCTTCAATTTACCGTATTGGCCAAAAGTCTTGAGCCACCTTTGATTTCTTTGTATTTTACTTGCAAAAAGCCACTGTATTTATTTATTTATTTATTGTAATTTAAAAAACTGTCTTGAGCAATAGCTCTCGAGAGTTAATCAACAGTTTGATTGGCATAAAATATATATTTTCTTGCACCAACAAGCTGATTCCCAAAGAGCTATTAGCCCAAAATCTGGAACATCACAGCATGGTGTGCAGCATTTCCTTAAAAATTTTAAGCAAGCTGAACAAGTAGAGGATTAAAAAAGAAGAACTGGGCTGAAAATCAGTGTCAACAGGTCTTGTCATTCATATGTAGGGGATAGTTTGAGGCTAAATTTCAGCCAGTGATGTTTGGGATTTTTGTTGAAACTGATGGAATTATGAACACAGAAAAGTACATTCAGAATTTGATCAAACATGTAATACCATCTGAAAAGGATTTTGAATGACAGTGGCTTCATTTTTCAACATGACTGATGCCAAACACACTGCCAGTGTAGTAAAAACAGCATGAAGAACTATTTTAGATTACTCAAGCTTGTCTAAGAGAGTTATGTTAGAGAATAAATGTGGGCATACCAAATATTGATTACCAAGTGCGCTACAATTGTAAAAAGTCTCTTTATACCTTATATACTGCATCTCCATGTCTTTTTTTCAATGTTTCAATAAATCGCTCCATTTATTTCCTATTTTCTTAGCAAACGATAAAGAAATGGGTAGCTCAACACTTTTTCACCTTACTGCAACTTTTAATTTATACTCAAAACTGAGCAAGATTCAAACTCCAAGCTTTTAAGAAATCAAGAATGCAAAAATGTTTAGTTAGGACAACACAGCAATGGTAGTTTTTACAACAGCTAACACGAATATTTCTTTTTGAGTGAAAAGGATTAAAAACTTTTTAAAGGCCTAAAGCTTCTCTGTGAAGGATTGTTACACCATCTGTTGGTGAGGAATTGCACATAATGAATTAATTACTTAAAAGTCCTATTTTAGTTTCAGTCTTTATGAGAATATATCTAAGCCACAGATCTGATTGGAAAAAAAAGAATCTAAAAAGTAGCCTTCGTGATGCGATTGTTAAGTTAATTTGCTCATGTGAAGAGTGCAACGTCAAAGCTTTATATTTATTTCCTCATAGTCCACACTAATAAGTGAAAATTTACCCATATGTTCATATAATAATTTCAAGCCCTAGATTTAAAAATGTAACATAATATCTCAATGCTACACTGCACTGATACTAAAACAAGTATTAGAAAAATGTGTTACAACTTCATCTGCAAGGCTTTTGGATTCATGCATCCAATAAACAAAAATCGATATTTGATGATTGCAAACAAAAACTGTGTGAACTTCATCATCAACGCCATCTCTGGAAAACAGGGAATAATATTGTTACACAGGTAAACCCAGCTTCGCCACCTGATTGTGTCTGACCTGATATAGGGGTGTTGCTTTTAAAATGACTAGCTACAGCTGTATTATTGAGTGTTAAGAAACATTTTTATTTGTGGTTATAGTTTATTGAGTTGTGACTGAGTGGGTTCAGATACAGGGTTATAGGGGTTAACCTAGGTAGGCCTCGCATGCAGTAATGGTTATATTTTTGTTGGCTTTTTAATGGGATATCTGATCAGCGCCTCACTGTCTATTATTACATTATTTACATGTCAGCATAACCTCAACAGTCAAATGGCAAATAAACAGTTCAAACCGATTTCCCAATCCACGTGGCCCTACACGGAAGTCCCAACAATATGACCTGAAGGGAGTGCCTCTGGTGACTGCACAAGGTGAATGCATATTTACCCTCCCCGGTCTACAGCAGAACTTTACCGGCCTCACCAAAAAAAAAAAAAAAAAAAAAAAAAAAAAACCCGACACATTTGATTTTAGTTCTACTATGTAAATGCCCCCCTAAAAATGTCCCAAGTAACACATTATTATCTGGATTTTTCTTCCCCCGTCTCCTGCAGATCTCCCTGCCTCTCTGTGCGCAGCAGCGCTCAGAAAATCCGCTATGGCAACAGGGGGAAAAAAGACAAGAAAAAAAAAAGAAAAAAGGAAAAGATTTGACAACATGGCGCACTTTCCTTGAGAAAAAAAGTTTCTCCTGAACAGCCACACAGCTCCGTTTTTCAGCCTTTCCTCGCACTTTGTCAACTCTTTCGCTGCAACGTGGACTTTTTTGGCGACGCTTGGAAGAGTTCTCGTTGCGTAAACAGTCACAAAGTCAACAAAGAGTGTGATGGGATGAGAGCGATAACCCGTCGCAGGCAAACGGGATGGAGAAGCAAGCGACTCTGAAAGAAAAGGTAAATTATATGTATTAAAAAAAAACCTAAAACGACTCTTTCGTAGGTTGTCATGCCAGCTGTCATTTTCCAACTTGTTGGTATTTTATTGCCCCCGGATTACTTTTTTACTCCGCGTCCTGGACAGGAAATACCAAATGACCATTCTGTGAAAACCTCGTAAAAGACCTCTATCGATTTTCCAGTCATGCATACAGCACTGTTCTGCACACTGGATGTGTGGGCTGTCCCAGTGCACATAATAACCAGCGTAAATCTGATTTGAATATCGCTCGATTCCAACATTAACTTGGAGCATATTTATTTAGTTTTTGCACGAACAGAAGACTTTACAGTGGCAGAGAGTTTCTGTGTATTAACGAGAGCAAATCCACACAGTTCCTCCAGGAGAACTGTGACCATCCTGCAGTCTGGACTACATTACAGTAGGAGAGATAAGTTGCTTTCCCTATCTCTGTCTCCTTATGATTACGTTGTTAGGGTGTCCTCTGTATTGATGTAGGCTTTCATTATCTCTCACTCTCCACCCTTCCTGCCCAGTGCTGCCCACATGCAGTGGGCAGCCCCCCCTCTGTATGTTGTAGCAGATTAGACAGCAGAGAGCGGACTTTTCTGTCAAAACCTGCATTCTCTTGGGCCTTGGAAGCACTAATCCATAATAGATGCCTCTCCTGCCTCTCCTTTGGGAGCAAACCTTTGAATGTCAGGCTTGGCGATAGTGTTGGTTGTGTTGCAGATGTCACAAACTCAGCCTGTTTGTGTGTTTCTGAAAGGTGAGCTATGGTTTATATGTATTTATATACACACACACAAAAAGAAAGACAAAGAAGAAGAAAAAATCTTTAAAAACCTCCAGAGGTTTACCGTACACGGATTTATCAAACCTCAGGTGCTGAATTTGCTCTTAGAGGTGCAATAGAAAAACGAGATGCCCCCCCCCCACACACACACATATAAAACCATGATCTTTTCTCTGTTGTCATGTGATACAAAAGGTTATTTAACGGTTGTCATAGAAGCACTCTTTTTTTTCTGCTGCTTCTACTCCCTGGGCCTCTGGAAGTAATTACCAAGCCAGCCCTATCCCAGAATTCAGTCCGAGGAGGTGTGGTGAGAAAGAGGTATAATGGTAGCAAGCCCAAAAGCCAGGCAGCCCGAGATGAATTTCATGATTCAGTAATACTCAGCCAGCCGTCCCTGTTAAACGGACACGACGCTCTCCTACTTACTGTAATCAATCAGATGCTTACCGGTTTGTTGCAGTTAGTAAGATCTGAGTCAGTACAGTTGGTCTTCCTGCTGTTTTAGTGCAAGAGTGGAAAATAAAGAGGGACAGGGAGAAAGCCTTGCACTAACACATATATTATATTTGCTGTGGTAGGAAATTTTGCAGTGCAGTGAAGACGTCTTTATTAGGCTGAACGTCACAGTGATGTTGTTCTTTAAACCGCTATGTGTAACGCTGTAATAAAAAAGTGTGAAAGAAGAACAGCTGTGGACTCTGGGAAGTTGAAGATAAAAGGTTACTTGGTAATGAGCGACATCATGACAAACTGTGCTTTCATTTAAAGTTAACACATGTGCAGAAATAATTAAAGTTTGCAGCTAAAGACAGAAAATGTTGTCTGCAATGGTTTTGCACAGCTCTGATTGTTTTATACAACCTTTATTTAAACTGTAAAAACAACAGATGCCTTATAAAGTGTTTTACTTTGGCCCTCATGCTGTGTCAACTTTTGACTTGAGTCATATTGCAGCAACACATCTGCAAGAGTTGAAGCTGCACTATTTACATACTACCAGGATCACAACCTCGCAACACATGACACAGCAGGAAGAATCACAGACAGCAGTTTCTCCAGAGGCCATATCGCTAAGCTAGCATGCACAAAAATGAGGCTCCGAGCCTCACTTGCAATTCAGCTGGCAGTAATGTTCTAAATTGCACCCGTGTCCTGATGTGACACGTCAAAATATCTGCCGTGAAAAGGGCTTATTGAGCTCAAATACCACAGCACATGCATTTTATTTTGGCACACAGGAGTTTGGCATAGACTCTGGGTCATGCACTCTTTCAAAAACACCCTGCTTCATATTCATTTCATTCATTAACGGTCCCTTGTGCTTCAGGTGCATGTTCTCAGTGCTGCAGTGGTAGCAGTGGGCAGCAGACATTTTTGGCATGTTGCAGAAGCAAAAGCACAGGTGTAATTGATCACAATAAAAATGACTGTGTTCCATTTAAATGAGCCACTTCCAAGGTCCTTTTAGTGTGCGTGTTGGCTCACTGTCGTGGCCTTGCAGGACACTTAATGGAACTGAGCCATCATTAATGAAATTTGCTTCACTTGTGTTTTTCCGACTATGACAGCTTAAAATATCGGCCTTGGAAAAACACTCACCGAGGTCTCTGCTTAATGGAATTCCTCTTGGTTAAGTGTTGTGGGTTTTTTTTTCAGTCAGACTGATCAAAGCTCTCCGGCTGCTCCCTGTCCTTTTCTCCAGTTTTCAATCTTCGGTTCTCGGACAGCGGGCAGACCTATCCGGTGCGTTGGAGACGACGGGGCCAGGTACGGTCTGAGCAAAGCTGAGTTCATGGAGAAAGTGCAGCAGAGCAATGAGGCGTGTCAGCGAGGTGACTTTCAGGCAGCCGTTCATTTGTACAGTGATGCACTGCAGGTCGACTCACAGAACTGCATCCTGTACAGTAACCGTTCAGCGGCTTTTCTCAAATTGGGCCAACACCAAGCAGCTCTGGAAGATGCTGAGAAAGCTTGTGAGCTTAATCCCAAGTGGCCAAAGGTAAGTGCACCTCAACAGCCTAAAAAGCTGTGGATTCTCAGAACGAGGGGCTTTTTAAATTTTATTTATTGCAAAATAAAACAACATAAGAAGTGAACTAAACAACTGTTCACGCTACATCTCCCATTTTATGTTTTTTAATAGAAATCATTGACTAGCGCACAAATAGAGTGTCATCGCCACGAATGTCAAAGGTTAAATCTAAACTGGGTTATCTAAGCGGCACAGATTGAAATGTGTCACGTGCCAAATGTGCTTCTTAAAAAACATCTTTTTATAAAAACTGCTGGCAGCAGAGGCAGCTTTTTCAGCGCAGCTGGTAATGAAGTAGCCACATAGTTATATTTTCATTGCATTGCTGTCTTTGCTCACATAAATGAGATCATTTATCTTTAGTTTAAAGTGTATCAAATCCCCATCACGTTTCCACTCCTTCAGTTTCAACCTTGTGGCTTCTGATCAATACAAACTTTTCTGGGGTCTTGTCTTTGATCTTGTCCAAGCCACGTGGACTAACCTGCGATAGATTTCACATTACTCAGCCACAGAGATCACTAGCAGACCAATTCCTCTCAGTGATAGAAATGCATCGATTTCGTGATTTAGCACGCAGAGATACTTTTGTCTCTCCAGCGAGAGATTGATGATAATGTGGTAGAGTGGTATTGATGATAATTTGTCGCTACCAATGATGCATCAGCGGCCACCTCTTCTTTGATCTGAGGTTGTGCGTCTTCGTTTGCTCAGGTAGGTTTCCTCCTCTGTGAAAGTGTGTCATTGCAGTGAGAGCTGACACTGTCACTTCTTATTATGTCGGTAACGTGTGCGTCCTGTCCCATTGTCTGTGGACTTTGAGTACAGCCTTAAACACACCTATTGTTTACTGTAGCTTTTTATACTTCTGTTGTTGTGATCGTGTGCTCCGGCTAGTCCGATATATTTCACTTGATATTATAAATTTCTGTAACAGTAGTCTTGACTTTATGGTGTCACTTTTCTCTCTTGCATCTCGTACAGTGGGAGAAATTTCACAGAACCTCTGAGGCCTTTGAGACCAAACTATAATTGAAAATCACTGCCAAAATCGTTCGCCTCCTTTTTACACGCTATCCAAGTACAATGAACTCTTTGTGGTCTGACTTGGGGGATGGTTCGCTTAATCTGTGTAGCTCTGCTCAGCCTGGATTTACTGCCATTTGACAGTTTTCACTCTCGTGCCCGGGCTTTTGTTCATCGTGATGTTGATGTATAATTTGACCCCTGTGTCTTAGTTTGCAACAGGAAACAAAGGGATTTATGTCAATGTATTAAAAATTACACAATATTGCTTTGCAGAAATTAAATCTCTCGACTCACCACTAGGGGGCAGTCTCGTCAAACCGGAATAGATTTTCAAGGGGTTTTTTTTATGTGCAGAACAAAACAGCAGCCACTTTAATTTCCTTGATGCTTTTTTTCTGTCCTCTGAATTAGTGTGTTTAATAAAAGATTAAGGTAGAGCATTTGTGAAAGCAAACTTTCCTGCATGAAAAATGTATAGGTTGATGTTTTGATACATTAAAAAAGAATTTAGCCTCTTTTACTCACGTTTTTTTAATCCACTCTGCTGATTATGAATGAATAGTTGTACAAATTACAACTCATGATTCAAAGAAAAGATTCGTAATATCTGCCTTGACACTCATGGTGTTGGCCTCTGGGAAAGAAGGGCTTGGTGGAGTGCAGTCTATCTGCTGTGGCTCGATGTTTGATGAAAGAACAGGGATTAAATCACAGGAGTGTGCTGGCATTCAGATCCTGTGTGAGTACATAATATCATCAATCATACCTCCCTATGACTGCACTTCTGCACTGGCCCATCAAACGGTGACAGGCGTGGTTTTGCTGCCCCGAGCCCCGCGCTGCAGCCCACCCTCCTGAAGCCCACAGCCAGCCTGTGAAGGAGCTCCCTGTCTAATCTGTCAGCTTTCCTTGCTGTAACTGCCAGAAAACACATTCTGAAAGAAGAAAGAAAATGTGGGGTTTAATGGCCCAAGACAGCTTTAGGCCCTTTGTACCTCTCCCTCTTACTGAATATAAAAAGCTTAAATGAGAACAAAATAGGGTGCCATTTCGTAGACACGGGGCTCACGCGTTGTGTCTGCGCACATTTTTAATCTGCAGCCAGTGATGGAGGGAAACTGCGGCGTACAATGGCGTGTCTTTTGCTGTGCATTATTGATATGGAAGAACAAAGGGAATGATAGTCTTGCAAACTTTTTGATCGACACGCCGAGTGTGTGGCATCACCGTAAGATGGCAAACCTTTCGGCATCTGCTCGCAGTGAGCGTTTTGTGATCCTTTTCTGCGCCTCAAGTGTCTTTTCGCGACTGAGAGGACAATGCTCTTTTCTAGATGGAAATCCGTTGCTGCTCTTCTCCTCCATCTGCTCTCCCCCTCTCAGCACTGCTGTTCCAGTGACATGTTAAACAAACAGGCCTTTCTGTCATCACTCCTATTCTCCTACTTGAGCGCTGACAGGAGAGTTCCTGGGGACCCAGAAGACAACTGGCACCGCAGTATCAGGGGAAACATCTCTATCATTTGCATATCTTCTGATTACAGGTTATGATGGCACTTGTCATGGGTATTCCGTCTCTTCAAATCTTTATTGCCAAAGTTGCAGATTACACCCACTCATAATGGTGGTGAAAAACCATCAAGCCTCATTTTTCACACAAGGCTGCCACACTTCTTCTTTTTTTTTTTTTTTAAACACATTTATTTCAATCCATTTTTCTTCTTCAGCAGCTTAAAATGTCCATTTATGTCCCAATAGAGAGGCCTTGGGTTTAACTGAGACAATGAGTGTTTGCAATGGAAAAGGTCATGGTGTGTGGAGTGCTGAAAGGGGACTTTAATTACAGCAGCACCATATCCAGTAAATGCGTAAGGAGTGGATGCTGACACCCTGATGGAGCATAAAGCTTCTGTTTCCTGCGGCGTTGGGTGATGACACGGGAGTTTGCTGTCACAGGAAGAAAGGCATTGTGTGTGTGTGCGTATGATTTGAAGACCTCATCTTTTGCCACTCTCAGCGGTGCTCTACTTTTCATGTGGATGAAAACCACTGGGGTGTAATGCTTCCCTGTTGGTATGACTGTCCGTTAAAGCAGCTCTCATCTAATCTCGGTGTGTGTACAGAATAAAGAAACTAGCTTTTGATATCACGGGGAGAGTTGTCACAGCTCTCGTGCTTTTCTTTGTGCTTTCATTCACACCACCTGTAATGTGGATTTAATTGCATCTTGGTTACTGGTTCTGTTATTTTCATGCTGATTAATGGACTAAAGCTTCTGTAAGCTGGCAAAAGTCTTTTGAAATAATGTGTGAGTCTATGTTTGAAGAGCAGAGAAGGTTTTTGTCATAGTGCAGGAAGATTACAATATGGTATGCGTGGATTCATTAAAGAAACTCAGTTTGTCTACATTTGAATGCCGTTCTGCTCAGTAGCCTTTTTGGGGTCTCACTGGCTGGATGACTCAATCAGTCAGTTTGCGTGTTATCCACACTGAATTATGTCAACAAGGAGTTTTTGGATGGCCTTCTGGTTTCAGTGGAAATGACTGGTTTGTCAGCACTATCATAATGTTGGTGATTGTGGCTTTGAGTGACATTTCTCTGCTGTCGAATGGCTCTGCATGAGATTTGGCACTGCCCTCTGTAGGATGGAATATAATATTTTCGGTGACTTTTTCCTTAGCTGTAAATACTTATTTGGTTAAAGCATTTAGGTTCATGGATACATGCCTTAAAAAAAGTTAATGATACACCATCAGCTCAGGATCAGTTGCCGATTTATTGGCCAGGCATCGGAACCCGCCTTGTTTTGACTGATAAGATGAGATTCGCTGATGCCAGTGGCCGGTGTTTATCTGTTGTGCCACATCAATTTTGGACTTGTTAAATGTTCAAAGACTGTGTGAAGAAGAGCTGAAAGTCATTAAAGCTGTTCAATTATTTTCTATGATGGAGCTTCTCTGGTACAAACAGGGAAATAAACAACAAGAACATCATAAACAAAACTGGCATCTTTGGCTGCGTGTATCTGTATGGATTCTTAGTTATTAAAACATGGACAAACAAGCATGGAAATGCAGTATATAAGAGAAAAACAGACTTGGTGCAATTATAAAGACCTTGAAAATCTGTATTTGCTATGACCACCTTTATTCTTCAACACAGCCTGAAGTCTCTTAGGCAAACTTTTGTGTTATTTGTCTTGTAGTCATCTCCAGGCTTCTTGAAGGACACTGAATGTAAGTTTTGGGCTCTTTGAGAACCATCTTGGTGCAAAATAGTATTTATTCCTGTCAAACTGTGTTATCTTTGGCTTTTTTCAAAGATTCAACAAATAAAAATATGAACAAACGATGTTTTTTTGCAACATGCTGCTAGTAACAAAATGCCCAAAGATTCAAATTAAAATTGATCCTTTGCTAAGTTGCTGTTGTTGTTGTTGTTATGTGTAAACACAACACTTTTCACCCCCTGAGTTAGATGCATTTTTAATGCTTAAATGATTCATAAACAACGACAAAAACATGCCTCTGATAAGGGTCGGCTACAGGGACTGAACCGAAAATGAGTCAATATGTAAAGAAGCCAACGTCCCGAGAAAAGATGAAAGATCTTTAGAAAGCCCGAAGAATAAAATCATAGAAAAGTCGGGCTCCTTGGAATCAAAATATAAAGAAATGAGGGTTCACTCAAGACCTTTGATCAATACTTTAAAATATCAAAAACCTAAAAATGCAATTAGGATATGCCGTTATTTTAAGATAATTAATATAAGTGTATTGCACAGGTGAGTTTGCTCATATACTGTACTGGATCACCCCACAAACTGCCTGCAAAATGTAAGTAGAAGAATGAAATGTAAAAATAAATGCTAAATTCTGATCTTCACTCGGATGCCACGCTTTGTGTGAATTAATATTAATAATATCCTTTGATGCATATTTATGGTTAGCGTGAGCTGGTTTGATTTGAAGAAACAGAGGACATCAACCTGCATACCTTCCCAAAGTTATGAATAAATAATTATACGATATGAATGCCTCTAGTTAGTCCTGAGAATACCAGTAGACAGCAGAGACTCATTATACTGTGCACCATGTTGTCAGATTATTGAGTTATAGAGAAACATGGGGCAGATGATCTCATCTAAAGCAGCATATCTGTTAGAAGATCCCGCTGCAGTGACGAGGCACACTTCATGATTGTAACTGTTTGATTTAATTAGTGCGAATTTTCAGAGGTTGCAGAAAGAGCTCCGACATTTATAATTGAATACGGGGTAAGAATGAAGGAGGAATTTCATATCTACTGAAAAGTCAGGAAAAATGTCCAAAAATGTTAGAAAAAGTTCGAATGAGCGTGTTAGAGGTTTTATGACTTCATGCCACTGTTGTGTTGTTTTTTTTTTTTTGTTTTTGTTTTTGGAATAGGCGTTGGTAATCTTCAATTGTATCACAGTATGCGCAATTTCCCCGCTGCCTCTCATCATCAGGAGGTGCAATCAGGTTACAAAAAAGGGAAAAAGAGAAATCTTCCAGCCAGCTTCCTCTCTCCCACTCTTATTTTCCACTTACCATGGAGAGAGTAGCGCTATGAACCACTAATAAGAGGGTTCCGTTTCGCTTCTACCCAGCCGAGGGTTGACCTAATGAACAAATCAAATGAATGGCATATAATTATAGGCCAGGGAGGCCGGGACGGACAGAGGGTTGGCGCTAGTGGGCACAAACCTGAAATTATTTGTCTGGAAAATCTGTGAAATAAGCGGGAGCAGTTAAATTCTGACTTTTTCCTTTAGAAGGCCGCTGCGGCTAAGCAGTACAGCACATATGCACCGTGATGGAGGGAAAGTGACCACACACACAAACACACACACACATGTCGGCTGTTTTAATTTCAGCAGCACGTCCTTGGCAGCTGTGTCATTCTTTACGCAGATGAGCTGGAACTTGTACTTACTTACGCGACTGTGTTGCTCCCTCTTACGTGGTATCCACAACACTGTTGCTTCATTGCTACTCATTTTACAAAAAGATGCTTCTTTCTCAAGTCAGCCCATCTTCTTTCCCATGAGCTACTATTTAGTAAGTATGCAACAAAATTTGCTTGAGCTATGACATTGTTATGAATCTGATGGATGCTACTTGCATCCCAAATCTCATTCTCCTCTTTCAGGCTGACAACTCGCTCAAAATTGAACGCATAAACATCGAGCACATCCTGTTAGAACCAGCTCACATCCTCCGTCTGCAGCTTTGTCACGACACGTAAATTAGATCTGTAATATGAGTGATAGAAGATATATCCAGGCTTGCTCATATGCTTATTTGATAGTTGATGTTCTGTTTAGCAGCTTTTTCCTCCCCCCCCCCCCCCCCCCCCTTTTTTTTTTTTAATTTACAGTTTGTCAGAGTCTTTCCAAATCCTGCTTAGCTGGGTTGCCGTGATGGTGGCCAAGTGGTTTTCCTCTCTGCCACCCAGGCTCCACACCAAATTGTAGTGTTTAGTAAAATTTAATCTGCTTTAAAGAAACACCAGCTGTTTAAAAAAAAAAAAGGAGGAAATTTAGCATATCTCGTGTGTGTTCTTTATACTAACCACAGGATCTGTACACTATATATCATTATCGCTGGAACTTGCAAAGTTCACAAAGGCAGGCTTTTAGTTTTCAGTGGAGCTTTTCAGGGTGATGTAATTTAGTTTGATATGTGGGTGATGATGACCTCCCTCTCACCCCACAGCTGCCTGTCTCCACACTGTCCAGGGGGCAGAGATGAGTCAGAGCTGGGAGCTGATTTCACTCTGATGATAATCTGCCGGGCCCTATCGACACACCATCAGCACCTACTAACTGCTTTACAGAAATGTCATTTTCACAAATTTCGAGTGTACTCTCTGTGGGTTTTATTCTTTTGGATTTGCTCAGAGCTTTTAATTCAACTCAGTTTTATTTATATAACAGAAATTCACAACAATAGTTGCCTCAGTATGGTTTATATTGTAAAGTAAAGACCCTACAATGTCAGGAAAAACACCCCAATAAATGCATGACCTCCTTTTTCATTTTCAGCATCACTCTGAGACAGGATGTTCCTAATTTTAGAGCTATTGGGTAAATGAATGAAAGGAGTCCTACATATCATGTGCATGCTGAAGGACATATCCTAATCAAGAATGAGTCAAAGATTCCTCACAGTTTTACTGGAGACCTAGGTAGTGCCATTTAAATACATTTCTAGGACTGTAACCTCAGTTTTGACTGGATTTAGAGGTAAATTATAGGTAATCCAGGTCTTTACAACACATGCCTGCAGTTTTAATTAACTCATCTTGCTTAATAAATAAATAAAGCTGGGTGTCATCTGCATAGTAATGGAAATGTATGCAGTGTTTTCTAATAATAATTCCTAAGGGAAGCTTGTATAATGTATAATGTATAATGTCCCAGCACAGAACCCTGTGGAACGCCATAACTAACTTTAGTGTGTGAAGAAGACTCCCCATTTACATGAACAATATGAACAACAGCATCCTCTAACCTCTGTAATAAAATACTGCGGTCGACAGTATTTAATGCTGCACTGAGGTCTAGCAACACAAGAAGAAGGATGAGTCCACCGTTTGAGGCCTTAAGCAGATCATTTGTAACCTTTCCTTACACTGTTTTTGTACTGCGATGAGCTCTGAAATCTTCAAATAAACGATGCCTCCTCAGATGATCAGTTAGCTGCTTTACTGCTACTCTTTCAAGAATTCTTGAGATAAAAGGAAGGTTAGAAATTATTCAATGATTAGTTAATACAGCTGGATCAAGTAAGACCGTTTAAAGTAATGGTTTAATTCCAGCCACCTTTGATACACAGCTTTATACAGGACTTCATTTTTATAGAGTAATGAACATTTTTTCCAGGCCAAAGGAAGCTCTTCTAAATGAGTGCAATGCCATTTCCTCTTCAGCCTACGTGTTATCTTCTTTAAGATGCTCATTTATACTATTGAGTCAAGCACGGCTGATTTGTCTTGTTTCTTTAGAAGGCCACAGAGTCGTACGCAGTGAGGATGTAACACTATGAAGAAAATAATCGACCTCTGTGGGAGTAGAATTCATGTAGCTGGTCTTCTCTTTGCTGGCCACAGTGTGTGTTTTAGTTTAACAAAAATCTTTCTTTGTCGTTAACCATTTTGCAGATAAGCTATTTGAAAATTAAAAGCAGCGGTTTCTTTGTCCCAAAGGAAATACAGCATGTCAGCCTAGGTAAGCTCCTCAAATAAGAAACTTTCAATCATGTTAAAGATTTTCTGCGCCCTCAGAATGCTTTTTCACCTCCGAATGCACAAATTGATTACCAGCTTAATAGCTTTTCGCCTGCTATTACATGGGAAGAAATGTCAAAAGAGCCAGAGAAAACCAGCTCGTTGCCATGCTCGTGGCATACCAGTCTGCACCTGATAGTGGATCAGCTTTACAACACTGAGGAAATGAGAAAAACAATTGCACCCTGCTCCTGGCGCACAACCCCTAGGGTTGCACGGATGCTCTTTTTTTTTCTCGCAGGGATTCGTCTCATAAGCAGCTGCATATTGTAGTACGCTGGCCCCTCCTACTTGGAAGCTAAGCAAGGCTCAGGCCTCAAGACCTGGATGTCTCCAGAATTAGCTCAGCCTGTCTCTGCTGCAGGGAGGAAGCGCTCCCATTGGGGAAATGGGGTAGAGCAGAGAGCAACCTGCAAGCAGCCCATTACACCGCATAAGCATGGCAAGATGAATAGCAGAGCTGAGAGGCTTCCTGGTCCTCTTGCCTTCACTTCTGAACTTTAGGTGACTGAAACACTCGTTTTTTTTCTCTTGTGTCAGATCCAGCAGAAAAAAGAAGAAAAAAACCGTCTTTCTGCTCATGCATAACATCACTAAAGCATTGTGTTATAGTACACTGCCTGGGTTTGGGTTGTACTTACATCCTAGTGGAAACTAATCCTCGTCTAGCCTGCGGTCTGTTTCATGGAGCACCTTTTCGTGATGTAACGTCCTTCCATGAGTCATACGCCCTGTTTCCTCCCAGTGAAATAAATGGGCAGGGATAAAGGTGCAACTAATGTTGTTCTCAGGTGGCAGACTGGCCTTTTTGGAAAGACGTACTGCAGTGGTGTGAGAAAGTCAGCACCAAAATAGTGCTTACATGAAAGTAATGAATCATGTGTACATTTAGGTGTGTGTCAGACTTGTCCTGAAAGACTTCTCTGTTCAGTTTATTGCAGAAACTTTGCCATTATCCAGTTAGCTTGCTGTTTCTTATTCTAATAAGAAACGGAACACTTTAGGAACACTTTAATGTAATATAATGTTTCTTTTTTTATATACCTGTAATTACAAAAACCATAGGGAATTGCATTATTGTTTACACTTGCTGAAATAAGGCACCCAAATGCATTCTGAATATTATTTGAGAAATGCTCCACTCAAATTGTATCTCCCACTCACCCCTGCGGGCTTAAAAGATGTCTGTAAATAGTTCCCAGTTTTCTCACTGATGGATAACAGCGACTGGCGAACAGCAGCCGGGGAGGCGATGCTTTTACGAGATGAGCGTCTCTCCTCGGCGTTTCTATCGGTCACAACTGCAAAAGGCATCTTTATATTAAGTGGGAGAGTTAAAAATAAAAAAAGGCATCCCTCCTCGTTATTGCAAATAGGAACAGGCAGCATTACTCTGCACAATACAGCGCTGTAAAATGCCAGCTAATACAAAAGCAATATGTCTCTTCACATCTGTCACCGTTTCATTAAGAAGCAATCACTTAATGTATCGCTAAAAAACAAAGTCCTATTTGTTTGCATTGCTCATCTGGAACTGCGACATGAAATCTAATCAGCCTTCAGTTTAAGTATGACCTAATGTTGCCCATTAAGAGTTGCGTGGTCACAATTTTTCTGCAATTACTGACTTAACTGGCATGTTGTTTATGATTAATGACAGATAATTTCTAATAAACAATGAAAGTTTGGAACAAAGAGTTCAGCAGGCACAAGATTATGTTAACCTGCTTCCGCGGTGATCGCAGATTTTGCCACGAGACGGTAGGCGCGACTGTTTAATATTCAAATCCAGCCCAATGAAAGATGAAGCTTCTTTTTCTGTCCAAATATCTTGGCGTGTAATGGCCTTCAGCCTAATTCGTTCATCTAAAGTGCTCCTTCTAGATCTCAGGGCTTGCTTTTAGGCAGCTAAATTACTCATTTGTGCCAGGTTATTGCAATTAGCCGTTTGAGTGTGTGCACTGTTGTGTCTTATCTAGATACCCTCTAATTCATTCTACTCATAATGAGTTTGACAGGGAAACAACAACAGCAGCGGCGAAAAAATGGAAACGTCTGGGGAGAAGTATTAGCTAAAAAGAGGAAACATGGAGTGCAGTTGGTGTATTTCTGTGTACAAATCTGACAAGTGACTCCTGTGTAAAAGCCATAATTTTAGTATTCAACCAGAGGCTTTGTTTAAAGAAAAAGGCACACGTGTTGCTGTTTCGCTGTCTGGAAAAATATCAGTCTTTGTTCAGAAGTGAAACGTCTTTGGCGCTGATGCTGATGCTGCACTGTTTTTCTTTCAATCTGACGGCATCTGCTTGTGCCGACTTCATATCCTAGTGTAATCTTACCAGGTCAGACCTATAACATTTCCGTAGTATTTTCAAAATGGCACAAGTCAGCCATCACATTAATGGATAAGCATGCTTAAAAATGGGCTGCGCATGTCTCGTCTGCAGCTTGAGTTGGTCAGCCTGCTGTACTTTAACGCGTATTGTTCTGGTTAATGAATGGTAATAAAAAGTGTTTCCAACTCATTTTTTAGTGTTTGTCTGAGGTCTCTGACGAATCTCACAGACGTCTCAAAGCTGTTCCTTTTATCAGTCATATGTTCGAGTTTTTTCTGTATACAAGACAAAATGTTAATGTGATATTTTAAAAACAATGCTGATCTTTGATCTCAGAAGGGACAAGAGACACAGTACGGGAGTCTTTAAGGGAATTGTTGTTTATTCTTCCCTCATTAGCTTGTTTACAGGTTTTTCCAGAACCTTTTCCTCTTAGTTTAAGGTGCGTTATATCTGCAGGATAACACATGCATTAACACATGCCACTTTGATAAATGATCCCTGACATGGCGACAGCATTGATCGGGATCTAAGAGCAGACAATACTGTGTTATTCACTTCAGACCGGGGAGCTGTCATACACACTCACAGCTTATAATGTCCCATGTTTCAAGGATGTCACACACTGTGGGGGATAAACTTGTAGCAGTCATGGCTTTTCTCTCTTCTCTAATCATGGAGGTTGATATCCGAGCATTGTGGTGGTTGGATCGCCAACATTTCACCTGAGTGTACTTTAGACCACTCATACTGTATATGAACCAGTGACAATTCTAGAAGAGTGAAGGGCATGGATGGAGATATTTGATCCTGTGGAATGACCA
Source organism: Mchenga conophoros (assembly GCF_057382185.1). Classification (NCBI taxonomy): domain Eukaryota; kingdom Metazoa; phylum Chordata; class Actinopteri; order Cichliformes; family Cichlidae; genus Mchenga; species Mchenga conophoros. Next base: position 14,648,143 of record NC_140537.1, read on the forward strand.
AACACCTGATGTTTCTAAGTCCGCACTGAATCCTGTCTGCAGCTTACAGCATCCACTGAATACCAACAGTGCGATGCATTGTGTACTTGGTTGCAATAACCCAACCTGATGTTATGATTCTGACAATACTTGCTGCCAGAACCACATGATGTCTGCTGCATTCATCTGCCACGAGTCTTTTTCCCACAAAGAAAATGTTTTGCAGGGTCTCATATTCTGCTCTTTTCATTGTACATCTTTGAGATTGCTGCTTTCAGCAGAGCACCAAGCTCTACAATCTTTGCAGTCCTCAAACCCTGCCCTCCTCAGATCCACAATCATGCCTTTTGCATAGTCTGTAAGATCATGTTTGAAGCCCTTTTTTGTTAACCCATTCAAATGCAAAAACAAGCGCTGAATTGGAGTTGCTGTTGTATGCACCTGTTTACGTAGTGATACATATGCAAATGGGAAGTACCACTTACGCTGCAGAAACAAGCTTTTGTTGATCATTTGAGCGTAGAGATATGTATTTGCATGAAACAAAGTCTGTCACAGAGGCAACGCAAAAGGAATGAGACTTGTCTAGATTAGACAATACACACACAGTGAGTTAGAGTTGATTTGTTAATTAATGTATCAGTTAACTGCAAGTCAAAATTTATTTCTGGTTTGTTTATTTATCGATCTGTTTATCAGTCAGTCATGTTACAACACTTCTCTTGTTGCAGGAACTGAAATAAATGATGGCTTTGCCATTTTCTGCTAGTTAAACAAGCAAGTTCAACAAATCCAGATGCTAGCTTTGGAGAACATTTGTTTTATGTGTAGCCGGCATCAAGAAAGATGCAGAAACAGCTAAAGCAAGCTCTCATTTGAGCTTTTTATTGGAGTTTATTGGATGGTTAGACTACTGAGTCACAACACTTCCTTAACCATAATGAATGCATCCAAGCCTCATCACTAATGACTGGTTAGTCGCCATGCGCAACCAAATATAGACTTCTGTCAGCCATTTCATTTTGTCTGGTTGGCTCTGTTGGCAGTTTTTTTTCTTTGTTTCAAAAAAATCCTCTGCCTCAGATGTTGGTGTGTTAAGTAAAATGCTAAAAGGCAACCCTTAATGGCAAAATCCATATTCCCATTAAACAGGAGGGCAGCTCTGAAGCATTCTCCTGCTCATCCTGGCCATTCCCTGGGTGTTCAGATAGGGGGGAAAAAAATGGCTCTGTTAGAGGTAAATAAAGAGCCGGTTATGATTAACACTGAAAATTACCTTGTAAAAATAAGGTAAGTATGAGTTCACATAAAGATATTTGTATATCACTTTATATGATGGTATTTAAAGCTAGATGAATCATTTGTATCCATTCATTTATCCAGCTGTTCATTTTCTTAACCATTTAGTTTAAACTCACTTTTTGGAGTTAAAAAGTTGCACCTGCGTGTGTGCAAAGACATAATAACAGATTGTGTTAAAGCTTCTCCTGTCAAACTCATCACACAGAAAGCTTATGTTATGAATGTAATGAAAGGTTAAGCATCACTACCAAGGGAGTACCACTGAATTACCTGCATTCATCTAGCAGCTATTATGCTACCCCCGCTGGGAACCGTTGGAGCAGGTGGTGATTCAGCAACAAACAATAGATTGTCAGTCAGTAAATGTGATGTTAAACTGATGTTACTGTACTTAAAAAACATGTAGTTTCAAAGAAACCATTTTCCAAAGAAAAGCGGAGGACGATCATGTCCACCCAAAGCAGCAGCGCATCATTCATGTGACCCTCCACCCTAAATTTAATCAAAATTGCACCCAGTCTTTCCCAAACTTTATTATTATGATTATTATTATTGGTTTATTGAGGCTGTAAGCATGTGAGTACTTCAGTCCTGTGCCATCCTCTCCAAAACTCCTATTATTCGCAAGTTTACTGTCTTACATGAAAGACTGCAGGAAAGAATGTGTCAGGTTAACCTTGGAGAATTGCTACCATGATAATTCTGGTCTGCACAGCTCCAGCATGTCTGTTTATTATTGATTAATGCTACCTAATTAGCGCTTGGCACCTAGCTATGTTGGTTAAATGATGTAAGTTTGTGAAAGCCAATCTGAAAGCTGTAAAAACAATATTATTAAAGAAACATGATTCGCTTGTTCGAGACTTTGTAGCTGCAAAGACCTCCGCACAGATATAATTAGAGCGGTACATTTCTCTGTAGTTACTTAAATGGTATGATCAATCAGATGCTTTGAACGCTGGCTGTTGGTGTCCTCCAGTTAATGAAGCTCACTGGAAATAGGTGCAGCCAATGAGGTCTTTGCAACATAGTGTTTTCTCCATTTTACGCCAGACGAGGGGCCAATCAGTCACTTTAATTGTGACGCGTTTTTAGTTCTCTTCTGTCCTCCATTCGTCTTTTGACCAAAATAGCTTTGCGAATGTGAAAACAGGAATTTTACATGTGACTGTTTCGTCAGCTTTTGCATTTTTCTGCCACGCAGCAACGTCACCGCTCTCATTGTGCTAAACATTGTGAACTTCTCTTTGATAAAATACAGTGCGGAGGCTGTTGAATCAGCCATGAAATTCTCTCTTCTGGTGTGTGTGTGTGTGTGTGTGTGTGTGTGTGTGTGTGTGTGTGTGTGTGTGTGTGTGTGAAGCGACCCATTGGAAATGAGGTCAGAACCTTCAGAGTGCACACGGTCCTTGGGAAACTCGTGTCTAACAATGAGCTGAAAACAGGAAACTGATGGGGAAGTTTGTCAACAAAGCTCGGAAATGACCTCTTTTCTCTGTGTCATGGTCGCATTTGTAGCTGCAAAAGTCAAAACACTCAGAGGAAGTTTTTACTTTTTACTCGATAACGTGGAGAAATGTAAACACAGAATATAATGCTTCAAGTACCAGAATTTAACATCACACGAGAGACCAAGAAGAGAGCGTTACAGCGCTCACATCTGTTAGTCGTGTCTGCCAGCGGTGATGCATGAGCCATTATGAAGACTCATAATAAGCAACGCTTATGTTCAGTGAGCGCACCACAATGTAAATGTACTATATTTATGCCATGTTATCGTGGCCTGTGCCCAGCCTTTCCAGAATTTGCTTACAGATACACATGCACATAATTAAATATACATGTAAAGACGATAAGGATATTTCTAATTACTTCCACAGTTTTCATTCATCATAAATAGAATAAATTACTCATTTAGACTCGGCATCGGGATGTTTTATTTATGATGCAGTCTCCTTTCGATTTCATCTGCGTGCTTCGTGTAATTGCATATTTGCACCACCACGGCTCGCTTTCCCCGAGCAACACTTATAGCACAGCACATCCATTCAGTGCCACGTGGGATTTCACTATTTCAAAGTCTGTCATTAAACACTATTACACCATTTGGGTTTGTTTGTGGAAACATTTCATTTTTAATTTCAGGCAAACTGGGTCAACAAATGGTTGGGATGTGTTCATTTATCATGCCTTCATAACTTGGTGTCTTATTTTTTTCAAAGACTCCGTTAGCTAACGTCACAGCAGTCATCTAATGTCTCTGGAGTCCACACCTGATGTTTAGTGGATTACAGGTTACATGGTTAACATTAGTTACATTAGTTTAAATTGGGTTACCTGCATTAATATAGGAAGTATACGAGTGTGTTCACTTCATATCTGTCTATCCAGCTAGCTGTTTATACACACAGTTACTCACTATGCAGTTAGTAGTCACCACTAACATCAGAGTGATATTCATTTCACATAGCTGAGCAACATCAGCATCAGGAGATTTCCAACAGCGACATAAGCAGCACTCCTAGTTCGTGGAGGGCTAAATGCATTTAAACCCACAGGGCTTCTACATCATTCAGTGTTAAACAGTGCTTTTGTTTTCATTTTTTTGACATGGCTTTTGTGGAAATTGCTCATTCCAAAGAAGGAAAAACCATCAATTAACAAATCCTAGTTCTGGAAAGTATTAATCTACAGTAATGTCCAAAAGTCCTAAGCCACCCCTCATTCTTTTACATTTTGCTTGGAAAATGGGCAATAGGAGGATAATTTGCATAATTCTAACATGCTTAAAAGTCAATATTTGTTATGACCACTTTTATTCTTCAGCACAGCTCGAACTCTTTCAGTAAAGAGTCATAATTTTAAGTAATCTTCAGAAGTAGTTTCCCAGGTTTCTTGAAGGACATTCAAAACTTCTTCTTTAGATGGTGGTTGTTTTTGCCTGCAGCTCTGGGGAAGCCAATCCATGAATCGTAATGTTTTATTGTGAGTTTTTCTACCCAGCTATGATTTAGTACATTAGCAGTGTGTTTGGGAAGACAGTCATACTGAAACATGGAGGTGCTTTCCAGGTGATAATGCATAGTGGATCAAAATCTGACTGTACTTTTCTGCGTTCATAATTATATCAATTTTTGACAAGATCTTTAATGCATGCAGTGAAATGCAGTCCCAAACCATGACAGAGCCTCCATAGTGATGTACAGATGGCTGCAGACACTCACTGTTGTACCCCTCTCCTCTGTACACATTCAGATACTGTTAATCAGCTGTACATCTTTTTTGTTTTTTTAGCCTACTGCCACTTTCTAATTTCCAGTTTCCTCAATTTTTTTAAGGACACAGTGCACACGTGCTGAGATAAGAAAAGGTTTTGGGTAATAGCTTTTAGGGAATCCTCTCGTTGGTGCCAAAATGCTATATTATGCCTGTCAAACTGTGCTATCTTTGGCTTTTTTCAAACATTCAACTATAAAAATGGGAACCAATCTGTGTTTTGTAGCTTACTAATAGTAAAAAGCAGAAGCAAAATACAAAGAAATGAAGGGTGACTGAGGACCTTTTCGCAGTACTATAAATTATTCTCAGATACAACCCAAATATAAATGATATTGGCAATCCCCAAATTAATCAAGTCACGTACATTGCTCCTTGTCTTAGAGATGTCGACGTGTGCAATTACCGAGCCTGTGTTCAGGAGTGCAAAATGTGCAAAATGCTATTATTTAAAAAAGCTCCTGTCATAAAGTCAGACATGCATAGTTTAGGAACTGTTTGATGGTTTGATCAGTTTGCCATACCTCAGTGTCCATCCTTTTCTTCATGATGAGGTCAAATTACTCTGTATTAATGTGCCTGCACTTCCCTTTGAGTATTTTCTGTCTTTGTTTTTTATCGTCTGTGTTGCAGAGTAGTTTTATGACTAATCTGTCTGAGACTGCTTTCATCAAAGCCTCCTTTATCCTTCTTGCCAGTCCCAATTTATTTCTTATTATTTCATGTACTTTTACGTGTGACATCCCAATTTCCACCTTTTCCTCAGGGACACCATCAATAATCACATTACTCCTCTGAGATTGATTTTTCAAATAGTCCCCCTTTTCCTCTATCCTTTAAAGTGTCTCAACCGATTTTGCCATTTTCCTACAAGTGGTTTCGCATTTATTTATTTTTATTCTTACAAGACACTTTGTCCCAACTTTCCAATTTTTCATGAGAAACTATACTGGTCTAGAGTTCCTGTTTCTCTTTAAGTGCATTTTCCACTCTACATGCACTCTTTGAGCTATTTCCAACATAATATTTGCTGCCTTTCTTTGCTGATCAAGCTGCACTCTGTAAAAATCCTTTTCATCAGTTGAAAAGCAGAAATTGTTGCTGGCTGTTCCTCTGAATATTTCTGTACTAGGTAGCATGTCGTTATTGAAACACTAAATAACAAGCCTGAAACTAGAAACCGTGAAGCATATGCTGCTATATTACAACAATGGTGGTGTTTAAGTGTAAGAAAATATATTTTATGAATTAGGTCCATAATTTGTTGCCTCTGTACACCACCATGGAAAGTCAATATGCAATTGGAGTGCAAAAAATGTATTAACCGTTTAAGAATTATAGCCAGTTTTATAGTACGTTTAACAAATGGCATATAAAGTATATTCAAAGTGCTCAATTTGTATTTTAAAGCGTTTTACTGTAATTTGAAATATGAGGTCCAAACAGATGTCAGTGCATCTTAACTGTTACTTCAGAAAAACAACATCATAGGTAAAGAGGAAGGTGAGTCATTATCAGGGTATACAGTACAATCAAGAGATGCCTTCATGAATGGAAACACAGAGGGTTTACAACAAGGTACGAACCACCGCTTACACTTGAGACATGGAAGGCCAGATTAGTCTTCTTCAGAACAGATTGAGCTTCAGCTAATCTGCTCAGATTCAGCCCAAAGCTGTAAAACAGATCAGCCAAAGAATACTGCAGAAAAGTAACTCAAGGGTTTCTCAAGGCAGTGAAATAAGATGTTCTTCAAAAGTCAGTCAGTTGCTATTAAACCAATAGAGCATACTTTTTAGATATTAAATAGAAAACTGAATACAGAAGCACCCACACAAGCAGTAACTGAAGGCAGCTGCAGTAAAGGACCAATCAGAGCTTTTCAACTGAGGGAACAGTGTCATGGTCCTGGGCCAGGTTGGCCCAGCATTCTTAGTATTCGTGTGTTTTGTATTTTGTTCTTTATTTATGCCTTGGTTCCTCGGTTGTTCTGTTAAGATGTTCCTTATTTGATTACCCCTGTGTGCCCCTCTGTGTATCTGTGAGCCCTCCTTTCCCCTCGTGTTTTATTCCATGTTTTCCCCAGCCCGTTGTCTGTGCTCTCTCTCCTCCTGTCTGTACTTCCTGTTTTACTTTGACAGTCTGTCGTCAGTATGCGTCATGTTGTGTTCACTCCTGCCCTGTCTCGTTATGATCATCCATGTCAGCTGTGTTCCCCGTGTGCTCCCACTTTCCTCGTTAACCTTCTGTGTATTTATGTCTGCGTCTCCCTCAGCTCTGTGTCGCGTTCTCCCTCATGACTATGTGCCCCTCCGTGTGTTTCCTCATGAGTCAGTGCCTTTACAACTTCCCAGTGTAGTTTCATGTTAATTTGTATCGCCTTTGTTTTCCGTCAGCAATAAAGCTGTATTTTGAGTTGAGTCCTGTTTCCCGTGAGTTTGGTCCGATTCCTGCCTGCACACAGCCTAAACATGACAAACACAGCATGCGGTGATGTCAGTGGGTTCTGGGCTAAAGGCACTTATTGATCCCAAAGGATTTTCATTCAAGTATTAAAACCAGTCCTTATATTTAAAATGATGTTAGTCTGTTCAGTTTATTTCAAGTCTTTAAAAAATTGGGTACTGTGTATAAAAATGTCCATATGTTTGTTAAACTTCTTGAGTTAAAGCTAACCCTGTATGTACACCATGTCCTCTTATGCATTTTCAGTGTAGCTTCTTTTTTTCTACATTAAACTGTGTGTGTGTGTGTGTGTGTGTGTGTGTGTGTGTGTGTGTGTGTGCTGTGTGCGCGCGCTGTGGGCTGTCAGGGTAGTGGAAAATAAAGTAATTCTTCCGTGAGTCCTTGGCTCTGTTGATTTTAAAGCAAAGCATAATTAAAAACAATATGTACAGTATGTGATGGTGCTGCGTTTCAGGGGAATTAAATTCTCTTTTGCCTGACATGTTTAATTAATAAATAGGCACGTTTCGCTAATTAAAGGCTGATGGCTTTGCAGAGGTCAACACAACCCTGACAGCTGGACTCTACAAGTCATAAACGTAGGGAACTACTGTTCACTGGATATTATGGATTTATATATTCCAAAATATTTATCCTTGGGATTTTTATAACACTATGATTTTGATTGAATTATGTCTTATAATGGTTGGACTCATAGAGTATTAATATGTATCAAAAAAGGTTTTGCCTATGTGCCCTCCATCCTGTAGACAAGACAGAGCATTTCAAGGCTTAAACACTTACACACACACACACAATAATTCCCTAGAGGTCATGTTGAGAGTGTGTCCCCTTTCATTTGACTGCCATTCACTCCACAAAGAACTCTGACAGGAAGTGTTAATGTACTGGGAGAATTCCCTGGGCTTCCTACAACTGTGAACGTCTACATTACAAGAACGACCGTATTCTGGATTTGAAACATTGAATCTGTTTGGATGTTTCTCCATCTCAGGATTCTGTGGAGTTTTTTTGGCATATTTAACCAACAGTATTTTCAGGGCTGCTTGTCAGGATAGAGCATTGTGAATGTCTTTGTGATAGTTTGATAGAAAATTGATGCTGTAATTGCATTTTAGTGCTTTGCTGCAGCTAAAGATGCCCAGTTTGCTGCCAATTCTTTCAGTAACAGGGATAAAGGCTGCCGTTGCATTCCTCTCATTCCAATCATTGTTTATCTACTCCCTTGATGAATTGTAACTCATCGTTTGATTGCTCTGCCGTTTCTCATCTTTATCTCTTCTGCTCGGTTATGGTCAATACCCTGGACCATTTGGTGCCATTTCACAGAGATGGTTCCAGCATGACAGGCGAAATGTAATCTGTGTGTGTGTGTGTGTGTGTGTGTGTGTGTGTGTGTGTGTGTGTGTGTGTGTGTACGAATGCTGAGCAGACATGGCAGTAACAAACTGAGTTTCAAGTTCAATCCAATAAATTTTTTATTTGTTTTGTGGTGGTGGAAGAAGGGTGGGGGATGGACGGAGAATTCGATTCAACTTTTATTTTTATAATCACAATAGTCATTTAAAGGCACTTTATATTGAAAGGTAAAGACCCTATAACAAAGACAAACCTAACAATCCCCTAGGAGCAGCCATCTGGCAACTGCGGTGAGAAAAATCTCCTTTTTTAAAAGGAAGATACCTCAGGCAAGGTGACTATCTGCAGAGACCAGTTGGGGAGGTGAGGAAACCTTGTTAATTTCTGTTAACAAACGCGGTGAACATGACAAACATTATAAACTTTTTTGAGCACATTTCATTGCTAGTGTTGTAGCTCAAAGCATCGCTGAGTATAAGTGTATGCTTAGTTTAGCCTCACAGATTCTTGAAGGGCATCCGCATAGGAAGTGAATATCAGCAATCGAGCGACAGGAGACCATGAAATGACCATGAAATCAGTGATTTGTAGCGATGACAAGCACAATAACTGTTATTGACATGAATGGGAATTGTTCCGAGTTTAACTTTTCTCAACTTTGAGGTGAGCTCTGAGGATGCTGCTGCTCAACTGTCACTTTATGGGGGTGGAAAACACATTAGAGGGGTTTTCTATGCAATCACAGCATGGAACATTCACTAGCAACAAGCCACCAGCTACAAAGTGATGGGTGACGACCGCATTGGTTCATACGTGGACGGACTTTACACTTGTATTCTGTGTCGTATATTTCAAAGCCTCATCAAAGCAACACCTTTATGTGACATGGGCATTTTAGATATTTGAGATCTGCTCATCCTTTTTTAATATTTATGTCACTGTGATGTTACTGCTTTGGGCCAAATTTCTGACTAAGTCACAAATTGTATTTGTGATGTTCTTTAGAGCAATGTGGGAAATGTCAAAAAACCCAAAAAAGCATAAGACAAAAACACATTTAAAATGTTGAAATGAGCCCTGATTAAATAATCACCACCTGTCAATGTGTGATCCTCAATATTTGGGACTGGTTCTGGTTGAGGGGATAATGTAATCAACTTAATGCTGCATTATGAAGCACTGGCTTAATGTCGGCTGGTTAGACATGAGCTTGCAGAAAGTCAGCGGGTCACACAATATTAAAACCCTGCAAAGGTAGCCTCGGATTTCTCATTCAGATGCTGCAGTCCTTCAACTGCACCGACTGTGGGCCTCTGTGTCAACAGAACGGTGCCCCAACTGGCTTAAAGCTGCTCTCAAACAATTTGTTTGTGCTATGTTTTCACTGTGAGATCTTCAGATCTGTTACCGGTTGTGGTTATTTCTGCCAAAGAAGATCAGTTTATTTGATCTTGCTCTACTAGCAGCTCTCCTGCCAGGTGTCATATTTACATAGTAGAACACATGCACAGTTAAAAACACAGTGTGAAAAACACTGCAAGTGTGTGTGTTTGACATGGACACTGAAATGAAATCAAGTGAATGAAGACAAAAGTTGGAGAAGTGATTATTAGAACATTTTTCCAATTATCACAGTATCTAGGGGCATTTTGGAATTTCATGGGGTTATTTGGGTGTCTTTGCACCTCTTAATTTCTATAATTTCTCTTTCTTATCATAGGTTGCAAGACTAGAAACAAACAAACAAAAAACTGTATTTGATATTTCCTGTATTTGGGGAATTTACGACCCAGTATAGTTAGACCTTCTGTAGTTACTGGCTGGCTAATAGCACCTTGATGGGGCTATGATATGGCAAAAAGTGTCTAATACAGCTGTCTCGACCTCTGCTCTGATTCTTCCACAGGAAGAAGGAAAGGTGGGTTTCATTGTCTTATATAAGGTAGGCTTTATTGGATGTGACAGACTAATAACGAGTCTCACTTTGGAGTTAAGGTGAAGGGTCAAGGCTGGTGATAAAGGCGTAGATGAGGAGGGATGTAATTTTTTTTGTGTGTCCGTATGTGTGAAAGGGTGGATGTGTGCCTTTTAGAACCAGGCTTAGAGTCCAGAAATCCTCAAGGGACTAAGGTGAGAACTGGACTGGGATTACAGCGTCTCAACGCTGTGTTGCTGTCACTCACAGAGAAACATCGCCCCACATCCCGTGTTGCAGGAGATTGAGAAGGATTGGATGTGACACGTACAGGTGGGACAGGGTGATGGTACACATTTTTTCAGACGACACATTATTACAAAGATGGAACTAACCATCAAAGTTTAAATATAGAGATATCACTCTTCCACGACACCGCTGAAATGTGAGCCAAATTAGACCGTTCCTTGTTCTGGTTTATGCACACATAATATCCACTATATCACATTTAGAGGGAGCGTGGCAGCACAGAAAACAATATTTTAAGAGAAATCGAGTTTACTAGACATCTTGTTTAAGTGTGTGCAGTATTTGCTGACTTCCAAATTGCAGGCTGGCATGACACCCCTGTAGAGTTGTGCTTGTTTTACGACTGACTTTTGTATTAATGTTTACTCTTTGCCTATGCAGTGTGCACCTGAGATTTGTTTATGGCAGGATAACAAGCTGTCATCGTGCTCACAGTAAACCCGTTCAGTCTCGGGGCATTCGAAAGTATTCTGGGGAACAGCTGGAGGTGCAGATGACCACTGAGGTAATTTCCCCCATAACAAATAAACAGGTAAATGAATCTTGGTGCTGCCATAATTCGCAGTAAACCACATTTTCTTTGGGCTTTTATGAACCTTGTGAGTCTGTTTGCATATTTAACTATATGGAGCTGGGGTGCATAAGGCCTATTAGAGTCACGGTGATGTTACTCACATTTTTAATGACAGAGATTGCACAACTCAGTCCTTAGTGGGAACAGTGATACATGTTCCATGTCTGATCCCCGCGGTGTGGGCGCTGTTGTTGGTTTGGGGGGGCTACAGGCATAGAGGGGTCTCACTAATTAGGACCTCTGTGGCATTTTCATTCTGGCATATCCCTCGGTGGCCTTTTTATTTATTTTTAAAGAAGGCCTTCTTTTTAAAAATTGCAATGCATTATTCACAACACAGGTGTCAGCCTGACCCTTGGTGACATCAGCTCACAAAGATGCAAGCTCCATCGCAAAACCAACCAGCACCCAGTCATGGCAGTGAAGCGGCATGTAATGAAAGATGACCGTGCAAACAGATGCTTGGGGATCATAAGCTTTCTCATATTTTTGGCTGTTGTTTGAACCTCATTTCTATCCTGTCTGGATTAAACTATTTTCTGTTTATTCAAGTGAGAGTGCATTCTAGTACATAATTAAACATATTTATCTGTTAAAGCACTTTAATCAGTAGATCTGGCAGGAGATCTAGAGGCAGAAGTAGGACAAGGACATGGCTGATCACTCAGTTTTCACTGTGGCAGCAGCCTTTTTAGAAGACACCCGCTGAGAGGTGTGGTCATCACTGCCGCAGCTGGACGCTCACTTACCTTTTCTTTTTTTTTTACACTGTAGAAATGACTAACAGAATTTAAAAAATACCATAGTTGTGGCTCTTTTAACTTTGCATCATTTTTCAATGCTTTTTCACATGTTTAGTCTCCAACACCTCCTGTTCTCATTATTTAACCAGTGAGTCACTTCAGTCAGAGCTCTCACAGGGAATGCTTTTCCCACTGAATAGCTCTCTGTATTTGTCTTATTTCTTCTTATTAAGGTTGTCATGTCAGGTGCAGAACCACTATGTCTGGACTATTATGAGGCTCTAATTTTCCCTAAATAGTCATTGGGTTTTTTTGAGCACTTGTTTGGGGCGGGGGTTGAGACAAGGGCACGATCATCAATGTTTCATGATCTAATCATACTTCCTGCCTGTGTGCCTATAAGAGGATATCGGTTATGTTTGTGCTCTTGCTCACATTTGTGTAATTCTGCGTGAGAAGGTGAGACCGGAGAAGTCAGAGATAAATCGAAGTGTTTGCACAATTTAAGATCTTGATTGTTTATCATATATTTCAGAGGGATAAAGTCACCTCCCTCTGCCCCGAGTGACACCGACTCAGTGAGCTATCCATCACCTGGGTGTCGCGCGCTGGTCAATGGGGGTCGCTTTCAAGCAGTTACCTGTTAACTCAGCTAATGGAGGTCTGTATTTGCATAAGCCCGAAGTGAGTAAAGAGGGGGCTGGAGCTTGATAGCATACAAGCTGGGCGGAGCCTCTCTCATTGTACAAATGAGACCATTCATCACTGCTTTGTTTGCCTGTATGCACCTTCTCATGAACAATTAATGTGCTGCAGACATTTTAGCGCCTTTCTGCTCTTCCTTTATCTTACCTTCCGCCTCTCTTTGTCTCACTTTTGGGGACTGTCACTGCGGCGCTAAGCCCTCCCGCTGTAGCTATGAGCCATTTATTAATTTTGGCTCCCCCAGCTGAGGCTGGTATTGTGTTTCCTTGACAGCCGAGGGGTTTGCGCACATAAAGCCTTTACATTTGTTCTTTTTTCTTACCTGTTTTAATGATAAGTAGCTTCTGTGCCTTGCCTGTGATGTGCTCTAGGCGTTTCCCCATACTTCAGAAAACATAGCATGCCGTGTTTTGCTGCAGAGATTCAAGCACAGGATTAAATTTTGTGCTCTGCTGAGCAAGGTTTTTCATGAAGGTAATTTTCATCTGAGATTTTACCAACTTTGCCGTTTCTCCCCCTCCTTTTTTTTTAAAAAAGTGTAGTCTTGTGTTACTTAATTTGGTGCATTTTTTTTATATTTAGGATCAATATATTATTTACCTAAGTAATTTACACTAAGTGCTTGGTTGCCTGTGAGGCTATACAGGAAGAAGACAATCTGGGAATAGATGTCAATACATCCCAGACAAGACATGTCAGCATAAATCAGCCGATACTTAACCATTAATGAAACACATCCACTTTAAACCTTTTTTTTGTTTAGGCAGACTACTTAATCTTGCGTACTGGTTTTCACACTGGAGACCTATTTGTCTCCACTTGTTTAAATATTAAAGCACAGACATGAGTTATTTCTGTGCTCGTGCTGGCTATCTTTTGTTTGCTGGCCTCGGCTAACAATGTCATAAAAAGAGACGTATGAATAATAAATTAAACCAGCTATAGATAGGGATTTTGGTTTGGACTCTTTGTTACTCACTGACATGATTTACATACATCGTGTAGCCTGACTCTTGGTCGTATTTCAGTAACACTGGAAATCAGATTAAGCTGTTTGCACAGGCTTTTGATACCTATCATTGAGGGTTTGAGATGGCTTGAGTAGACCACAGAATAGGATATTGCTGAGTTGCTAAAACGAGAGCAAGTCAGACATTTTAGTAAGAGCCCTCAAATCAAGAGCTGTCTGACTTTTTACACGTCTCGCTCTCTCCTTATGAATAACGTACATTTACCGCCTGCATTATAAGTGGCCTGAGCCGAGATAGATATTACATTGCCAATCAGCACAATAGATAGATTAAGCCTAGGCCTGTTGTGTATTTATAACAGGGACCAGACAAAAACACAAGCGGGAAATGCCTCACAAAATAAACATATTCCTAACACTGATATGCGTTATGTGCATTGATTAGCCCCAAGCTAGGCTATGAGTAGGATATACAGTCTATCGCCTCTCAGTGTTGAGTGATCCTTTTTTTAACGTGAAAGATCAGACCTGTATTATGTTGAGTGATGTGGTGGGATTAGTGGATCTGTCAGTAATCCACAGTAAAACTGCTGGAGTTAAATACAGACACTAAACTCCAGTGGATAGATTTCCGGCCTGCAGTGGTGTCCAGTAATATCTCTTTTTAACTAACTGAAGAAATGCGAACATTTGTTGAATACTTGGCATAAATCACACAGGTTATATCAGAATCAGAATCAGAATCAGAATACCTTATTGATCCCTGGGGGAAATTATTTTTTGTTACAGTGCTCCATTTTAAACCAACATTAAGACAAGACAGACAATACGCTAACTAAGAATAGTACAATATATACATATATATACATACATACATACATAAGTCACTTATAAATAAATATTTGGAAAAGAAACATGTGTAGTTGTAGCAGCAAACAGTGTGTTAAGTGGATGCGTTGTACAGGGAGATGGCCACAGGCAGGAATGATTTCCTGTGTCGTTCAGTGGTGCTTTTCGGTAATCTCAGTCTCTCACTGAACGAGCTCCTGTGACTGACCAACATGTCATGGAGTGGGTGGGAGGTGTTATCCAACATTGTCTTTATCTTGGACAGCATCCGCCTCTCCGACACCACCTTGAGGGAGTCCAGCTCCATCCCCACAACATTGCTGGCCTTACGGATCAGTTTATTAAGTCTGTTGGCATCTGCGACCCTCAGCCTGCTCCCCCAGCATGCAACAGCATAGAGGATCGCACTGGCCACAACAGACTCATAGAAAATCCTCAGCATTTTCTGGCAGATGTTGAAGGACCTCAGTCGCCTCAAAAAATAGAGACGACTCTGGCCCTTCCTGTAAAGTGCTGTGGTGTTTTTAGCCCAGTCCAGTTTATTGTCAATGTGTACTCCAAGGTATTTATAGTCCTCCACAATGTCAACACTGACCCCCTGGATTGAAACAGGGGTCAAGTGTTTCCTGGTCTTCCTGAAGTCCACGATCAGTTCCTTGGTCTTTGCCACGTTGAGCTGCAGATGATTCTGCTCACACCACGTGACAAAGGAGTCGACCACAGCCCGGTACTCTGTCTCATCATCCCTGCTGATGCATATTATATTATATTGTAGATTTTCCACACAATGCAGCCGATACGGCTTCTTTCTGCTCAAGGTGGCAGCCCCCCCACCTCCACAACCTCTCTGAGGCTTGCGAGTGATAAAACATGCATTCAGAGACCTTGGGAATTCACACACATCTGTGCCTTTTCTTTGCACACACTGTTAAACACGGTGTATGCAGATAGAGATCTCGGTGTGAGACATTTACAAACAACTGGCACTCCGAGCTGGAGCTCTGTTTGAATTTCAACACAAGGAGCATTACCGCATTAAGCTCTATTAATGTCAGGGTGCCAATTTCTGCCAGATGTGCTCAAATACCAGGACAGATATTGAGAAATTCATTCATTTGTTGGTGTTTCTCCCAGTCATGATAGAAACCTGTATGTTGCTTTAGATATTGCAGTGAGGATAGTAATAAAGATGGATTAAGAATCATAGAGTTGTTGAAAGAAAGCAATTGATTTAAATGTCAGGGTGCATCTCACCCCTCCCCCTGTCTCGCTTTATTGGATATTGTCACTGGAATTGTGTGCAGTGAGTGCTCCTGGGAGACTCAGTCAAGCTCGGAGATCCTTGCAGAGGGCTGGCGTGGAAGGGACTTGGGAGGGGAGGAAGGGAGGCATGGTGCTAACATCAATAATTCACTATCGTATTGCTAGTGAAACAGGATGTGAAGGTATATGGGAGTCAAGACCAATGCGAATAACATCTCTGCAAGCACCGTGCAAATGAACCAAATCGAAGACCCGCCATTTATTTTCATAGCATTTCACAGCGGTATAAATGTATTGAGCTCATAAAAAACCTCAATGATTGCATTGATTTCAAAGGAGCTGTTTTTTTTTTTTCTTCTTCAGCTTGTGTCCCACAAGCAGAGAGTTTAATTTACTGGTGTAGAGGCTTCTGGTTTTTATAAACCTTGTAGCTGAGAGACGACGAGAAAGGTACAGGGAGCCCGAAAGAGCACAGGGCTATTTCCCAGGCCTGCTTATTAAATTTCCAATCATGGCCTGTGGTGCAATGGCATTACCACCATAAAACACCTCTTTGCTATGTAGCCGTCTGGGCAGAAATTGCTATTGCTGTGTGGAAACTTGAGCGTTTCCTTAACATTGATTTCTGTCGAGATGAGAGGGAGGGAAATAGAGTTTAGACTATCATTAAAACAGAAACACGGAGGAATTCCTGTGAACTGCACACATTAGCTCTAGCTTTTTGTAGCCCCTACCACAGGTGCTGAGTGGGCTTTATGAAGCGTTCCCTCTTGTTTCTTTTTGGCTGCTCCTTCTGGCTGCTAGGAGCCGGTCCCTGTTATTGATATGCAGTTGGCCTAATCCATTACTGTGCTGATTGCCAGTGTGATTTCTGTGACACCCTTTCCCAGGCTTGGGTCAATTACAAAACAGGCAGTAAATGTATCAGCTACAGAGCAATAAGTCAACTGATTATCTTTCTGATAAACTGTAAATCTGCTTATGATTTAGGATCCATGTTGATGACGATGAAAGCGAGATTGAGCTCTTATTTCATAGTCTAACATTAGACTACCTTTATCGTGCGCCCAGCGCTAGTGTCTTGCTGCTTTTTCATCTTATCCCCACTCCCCAGTGATGCTCTCCCTCCCTCTTGCCCCTCCACAATTTTCTCATTAGTGATTAGAGCAGAGTTTCCATTTCCAGGCTATTGACTGTGCCGTTGGAAGCTGAGAGCCCATTACATACGTTGCTCCCACTAATTGTTTCCAGTCATAATGAAGTTCCTCACAGTGGAGGAATGGTAGTTAAGGAGCATTAGGTCATAGACACGGACTGCGCAGAACTTTTAATGCAACATACCTGCTGTTTGGTCACAGCCATTCACCTTCTAATCGTGTATTAATTTACTCAGCATGCTTTCGCTTAGAAAGCCCAGAGCCGATTCGTTTTGCTCTTCACTTACGTATTTATTTGGAGGGCGGACAGAAATCAGTCTACGGCCAGCAGTGAGGTATGTAGTGTCAGTGCAGGTTATCTGTGGAGCACAGGTCCTCGCCGTCGAGGATTAGATCACAGCAGCTCGGCGTGACAGAAGTCCCTTTCTCTTCATTCTTGTTCTCTTAAAGTCAGTCCTGGCTGTTTGTTGCTCTGGGTGGCTCTCCTCTGTCTACAAACAGTACACATTTCATGAATGGCACAACATCCATCCATTCATTTTCACATCACTTATCCTGGATTTGGTTCACATGGATCAGCGGGAGCATAAGAGCAACCAGATATTCTTTTCTGCCATCACCGCCCTCCAGTTCCTCTTGGCGTTCACCCAGTGTACCCTCAGATCTAAGCTGGTGTTTCTTCCCAGTAAATTAAGCTGGGCACATCTTCAAGAAAAGGAGGCCAAGAGGTGGTATTTCTTGGTCCCTGCATGTGATGGATATTGATAAGATTTTTTTTATATGAGTGCCATTATTGATTCTGCTTATAGATCTTCTTCTTTATTGATTCCGGATCAAGAAGGAGGAAAAACGTAGGCCCTCCAGAGATTGTTAGGATCTGCTCAGCTGTTTCATTTTCTTTTTTGGTGTAATTGTTTTGCAATGTGGAACTGTCAGAAAAACAATGCCAGCATTGATGAAAGGAATTAATAAGCCTGGAGGCGTTTACCTCCACTGAAATGGACAGTTTGGTTCCAAATGGAGCTGGTTTGTGATTCCAGTTTCACGTGCCTGCATTTCCTCAACTGACTTATCTCATTGAAAAGGGTTCTTCCAAATCATTGCGCCTTAATGTGAATTGGTAAAGAGACTGGCACTTTCATAGCTTACACACACACACACGCGCGCACGCTTTATTCTATGCCTTTAAAGGCTTTTCTATCATGGATGCACTCACCCTTTGATGGATGCCTTGGGGGAAATTCAGGATGCTACGCGGACTGGAGGAGCTGGGGATTGAGCCACTGGCCTTCTGGTAGGTGGACAACCCACTCTATCTCCTGAACCACAGTCATGAGATAATTCTGTTATCAAATGTTCAACTAACACCCATCTAAAATTTTATGTAGCTTTTCATTACAGTCTGCTTTTTTTCAGTGCTGATGCTAAAATGCACCAGTGAGTGTTTGAGCATGAAGTTGGTAAATTAAGAGCTTTACTGCCACAGAGGTGATTCCAGTTCCAGCCTGCGTCATGGTCCACTTACCCTGTGAATTGTGAGCACAACGGGCTCTGAGTTTGCTTCACCTTTTGCCATTGAATTCTAGATCTGAAAACTTTCGTGTGACAGATAACATGCTATTGGCTCAAAAATAGACAGAACTGTGTGGCCACTAGTAAGAAGAGCACAAATGCTGCATTGGGAGTAGTTTTGGTCTGGGAAAGAAACTGCAACACTTCTCCACATGTGTGCTGTCTTTGATATGGAATGAAAAATACAGCGAACTGCAGAACCTGAAAGCTTTTCTCTGATTTCCAACTTGTTTGAGTCCCAATTAAGAACTGAGTCTTCTTCCAAATGCATTCATCACATAAAAGTAACATCAGCTTGGTCCATTTTCTGCTGATCCACTTGAAGAGAAATGAGCTGGGTTTAAAAAAAAAAAAAGACTAGAAAACTCTCTAAATTTGAATAAAATGATAGTGACATTGCCCTTTTTAAAATTTCTGTTCACATAAAGTAGGCATATATGATCCACGTTAGCCTAAATGCCATGGATTCAGCAGTCTTGGCCTTTTGCTTTGTCTTTCATTAACATAGAAAGTCCTTCTGAATAGATGCTCTGTCCCATGACTTGATGAGATGTGGTCTTTGTTATTGAAAGCATAGGTAAAATCCGATGCTGTATTCGGAGCCAAAATGACACAGAATAAATACTTCCCAAGCTGTGTCACTTTATCCAGAGTGCAGGCCAAGAAGAAAATTGCTTTGTTCCTGACACTACTGGCGTGAATCATCTTGCCTTATGCCAGCACTGAAAGGGAGCCCAGTGACTACTCATACATTTAATTCTCTGACTTTCTGTATATTCGGCCATGCACGAGAACATCACGCTCAGCCGCTCGGATCACGGGGCCGCACGTTGTTCAAACACAGAGTCACAGCATGCCAAGGGATGACAGGCTGTGTGAAATGGAGAGTGATGACACCAGTACAAAACAGGGGTCTGGTTGAGATGACCCTTAAACATGGCAGAATACTCTCGGCTCCAGTCAAGTGTTTAAAAAAGCTTTTTCTCCTCGATCTCAGGCTGCTGGCTCACCTACACGCTGCTCACTCTCTTACCCACCTCATAAATATACCGTCGATGCTTCTCTCCGTGTCACATCTTTCTCTCGCCCCAAAAGACACGTAATGTGACTTCTGGGCAGTAACATCACTCATCGTATTATGATGTAAGGACCTCATAATTTTATGGTACATACATCAGAAAATAGCGTGTTATTGTAAAGCCTTGCTTGGATCCAGGGTAGGAGCACATACACAGCTGGAGTCTGCTTAGCAGAATCGGTGCTTCACTGAACCCCCCGAATGATAAAATGCAGTATTTTGTCTTAGAAATGGTCAGTATCTTATTCTTATTCCCCTTGCACTTTCCCCTACGCTTTTACCTCCTTTTCCCGCCTCTTACGCACAGCCTAATACATTTCTGTAGGAAAAATGAACTGGAGCTTGCAACCCGGCTAAAGTAAATAACCGAGCGCATGAATTATTGATGAAGTGCGGGACCTTTTTTTTCCTGGAAGCCCATCTTGAAGTTTTTAACTTAAAGCTCTCAGTTGCAGGATTCCTATCTGCATGCATATAAACCTGCACGTGTGCATGGTTTTTACTATTCAAAATGATGCAGATTTCTGGGATTTGGCTCCGTCTAATTCGAATCTGCTCTTGAGTTTAGGTCACACGGGCCAGTTTCACACACTTCGACTTAAACTCTGCTGTGTTTTTGCCCACTGGTAGCACAATGGGCGGCGTTTTCTGTGAGAGCCCACACGGTGTTTGCTCTAATATGTGCATGTACACAAACACAGTGGAATAGCTTCCTGATAGTCATTTGACATTTTCCCATTGATCTACAGGTGGTGACCATTCAGCAGTGAGCTAGTGAAGACCGCTTACAAGTAAACATGTGGGTTTCAAAGAAATTGTCTGTGTAAATGATTCATTGTAAGCGGAAGAACGCAAATTCAGGGTCTCGAGGATATACAAAAAGCATTTTGGTGAGTAACTCTGAATGTAAACAGGCACTTTGTTTATTTACAACAAACTCTAAAGCGCACCTGACCTGAGAACTAAAATGAGGACCTGATGATCTGACTTCCCTTTAAGCAACAACATTCACACAGTTTTTTAGAGAATAAATCTTGTAGCACAATATATTTCATTAAGGTTCTTTTAAAGGGCATTAGCATTAAAATATTTTAAAGTAAAGTGCTCAGATGCCGTAGTGATGCGCTGCAGCTGGAAGCTGGAAAGCAGCACAGTAAAATTCATTTGCACGCTCTTATAAATCATGTTTGAAGTTTTCTGTTACTGTGATTGCTTCTTTTGTGTTATGCCATAGTGAATGCGTCTATGACAGAGGACTGTGTACTTTGACACAGTATTATGTCTGTGAAGGTTCTCAGTCATCCAGGTCATCGTAGTCCCCCCGCTGAGGGACAAAGGGGGTCAGGGGGTCCTTTTGTCCCTCTGCGGGGGGATACTCCCACTAGGTTTAAATCTGGGACTCCCCACCATTTGACCTTAGAACTGAAGAAGCTTCTCGGATGAGAGGTGAAACATCTTCAAGCAACTTAAAGAAGTCCAGACGCTTTTCTTTGCTTTCACACAGTATATATACTGTATGGAAGTCATACTGAGACCACATCATTTTGTGTGATTTGTTTGGCTGTTTTAGAAGGTTGCAAATGTTTAAAAACTGATTTTTTGAATGGCTGGCAATTTTCAATTCAATTTAATTTATATAGTGACAAATCACAACAACAGTCACCTCAGGGCGCTTTATATTGTAAGGAAAAGTCCCTACAATAATACAGAGAAAACCCCAACACTCAGGTGACCCCCTACAAGCAAGCACTTAGCGATAGTGGGAAGGAAAAACTCCTTTTAACTGGAAGAAACCACCGGCAGAACCAAGCTTAGGGAGGGGCAGCCCTGTGCTGTGAGCAGGAATAACGGGACGGACAAAAAATATGATGTGGACGAGAGGCAGTGATAATAACTCCTGATTGGTGTTTAAACACATGGGGAGCTGAAAGAGGTGAGCAGTGCTAATTTTGACAGCAAATTTAGATTCAGTTTTAGTCACAATTTAAGCATCTAAATTCTTTTAGATTTTGTGTAGTGTCAGCTTATTAAATATCAAAAGATAATTGTAGACTAAATCTAAAGTTGATTGAGTTGACTAAAAGATAAAGTGTAAACGTTTGTCATGCTTTTACCGGTAAAGAGTTTCTCCACGCTGTTAACAAAACATCTTATTTCCTTGACATCAAATGCGAGATGTCTCCATATGTCTCGTCTTCTCTTGGAGCATGGAAGCCAGTTGTACTGTTTCCCAAATAAAAGCTGTGCTGTGCAGATCGAATGTGTAAACTTACTGTAAAAGGAAACTACTTCTTACTGGCTCATCACTTGGTCCCACCTTTCCAAACCACCTAATTAACTCTGATTGGGTTTCATTTCCTCAGACTATTCTCATCTTGTTTTTATTAATTGACAAAAGTATCATTACATTTTGTCAGAGTTATTTTTTCCTTGTGCGTTAGTTTTTATGTAGTTATCATCTTGTTTTTGTTGTTGTCAAAATGGTGATAAAAATTGAAATTGAAATTAATACTGGAGGTGAGTGAAGGAGAAACAAGTGCATCGTGGGAAGGGAAAGCTTTAAGTCTATTCTTAAAAGTAGTTGTCATCCTCCCAAACCCAAGCTTCTCCCCAAGAAGAGGCAGCTTTCCTGTAAGTTGAGGATTTGCTGTGAAGATATTTATCCTAAAGTAACACGAGGGAAAACTGGTTGGAGACTGTGGCACAACCAAAATTACTGCAATCATATGTAGTGAGCTCGAAGTGGTTGCCTCAAAGACGGAGACCAAGTCTGCGACCACTCGCAATCAGCTGCCAAGTAACAGCGATAATATGGCAAAAAGATGGAGTCTGTCTACTATCACTTTATAATTGAAGGAGGTCAAGTTTTCAATTACACACAATCTTTTCATGATAATATATGAATAACTGTGATAAATGTGCAATCAAAAAATCTGTTGTTGTCTGCATGCACAAATAAATTCACATTAATGACTTACAGTCAGCATCCCACCCATTCAGAAATTCCTCAACGGTGAATAATGTAACTACAAAATGCCGTAGTTCCCCACCGTTCATTCAGGAATATAAGCAGAATCCAACCAGTTGGTAAACAGTTGAGTTGAGTCCCCTATTGCAAGTAAACCCGGTGCAGTCACTGACACAAAGTCAGAGGGATAGCAACGTGTTGGCAATCGGTCTGGGTTTCTAAATTACTTTTGGAGAAAAAATAAATAAATCACAAAGCAACCACTAGTTTTTCCCTCGTTGCAAGGAGGTTTTTCTCTCTAATGTGACTGTACAATAATAGCTGATATCTTGTAGCAGAATGCTCCTAAAGATTTCTTCCATGGTATCTTGTATTGTATCCTAAACCTATGTCTTGTTTTCCTGGAAGCACATGCACGCAGGAGTAGATGGCAACATGCTGAGCAGGATGATCAAAAAGCTGATGCAAACAAGGAATTTAATTTAGAGCCACTGAGAGAAGTGTACAGTACAGCTATTCTCTGCGGCTCATATCAGCATGGGCAATTTTGCTCACTTGATGATGCAATGTGAAAATCGTTTCAGCAATAGCTTTACACTCCAGCGTATGTGGCGAGAAGATCACGAGGACCTTTTTCTTACAGTTACACGCCACTTGGTGCTTGGATTAACCTCTTTCCTTAAGTTGTGACCGTACAACGATACAGGAATATTATTATTTTTAAGTAATCCTGCAAACATTTATACATTTATTATTCTTTAAAATTCCTTTTGTGCAGCTTGAACTTTTAGAAATTCAGACTTTGTGTTCAGTCATATGGAATCTCCGAGGAAACGTCCCAGTTATTACAGGCGAATTAATCAAGCATTATCTGCAGAATAAAACTAATGACTGAACATTCACGCTGATGTTTGTCACAATACAGAATGACATTTCTCTGCATTGGTGCCATTCATATTCTTAATTGAATTTCATTACTCTGCCAATAAAGCACTTCACACTAACACAATCTGACCTCATCTGAAATTCATTATCTGCACCGTAAACATTTTTAGTTATTTATTTATTTTTGCATATATATTACACTCCTTTGCATCAAACGGTGCGCTGCCTATCTCAAGTCCTTTTAGCATTTTTCTTCATTTGCATCTGCCTCATATTTGTTTTAGCCTGAGAGACTGTTGACGTGGGGTAATGCAGCGCACGGAGACAGACGTCTCGCACGCCTGCCGGCCCCTCCGTATCCATCCGTCTGTCATGTTAACGACTTTAAATGCCGGCGCTTTGCATCTCTCTCACAGAGGGTAAAGTGTCATGCGGTGCCCCTGTGGTGCTGCCGCCCTAGAGCGATGTGGCACCAGAAAGTCTGCTTAATTATTTATGATATCAGTGAATTAAATAATAACTGTGCTTTGGATTTTCTTTTCTTTTTTTTTTACTATCCAACGCTGTGATTTTGAGTGGTCAGTGATGTAATATATCAGCCTCTTTGCCCCTGAGTCTTTTGCTACAGCAATTTGATAAGTCATTAAACTGTATTACGCTGATGAATTATTCACATTTCCCTTTTACTCTTTCAGTTTCACTGTGCTGTACTCTGCATCCGCTCTGTGCACCTCATCTGTGGCTTTCTTTTATTTCCTCCTCTATCTCAAAGTCTCCCAATTGTTTTTGGCTTCCTGGAACTGGATGCAAGGATGTTGGGGTGTTTGCAGCCAGCCTCACCCTCAGCCTTTTTTCCCCCACCCTCTTTCACTTGTTCATTTCACACTGATTCTCACCTTCCTCCCCTTTTCCACTTATTGTTAAGCCGGTGAATGACTTGGCTACCTTATCCACCCCCCTGTTCCTTTACCAGCTGGTTTAAAAATAAACATGGTGGCGGTTTGGCAGTGGCGCTCTGTTCTAGTGTGTTGTAGGTAGCGTTGCACTGCCTGCTGCTCCAGATGCTCAAAATTACGCAGTCCACACTGCAGCCCCTTCGCTCGCTCAGGCTGCTTGCAGCTGCCACTGAAAGGCTGGGATTTCACAGACGCTCAGTCGGCGTTTCTTCACGGGCACCATGCACAAAATTACGCTACATTACTGCAGTTTCAGCACCCCAGAATCTTGCTCAGCGCGCTCTTTAAAAGACTATTCTTGACACATTTGAATAAGATAATGAATGAAGCAAATGTTGGAACACAGATGGGGTTTTTTAATGTGTCATCGGCTCATGAACGCGGTCCAATTACTAAAAAGATGAGATGTAAAGGATGTGTCGCTTTTCTCCCTCACTGTGACATTTGCTCGCACATGTAGTCCTTGCTTCTGGTCCAGTGAGAGCTTCACTGAGGGAGTCATATGAGCCCAGCACAACAATTAATCCTGCCACTCATCAGGAAGTTGCTTGAAAATAGCAGTGGTTTATAGTGGAATTATGCTCTGCACTAATTAGAGGGTTAGCACTGACAGCGTCAAGGAGAAATGGTGAACTGGAGCAATATCATATGACAGAGTCTGCTAATGCCGTCTTTTAAACACTGAGGAGAAGCAGACTCTGTCAATATTCCTCTGCCTCATTCATACTTTTTTTTTATTTTTAACAAATCTCTTTTCCCCCCCCGTTTGCCTTGCTCCATCCTTTTCTCCTCCACCCTTTCTTTTCTTGTCACCCAGCCAGCCCTCTGGCTGTGCGCGCCTCACAGTTGCCATGGTAATGATATAGTTTCTCATCTCTGTAATGTGATGTCTTATTAGCTTTCATTGGGGCGTGTGTCACTATTTTATTTCACGCGCCATTTGGTGAGCTTCGGTCTCCTGTTTGGAGAAAAAACCTCGTGGCTCAGAGGTGAGCAGTGAGCGTACTGACAGCACGGCGTGAACGTGGCAGTGTACACGTGTCGGGGGTCCCGACGTTGAGGAAGGGGACAAGATTGAGTGATGCACAGCAAAGGAGATATATAGGGTAACGCCTGCAGTAGCTGCACTACATTTTCTCCTCTGCATTAACCTGCAGAAAAGATGCAAACGTGAATAGTGATATCAATTACACAGCGAAAGGCATGTTTGTCCCAGGGTAGCTCAGCCTCTCTCTCTCTGTGCTCTGTGAGGCTGGTACATCAGGGAGGGGGTTTCAGCTGCTACCCAGCAGGAGGCACTGTGTGTGTGTGCTTTCCACCATCCGCTGAAAAAGCACTTTATTTGTACTACAGTGCCTACTACACAGTATCTCCATCTGTCTTGCAAGGGTTTTGTTGCTGGGTTAGCTGACGGGCAGCACTGATCGCGGTGATCTTGTGTTAAAACCACCACGGCTGTAGCTGCACTACATTCATTTGCACAGTATGCCTCCTTGATAATCAATTCCTC
Source organism: Mchenga conophoros (assembly GCF_057382185.1). NCBI lineage: Eukaryota > Metazoa > Chordata > Actinopteri > Cichliformes > Cichlidae > Mchenga > Mchenga conophoros. The sequence goes on from NC_140537.1 coordinate 14,673,979, forward strand.
TATTTGCATTGTGTTGGCTTTGGAGACTGTGTCCTTTTGAGGTGCAATTACACCTTATGTTTTTCCTCCTTTGTGTGCGTTTTGAAGCAATGCTTTGAATGTCTGTGGGAAAGGGGCTTCGATCAATAATCAGTCAATATCAGCCCAGATGCTACTGTCAAACACATCGATAAGGTTTCTCCAGTGGTGGTTTTCATCTCTCAGTATGTATTAACTGCCTGATGTTAGCCCGCAGGGCTTTTAAAAAATGACCCTCCTGCTTCATCTGCCCTGTCTTTGCAGATGTCCGTACACGGCTTCTGTTGAGAAGTGACAGCCAGGGCTGTGCGACTGTGACTATTGAACTGGCTATTGGGGTAGTAATTGCACATTGGCTCTCTTAATTTGCACAGGATTGCTGCAGCTGAATGAAGATGTTCAGTTCCTCACTATTTCCAATTTGAGAGTACTCTATATTTCAGTGGGTGGGGGGGTGTTAAATGATTTTCGGCAGCCAGGATGACGTCTGTGTTTTGTACTCGAAATCTGCCTATTTTGTGGTGGAGGTGCTAGAGCTGGCATACCATCATGATTGTTTTTGTTGCAAGACAGAACATTTTGGATGGACAATGAGAGCATCATAAAGAGCCATTTAATTTGGTGTGCAACATAACAATCGAGAGATTTCTTTAAGTTCTCGCGCATTCTCTGATTGACCGTTTGCCTCTTCAGTTTGTCAAACATTAGACCAAACTCACAAAGTCACAGGAGCATGCACAAGTATGTTTTTACCTTTTGAACTTTGTGGGGCAGCCTAACAACCACGCCATGAGGTTTAATTTACACAGTCTCCACCCACCAAACTGTGCTGAAATACTCCTTTGAAGTTGCCTTGTAGTAGCTCCTAATAATGCTCTTAGAAACCTTCTTTTGGCTCTGATGATGAGGAGGAGGTAGGTGACAAAAAAATACTAAATCACATCTTCTGATATTGGTGAAAAGATCCTAAACATTCGTTGTGTAAATTAAGTGTATGTAGAGCTAGGACTAAGCCAAAACTTGGGAAGTCATGTTTGGGTGTCTCCTCTTAGGGTGCATTTTCTTTAAAAATGTATCCTCGATAGGCTCGTAGAGGAGGGATGGTGTGCTTTGGATGGCATCTGTTGTCTTTCCTTCTCCTCTGGGCGCCATGCCAGGCATGCGTTTGTCAGATGGCAGTGCTGGTAAGATGGAGGCTTCTAATATATCTTGACAGGTTCGCGCTGCACTCTCCTTGACTGGGCCATTTGTAGTATTTTCAGACCTTGGCACATTATAATTTGTATCTACATTTGTCAAATCAACATGCTGTTCATTTATTAGTCTTACAGAAGGAAGCAAGTCTGTTTAAAAACTGAATTAACGTCCTACACATAATGGACCTGAAGTTTATGGCTGATTTAGGTTTAGCCAGCAAATCAATCTAAGAAATCTTAATTTACCTTGCAGAAAATAGACAGTGATGGCTTTATTGGCTGACTTTGAGACACTCTTTCCAGGACAAAGAAATGTTAAGTCTTTGTTATAAAGTAGCAACTTGACATCATCTTTTGCATTTTCTAGTTTTGTTACAGCACAGTCGGTCAACTGTTGGCAGGGTCCTGCTTTACATAAAATCCAAAGTCTGCATGGGATAAAAAACTTCTGACAAAGTAATTTGTGCGCAAAAATGCTTTTCGTTTATTCCATTTCACCTCTAGGGTTTTGCACATACTTTAACTTATTTATGTTAGTTTCACTGATTCCAGGACTCAGTATGTGCCAATAAAACATTAAAAGGCAGCCTCTTTTAATATTTTGCATGCACGTTGCTCCTCTCACACAGCATGGAGAAGGGTGATGATGTAAGGAATGAATGTGCTGCGGGAAATAGTTTGAAACTCAACATCCTAAAAAATATTAAAGATAAATATTTGCCTGTGTCTTTGAGGAATCAGTTAAAAATACTACCAATGCAATAACACTAGTCATGAAATGGTATTGTTCACGCAATATCTGGATCTGTCTGTCTGCCTGTCTGTGTTTTCATGCAGACTCGTTTCAGGCTGCAAGAGTTAATTATACGTTGTTTAAAAATGTGAAATTTGGAGGTGTCCACTCTTCAGCTCACTTCTCTGCTTGAGACAAGCAGATTTAGGTCAGTGAGATTTGGGGTTGGCAGAGCGACTGGAGAGCTTGTTCTGGACTGTCAGAGCTGCCCTGTATACCATCTGGATGGCTTGATAGTGCTGCAAAGCCAGTGATCCTCTTTTGAGGAGGATCTGCATAAAAAGATGCCTCCAGTGCAACTCTACCTCTGGTGTATCCAAACCAAACTTCACACATAATGGTACATACAGTGTATCCACCTTTGCGCGGGAGTATAACCTGGCATAACGGCTCCCAGGTGTCCAACAGTCACGACTCTGTGAATGTGTTAATCATCCGCTCTGAGCACCAGAAAGTATTTTTTTTCTCCTTTAAACAGCTCTGAACATTCTTACTGCCTTCAGCCCCCTGTGTCAGTGCTGTCATGTCCGGGATGTCAAGACGATTTCCACAAAGTCGTTCAGGCAGTCACAACTTTCATGCTCAGAAGCAGCCCTTTATGCCTCAGTAGCAGCTAATCGCTACAGCGAGATGAAGACCGAACACTTAACACTGAAAGCTTTTACAGCCAGGATTCACTTGTCAGATTTGAGAGGTGTAAGGTGCGAGTTTGCATTCTCAGATATCAGTGTGTGCGCGCGTGTGACAGACAGCTTGAATGTCGGTGTGAAAGCATCGGCTTCCCCACCTTTCTGCCTCTATTCAGCTCGCATTTCTCTCCGGTTCAGAGGGTTTCTGATAGAGCCAACTTAACAGAAATGCCTGAATGGCGAATGCGGCTGATGAGAAAATCCCCTTTTCTTTATTCCTAAATCCACTTCTTGTGGAGCGCCGTTTACTGTAGTAATCGTGCCTCAAGCACCACTTCTTCACAGCCTGTTGTGGAGCACTCTTCCTAAGTGGGAGGTGAAAATGAACATTTCTGTAGCACCAGTTATCATACCTTTGATTTTTATCCCTGAGTGTTAATAAATTTCGTGTCAACTTTAATGAGCACATAATCCACTGATAATACAGACTAATTTAGTGTGTATTTTGAGTGTGTAATGAAGCCCAGACAGAGATTTATACACTGTTGTGCAGTTGGTAGCTTTATCAAGGCAGTGTGGTTGATAATACTTAAATCGATTAGTAGATCTAAGTGGTGTCCAGAAAGGTCCTAAAACCTTTTTACAACTTGAAAAATCTTAGTTGTTTTATAATTGTGCCTGTTATTGTGCAATTGTTCTTACTATATTTGGCACACATGTAATTTACAAAGTATGAGATTGTACTTGTTTGCTCTGTTGCGTGATGTCATTTTGCTTATCTCCACATGGACCACACACCATGTGGAGTGAGTGTGATGAAAGACAATGGGTGATTGATGCACACAGAGCATCCACACATCTGTTGTGCTCTTCGGGGGGAGTTTTGAGGGATGCCCAGCCCATTTGAGAGGTGCTGGAGTGTGGGAAGATGCAGTTGGGACTCTCAAAACACAGCTTTTCCCAACATTACATCATCTCCTGGTCTTTTTCTTCAACCACATCCAACGGTTCTCATGCTAGGCCTACTTAGCTGGGAAGGGCAGAAGTCTACTGGGCTTTTGGCAGGACTGAAACACGGTCTTCTAGTATTCATGTTTTCTGGCACCTGTAAACCCTAAGACTGACCCAAAATGGAAGTCGTTGTTATATTTCAAACACTGCAGTTATTTAAAGCTGTTTGCTGGACAGAAGTGCTGCTCCAGATGTTTAAACAGGAATATACAGGCATAAAGGCCTTTTGATTTCAATTTAAAAAATTGTACAGAAACAATGCTATTACTTCACAGCATGGATGTTAGAATTAAACATTGTGGCTGTAAAAAGGGATCACAAAATTCTTCTCAATTCACTTTTATTTATATAGCACCAAATCACAACAACAGTTGCCTCAAGGGTCTTTGTATTATAAGGTAATTGTGGTAAACCACAACAATCAAACGACAGTGGGAAGGAAAAACTCCCTCTTAACAGGAAAAACCCTCTGGTAGAACCAAACTCAGGGAGGGGCAGCCATCTGGCACGACTGGTTGGTGGTGAGGGGGACAGGACAAAGCAGCAGGTCTTCACTGTGTTTGAACCACTCTGTTGGATGGTTTAACAGGATCCAAAATCTGAGCCCCTTTAAAGCCCCTGTGCTTTAAAGAAGAGGCTTATATTGTTTGGTTTGAAGGAATCCAGAAGCCACATTTCTTAAAGATCAGTTCAGGCTGCCACAGGTACAGTGATATTGTGTCTTTGGGGCCAATGCATCTGTGATTTAGTGAATAATAGTGTGATTATTGATTCTATACATACATATCTGTATGTATATATGCAAAAACATACTGTACAGTGTGTTAGATACGTTGAAAAGAAAAGTTTTAGCATCTGACTCTAAAGACTCTACTTGACTCTACAAAACCGTGGCCAGCTGTTTTAAATAGTCTGCTTGATAGAAACAGTGGAGTGAAATCCGCTCTGCTGGACGCACAATGTAGTGACATCGTTTCTAAATTATGCTCTATAAGAAAAAAATTTGGTATCAGTGCACATCGGCTAACACGCACAGCCCTGTGAAATAACTTCTCACAGGGCTTTACCATGTAGTTTGTAGCACCAGCTATAGCTTCAATAACTTCACATTTGACTTTATCAGTGTCTCACGTCATTGTTGAGGAATTTTGGCGCACTCTTTGCAACATTGCTTCGGTTTTGCAAGCATTTGTTTATCCACAGCTCTCTTAAGGTCTCAACACAGCATTTCAATCAGGTTGAGATCTGAACTTTAACTGGGCTTTTGTGTTTTAGTCTGTTGTCGATTTGCTCCTGTGTTTGGGATCTGAAAGGTTGACCTGCGCAGACTCCTTGCAATCAAAAGCTAAAACACACTCAAGCTCTGAGTCACCTTTTTTTTTTTTTTTTTTTGTGTAGATGCAAAGAGGTCGTTGCCCTGTTTGTATTTGTGTGACTGAGCAATTAGCTTCCTCTGAATTAAGAGATAGTTTTGACAAGCTAAGTGTGTTGGCTCAGCTAGAGGGGCCCTCTTGTTTACAGTATTTCCAGAGTATTTTTATTTCTTTAATAAATTATTTAGTGTCTCTGTATCGATACAATATTGCCTCCCAAAATATCACTGTGTTCTTTTTGGAGAGAAAAGGTTTTCTCCTTCCAAACAACTTATGCTTGTTTCTAATCGTACTGTTGTGAAATTCAACATTTAACATGCTAAAATGCTCCAGAAAACATCAAAACTTCTGCTTTTATAGAGGTGATCACACTCACTGACGATCAGTTAATAAAATGCATGTGACTAGCAGCACCTGGCAGCTACTTATCCTGTTAATCAGTATGAAAACAGTAATTGTGTGCTTAGTTTTTGCAGCACTGCACAGAGTCCTGATAAAACTCCTTTTTCACAAGACTTACATGCTGATATTGATATATCTGTACAGGTCAGTACTGATCCATTATATCTGTTTCCTGGTCAGAGATTGTGGCTCTAGTGTTACGACTGGGCAACACAGCTTACACACTAGCTTGTTCCAAGCACACTGAACCAATGGTTTACCTCTCTTGTGTCCATTCATCCTCCCATTTTCCATCAAGTTTATCCCAGAGTGTGAAGTACTACTGTTCTGTCAGCACTGCTGCCATCTCCAAATTCTGTACAAGGTGTCCTTTGGCAGCTGGGCCTTGACACATTGTTATATGCCAAGAGATAACTAGCCACCATCAGGCGGGCGGAGAGGAGGTGGTGGAGTGAGTCAGGAGAGTGTCAGCCAGGGAACTGTGGTTTGGAAACTGTTCAAAACATTCTGAACTTTGTTTTGCTGTGTTTACATTTGCTGATTTGTGTATTTTTCTCTCATACCCCTCTTTTGTTTTACTTTCATGGTTAGGTTCAGTGGGTGTGGTAAAGTCGCCTTTTAGATAATTTTGTGTTTCAGTTTTGGTCACTAAAGACTATTTGCTTACAGTTAGGATTGACTGTGGTTTGAAATAGAACATTGAACCTGAAAATGATGTTTACTTAGAGTTGTGTAAATGTCATGCATCACTCCTTTGCAATCATCCATAAGTGCAAATTTTGAAATATTATTTAAATTTGCGTTTGCTTAGGATTAGACTTAGCGTTGAAAAGGTAAACCTCTTAATAACGTTTTGCCTTTTACAATCCGGTGAGTTAAACATGATCTAAGTGTGATGTAAGGGGTTCTTTACAAACATCCATTAGCAACAAGCTGGAAATGACAGGCCAAAGGTCACCTTGTGTTTAATTTGGAGACGCCAGCAGCTTTGATAAAATGGTTGATGCACTGAGAGTGACAAAGGGCTGGTTTATAACCACCATTTAACTCTACCACTCTGAGTAGCTCTTTATCATGAGTCATGTCCAGGCTCATGAAATGATTGAATTCAACTAAGAATAAATCCAGAAAATGAGCCTTTTTCACTAGAAGCATCATCATAACAGCATCGTAATATTGGATTATTACAACACAGATTTTGATCTGGCAAAAACAGGCCTCTGTTTTTCCAGTGCGTTTCAGCCGGTAGCTGGACGGTGATAGAGATGTTGTGATGTGATGAATGCTAAATCGAGTCAGATGAAGTGATGAGTCACAGAGGAGTGTGTCAGCGCTGAGGCTAACTGAAGGCTGCATCTGTATCTGGCCAAGCTGTGTACTGAAAGGGTGGGGGTGGGGAGGTAGTGCGAAGTGCAGGGTGCGAGTGGTGATGGATGAGGACTGAGCAAGGGAAGGACGAGGCATGAAATAGAATGAGGATGAAGGACAGAGAAGTCCTGGCCGGGCCACGGAGGGGGAAGAAGAGTGCGAGACAGAGATGGAGAGACTGAGAGTCAAGAAAGAATGAGGGTCAGAGAAAGAGAGTAACCTACTCTCAAAACTGCTGATGTTTGCACTGCTTGCTCTCTGCTGCACGGTGGATTCTCACTTAAATTTGCATTCACTTACACTGTATCAGGTGAGTGTATCAGCGGTGTGTTCTTTGCAAAGGCAAAGCCTTTACCTTTAAAACTTTTAACTTTTTAAAATCTGCCCAATTAGATTAGCGAGAGTATTAAAGCAGATGGCACTTTTATGCATTCAGATACAGATTTGTTTGCATTGTTGAACCTCCAGTGGATTTAAAACCATTCTTTTTTTTTAAAGCCTGTTATTTGTTGCACAGATTACACCAGAGGACATCCTGCACATCAAGCCTATTTATTTACATCACCGTCATCAGGCTAAGAAACATGTTTAACTTATCAACCTGCCCCAAATTGAAATATTTTTGTCTGCCTAAGGCTTTCCGACACTAAGCAGGTGAACTGCAGAGCTGGGATTCAAAATAAAGAGTCTGATATCGTGCTGGGATGGAAAAGCTCAGCGGGGCGTGTGATTCACCATTTTTTCCCCCGCATCTTACATCAAGAAATAAAGTGCAATCATATTCTTTACAGCGTCACGGTAATATGAATGTAAATATTTCACAGGTTTCATACTTGAGTGGAAACCTTTCTTCTGTGCGTTATCAACCGCAGTTCTAATGACCTTCCAAATAACCATCTATCCCGGACGTCCCGCTGTGGATCTACGAATCACTGCTGAATTGTGGGTGAAATGTAGCTTTCCTTCCGGCTGTGAGCTGTCATGATCTGTTTGAGAAACGCGAGATTGTATTCATGCGTGCACGCATGCTTACATGCTGTACTCTCTCTCCTACACACACGCGCGCCCACACACACACACACACACATACAGTGTGGAAACACAGACAGGCGGATTCATCAGTCACTGAGCCTCACAGAGGGTGGTCGCTTAAAGGAAGGAGTGTCCTCTCTGTCTTACGGTTCCTCTCTTACTTTAGCTCTCAACAATTAGTTTATCTGTCACATCCCGTCCCTCCTCAGTTTTAATCCACTGCTCTCGCTCTTCTGGGCTACTTTAGCGCGTCCTGACCTTATTTAAGGTTGTGTTTGTTTCTTCGGCTGACCAGTCGGGGAGAGGGATCGGATGTTAGCAGGCTAGCCAGATGGCTGGGACTGGAGCAGACCCACTGGCCAAACTGGTAGCTGTGGTAGCAGACAGCAGCTCTGTGGGGAGCAGTTTCAGCACCACTGCTACTCCTGGCCCAAAAATGCTAATTAGCCATCTTTTGACAGGTGTATGGACAGTCCTGGGTTTTGTGTTACAGCCTTAGAGTTGACTTAGAGTCATTTTGTCCCAGGTGTATTTTTCCCGGGACTCTTTTCTTGCAGACTCTTAGCTGACAGGAGCTTGAGCTGGAGTGGGATGAAGATGATTGGAGTAGAAAAGTCAAACAGAAGACAAGGAGGATTGACAGCAGGGGAGGAAGCTGATGGGGGTGAGAGGCAGCATGTGTGAAGAGTCTGATAGGAATGGACTGGAGCATTTCTGTCCTTGGAGTGGAGTCAAACCCCCCCTGCGACTTCCCTATTCCGCTAGATCAGTTACCAAGCCGCTACATGATGCGTATCAATAGCACCAGGTTGCCGTACTTCTCTCAAAGCGTTTGCCGTACCTTGCCCGAGGATATCCTGTTAGCCACCTGTTAATAAAGGATGTCGAATCATAAAAGTGCGCTTTACATAACCCTCGTCTCAAAGGAAGCAGAGAGCACAGCTGTTTGACTCAGCCACACTCGAAAAACATCGCCTGCATGCAAATGAAGTCATCTTGCTGATGCATTAGAGCACTGCCTGCTATCTGAGTGGTCAGGGTGAAGGAAGACAACTAATCAGGGCAACAACAGCGCTACTTTCCTGTATCTGAGCTCTCTATATTTCAACCCGTAAGTCAGGTGTTGAGATGAAAAAGAGGCCCGCCTGTGCTACATGGCTAATTTAAAGGATTATCACCTGTTCTACCAAGACACATTAATCCTAATCCGACTTTAACCCCTTTCATCTCAAGTCAGAGTGATTAAGGAGTAGACTGGCCTAATCTCTTCACAGCAGTGATCACGAGCTACGTGCGCTCGATGGGACAGGAAGCGTCACGCTAAAGCATCTACTGTACTCAACACCCCAACTGTGTTTCTACCGATTGCCACTCTGCATACGTAAGGACTTTTTACTGAGTCCACTGTATTATTTTTAAATCTCCTCGCTTCAAAAGAGTTCATTCTCAACTGATGTGCTCTCGCAGGATTAGATTAGTGAGGGCAGGAAGAGCTGTCATTGGCATAATAGGCCTTAAGTATGAAGGTATTATGGTATAATTATTGAGGGAAAAATACTTTGTTAAAGCAAATCACAGTCTCTTGTCTGGCTTTCATGAATTTGCCTTTAACAACTTTGAGTAACCAAACCCAGGATTTTATAAGTAGTCAAATATTTGCACAGTTAGTTTCAATTAATTGTAGTCTGCTCAAGAGATCATCAGTCATAAATTGTAGCTTTAATGCTTTAATGTGCATGGTATGATTACCAGACTGTGGTATGACTTTGTGTGTGTGTGCATGTGTAGGAGTGTGACGGTAACACATGGATACATTCGATATGAGAGAGAAAGGAAAAAGAGACTGGGAAATTTTAGATGGATTTGGTGTGGTAGTGATGGTGGGAAGAAAGGTAATTGAAAAAGAGAGGCATACTTTTGGTTTTGGGGCTTTTCTAAATGAGGGAGTAGAGATGGGTGGGTCCGGCCACAGCATGGTTTCGTGTGTTTTTATGTGTGTGTATATCTGTATTCGTGGAAGCAGATAGACACAAACACATTCGAATGCATTGTCCTGTTCCATCTCTAAGTTTAGTGTATAGACTGAGGGGGACCACACAGGATCTCGGTCTCATGCGTTGGAGTGTGTGGCAACACTGTTATTATTGATCCCGCCACAGACGTCAAACCCCAGTGCTTATTTAACTGCCGGTCTGATTGAAACAATATGCTGGAGCCCGTTTCATCCGTGTCCAAGACCACTGAATTATTAAACACATCTCCAAAGCAAAGGTCTCTCTCTTTGCATAAAGTCGGAACAGAAATGCACTGCCGAGGGACTTCGGGGGATAAACAAGCCCTTCTTCATTAGTGTGATTGGAAGACGGAAAAGGAAGATGAGAAAATTAGTAGATGGGACTTAAGGAGAATAAAAAGATTATAATTGTGTGTCTTTATCACACATTAAGACTGTGAGGAATCGCTGATTAAACTCTAGAATGTTTCAAAAAGAAAAAGAGCTTTTAATTGTATAATCACATGCTGTGTAGACTACAGATAAGAGTGTTTATGTTTCCTTTGTGGAAATAACATGGGCTTTTGGGTACATCAGGACATGGTTAAAACACCCCAGAGGCCTCTGTTAAATTATTTATGAATAGATGCATGGATGTTCTACGTTGGAGAGATGTTTTATGGCTTCAACTCACAAGTTGCAAATTAACTGCAATACGCACACTGGCTGACACATTTGACTCGTGATTATAACTCAAACCACAGATTTCTTTCTCTTTTTCTTTCACCGTTTTATTGTTTAGCACTGATACTCGTTTTTACTTCTTACTCATTGGCAGGTTTATCAAGACATGTCACAGTTTCAAGCACATGAGCCAAAAATGGAATGAGATTTGTGGACCTGAACTTTCAAAAAAATGCAAAGTGTTGCTAAGCTTATGGTAGAAGAAATGGGTTTTGCCATCATGTTAGCGGTAAAACCTAAATTACATTGGTAGCTGATGTCTCGATGCACGCTCAATCATCCAGGTAAGTAAATCCCAAAAGGTTGATTCTGTTCATCTGGACGTAGAGATTTCAGTAGGAGAAACATTTCGTCATTCACCCAAAGTGACTTCTTCAGTCTCAGCTGATTGCAGGTTTCCCCAACCTCACAGCCCATTTTTCATTCAGTGGTATAACTTCAGTTATTGTGCAAATGTACTGTTTATAGGGCTGGGGAAACCTGCAATCAGCTGAGACTGAAGAAGTCACTTTGGGTGAATGATGAAATGTTTCTCCCACTGAAATCTCTACGTCCAGATGAACAGAATCAACCTTTTGGGATTATTGGCTGATATTAGCTATAGCGGGTAAAATAAGTACTGAACATCTAACCAATTTCTAAATATATTTCTAAAGGTGCTATTGACATGAAATTCTCACCAGATGTCGATAACATCCCATCCAATTCAAACATGCAAAGAAATCAAACTGTAGAAACACAACAATCAGGTGATTGGAGCACAGTGTGAACAAGTAATCTAATGTCAATTAACACATCTTCTCTTTATGTTTTATGTGCAGCTTGTGTATCAGAATATCGGATTTTTGCATCACCAATCATTGGTATCTGTATCAGTGTTACAAATAATGTATCAGTTAGACAAAAAACATGTTGTTTGATAAATGGGATCATAATCTGAACATATAACCTGCTTGGTTAGCACACATAATGATAAAAACTGTAGTGTTAATGTGCCGGGGTTAGTTAAATAAAGATAACAGTGTCTCTTTGTTGTGTTTTATTTTGCTCTGTGTCTTTGTCACTGAACTGGAACAAGTGATGTTCTTATATGTTTTTGTAGGAAGACAGTTATATGTGTCTCTGTGATACATATATGCTCTCTTCTTATACTGGAAAATATCTTTAAGTCTAAGAAGGTGAAGCACGTTCCCACTCAGACAAACTGGTAATTGCATTTGCTATAATGATGCAGCTGCCAACACAAGGATTCAGCCTAGTTTTCTCGCACTGGTGAGCAAATATTTTCCCTGTTCCTCACTGTTGTCTGACTTCATGTAAATTGGTTCTTCTACAAAGACTCAGTGGTGTTGGTCGGGATGTGACACGAAGACCCAGCAAACAAATAAGATTTGGGATGGTTTTCAGGGTCTGTGACATCAGCCTTAGCTTGGGGGCACATTGGGTGGTCAATGCATGTGACCTTCTCATAGCGGGGGCTCCATAACCCCCATCCATCCCTATTAGAGGACACTTATCAGGGACAGCAGCCAGAGTGACACACTCCCAGCTGGGCTTCCCTGGAGAAAATACTGTGAAGCGCAGGGATAAATCCCCACAGTGCACTGAGGTGTGTTTCTGTGTATGCGTGCATGTATATATCTATACGTGTGTGTGTGTGTGTGTGTGTGTGTGTGTGTGTGGTTGTGTGTATGAGTTGCTCTCTGCAGATAGGACCCTGTGACTCTGAGATATGCACAGGCTCATTAATTAGAAGCTCTCATTATCCCCCCTCAGGCTCCAGACACTTAATCAACACCAAGCTCAAACTAAGACACATGCATGCACGCACTCTCACACACACACATGAACAGCCATCTCACAGAGTCCACAGCAGGCTCCATTCTGACACAACATCATCTAAGAATACAGCTGTGTAAAAGAGGTGAATGAGTAAATGCTGATGAGGGTTATTTGTTTTCAGTGATGTATGGCACAGCAGAGTGGTGGGTGTCATTGCTGTTTAACACTTTTATTGTTCTAATGTTGTTAAGCATTTCAAAACAGATTCATCCGTCTGCCATGTCGCGCAGTGGAAGCAATCCGTCAAATAGCGTAAATTATATTCTTATGTTTTAAATTTCGATGCTGGAACAAATGAGCTTTCAAGACTTTTTGCTTTATGAATCTCGAATGCCTGCGAGGTTTACCAAATGTCTGTTCTGCCGTTTTCCAACATGAAGCGTTGACACTTTATAGCTACCGAACAGTGCGGTGACTGCCATGTTTGTACTGTTACGTTAACCTGTAAATATAATCTGTACAGGGGATGTTAGACATTACACATCCTTGTGTTTGTGTGTGTGTTAGTGTGTGTACTTTACTGGTTTAAAACCTCAGCCCCTAAAATTAAAAGGATGCTGTTTTTTCAGAGAGGGGACGGACGGTGCTCAGCGACACTCTGATGTTGGGACTTCAGAGTGAGTGCTGGGATAAATTACACTCAGACATTTGGAAGAGCTTTTGGATGACTATTCTTCAGTCGTGTGTTAAATACCTTTTCAGTTCTCCTTCTATTCAGTCGCAAAGTGCGACAGACAGGTTGCCAGCTCTAATAATACTTTTGGGTGGAGCCTCAGAGAGTGTGTTTAAGCAGTTCAGATTTATGATGGGATGATTCTTCCTCCACCCAGTTATGAAGTTGCGGAAGAGCGTTCTTCCAGCTATGAAGTATAAGGCATCTAGCAAATAAGACGGGGAATGCTGTGAGCTCAGCTCAGTAGAATGACTTACATGTACAGTTAATAGTCACATTTCACTTTTAAGAAATAGTTTTAAATGCACCTGTGCAAGCTGAGGTCAGTTTGGGACATAAAGCGTCTGAACAAGGCTGCCTGGGTGTTGATTGCACCCGATCGGGCTATGTCAGATCTGAACCAAGAGTTTGACCAAATAAAATGTGTGGCTTGTGGAAAGGTTTAGCAGCTATGAGGCATTTTACTAGAAACATTTTATGATTAAGTGATGCAATGACATCCCTGAAGTGGCGCCTCTCTAAACATTTTGCCTTCGCAATCCTCAGTGACGACATTGGCCCACAGCGTTGTATCACAGCAGTGCAAACGTCTGTAGTAGTAGAGCCAACCCTCTGAACAAAACATACAGCGGAGACATTTTTGAGGGCGTTATTGGCAAGAACAAGAAAAGGAAGCGCAAACTTTTAAACAGCTCCAAGTTGTGGAAAATGAAAGAGGGGGGAGAGTTGGGTGGCGGGGGTTGGTTGTTTCCCTCTGAAGGCTGGAGTCTGATTTCCTGTGCGGCTGTGATTGGGAAAGCAGAGGCACGCACAGGGAGCCTGCTTCTGTATGGAGATGCCAGATGACAGGCTGTTGCTGAACAGCGCGCTGAGCTGGCCTTTGATTGGTCATCAAAAACGCCTTTTATGAAACAATCTCCTGTGTAAACCTGCTTTAGAAAGTGGGGCTTTAATGTGTGAGCGTGCGTGTGTGGATGAAAGAGAGCACAAGTGTAAATAGTATTTTATTCGTGTGGTGTGCTGCACAGACCCAACAGGAGTCATTTGTGGCCATGGGAATACAAGCTAGGGAAAAATATAGACGCTGTATAATACAGGCACACATAACTCCCACCTGTCTTGACTACAAATCTGTGCTTTGATCACAGTGCCAGCTGCGGATGCGGATGCAGTGACAGTGTTTATGTTCATCCGAGTGTTTCACGGACTCATTTTGCGCAGCAGGAGTTTGTCCATCGGGCCATATGTCAGCTTCGCCCCTCCTCCTGCTGCCTTTTGTTATCTTGGTGACCCCTAGGTGCACTGCGGACCCAGCTGACCCTGAAGACACACTAGTTTATTGACAAACTCACAGCTCCATAGAGTCAATTACCTAAACCAATTTAAATCACAAGCCTACTGGTTAAACTGGTTTCACCTGCACTTCAATATTGACCATTTCTTTAATCCAGCTTCCCCCTTATTTGAGCTCATTTCTGAAAATAGAGAGAGGGGCTTTTATTGTTACTCACTTAGTGCTCAATCATGTATCTGGTGATGAGTAGTCTATGTTTTTGCTGCAGGAGCTGGGTTCAGCATCATTAGTTATGTTTTTCTGATGACAGCGGTGGTGCACTGATTGAAAAATTCTGGGTATTTCTGATGTTTATTTTTAAGGTTTTTTTGTTGTTCCTCTTTTATTATCAGGCAACAAAAGCAATATTCATTATAAATGAATACCGGAACTGTTGTAAAGGTTTTGAGCCCCTCATGACACTATTGTTGAAAGAGCACTTTTAATCATAGAATTTTATAAAACTGAATCACAGATTAGAAGATTAGAAACGGGTAAAAGGCCAGTGGCAGAACGAGACACTGATAATTCAACTCATCGCCTGCTGATAGTCATTCTTCTTCAGTGTGTCTCTGACGGTGATTCCAGTGTGTTGTTTGTTATCATTTCCTCTGTTCTTAATTTAAAAGAAGCAGGTATTTTTAAACCATGCTCACCAATAATATTTTGCAATGTCAGATCCCTGATGTGCAGTAACATATTGCACAGTTTATTGCATGTGACAGTTCCTCTCAGCAGGAAGAAACACGTAAAGTGTATAGAAACAGGGCTCTAGCTGTCTCCAGTGTCCAAGGCTCTCTGTCCTTTGTAAACTGTACCCTTTATGTGTGAATTCAGTCTCTTCTTGCCATGAAAATATTCAAAATAATCAAGGACAGTAGCTTCTATTGAGAATGATCAAGGTAGCAAGCTCATGCAGCAGCACTGTGCAGTGTTATTTGAATTTTTTGAGCTTATTCACACCCGTTTATACTGTGATGACCTGCTAACAGATTCACTTCTTTGTGTGAGGTTGGACACTTAAATTTTTTAGCGGCCTAAGGTCAACAGCCATCCCTCTTTATGTGGGGGTGCACAGCATTACCAGTCCAATTATCCCACATATTTAAACACTATCCAACATTTTGAATGTCTGTTGTTTACAAAAGTGAACGCAGCGTCACAGAAAATGTGAGAGAGAAAGCGATGGATGCATCGCTGCTGCGAGCAAAGATGATTACCAGACAGATGAGCAGCTGAAAAAAACGGTCCACAGTAAAGGGAATACACCAATGTGCAAAGGCTATCGCAAAAGACTACAAAACAAACTTTAGCTTCTATTTATGTATCTAAGAATTTGTAAAATTGGATTCATATAAAAAGTAGTGGCTGATGCCAAACATTTAAGTTTGTTTTTGATGTCAGATACACCCACCTCTTGGCTTTGGTAAAGTATCCCAGATTCATTTATTTTGTAGGGACGTGGTCACGCTATAGGAGATTTTCGGAGAAAAATAATCACATATTCTTTAGATTCATACTGAACTGAACAGCTTTAATCATCTTCTCTGTGACTATTGTTTGTTGGAGTGTGAGGTCTATACCAACAACTTAAACGGACACAAGGACATTTCCTGAAAATCACAAAACCCTGTCTTGTTGGGCTGCCACAGCAATTGGCACGTGGTTAGAGAGACTGCTCGAGGATTTAGGATCTAGGGATGTGTCCTTGAGCGACGCACCAATCCACAGCCCGCCTCCTGTCTGGGTGGCAGCACCATCTAAGTGCGTAAATGTAAAGCGTACTTTTTGGCAAGTCTTTGAACGGCGGCGCTATGACCCTGCTACCTTACGACCGCTCAGCTCCACTGCTACAAGTCTCTAAACTGTGAGGCTGGAGGAGCGCAGGGAAGGAAGTCATCAGAAAGCTGTAGTCCAGTTTTTCTTTTCTTTTTTTCTTTTTTTGCTCTTGCGTGAACCAGGATATCCTTCCAGCTGCAGAAATTCCAGGGATTTTTTTTGGTGCTTGAACCCCCCTTCTCATAAAAGTAATCCTTGCCTGTCGCGCCGTCTCCACCGACCTCTGTGTGACTATTTCTCTACGAATACTTCCAAAAAGTGTGTTTCGGCCGCTGGAAAATGGGATTTGACCACTTGTGATGAGTGTTTCTGCATTTTGGTAGTCATTTCGCTTCCCTGTGGTCTGCTCCGCATCGACTAGGACAGATTGGACACAGTTTATTCGCACCGCGCTGGACTAAAATTTGTAACCTAATTATAGGGAAGACTTCTCCTTCTTCTTCTTCTTTTAAAGAAAAAACTTTAAGAATAAATCTTCCTGAAACAAGATCCCGATTGGTCCCGGTGGCGCTGATCTTGCGTGCCGAGTGAAGAGGGACCGGGTTCATTACGGACTCCTACTTTGGATTTACGCACAGGAACCTTTCACGCAAACAGTGTCAGTTGACACAATGTGTCTCTGATTTATCCTCCGAGCTTCAGTTGTGGATTTAACCGTTGTGTGATTTCTGTTGACTGTGCTGTCTACCCCGAAATTGCCGCAAAGCTGAGACTCGCACACCATCATGCATAGCTCCTTGGAGAAAATCTGCTGCAAAATCGAGGGAAGTCGAGAGGCAGCATGACTTGCGCTCTGGATTTCTTTGAATCTACATTCCTTTCTCATATAATATCTTAATGCTGTTCCATTTTGATTTACAAATATGATGAAATGGCAGCCCCGGAAGAAGGTGAGTGTTTCTGAGATATTTTGATGATAACGTTTCTCTAGTAGATCACAAGTTGGGCAGAGGGGCTCGGCCACAGACTGCCGCTCTGCCTGTTCGCTTACTACAAATGATCGGCTACACCTATAGTAGTAATCACATTAACGTTGTGCACTAAACTATATTAAACTGTAGCCAAAGCAGAGTTTATAAGGACGAGCAAGTTTCTGTTCCGTTACACTTCGATCTTTATGGATATTTTCTGCCACAGAAAATCCGTTTTAATGATTCCGAGTACAGTAATCACATGTTAATTATAACATGTAATTTAATTTCACATTACTAGTGCACATGCCAGGGAATAAAATGTGGTATGCACTGACGAAGAACATGTTAACCCACATACTGCTGTCGTGTATGCCCCGTACCTCTTTACAACATCCGACAGCCCTGCGTTCCTGATCTGGACTAATCAAGACATCAGTGATTAATGCGTTGGGCAGTGAACCTCGGGAGTTGTGGGAATATAAATCGCCCAATCAAGTGTCAAAATGAAAAATAATCTCGTCAGGTTTAAAAGTGGGTGGAAAAAGAGAGGAAACGTTCTGCTAAAAGTTTCAGAATAAACCAGCACCACTTCTTTAATGCCTCTTTTAGCATTTTATTTTCTCTTTAGGATTACTAAAACATGTGTCCAGGTTTCTTGTTTCCATGATCAGATATACATTTACTCTCAAGGTTGTATTGTTATTGCTTTCTATCACTGCTCAGTTTTCATAGCCGTGGGGTATTACAGCATGGAAAATATCTGAAAATCATCTGGGGTCTGTAAAGAAAAAAAGGGAGAAAAAAAGGAAAAAAAAATAGTAGCACAAAAATGCCTAAGATTAGGATTTTTACCAGCAGGGGGCACTTGTCTGACAAGAAACAGTTTTTCCCTTTACAGAAGCAGCTTTACTCTGGTCTGGATTCAAAGGAGAGAGAAAAAATGAAAGGATGAGTAAGTCCTTTCCTTCATTTGTCAGCTGTTTTGGATCATTCAGAAGACTTTGTTCGGCAGCAGCATAAACACTTGCAGGATTTTTCCTCCTGGCCCAGATCTTTTTTCCCCTGCTCAGCTGCAACTTGATGATGATCTGTCTTTGTGGCTATTCGGGGCACTGGTAAATTAACAGTGTAACCACTACCACTAGCACTGGTTGTAGGTCTTCAGTGCTGTTTCCTAAATTAGATCTCTGTGTTGTTTGTTCTCCATCAAGTGTCATTAATGTGGCTAATCTCTTCCTGAAAGATGAGATGAAAGCAAATTATAAAACCCAAGCTCCTTAATGTTGAATTATCAACACAGAAAATAAATTGCGAGCAGGTCCTAATGATTTCTACAGCTGTGCAGTGTGTCTGCCAGAATCATCCGTTAGGTTCCCCCCCTTTGAGGACTAAAAGCCTTTCCACGCTGCAGGAACTGATTCCTACCCCCAGCCCTTCAGTCATGTGTACTCAACTTGAAAACACCATAAAGATACACTCTCTGTCATATGTAGATTATTTTTCGTGGATTTCAGTGAGGTGAGTTGCACCAGAGCGCTCATTTTGGGGATTCATTTCAAAGAGCAAAATGGTTACTCGGTTTCGCCTGATGTTGATTAATTAACCTGTTGGTTGTATAGGATGCAAGATGCATATGGATGAGCACAAAGCACTTAGAGCAGAAAACGCAGACCCAAAGAGCAGTGTTCAATATTTTGAATTGCCATGCAAATAGCGTGTGTGTTTTTGTGTGTCTGACATTGTCTGTTCACCCTGAACTCTGGTAGGCTGCCAAAGATGTCCTCCAACCTAGGTAGTGCAAAAAAAAAAAAATGCAGTTTACTGGAATAGAAAGCAGCCATTGTGCTCCATATTGTGGAGAAAGCAATTTCTTTTGAATCCAATGCTCACTTGAGAAAGTGCACACAAACTAATTTCACAAACAGTCCTTGAGGTCCCCTCCTCTTGTGTTTATCAGCTTCTCTTTCTGTCTCTTTGCTACACTTGTAGAGCGTGAGCAATCAATGTAAGTGTGGGAGAGTCATATTGATTCAGGTTGAGAGTCCCATCCACCTCCTCCTAATAGTAATGAGTCAAAATTCTTAATCTGGAATGTTGAGCAGAGAGAGGAAATGTTGCCGTCAGAGCGGGTTGTCTGTTGTGGAAAGAAAGGAGCGTGAAAATGCTTTCATTCAGGGGGATTGTGAGATTAACTTTTGATTTGACAGACTTGGTTTGAACAACTGAGTTGATTAAGAAAGTCCATGTTATACAAGCTTAAAACGTGGATGGGAAGGCATATGACTAAAGGCTGCTTTAGACTTTTATTTCCAAGACTGGTTCAGTAAAGGTGTATGTAGTGATAATCATTATTTTCCACAGAGATGGCTTATTTTTTGTTGGTCTTTGAAGAACTACTTGTGTTTTGTGTTTGCAAGTGTAAAAAATGCTGTGTGGATTTTTGTGGCTTTACAGCAGTAGCTGTACAGGGTGGGTTTCATACAGGGAAGTAAGCATTAAGGAATGTCGTCTGTGCCTGTCCTGTAGGGAAAGGTAACTCAGGAAGTCAGCTAAGAGATGGCAATGTGCCTGCACTGGCACTTTTAAGGCACCAAGTCACACCCAGACAATGAAGAGCCTGTGGGAGTGTTGCTTTTAAGACAGTGGATATCAAAAAAAGCTGTTTTTCGGTGTCTCCATATGTTTGTGCGCACAACTCCAAAGAGCTTTGGACATTAATTATGGACTTGGCAGGAAAACTAAGTTCTTTTCCTTACCCATGATTTTCTTTTGCTGAAAAACACTGCACTCTCCTTTCTTTGCTGCCAAATGTGTTTTCAAGTCACGGTCACTCCGTGTTTTCTTGGGCAGAATGGCTCACAACCTGTTGGTGGTCTTAAAAAGCCAGCCCCTGCATTTAAAGTTCACATAATATCTTGTGGCAGTGTGACCAAGTCCAAAGGAAGTTACTGGTTGTTTTTGTGGAGGTGCCAGATGTTTCTGTGGGTTCTACACAGTTGACATAAGGCCTTCTCACCTGAGATGGACAGGATGCTCATATTTCTGTGGCAAGACTCACTTCAAATCTGACTTTTACCATCAGCAGGCATGCTCGTACATCTCTGGCCATGTTCATTGACTTTTTACCTCCAGGATTTTCTCATGCTGCTTTTCCTCTTTGATTTGGTATTATTTATGAGCTCACTGGTGGAGGGGAAAGGGCTATCTCCTCCTCCCAGTTCTCCATCAGTCCATGTGACGTCTCATGGCTGGCAGCAGCACAGCAGTTTTGGAATACATTAAAAGCAGGAAACACCCATGAAAATGTGAAAACACCGTTGGAAGACAGATATCTGATGAGCGAAGAAAGCCAGCGTAGCTGTCACTGGAGGGAGGACTCACTTGGGAGGACGCGGGATTGCTGGACAAAGATTGAAATACATCAGGGAACAAATGAATGGGGGTCTAGATTGTAGGCTCTGTAGGAAATAAGCAGAGCGCTGGGTGGATATTGCAGAGAAGAAATGGGATTGCTGTAGCGCTTGATGGCATTTTTAGGTGGTTTGGATTTGAAGGAGAGAAAATGGGGACAGGCTAAGAATAAGAGGGTGTAAGAGATGGTGATTTGGAGATGTGGAGTTGAGGAGTGAGAGGCCCTAGAGTGATGCAGCAGGTATAATTAATGATAGGGAGTGATAGCACCTGCTGTTCCTGATGTTGCGCTGTATTTAAGGCCCAGCTCACCAAGCGGAACTGGATGTGGCTACGTGGCCAGCCTGCTGCCCCGTCCCCCCCTGGGGAGCGGAAAGATAGGATGGGGTCGGGGTATTGGGTCAAGTTAGGAGGGCTGCAGCGTGGGGAACAACGACTCAGCAATGCCGGTGACATTTATGTGCCGCACTTGCTCCGTTAATCCCATTCCTCTGCCTCCCGCTGGGAGGGCTGGACAGAGATGGAGGACAGAAAGAAAAGCTTCCTGGAATGCTAGGCATCCTCTTTCTCGTACTGTGACGCAGTGGTCTGCAGGCATTTGCTGGTAAGGCACTCCTGGGAGTGTGCTGTCAAAATACAGCAGGAGAGACAATGGTGACTGGGCCATCCTGCTCTCATTAATCCTCATTCCTGGGACCTGCACATTCCACTGTGAGTGTTGAGATGGATTTTTGGATAGCAAGTGGTAAATACAAGAATTGATTTATGTGTAGAACAGTCCATTTGTAATGTTTTCCTCTGAGCCTCAGAGCACTCATTTCTGATTTGCTACACCATTCCTTCTCCCTCCAGTGATTGTGTTTGAGCAAATGGACCCATGTTTGAGTTTATTGAGGTCATTGTTCCAGAGGTGTGGTCAGCTGCTCTTGGGGCTCAGAAGGTGCCTGTCTCTGGGTGCCTCCGCGGGGAATAAGGCGGCCCTAACTTGATGGAACACATTTTCTTTTTCTGTGAGGTGGAACAGTCATGTGTAGGACTTAAGCTCTTTTCTTTTCAGTCTTTTCATCAGTTAAGCTTCTGTATTATGTGCTCAGTCGTGCATGTTGATGAGAGCCAGCACTTTAGACATAATCTGGGTGAAACATGTTTTGAATAAGGGCTGTCAATGGCACTGGAGCCACATCGCTTCAGCATATGGCCTTAAAACATGAATACTTTTCTCTGTTTCACAACATTTATCAGAGCGCAGCTGCCAAAACCACAGTCTCTACATTCCTTTATAACTCCACACTGGACGCTTTCCAGTGGGTCCTGTCTCCAGGCCCTGCAGCTGTCTCCAACCAATGCAGTCTGTGTGTTGTGACACACAATCGCATCTAGTGTGTTCCAAAGGGGGCCTGTGATCCAGCCTGCATGGAGACGTGTGAAGAGCACCACTAATACCACCCTGTCTCATACTGATGCCCCTAACTCTCGCTAATTCCATCTCTTCTATTGTCAGAGATGGAATTCATAAGCCCTTCTTTGAAGGCTCAATTTTCCAGGAGTGTGTCCGTGGCTTAGCTGTTGCCCTTAAGCCTGGACTTGCCGTTCCATTCCATGGATTGACAGCCTCCTGAGTGGTCAGCGTCTTGTCCTTGTGGAGATTATTGATGATTATTGAGTGTGAAAAAAAGAGCATAACTTAATTAACCCCCGCATCTTCATGATCACTGCCCACTTGGACAGATGGCACATAGTGTAAGAGAGAAGCAAACGAGATTAGCCTGAGCCCCTCTCGCCTCTAAAGTCAGAAAGAAATAGGTGCTGTGCACTGTTTTTGTAGTCAGACTGTGTAGCAGACACACACACCAACAGCCTCAGCAGAGTGTTTCTCCAGGGGTCACAGAAACAACCAAACCCAGAGCAGATTGTTTTAGTTCCCCTCACCATCAATCTGGTCTAGCTGGCCCTGCCTCTCCTTGCTTTTCTTGCCACATAGGATATGGCGAGGGTAGCAAAGAAAGGCTTTTATTGCTGGCTGTAAAATCCCACAGAAAGGAACGAGAAATGGCACCGAGCACGACCCATTGAGCCTTTTCTGTCTCCGCTTCCCAAGGCTCGCTTTAGTTGCTACTCCCTCTTGTAAGTTTGGATATATTTATATGAGGCTTATACTGGGATATTTATGTCAGCCATATGTTTGGAGCTGCTAAGATATGTGGGCCAAGAGCACTGCCATATCCTCAGCGGGCTTGTCTCCTAAGGGAGATTCATGATTCCAGTTTCTTTAACAAGGCAGACAGACAGGTGGTGACTGACAGGCCCGATGAGATGAAGTCAGTAATGAGGACTACAGAACAAACCCCGATGCTTCTTCTTCTCAAATGATCTCATACCTCATAGATTTTATATATTTAAGTTGGGTTTCTGTTGCAGTCTAATAGAGATGCAGCCGCTTACAGCACAAGGCAGCGTTCGCATGTCCCATCGTCTCACCTTGGCCTCTCTCTGTCCACACCTGTGATCCAGAAACAAAAAAAGTGTATGATACTTTTTTCTGCGTAATAAAAAAATGTAGCTTACATTTCAGTGACCTTAGCACTTCCAGCTGTAATATATCACCGCTTAAAAATGATACATCTGTAAATGAATATGTGCGTGTCAACTCGTGAATCCCGATGCGTTTGCGACTCCTTTTTTTTTGGTATTTGTCTTGATGTCTCTTGGAAAAATGTCGTCTTGACAAGTGAGCGATATCCTCGTGTCAGATAGGACATGATTGATGCAAACCATGCGATATTATAATCCATCAGATAGCGAATCGTTTTGCCTTCGCCGTTTCCTCCTGCACCCTGTTATTCCCCTCCTCCACTTCTCTCCGCTGATCTATATTCCTGCGGCTGAGGTCAGAGGCCACAATAGAGCGGCATTGTTCAGCAGTCTGGAGAGTGCTCCAGTTACCGCTGTGAAATCTCAAGCATCAGCAGCTTCTTAGCTGTTTAAATATATTGTACAAGGCTGAGCACTGCTACAGGGGCTGACTAGACACAATGTCTGCAGTGTGACGTTACATTATTTTAAGCAGTGTTTTAATTTATAGCTGAGTGAAGTGTGTTTTCTGCCTTTTCATGCCACCTGTTTGGGTGTCCTCCATGATGAAATGATGCAGAACGGGAACACGTATAGTAGCGCTGCTCTGTGTTCTGCAATAAAAAATACCAAAAATGGTATGCACACTCATTCCAGCTGCTTCACTGAGTGCTTCAGAAAACATACATGATCAGTCACCGGAACAAAAGAATGTAACTTGGCACACAACAGTTGGTGTAATGGTTCATGTGTGAAATTACCCTCCCAATTTACATATCGGGAGAGACCCTCCCTCCCACTCACTCTGTGTCTTCCTATGAAAAATCGTCAGTTACACAAAGTAGACGGCAGTCCTCTTCAGGAATGAGGCTAAAATACTGTCTTTAGCAGCACAGAAAAGTTCAGCTGTATGGAGCTCAGCTTGTAAGTTGCTGAGTCAAAATGTTGAGCGGTGTAATGAATGTGCGTGCTGTTTTCGATTTTACAGACGCTGAATACTTCTCGTTTGTTGCCGCTGGGCTGTGCACGTTTTACAACCGTGTGAGCCCTGGGGACATCATTGTAACATAGCTATGCTGGCTGGCATTTGGACATGTGAAATTATCCATGCCTGAGTCTTGTCAGTGAATATGACTGCATGTGTCCATCAGGCTCTGACCAGCAGCAGCAGCAGGCCTCAACAGGCTGCCTGCTCTAAGCAGATCTGTGGAAGGATACAGCAGAACCTGCACACAAACTTCCTACCGTGAAGTGTTTTCTTCCACATAACTAAGACATTGTATTATTTATAGCACCGCAGCTAGTTCAACAGCTCCAAACTCATAATAATTCATATTAGGTTCTCAACTGCAATACAGCTTAACTATACTTGGTTTGAGCTGAGCTGTTGACATTTACACCGACAGATCTATTTCCCCAAGCTTTCTGCCACTCCATCCTCTCCTTCCTCCATATCTGCATCGTGCTGCTACTCCTATAGCTAACAGAGTCGGGCCTCAGGCAGAGCAGGTGCAGGCTGCTGTGATGGTGGCTCTTCTGATGCACACACACACACACACATTCATGGCACACTCGGGGGAGATTGGTTGGCTGTGTACCACTCTCAGCGAAATGGCAGAGCATGGTTGTTTGTTGGAGTAGAGAAAATGCTCTGTGCTGGATTTATTTTGCAGTCTAAGTAGAGAGTGAGCAGGTGTTTAGAAATTAAAGCAGCCCTCCATGTGTCAACGCGGTCTCGGTCCCAGAGGAACAATTTAGATTTGGTCAAATCCTGTTCGCTGCAAATCTGTTGACAGTGTCGAGTGTTTTTCAGCCAGTTGGTGTTGCGAAGCGCGCCTTTTAGCACTGTGGTAAAAATCTAATTTAATAAGTTGGATTGTCCCTGTTGCTGATTAAATTACAGCTTTCACGGCCTTAATCAGCACAGAAGGACCGAATCTCATGGTGTGTAGATGTCTTTGGGCAAAACATGGCCCAGTTAATAAAGAAAGCACATTTTCGAAAACAGTAAATATGGATTTATAGCTGTTTTCTGAAGAATGCGCTGGATATCTCGGTATTGAAGCGCGACATCTCTAATTTCCTACTCGTCTTGTTTCAGTGGTGTTCTCTCTGTTTTTTTGTTTTTTGTTGTTCATGCTGTGCTTTGTTCTGGAAGAAAAACTGACTTGACATTTAAAATGTATTTCTAATCAAAGTGAGAGACAAATGTAATGGCTGCGTGAATGAGCTGTCAGTCTGCCGACTCTCTACGTGACAGCTTTGATAAAATACTTCAGTTCTTTATTTCTAGCACACAAGTCATAATTGGAAAGTTAAACAATAGTAAAACTGCAAGACTTCTGTGCGGCATTTAAGGTGTCGCTTTTCCTCACCTCGCATCGCACCCGACACGTGTTTTCGCGTGAATGGAGTTTGTCAGTCCTCGGAGCACTGTGTGGCAAACCGACAGATGGACTGGCAGGTTGACAGATAATGGAGATGTGAATGTGGCGGGCAACACTCCTTCTGAGGCACCTCTTTGACTGTTATCACAGCCACTTGTCCTCGTTCCCATAAAGAGAGGCTCATTTAATTTTCCGCCCTCGTTTCCTGCAATGACAGAAACTGTCGCCCCGGCGCAGGAAACGCTCACGTCGGAAAACTTGCACACAACAACACGAGGCAGAGAGATCTCTTTATACTTTTTATAGGACTGTGCACATTCTGTAACTACTTCTTTTTTTTTTTTTTTCCTCATTAGCTCTTGATGCACATGCTTAGTTATCACAATCAGGCTGCATCTTTAAGTGCTTTCCTGTTTGGGAAATTAGTGTCAAATGATGATCTTGTTTGAGTGCCTCTCTCTTCTTGGCATGTGTGATGGTGAGTCCCCGGGGGATTTGTGAAAAGATTCAGATTGGAGGGTTGTTGGGGGTGGGGTATAAAACCTGATTAGAATATGGTTTGAGTTAATTAACCAAGGATTTTTATTCCTGATTCCGTCTATCTATGTGTAATCTAATTACAGATGGTGGTTTTCCAGTTTCTATCAAATGAAAATGTAACTGGTCCCAAAGGGAGGGTGTGTGTTGTGTGTGTGTGTGTGGGGGGGGCTCCTCCCATTCATCTAGCCACACACCCACCCATCTCATCCTGGGCTCATCGTCTCAAAGCGGTATTTGAGGAGTTAACAGATGTGATGTCACAGCAATCAGAAAGCTTTGTTTGTGGATTGTGCTCTGCTTAGCTCTGCCCCCAAACTGCCATCACGTCTGTCAAACGTGCTGTGGGTGTGTCGGCACTCGGTGAATTCGAAATGAAGTTTGTACTACATAGCTTCTACATGTGGCTTCAGACAACTAACACTTGTGTGCGTTGTCCTGTTGTCTGTAAGCAACAACACATGTGACCAGCTCAACACGGATGGCGTCACGCTCTTTGTTTTTAAAGGAGAAGCATCGTGATTAGGCGCTGTTGCGTTGCTCTATAGGAAAATGTTGGACTTTAAAAGCGTTTCGGCTGCAGCGTGGACTTCAAACGTAATTACGAACAGATGGTGGAGGACCTCGTCCCTCTTTCCGCTGCCTTTGTTCTGCCGACTCCTCTCCAGCTTCTTTGCATCTTACTGTCAAACTTTTTGAGCATAGCGAACTTCTCCGTGCTGACGTGCTCTTTTGTTTCTGCTTGTTGAATATCTGAGCAGCTCTTCTCGTGGTAGCTGATTGGAAAGATCAAGAGCCGCTCCTCAGCTCCAGTCTCTTTTTGTATAAGAGAAGTTAAAGGCCAAAAATGCAATTCAAGCACTTCTGTCTTCCCTCAGAGATGACACTCATATTAGCGCCAACATCTTGCTTTCCTGTCTCGCAACTTCTTCTTTTTTCCCTGCCTTTTCTCTCTCTGTCTAAATCCAAACCCCCTCATCTACCTCTGCATATCCTCTGTACTCTATCTTTATGTCTCTGTCTCTTAGGAAGAAACAGCCCTCAGCTGTAAATTGGCCCATTTCTCACATTTCATTACTGAAAGTTGAGGCAGGTAGAAGAAAGTGAAGGGGGGTGGGTTTGGGAGAACCTGCTAGCCCAGCACATTGATAAAAGTGTGAATTCATTAGTCTCCCCGGGTTCTGGAAACAAGAGAATCTGAGATTTTCTCCAATCAGCCAGAAATTTGGCTCTTACTGTGTTTCGTTTCATTGTAGAGTCATCAGCTTTTGTACACAAGCATCTTATACACTGGCTGCAGTATAAACCAGAAGCAGGCACTTTAATGCCAAACTTTTTCCCCCCTTTCCTCAGTGGACTGGGCTCACTGGCTCCCTAAGTGAAGAAAAATATCAGGACATTTCCATTATTCTGCAAATGTATAAGTCCGTAAGAGCATAAAATTAGATATCTGTGGAGCATAAAATTAATTCTGGGACCTCTACAAAAGGTCAAAGGATATTTTCAAACTAAACCCACGATTAGCTCCTTGTTTGACATACAGCGTTAATGCTTGGTAAGAAGTTAGCCAGTGTGGAATTGCTATGTCCAGTCACACATTAATCCAGCTTTGAAGTCTTTTAAGTCTTTTGTGACCTACTAAGGCTCGCAAATGAATTTCTCATATTGTTCTGATGCACGTTTCAATAATGCATTTGAAACGTTATTGAAATGATTGGTTTGGAGGGTTTTTTTGGATGTCGGCTCTCCAGTCCACCTACTTTCCATGGCGGTAGATTAGGGGAAGGAGAGCGTAGCAGCCAATTACAGTTATATCTTTGTCCTGCCCCGCTGTCTGTCTGCAGCCCTCTCCTCAGTCAAAAGAGCACCCTCTTTTACTCAAGCAGCCCAATTTGTCAAGATCACTCATTCAGATTGGTGTCATTCTGTGTGTGTGTGTGTGTCTGTGTATGTGTGTGTGGGGCTAGGGTGGGGTGGGGGCTGGTGCCTGCCTTTTAGAGAGGGATGATTACGGCAAAAGCAGATGAAAGGACAAAATGCAGATGATCCTTAATCTCCTTTAGAGGAGTCGTACCTCCTCTAGCTTTTCTTCACCCCTTTATCTCGTGATTCTATTTCCCTTTCTTTCAAGGTCTTCCTCATGTCCCATTTTTTTCCCTCTTGATTCCTTTCTTTCTTGATCTCCTCTCTTCACTTCATTATCTCCTCTTTTTCCGAGTCTGTTTCCCAGTGTACAGTTCTCATCTTTTTCTTTCTCTCCTCTTGGCATCGCACTCCTTTAATGTGTGGACGTCGTAGCTCCCGACCCCATGTAAATATGTAGGCTAATCTGGGCTTTCATTAGTTTGTGTACATGAATATTGCATGAATGGTTCTCCTGTGCTAGCCCAGATTAGTACTCAGTCTTTTCCCTTGGTTAATTGAAAACCATTATAGCAGGCTACAGTCAGGAGTCGCGCTCCGAAAAAGCTCCTTTCTCAGGCTGTGCTGAGGCTGCTCTGATCTCGCCCCCTCCCCTACCACCACCACCACCACCACCCTCCGCACCGCAGCCGTCAAACCCAAAGCCCGCTTTTCAAATGGACACCAATCAAAAAAGCTCTTCTGGGAGAGGCAGAGCAGAGTGGTGGGGAAATGAGGTTAAGTGTGCGAACTGACCGACCTTCAATATTGCAACGCCCTCCATATCAGAATCTGACAGCCCGTGAGGCTGTGGAAAGAAAGGGCTTGGTGGGACGAGTGTAATTGGACTGGGATACCAGAAAGTAGATGAAGCATTTAAGGCTCGGACCTGTCTATTTTTCAGTGCATGAAGCGTGTGAGATGACAGATTCACCTCTTTGGTTTTTTGACAAGAGCTTCTGCTTCCTTTTGGCAAAAACAAACAATATACATCCATAATATACACTCTCAGTGCTTTGTTAGGTTTTGGTGTAGAAAATTTAAGCTTGTGATTTTATGCCCTATATATTTTCTTTTCTTTTTTCACTGCTGTTCAAAAATGTAGAAGAGTGTCTGTGGGGTGCTATTTTAAACAGGCTTCTCCCTTTTCTATCTGATCTCGAGTTGTTACTCGGGGATATGGGGGGTTGAGCCGAGTGTGTCGAGACTCTTTGGAAACAAGGTCCTCCACGTTGCCCCTGGTCACGGTCTCCCTATCGAGTAGCTAATTTTATGCAACCCTCATCATCCCTTTGAAACTGAAAAGAGACACAGAGAGATATTATCTTCGGGATGGTGCCAAAATAAGAGGAGGAAATTGAGTGGAAACTTTTGCTATGCATAAAAGAAAATCAGTATATCATCACATGAGCATGTTTTCCTGCCCCCATCCTCTCCCCTCATTTTTTTACTTTTCTAAACGAGACTGTCTCGCTGTTGTCGGTTTTCCTCTCTATCGTTCACTTTTTATTGTTTTATGGTGGTTAGGAATTTTGAGCGTGTGTGTGTGTGTGTGTGTGTGTGTAAGGCAAATATATATTAACCTAGATGGATCCATAGTATATGTGTGCATTCCTTGTAGAGCATCCTTAGAATACCAGCACCTATGAGTAGTATTAACCCCAAACTTTAAGACACTCCCTGCAGTTTCATGCAGTTTCCTCAAATATGTGTGCTTTTTGTGTTAGTATCAGAATTCTGTTTTCTTCCTTAACCTTGATGATATTCCGCTAGACACATTTACGTGTGCCGTTCCCATTATTTTTCTAGCTGAATGCCGAAGAGTTGTTGTCTACATAAATAAAAACATGTCATCCCCTTTTCCCCATCCCTCAGTTTCCCCTCCCTCCCGCTCCGTTTCCACCACATGACTCTGCAGCGCTGGCAGGTTGGTGGTAAGGCTTCAGGAATGGAAATGAGATGCGTGGTGGCACTGTGTCAAAGAGCAGCAGATTGAACATTAGCCTGAATCGTCCAGCAAATGTTTGCAGATTTTTTTTATTCAAATTAGCCCCAGAATATTGGCTCGGGAGCCAAGGATGCGGAGAGCGCTCTGCAGTGGACACCTGCTCTATTAACCCCGCATGATGTGTTTGGGTGTGATTGCATGAATTAACACAAGTAGGCGTTGGAGAATTTGGTGTGCGAGCTATTTATGTTTTCCTCAGCCTGTGTGCATGTGACTCGGGAGAGCTGAAAGTTGGATTTAGCCACCTTTAAGCGACTTGTTAGTTGTTATGAGGGGGGGTTACGTCCACTTGGTGTTTGTTCTCCCTAAAGAAAACTTTTTCTTTCTGTCTCAGGTTTAGTCAAACAATGACTCTGAACCTGAGGAGAGGGAGGGCCACTCCAAGCTGACTTCAGACAGGGTTATTTATGTTGTGTGTGCCTGTTGTTGGTGTTTGACTTATTGCAGGGTCACAGGATGTGGGTGGATTTAGGTGCTACTTTATCACTCTTACCTCCCCATTCTTAATCAAGTCACGTCCCACCCTGTCACTGCGCTGGGTCACCTCCAGTATCTGCATCTGTATCCTGTGTGTGTGTTTGTCTGAATGCATGGTGTACACTGTATGCTCTCCACTTGATACTATTGGCTTGGACCACACACGTCACCTTTCTCCAGACACTGAAGACTCTATATTCGTTTATAGAATTAGGGACCTAATAATTCAGTCACTTGGTTATATATACAGGACAACTTTGCATTCACTGCAAAGATTCAGGGTCTCTGCTCATCTCAGTCTAAGTGTCTGATGTATTTTGTCTTATGCAGACAGTTGTGTACAGAAGGTCAGATGTGTGGACACGTTTGACCTTCTGGAGCTCCAAATGCCAGAATGAAAAAAGGATTTAAGAAATGAAAGCGGCAGTAAGAGACATACATATATTTTTTCTTTTTCTTTGAAAAAACAAAAAGCGTACACCTTGACTGCCATCCATTAGATTTGCGTTTCCGATATGTTATGCCAGCAATTTCAATTTCAGTTTTCTTTCTTTAAGCAGGCGCGCGCCGCCTTTAGATTCCAAATCTAATTTTAAGGAGTCTTTGGCGAAACAAGCATCAGCAACAATGTGAAGCCCGAGAAAATTCACAGAGGATGTTGAGTCAGATTTTGCGCCTCTCTCTCCAGAGCCACAAAAGTGTTACACATACAGCTTTGTTCACGTACGCAGCAGCATAAAAAGGAAGACCAGAAAACGGATGTGTAATATCCCACAGGATGTTGTTTACTTGGAAGGATGGGCTGCGCGTCGTATCAACAAATCAAGACAAATCAAGCCCAGTGCAGATTTGTGATGTCATATATTGCTGTGCTCCGTGTATTGCCCTCAGACTTCCCCCTTCCCGCTGTCCTTGGTTGGTTTGTGTGTGCTGGCAGTAGCTGGCCGCCTCTGCTTTTAACCTCAGTCTAAAGCCATGACTGATGGGATTCGCGAGCCTCCTCCCTGCTTCACCTCTCACGCATGATATATGTTTGTGCAGAAATTCAACTTCACAGGTTTGTGTGTGGTTTATTACGCCTCTCCGTGGGTGTGTCTGTTCCTTAACTTTGACCAGTGTTTGGCACAGTGTCATTTTCTCTCTCTCTCTCTTTTTTCTTCTTTTTTTCTTTGTGTATTTTAACTAGGAAGGAATAAGTGCCTGCAGCTCTCCGTTGCTCGCTTCTCTTGTCTAGTCTCGGCTGACTAGATATCATGTCAGCCGGGTATTAAATGTTTAATGCTTGTGGATGTAGAATATTGCCTTCTACTTGTCCTGATTAAATATTTAGGGGTGTCTGAATGGTGCCTTTGACATTGCTAGGTGGTAAGGGACCTTGTTCACAGTGTGAAGTGTGGGAACATAACTGAGTGCCAGTTTTCTATTTGGTTGTGGAAACGGTGCAGCTGGGACCTCAACTGTGGTGCCAGTAGTGATGTGTCGGTCGCGAACGAAACGGCTCTTAGAGCTGGATCCATGGTTTTTTTTTTCTTTCTCTCACCCTCTCTCTCGCACTTTTTTTCCGCTTCACTCCGCATGCGAGCCTTGTGCTTTACACTGGGATGAGGGGGGAGGGAGTAGTTACACTCAGTAGCACAGGAACAGAGCGGGAGGGAGAGACAGAGAAAGAGCCAGGGACAACAACGTCACATTAGAAAGGTATAGTAGTCATCCACAACTATTTTCAGTTGCGGATGATAAAGGATTCAGAAAGTTTATTCATGCAGGCCCATATGACAGAGAATGTGCATCTTCTTTTTGTTTTCATATTTTAGTTTATATTTAATTGTGTTGTGGTTTGCAGTGTTTTGTGTTGTTTCACTTTAAATTTGTAAAAGGAAAAAGCTGAAAATTTAAATCGTTAAAAGTTGAACTGTGATTTTTTTTTTTTTATTACATTTTATGTGGAGTGAATAAATAAATGTCTATTTATGGTGCCCCTACAGACAAAGCACATACAAACTTCAAATCACGTACGAACTCCGAAGCATGTACAAACTCCAAAACACGTAAAAACTCCAAAACACGTAAAAACTCCAAAACACGTACAAAAGACAACAGAAGTGCTCCAGGATGCTGGGCGCAGTGTTGAGCTTTTGTTACCTAGTGGCTACACAAGCCAGCAAGTACCAACGACCAGATTTGGTGTGTGGTAGTAACAGGTAAATGAACTTTTTTTAAAAATTATTTGAATATATATGAGTGCTTGTGTATAAATATACAAACAATACACATATGCTTTCAATTGTGTAATTTAAGTGATCTAGGTAGCTCTGCTTTAGAAGTTCAGTTAACGCTAGAAATGTGTTTTGGAGTTTGCATGTGCTTTGTCTCAAGGGGCCACCGCATATATTTATATATAAACATATATAAATAAAACCACTTTTTTTACATTAGTAATTCCTTTTGTGCATAATTTTATATTATTGTTAATAATAAATTAATTCAAGCAACAAAACAACCTGAAGAGCCGGTTCGGAGCCGAAAGAGCCGGCTCTCTAAAAAGAGCCGGAAATCCCATCACTAGGTGGTAGACACAGAATGGGCAGTGAGAGGTGAGGTTATATTTATCCATGACCTTCCTCTCATATAGAGAAGCTTTTCCTTTCAATAGCACAACCCTGCTTCTTTTTGAAAAGCCTGCTTTGTCCTTTTGAATACGGGACACCTGACAAGGTTAAAACCTGGATGGCATACAAACCTTATTTGGATGTATCCATGTAAGTGTGAGCCATGATTTTCTTTTCAGTTTAACTTGATGGATCACAGAAAATGTGATTTTAAAACACTGAAACAGAGCACACGTTAACAAAAAACAAAAGTGTTTCTGACTGCAGTAAGTCTTCCAAAGGATAGAAATTAAGGTTTCAGTTTCCAACTGGAAAACCCAGCAGGGTACAAGTACAAAGACAAACTTGGATGAATATCTTAAAAGCAGCCGCTCACACACAAAATGGCTCGATCCATTTATCTGACGTCTTTGTCCACAGTTAAAGCGGAAAAGATTGGCAAAGCAGCCTTATTTTTTTTCCCAGTAGCTGACGGAAACGGATCAGTCTATGAACAAATCAATTCTGAATTTATTAAAATCCATTTATAGTTTTATGGCTTTCCTTGGTTTATCAAGTGCCTTTATGCTTTTTCGGTGAAGATAACAGTAGTCTTACACTATCTTGCTATATAGCAATACACAGATTAGCTTTTATTGTGACTTGTAAAGTGACAGTTATTAGTTTGGTTTACAATCTCAGCGCAATTAAGGAGTAAAAATTACTGCTACGTGTAATGAATAGATTTTAAGTAGCAAATGTAACCAAATGAAGAGATGTCCCAATATCTGTCTATGAACTACGCTGTGCAAACCTACCCTCCATCACCCCACAGCATCTGGAAAACCAGATCGCTTACTGTGTTTAAAACGTGATCTTTAGAGCCCTTTCAGTTTGTCCAGCTTGGCTTCTGCTCACCACATCCTCAAAGCAGTAAGATGTGCTAGGGTATCAGAAGAGTATCTCGACAAGGGACCCCTGGGATCAAGTCAGGAGACACCTGCTCGCACCACAGACCACTTTACACTGCTGGCTCACACTGGCTGCATTGTTCTGAGATGCTCACAATAGAGAAATGAACACAGAGATGTATTCTGTGGAGAGGAGATGATGCATTCTTCAGAGGTTACAGTGTACCGAGCACCCTGGCGTTCTCCCCAGCATACACATCCATATTCACAAGGCAAGGACAATCCAGTAATGTGTCACCCAAAAACAACTGCAGTCTGCAACTAGGGAGATAAAGAGCAGAGAGGCAAACTTAGTCCAGCTGGAGAGCATTCCCTCTGGTCAACAGAAAAAAACAAAAGTAAGCTAAAAGCAGGTCTGACTGAGCCTGTCTGCTTGGCTGGTGTGTTGGATGAGCCACAAAGGGACACAGGGGATTGATCAGAGGAGGAGAGGACCTCCACAGGAACAGCCCGGAGGCAGGAGAAACCTTCTGCTTTACAGTCAGATCTCTTCAGAAGGGACAAATGCTCAGAGGATAAAAGGAAACTGTACTGATGTGATTGCTGCCTGAGCTCAGCAATGCCACATGATGAACGTAGATGCTTGGATCACAGTTTAGCATGTGCTCTTGCAGTCTCTTCTTCAGCGGTGGTGGCCTGGCTTTGGAGAGACTCAATGCAGCATAATACCAGTCAAACTGGGCTTGCAATGTAACAGCAGATGTGACTTAAATACGCAGAGTTAAAAGGGAACTCTAACCTAATAATTTACAGTGAGACTTGTTGTGGTCGTGCTCAGAGTAAGCAAAATTTCATGACTGTCTTTGCACGCTGTCTATTCTTTACAATATTCCAGGGGTTTGCGGTCGAACTGTAATGCTGTTTTCATTGTGTGGCTCTTGTGTTTGTGTTGGTATCTGTTTATTGTACCCATCATCTGAGGAATGTTGTTGTGTCTCTGCTTTTCATTAGCTGGAGGAGGCCTGGAGGGTAAAATCACAGGCTATTGTAGTGCTGTTGTGCATTTCTAATAACACTGCCCCAAATCACAGTTCATTAGTGATTCTGTGATCCTGAGGCTTCGGCTCCAGCGTTTACACTGTGCCTGCAGGTCTGTTTGGTTTACACTCTGGATGATCATCATTTAATTTCTCTATTTATTAGTCACCACTAAGTTGGCTTTATTTTCTTAGAATTTCCCCTCAAGACAAGCAGTGATGCTCTGCTTAGTCTTTAGGAAACCTTGTTGGGTGAATCAAGGTAGGATAAGTGGTTAAGGTATCAAGGAAGGTCTTAAAGGCCCTGTTATGGCTGAATGGTTTAGTCCTAATCCAATTTAGCAGGTTGGGGGGACTTGATTGGGCGGCATCAGGTCCTCACCGCAGGACAACCAGTGTGCTCACACCTGCCACTCCATGCCGTCTAAATGTTGTAGCTGATTACTGACAGTAATTAAAATTTCTAATTATATCTGATTCACTATCCCACAGGATTTGTAGAATTTCAGATTATTAGCTGGTTTTGTTTTGGCTCAATTACCCACTTGTGTCTCATAAGAGCTGTAGCTCGAAAGCTAGAAATGAGCCATGCGAGCTCGGTGCCTCTCGCGAATCTGTGCCTTAGCACCTGCAGATGTTTACGACAGGTCTGCCTTTTGGTCAGTGTTATTGTGTAATGTTGAAGGGTTAGAACAAGGCGCCTTCCTGTGATGACAGGGCCACACATTGGTGGTTCTTGTTCGAGATAACTGATGAGTATTCAGAGGAATATGTAAACAGATGAGCAGGGTATGAGTAGCGTGCCATTGGGGCTATTGAAGTTTAACCAATCAAACCCATGGAAAACACAATCAGGAATCCCAGATGGTGAAAGAGGGGGAAAAACTTCTTGAGATTAAAAGCAAGAAAACCAGTGGTGGAAAACATGAGTGGCAGAAGCAATCCTCTAAAGCAATCTATAGCAGCTCGTCCAACCTTGAAGGAACGTACAATAGCCCGAGCCGTTTCCTCGGCATTAGCAGTCTTGTGTGGGATGCTGTATAATCTACCTGCCAGATTAAGATGACATGGTCATTGTCTAGAAGAGAGAATTGAATTATGGTGTGTGAAGGGGGTTTAAATGAGATTATGCAGAAAGAACTCATCCGGCATGCGTGAGATGTGCAAAGTCAGGGGCTCGGCACACTGACTACTCTCTGCCGCTCACGCTCACACTTGCTGCACTTGTGCTCATGCAGGGTGTGCTGCTTTGCATATACCTAAGCACCAACACAGAAAGATGCAAATAACAACGCTTAGACATGCAAATGCTCGTCCACACATACACACTTGGCCTACATTCATATGCCAGGCTGCAGTGGGACTCATTCCCTCCTGCTTTTCTGCATTCTTATTTGCAGAGACGGTGATTTTATTCTTATTTTGGTGACACTGCTTCTCCTGTCTGTGACTCTGTAATTTGCTCACTAATGTGTTTACAGTGCTGGCTTGCTTAGGGTTCCCCTAACATAAGTATACGGGCTAATCCCTTGGATGAGTGCGATTAGCCTAACAACTCTGCAGCATATTTAGTACATGTATCTGTTCTGTTTAACAGCAGCTAATCTCCTTGCACCCCCAAACCACTGAGTTCTAGTGATCCTCCCCCCCATGTTTACATTTAAACTCAGTCTCTTTTCATGTTTTACCTCGGGCTCTGTGTGCGTGCATGTGTGGATGCTTTTCTTTTTCACATTCATTACAGCGGTGGCTGATACGTGCGTGGTTGTCTATCTACCTGTACATGTGCGCTTGGTTCCTCATCCATGATGCAGTTTAAATTCTGTGGATGCTGTTCTCTCAGAGGATATTGCAGTGCGTGTACCTACCCTGGGGGGGCGGGGGGGGGGGGGGGGGGGGGGGAAGCAAGAATATGTTTAGAGATTCTGCTAGAGCAACCGGCAATTTATCTTCATTGATCATCAGGTGATAGGGTGCACAAAGGCTTTATAACAATGATGATGGTATCAATTAATCACATTTACGGTATAGTGCTCCGTCAGATAGGATGTGATCCCATCCTTCGGGACTAACACATATGCCCACGTATATGTGTGTCTGTGCCTGTGCATCGGTTGAGTTTGGATGGATTAGAATTACCAGATGGACTTGTATTTGCATTAGCCACCAGGGTGCTAGCACAGACGGAGTCAATCTGTTATTCAGGGCTGAGACCAGGTTGTTGCCCACTAGGGTAGAGCCAGGCCAGGACACCCTGTCTGGGACTCTGCATTAGCAGCAGGGAGTTGGGGAGGGAGCAGTCTATATGAGGTTAAGGAGATATAAAGCAAAGGTGGAAATTTAGAAACTGTTATTCAGTTGCTCACTGATACTAGGATACTGTGAAAGGCAGCGGAAAAAAAACTTTGGACATAGATTTGTGCCGCACTGCTAGAGTGATGAAAGGGATATGACTTGAACATAAAAGGAAAGGAAAAGCAGGAGATTATAAGTTGAGGAAGGCAAGTACAGTGAGAGGAGGAGCGGGGATATGAGGGGAGCTCAGGAATCTAAAACCTATTGCAAGTGTTTTGGGGTCAATTAGCATTCTTCCTGATATATTCATGCTTTTTGTTTCCCCTTTCTTCTCTGGCCTCTTGTGGTTTTTCATAGTCCTAAGCTCTCTGCAAGGGGCTGGTTACAGTGTTTTGCTAGGCACTGCTTGTGTTTGTGTCAGCCAGTCATCACATTCCCTGCAGAAATGGCCCAATCCTTCTTTTTCTCTCTTCATTGTTTCTCGTATATCTATTCCTCTCAACATTCTTCCTTTGAAAATTGATACAGCGTGCATTTAAGGCAACATTCTGAACCAGAAGAATGCACAACTCATCCAAAAGTTATGACAACATTTTTTCCCTTTCATTTTTTTCCCATTAAATAGTAAATGGTCTGCACTTTAATAGCACTTTGTAACCTTGGTGGTTTTATATAACAGACTAATGGCAGCCATGCTGCTATGCAAGGCACTGAACTGACTTGTGAACTAACTGTGAACGCCTTGCCCAATGGCACTTCTGCATGCAGAGGGTCTGGGGATTGAGTTATGACCCTCTGCAGTTATTGTATACCCGAGCTTCAGCTGCCTCGTTAAAAAGCCCATTAAGCAAATACAGTATGCAATCCCTTTTCCCGGTGAAGGCAGTATATGTATGCAAGAACTAACGTCTGTCCTTTACAGTAACAAGCTCCATTGTTATTGTGTACAATGCTAACAAATGAGTCTTCGAGAGGTTAAAAGCCAGAAAGGCGTGATTATTGCTCTTCGAGGTCCATACAAATCAATTTCAGCTAACAAATAGGATGCTTGAGAAGCTGAATGCCTGTGTGGGCTCCATATAAGCAGATGGTTGGCACTTTTTTAAGACCAGCTTTTAAGTTAATAATTAGGAAGTTAGAACAACTTTGCTATGACTCCAAGATGTGCTTTGCAGTACAAGATGCTGTCAGATGCTTAGTGGGTTGTTTTTGTAGCAGTTTTAGAGCATGACAGTTGTGGAACAAAAGAAGACTGAAAACTATTTGTCTCCAGAGCTTTTAAGTATCAGAGCAACCTTCTGTACCAGGCAAATGCTTCTTTGGGAGAAAAAGAGATTGGACAGTAAAGGAAGCAGAGCTTTTTTTTTTTTTTTTTTTTTTTTTGCACTCCACCCATTACGTGTCATCATTCCAAACTAATCATGTCCTGGAAATTGAGCCCGAGGAAGACTGCTGAGCTTGGATTTCACTCTGCTTTCCATCCCCTCCCCTTTTTCTTCAGCCATTCTTTCAATTTCTCCCCCCGTCTTTCTCCCACCCTCACATCGTTTTGCCTCTTTATCTCAGTCCGATCTTTAATTCACTCTTACACCATCCATATCTGTGCCTTCCTTTAATACTCTCCTTCTCTTTGCTTTCTCTTTATTCCTCCCGCTCCATTTCTCTTTTCTCCAGTCTCTTAGCCTTTCAGTTTCTTGTCTCAGTTTTTCACTGCTAACTACTGAGCCAGGGAATAGTGCATCGGCTTCTCTGCACTGGATTGTTTACTGTCAGACAAAGAAGTGGATTTTCAATTAAACTGGCTGTCATTAGAAAGACGACGACACACTCCTGCCTCTCCTGAGCCATCTGCAACATGGGCAGACTTCATGCTTTGATGATTTTCCTCAGTGTTGTTCCCCTATTCTCCCTTATCCTGTCTAAAACACTCAAGCTACATGGCTGCGTTTGCATTTCTCTGACGCACAGCTCTTATACCATTGGTTAGGACTCCAACAGACCTCCTTATAATATCAACCTCCACAGTTATCACATGGTGAAGGTCTGCTGTCTGTTAAGATGCTGACTGAACTGGAGACCACCTGGCTGGTAATTGCACTGGCTTAATAGTACCAAGAATGCTATCTCGTCCTCACAGGTGGTCACAAGATGTGGTGGGATAAATCACTGCATAAATTACCAACCGCAGTCGAACTGCAGATTTTGTTAAAACTGGAAAGTGTAGGTGTTTCAAGGGGAGAAGTGATAAGCCACAGGATTGGGAAATGTGATGGGAAGAGGCGGAGAGGACTTACCTACGATGCACACGGTGCGGGGGAGCAGGGCGGCGTGCGGTTGAACCCTGAACGCATTGTGTGCAAGTGTTATCTTTCAGTGCAAGTAATTCAGATCTCGGTGAATGAGTTTGAAGAGCGGAAACACAGAGGCCCCGAGACAGGCAGCATCCAGATGACATGCATGGTCTATCCTCTGGAGGGGAAGAATGCGCTTCTTCCTTTGACGTGGTATTTTCATACATATTTCATTTTCTCTTGGCTGTGATTACCACCATCTCTCCCTACTTCCAGTCTGCCCTCCTGTTTGTGTGTGTCGGTGTGTGTGTGTGTGTGTGTGTGTGTGTGTGTGTGTGTGTGTGTGTGTGCGCGCGTATGCACGCATTGTAGGGAGAAGGGGGAGTTATATTAGATTTGGCAGAGGCAGCAAAATTTGCCTGACATGTTGAGGGAGAAGATTAGAGGGAGAAACACAAAATGTATTCAGTATTACATTCTCATCTCACAGCTTTAGCAATTGATTTTTTTTTTTAAGCACACATCGGAGCGCCTGGACTGCCGATAGCTGAGAAGGAGGTGTGGAGAACTGCCATTATCAAGCCGACGACGCCGATGCACACATGTAAAAATTGCGAATGAAAAGAGGATAAACAGCAATAATCTGTTTCTGCGGATAGAAGCGTGTCTAAAGTCATTTGGGGGCAGCCGCTGTGTATGAGTTTCTCGACTGCTCTGGCTCATTGTCCTTTACTTCATTGCTTGGCCTAAGCCTGCCCTTTGGGTCAGATTACTCACAAAATGCCTCGTAGCCTTCCCAGGATTCCCCCAGTCTGAGCTTATCGTTCTTACACACACACACATTCAGCAACTCTACTGGAAAGCCAGCGTGCTGTCTTAGTGTTAGAGGGTGCACATTATGGCTGCCAGTTTTGACCAAGCGCGGAATAGTGCGAGCAACAAAACAAAGTGGAAAAAATACATTCATCAGCAGTGGACGGCTCATATGGATCTACCTCCTTCACAGCAGCACAACAGCAACTGTAGCTGACAGAAAGTTCCTAAATTAAATAGATTGAGATATTTCTGTATGCCTCTGCTAAATGAGCAGACTTCAAGTCAATACTCTTATTGCGTTGGCCATTGACGAGGCTGAACTTTAAATGTAAGCACCAGTCAATGTTAGGCAGTTAATGTCGTCCTTTGGCAATAAATGGTTTCTTAATGGTTAGTCAATTTTCCCACTTTTGCGTGTAGTCTCATATGAAATGATTAGTGACGCATGGCTGTGTTGGGAGAGGGAGCATCAATCAAGCCAGAGAGAAAGAATGATTAATGACACGTGTCTGAGAGGGAGGCCCAAAGGGGTGGTAGGTGGCGATGGTGATGGTGGGTAAACAGCCTTTCACGCTCAAAGATGTGTTTTTGTTTTCTTTGTTCTCTCTTCTCATCTCACAACTTGTAATTATTAGTTGTTCACGCAGACCCCCTGTTTTTCTTTTCGTTTTCTTCTTTGTTTTTGAAACAATCGAATTCCAAGAGTCCTGAAAATTAAAAGTTGACGGGAACACCTTTGAGTCCATCCCAGTGCCTCACTTGCAATGCAACAGAATCCCCTGGTTTTGCAGGTAAATATGCGAGGGTTTTATAGGGTGTGCTTCTGCTCTGTAGCCGTTGACGTAATGCCTGTGTTGTTTTTACAAGTCCCCTGCTCCATGTGTTGATCTTCTCTGACGTCAGCATGTGGGGCGCTGTGAACCATGAAGCCCTACAAATCAAGTGTGTGTTGGAGCAGATGAGACTCCACTCTCAACTCTCTTTGATCAGTGCGGAAAACTCGAACCAGCTCCTGTCATGCTGCGCCAGTGTGTGGGAACATTTTCACACAGCATTTACCTTGATGGCGAATTGAAGCTGACTTGGTAGAGGAACGTGACCCTGTTGGAGTTTAGAACAAAGTACTTGTGTTAGTAAACAGATGCATAAGTTGCATTCTTATGAGCTGTCAGTAACAACTTGCAGGCTTTCGGAGCTCGTAGGGGGGGTGTATAATTTCACTATCCCTCGAGCTTTCCAAAGCTTTGGTTAGACATTCCAGAAATTCCATCGTGACGATCTGTCCATGGCCGCAAAGCTAAAGCGTGGATTCCTGTACCATCTCCACTCAAGGTCTAATGGTGTCCATATACTTCTGTATGGAGCTCTCAGATCAGCCAGCACATACTGCTCCATCTATCTGCTCACACTTTTTCTTCTTTCTTCTCAGTTATATCCGTCACTCCCGCCCGGTTCCAGACCTTTGAATCTGTCCACTTCCCCAAGTTGACTGATTTGTTTTGTATCGAGATATGAAAGACCAGTTTTTCAGATTCATGAAAAAAAAAGGTTGTCGAATGGTCGCTGCTTGAAGACTAACGATTAACCAATCGCTTGCATTGGTGAGACTAACGG
Organism: Mchenga conophoros; assembly: GCF_057382185.1. NCBI lineage: Eukaryota > Metazoa > Chordata > Actinopteri > Cichliformes > Cichlidae > Mchenga > Mchenga conophoros. The sequence goes on from NC_140537.1 coordinate 14,715,984, forward strand.
GGTTGTCAAGCTGTGTGCTGTTGCTTGAGGAAGAGGGAATCCGTGTGGAGGTAATACCAGACGAAAGATGGGAAAGAAACGGAATAAATAGACAGTTCTGTCTGACATCAGGCACGCTGTCACGTAGTATATCCAGTCGTTGCTTCTTTTTCCATGGGAGTACCTGTAATGTGCTAGCAGCTTTGTATTAGATTTTATACTTAATTTTCTTAATAGCTGTTTTTAGTTCACTGTATTCAGTGACTCAAATATAAAATCCAGAAATGTGTGCCTTTTTAAATAAGTCTAACACCAAAAGAAAGATGTACTGTCTTCTAGAAGTTACGTTGCAACAAAGATTAAGAGATTTAAGCCCCAATCACACAGGCTTGGAGACCAGTGAGTCACTGCCTGCCAACCAGGAAGCCACCTAAGGAAAAGTATTGCATGTCCTACTGATTTCAATTAATCCTGGCTGTCCCAGTCCAAGTCAAGCAGTCCTTGCTACAGTTGCCTGCAATCACTCATCTGATACTCACTAAGCAGTACTGAAAGTGTGGAAAGTGTGATGCAAACCAGAAATGTTTGCCTTCAAAGCGAATTTTGTGCCTTCTGCTGTGTGTTGTTTCAGTGGCAAAACACAACTTTGACTCCAAAGGTGATCAGTCTCTACTCTTCTTCAGTTTGGTGTCTTCCATTTGTTCTATAAGCAGGCCTGATATGAGAGAAACCAAGACAAGAGCTTCAAAGGTTACTCCTAGTAGGCTTTCAAGGAGGTCTGTCTTGTTTCAGAGAGAGAATGAATGAAGGCCTGCACCAAAGCCCAGTACAAGACACATAATGATTGGAAGCAAGAATGAAAAATCCACTTAAATTGGAAATTTTAGAAGAGCACGAGACACAGTCATGATTTTGTTCAGTCAGTGGAAAATGGACTTCTAACTTGTTAAAGGAAATCAGGCCATTAGCTAGCTGTCCAGTGCCAGGTGTCCTCAAACTACATGTCACACTTTGTATAGGCTACCTTGGTAGAAATCATAGCATGGTATTACCTTAATGCTAAATCAATTACGGGCTTTCCCTCCTCTGAGCCCCAAGCTTAACCTTATCTTAGATGGCCATGAACCATAACTGATATAATCATAGAAGTCCCCGTGTGGATGTGTTACCAGCACATTATCAGACGTAGTAAATCAGTTTATGGATTAATCAAGTTTAGCCCCCACGTTTTTAAATAGGAGCTCCCCGCTCCCTCCCCTTGCTCCTCCACAGCTGAGCACTCTGCCCATTTCCAGTGCACTCAGGTGTGGCTCCACCTCCGCACGCTGTTAATAGGACATAATGGCTCCGTATCTGCTCGCAGACCAAATGAATTGAATCAGTTCCACTTTGTGATTAAAAATCTGGAACTTGTGACCTGGGTGTTGTACGTAAGGCTGCACCCGAGCTCTAGGTAGGGCTGCTCAATTAATCGAATTTTAATCACGATTACGATCTGGGCTTTCAACGATCATTAAAAATGACTGAGCCGATTATTAGCCCCTCCCTCATTTATCCGCGACACCTTAAAGGCCGGTCCGTGAAAATATTGTCGGGCATAAACCGGTCCGTGGCGCAAAAAAGGTTGGAGACCGCTGATTAAGAGGACCCGAGGGAAGCTCGGAAAGCTAAGCAGAAGTTATTTGGAGAGTGACTGCCGTTGGTTGAAAAGAGAGTTAAAAAAAAAAACTTCAGTGGTGTTGCACACTATTTTATATTATTTTTTAAAGTCATTGTTAACCCTTTAAAGCCGGTCAGAGCAGCATGCTCCGTTTTGCGTAACTATTTTTAAATCCCTGTAGAACCTGAACCGTGTAAGCTAGCGCAATAATTTGTTTTGCATATGAAACCGGAGGAGTTGTACTTACATCTGATGCCATCAGCTTGTCCTCGGTCACGGTTTCGTTCCACATATAGCTTTGCAAAAATTGCATAAAAAGCGCTTGCAGGAACAAAAACATAATATTCCAGAAACACGCTTTGCCGTTCCTATCATCTGTTCGTAACACTTCCCACAGTAAAATGATGCACATGCTGTTTTCTTTGCAAATTTGCATCATAGGATTGTTTTTTGTTTTTCCTGCAGTATATAAAAATTGCTGTATCTCCAAAATAAAACTATGAAGACACTCAAAATAAATTTCCTGTGGTGGGAAACTATTTTTTGCAACTTTATTGTATTTAAAGTTTTGAGGGATAAGCCTCTTAAATTTCTCCAAGTAGAAATATATGTAAACAAAACAAAAGCGATTTTCAATTTTTTTTGTAGTTTATTGCACTTTTTTGCAATTTATGTAATTACTATGGACTTAATGCATACATATTATTAAAATATGGGCTATAACAGTTGTATTGATGTATAGCAACTTGAAATGCTCCCACAAATGGCACTACAGCATGTAAAAAAAATAATATAAGCTCTGGTGGACTTGGTTCTATAGTAGGTCTTAAAGGGTTAAATAAATATCGTCAAATAATCGTGATCTCAATTTCAGTGAAAATAATCGTGATTATCATTTTTGCCATAATCGAGCAGCCCTAGCTCTAGGTTTGGCTGAGCTCTGTGTTTAGTTGAGTCCAGGGGAGAGGTCTTAGCTCACGTACACCGGATGCCCGAAGCACCTGCCTGCACTCAAACAGACATGATCAAAGGTTCTCAGCAGGAGACTCTCACTGTGGCAGGTTTAGTGGAATTTTAGGGGGAAAACCTTTTCTAAATTCTTTTTTTTATATATGTATGGGAAGCATTTTTGAACACGGGATTCCACCTCTCAAACTACAATGTATTTACACCCATATTCATGCTTTGTAACAGGATTGAAATCATTTACTTGGGATGTATGTTTTTCCACATAGATGTAAGCAGAAGTCAGAAATGTCTTTAGCACAAAAGCAACCATGACCTCTTATCTTTTTTGCGTTTCAGTGATAGCATAAATAAAGAATAATAGATGCTGACAGAGCAATAGCACACAACCTACCGCCTAATTAAGTGTCTCTGTAGCTAACAGCCATAGATAATGAAAGCAGCTGCAGTTGGTGGGAATAGGTTTGACAGCCTTTTTCTTTCTGCTTCTCCCTCAAGCAGCCTCCCTCCTTTCAGTCCTCTCTAAATACCGTTGAGATAAATTAGCCTCACTGATAAAAACCTTAATTATCTTTCTCAGATTACATTTCCTAACCTTTGCACCTCTTTCCCACCGACTCTTAGCAAGCCTCAGATCTCTTACTACGCTGGACTGAGCTGACAAGTTGTTGTGCACATTTACTTTGTGGCCCTTAATAAGCTCTTTTATTCCCTCTTTATCTTCCACTGGTTGTCATACAATCAAATTGCGCTGATGGAACGAGTCGTCACTTCGCTGCCAGAGAACCCCACGCAAAGTGAACAAATGTGATGAACACCCTCAGCGCTTTGATCCTATTTAAATTGCGCATTTATGTCACTCACTCTGCTCCTAACAGTAAAGCCTCGTCTGCCGTGCGTGCAGCCAGAATGTGGTGTAATAATGCACAGTATGTGCATCATTCACAATAAGTTATCTGCAATATTGTGTTCTTTTTGAGGAAAACAAAGCCATAAGAATGCTCATAAAGTCCAAGCAAAGTGATGGATACAGTAAGGCAGAGAGATGTAGGGGTGGGTGAAAAGATAAGCAAGTGTGAGGGAGGGAGGGACCGAGAGAGAGGAGAAAGGCAGAGATGAATAACTGTTTGACAGGTGGAATGAAAAAGCCGCAGAGGGTGTTTGAAACAGTGTGTTAGGAGTGTGTGCGGTGTGGTGTGGCGCAGCGCAGCGTTTGGGTCATACATCACCGTAATACAGCAGGAGGACATAGCCTAGCACAGCGCTATGCAGAGCAGGGGAGAATAATGTGCTGCACTTGCACCCGCTCAATCTGATTGAAACACACAGCAGAGCGGGCTACATTTACTCACCCCCCACATTCACACTTTATAAATCTGCTCTTAGCCTGTTCATATTCTCTAAGACACCCCCCCCCCCCCTCCCAAAAAGAAAAACAGGAACAAAAAAGAGACACAAGTTCTCCATCATGCTGAGGCGAGGGTCTACTGTGATGTGTGCCAGCTGGTTTCGTGTTGCTGTAAAGCTGCTGTAACATGGTTAGTAAATTGCAGTGCGTGCACTTAAAAAAGCATTAGGTTGTCATTAAAAACGGCTTTGGCTTTGTACGAGACGTCTGTTGATATAGAAATTGATTGTTTCATTTACAAAGCTGGAGAAAAGGGGGAATATTAACAAGACAAACATAGATTGTGCTGATATTACGTGACATGCCTATTCACATTATCTCTATGTCATTATTTTGTTTGTTTTTTTCATTTAATATTTGCAGCTTGACACGTGACTATAAGGGCGCCATATTAGCAGCAGGGTGTCTTCAAAGCTAAACTGAAACTAATTAAGGTAGATGATGCTTTCCAGTTGCCTCGGGAGTCAGATGTCAGAGCTGGGAGTGATGTCACTCTCGAGGTGAGCAAGTTACAGTAGTAAAGTCGGAAAAAGCAAGGAAAATTAGGTATTGTTTTGCCTGGTTTTGCTCCTTAGCAATGCGCATCCACTAGCAGTTCTGTGCAATGCAGGACTTTTTTTGCACTTAAAAACACTGCAGCACGTTCATGGATAGAGCCTGGTGAGGGCTCCGTGTGTGGCTCATTTAGCGTGTCATAGATGCAGAGCAGTGTCTGTACAGATTACACGTTTTAACGTTTTACTACTGTTTACGTGCACTTTGCCATTGTTAAGTCTGGGTTGGTGGGGCTTCTCTGACATTCCCAGCTCAGAGTCTGACTTGAGGGGGCGTTCCCGTTGAAAATTCCGACTTCAAATGGAAAGTATCATGAAGATCAGTGTCTTGTTTTTTGGTTGTTTTTTTTTAGCTTTCACATATCATGAAATAGTTGCAAATTATTTAGATTGTTATAACTGGCCATGGCTCTCTGCTCCTTTCTCTGCATGCCTTTGATCAGTGAAGCAAGATTCAAAGCAGAGCTCCTAGCCTCTCCCTCATGCTACTGACATTTACATTATCCACCCTGGTCTATCTTCAGCCCTGATAATTAGCTCCATCACAACAGCGCTGCAAAAAAAAGTAGTGTGATAGACTCTGGAAGGATGGTGGGAAAAGCTGTGTGTTATCACGCAGGCTGTCACACAAACTCCTGAACTGCGCAGGCGAAGGCCCACACGCCAATCTCGCCTAACGACATGCAGCAGACAGGTAAGGCTGATGCGATATTCATGCAACCAGTTAGAAATTGCGGTCCCATCTGTGGGTGTACCTAATTGGCCAAGGGTTCAGGTCTCAGAGGCTGCCACCTGCTTACACTGTCATTAGCATGGAGGCTGTGTTGCTTTACATTTGTCATCTCTCACCTCCTTCAGGAAGCTGTGGTGTTAGAAAGGCTCAGTATGGACCCTTTTGCTGTTGTGCCAACTTGACCTCTGGAGGTGATTAATTAATATCAAACTACAAAAAAAGAGTCGATGATGAGGAGCACTTGGATTGTCGTCTACCACCCCGCTGTGCTGCTTCACCCCCTGGCCAAGAAGTTGAATTAATAGAGTCATCATTGATGGCTAACATCTTCTCAGATGTGGATGGCCTACTGGGGACCTGAAGGTCTGCCTTGAAAAGAGAATTGGATTCCCTCCATTAATAAGGATTTTATCACCAGGGAGTATAAAAAAAACGATGGAGCTTGTCTTGGAAAGATGTGCCTGAAGGGATATTGAGGGGTTTGGGGTTGTGCTAGGAGTTGATAGTTTGATGTATAGAGGTGGATCTCACCGTCGACTAGGATGCTATTTTCATTATTGTCCTGGTCTTGTCTTGGACTGTGTTCATTAGAGTTCAAGGGTTGGTGTGTACCAACTTTCACAGGGGTTGAAATTGGAGTTTTCAAAGGGTATGAAAAGGGCCCTCAAGCGATGAACTGGTCCTTTGGAGCGGTGTAGTGTTTGACAGGGCAGCTGTAATTGCTCCCCAGAGACCAGGAAGAGTCAGCATCATCAAAATGGGCACTTCTTAAAGGGATTCACTGCAATCCAGAATGAAATACATGAGAGGAGGGAGCGCCTAAGAGAGCGAGACAGGAAAAGACATTTATTCATTTTGTGTTAATAACTTGTATATTTGTGGAGAAATTACCTCAGATGTCTTTCTTGGGTCCTCTGGGACATTGAAATCTTTTACCCTTTTACTGTCTTGGCCTTTTCTTTTCAGCAATTTTTTTTTCTTTCCAGAAATGCAATCTATTTTCATTTGTGTCAGCGGTTGTGTATTGAAAAACATGAGAGCGAGGCCAAGCCTCTGGGCCCCCTAGGGCCAGCACAGAGGCTCTCTTTCAGCATGCAGTATGATGTTCAAAAGCTCCTTCAGTTTTCAGCCCAGTTGAAAGCCGGGTGTTTAGGGTGATTCACAGTAATGGCTGCGGTCATGAGAGCGGTGTTGGGTCATGGGCATATGAAGGATTTTGGACCATGAGGCTAAATAGCCTGCAATAGCTATTTTCACATCTGCTGCTAGGAGATAATAGACATGGTGTAGCACTTGGATTGAGTCTTTATGTGTGAGGTTTGTCTGGAGGCTGTGATAAATATACCTCTGTAATTGACCAGGGTGTCAGAAACTACTCACTCTTCAGTGTCTGCAGTCCGCAAATGCTTTTTTATGACTGACAGGCAGACACAGCTGCAGAAGCTGTGGCAACACCTGCTGTTGTATAACTACGCCTGTATGTGTGGTGGTTGAGGAGGTGTATTATCTAGGTCAAATGGGTCACCACTAGAGTGATGGGTGTGTTCTTCATGGGTGACCTAACCTTCTCACCCTTTACCTCTTTCCTCCACCCTTCACTCTTATGCACTAGAGAGCATGATATACTGCAATATACCCACTACTGTTGCCTTTGACCAATGATTTTTCTATAGACGAGGACAAAATGATTTGTCCCCGATTTCAAGCCAAAATTTTCTGTGCTTTCTTAGTGGAGTAAAGGATTTTCAGCATAACATTTCTAAACATCCATCCATCCATTCGCTTCCGCTTATCCTTTTCAGGGTCGCGGGGGGCGCTGGAGCCTATCCCAGCTGTCATAGGGCGAGAGGCGGGGTACACCCTGGACAGGTTGCCAGTCTGTCGCAGGGCCAACACACAGGGACAGACAACCATTCACACTCACATTCATTCGCACATTCACACCTAGTGACAATTTGGATTATCCAATTAACCTATCCCCACAAGCTGCATGTCTTTGGACGGTGGGAGGAAGCCGGAGTACCCGGAGGGAACCCACGCAAACACGGGGAGAACATGCAAACTCCACACAGAAAGACCCCAGCCTGATGGTGGAATTGAACTCAGGACCTTCTTGCTGTGCGGCAACAGTGCGAACCACCGTGCCACCGTGCTGCCCATTTCTAAACACAAAACATAAATTATTTCTATTTACATACAAGAGCAGAATTTTCTATGTTATTAGTCCCTTGAAAAACTGACCTTTTATTAAGCTATAGCTCACAGCCTGTAAAATCAATTTAAAACTCAGGGTTATCTTCCAATTTACACACAGTACTAAAACTTCAGCAAAGGTGTTGTGCATTCATGTAAGAAATGCACGCTCACAAAGCAGGAGATGGTTGTACACAGTTATCACAGGGTTTCAAAGAATCAAGAGCTGGATTGAGAAGTATCATTAAGAAATTCAAAGAGAGCCCCACAATACAGAATATGCCTAGCAGTGGTAGGAAGCAAAAGATTTCAAAGACTCTGGAAATAGGTGGACTTCCGGTGGCTCGTAGCACCGCATGGCCGCATAGAGAGTGACCTCCGGCACCAACCGTGTGTTTCCCCGGACTCGAGAGCTGTATTAGGGCTACATTGCCATTTTTCGACTCAAGAATGAGTGGGGATAAATCTAAAAAGGGAGGATACGGGCTACGAAACATTCTTGACTGTGAAATGGAGAAGGACGCCGCGGCTAGTGAGGCAAGCCTCGCATCGGGACAAGATGGCGACCGAGGTGAAGGTCTGGGTTGGCTTCGGGATGCTGTGAGTAGCGTACTGGTGGCCGAAATGGCTACATTGCGTACCGAATTGAAGAGTGACTTCAAAGCATTTGGTACGGAATTTCGGGAGGATGTAAAGAAGCAAATGGCCGAACTCTCTAAGGAATTGAATCAAAGATTACACGAGATGGCGGATCAGGTGGAGGAGATGACTGGTCGGCTAAAGCACGTCGAGGACAACATGGCTGACTCGGAACGCTGGGACATTGGTGTTAGGGATACACTTGTGCAGCTGTTGGAAAATCAACGGGCGCTTCAGGAAATGGTGTCCGATATGGAGGGCCGCGCTAGACGCAAGAACATCCGGATCTACGGCGTACCGGAAAACTCGGAGGGCTCGTCGGTGACTACCTTTGTTGAAAATCTGATCAAAGAACACCTAGGCGAAGATTTCGGCCCGGACCGTGCTCTCAGCATTGAGCGCGCACACCGCGCGTTGGGACCGAAACCACCCCCGAACGCCCCACCACGCTCAATAATAGTGCGCTTCCTCCGGTTCTCTGTTAAAGAAGAGATTCTCCGCACGGCGTGGAACAAAGGGGTACATATCCAAAACAAACGGGTGTATTTCGATCATGACTACTCTCTGGAAGTGCAGAAAAGGAGACGGGAATATATCCCAGTTAAGAAGGCTTTGAAGGACAACGGGATCCGTTTCCAGACACCACTAAGTAAGATGCGAGTGTTTTATGCGTCAGGCAATGTCCTATATAATACCGCGAGCCAAGCTGCCGAGGATTTAAGAAAGCGGGGAATAGCCGTGGGTAAGATCACCTTGGGGAACCAAACCAACAGGATGACAGAGGACACGATAAAGCAGCTACTTTCTTGGGAAACGCAGACAGCACACTGCGGGGGCGGCTTCCAGCAGCACGTGCGGGAAAAACTCCAAGCATTCCGGAGGGAGCAAGAAAAAGTGTCAGCAGACGAGTGAACAGCTGATGGCGGGACAACGGTGAGATAGCTGGCGGTAGAGTTTTGATAATCTAACCGCAGGAACACTGACTTTCGTATCCTTCAGAATTCATATTTCTTTAGGTTGGTGCCTACGGACATGGTTAGAGAACCACCACGTTATGTCTAGTAGCGATAAGAGACTGTTTCGTTTATTTTTTGCCCTTTTTTGGCTTTTTTGTCGGTCACTCCCCTCTTGTCGGATGAGGGGCCCCACCCTGTGGCCAGTCCCCTCAATGTCAAAGGATACTGTTATATCCTTTGTATTGGAAGCTCCTGTTAATGTTTTGTGTGTTTGCTGTTCAGTGAGTTCTGGTTGTGATGTTCTGAGGTCTGGGTTGATTATGTTGTATTCCACATATCCACTTGATGGCTTATAATTTCTATAAAATGCTGTCACTAAATGTAAATGGCCTGAATAGCCCTATTAAAAGAAGCAAATTAATTGCCAAATTGAAAAAGGAGACAGTAGACTTGGCATATTGGCAAGAAACTCATCTAGATAATGCAGAACATGAGAAATTAAAAAAGATGGGTTTCAGACATACATTTTATTCATCGTATAGGGCCGGGAAAAAACGAGGAGTAGCTATCCTTATCTCAAATAAAATAAAATTTGAACATATATCTACTATAAGTGATAAGGAAGGTCGGTTTGTTTTAGTAAAAGGTAGAATAGAGAATAAGACGGTCACACTATTAAATGTCTATGCACCCCCAGGAAGCAACGCAAGCTTCTTTAAGAAGATATTTGATTTGATCTCTAAGGAAACGGTGGGAACTCTTATTTGTGCAGGAGATTTTAATTTACTGTTAAATCCCAGATTAGACTCAAATAATAGGGACAGGAAAAGCACGTCTGGAGGGAAACGGGTTAAAGGAATGTTAACGGAATTAGGGCTTATTGACGTGTGGCGATCTATCCATGGGTCAGCGTCAGGATTCACTTTTTACTCTGCTCGACACTCAGTGTATTCGAGGATAGATTACTGTTTTATGTTTAATAGGGATTTACACAGGATAAAAGATTGCAGAATAGGTCCAAGAGATGTCTCTGACCACAGTGGACTTTATATAACGTTACATTTGGACGGGACACGGAAGACAACTTTGTGGAGACTAAATACCGGTATGTTAAATGACCCCGCTTTTGTGAAACAAATGACAGCCGATCTTAACTTGTACCTGCAGGACAATGATAATGGAGAGACAAATCACAGTATTGTATGGGATGCAGCCAAAGCTGTCCTCAGAGGTAAAATAATTGCGTGGTCGACCATGATTAAAAAGAAAAAGTCACAAGAATTGTTACAACTGCAGAATAGATTAATGGCCTTGGAACAGTCAGGTCTAAAGGATAAAAATACTACAGTAACCCACCAGATCAGACAGATTAAGCAGGAGATAGATAAGATATTGAGCGAAGAAGTAGAGAAAAACATAAGGTTCATGAAACAGAGGTATTATGAGGCGGGGCCTAAGGCGGCGAAGCAGTTGGCGTGGCGGATTAGAAAACAGCAAGCTGAAAATAATATTTATAAGATTAGAGACCCGGTTGGTAACAATGTTGTAACTGACCTGGATAAAATTCAAAAAGCGTTTGAAAAGTATTACAAATCCTTATATAGTCAATCTACTCAGGGTGATGTAAATAAGATGACTGACTTTTTGAATTCCTTAGACCTGCCTACGATTGGTCGAGAAGCAAATAGTAAGTTAACGTCCTTAATATCTCGGGAAGAAATAATTAAAGCTATCTCCAGCCTTAAATCCAATAAATCACCAGGTACCGACGGGCTCCCTGCCGAATGGTACAAAACCATGAGGGAAAGCCTTCTTCCCCTGTTGGAAACTAGTTTTAACTACATTTTGAAAGGAGGTCTGGTACCTCCCTCTTGGAAGGAGGCCTTCATATCGGTTTTGCCAAAGGGGGGACAGGATAGACTAAACTGCAAATCTTATAGGCCTATAAGTGTCCTGAACTCAGACTATAAACTATACACAACTATTTTGGTGCGAAGAATGGATGCTGTAATGCCTTCTTTGATTGATGAAGACCAAACGGGTTTCTTGAAAAATAGACAAACCCACGATAATATTAGACGAGCTTTACACATCATCGAACACATTAATAATAAGAAAAAAAGCTCAATTATTCTTAGCTTAGATGCTGAAAAAGCATATGATTCAGTGAATTGGGACTTCCTCTTCCTAGTGATGAAAAGATTTGGTTTCTGTAGCGAGTTTATAAGATGTTTCCAAGCTCTTTATTCTCTCCCTACTGCCAGAATAAAAATTAACGGTAGCCTCTCCGATACTATTTTTTTAGAACGAGGATGTAGACAGGGGTGTCCAGCAAGCCCCTACCTCTTCAACTTGTTTATCGAACCTCTAGCCCAGGCTATACGTCAGGAAACATCGTTGAAAGGGATTGTAATAGGAGGGGACGAGTACAAGGTGTGTTTATATGCAGATGATGTCTTGGTGACAATCATGGATCCCAGCTCAGGTATACCAGTATTAATGGGGATGTTGGAAACATATGGCCTGTATTCAGGGTATGTCCTTAATGTCAAAAAAACTCAAGTTCTGTCATTTAATTTTTCTCCGGACCAGACACTACTGGCAAAATTCAAGTTTAATTGGGAGGCAACTGCTATCAAATATTTGGGAGTGTTTCTGCCTAGAGATCTGACACAACTGTACGATATTAATTACAGTCGTATTAATAGAGAAATATATAGCGATCTCAACATTTGGGCCTTGCTCCCTCTCGACCTTGGCAACAGGATACAGATAATTAAAATGAATATTCTCCCCAAACTACTCTATCTTTTTCTTGCTTTACCTATTCAAATTCCAGAGAAGCAATTCAGGGAATGGAATAAGCAGATTTCGAGATTCATTTGGCTTAACAAAAGACCACGGGTGAAGTTCTCTACTTTGCAGTTGCCGAAAGACAAAGGGGGCTTGGCTCTACCTTCATTAAGGAATTACTACTTATCTGCTCAGCTGAGGTCCTTGGTGTGTTGGTGTAATCCATCTTTTTGTGCGAGGTGGAAGACTATTGAGATGTCTCTCTCAGACACGCCAATCCAGTCTAGACTTGGTCACGCGGCTTCTGATTTGGACGATACCTTGACGCCCAGCCACTGGGTCACTTTTACATTAAAAATATGGAGGGGAGTGGTCAAGCAGGCGCAACTCCAGGAAGAGATAAAACTTCTGAGGTGGCCAGCGTATGACCCTGATTTTCTACCTGCTTCCCACGATAGTAGATTTAAACAATGGGTGTGGCATGGAATCACTGCTGGGTGTTTGGTTATTGTAAAATCTAAAATTATGGCTTTTGATACCCTATGCAAGACTTACGATCTCGGGAAACAAGACTTTTTTCGATACTTGCAACTCCGTGACTATATTGGCAAAAGACTGAAGAGCTGTGTCCGTGGAGACTTCTCGATTGTTAATATTTTCATTGATGCTTATGACTCTGGGAGTAACAGAGCCTTGATAAGTAAACTGTATAAATGTCTGACTAAGCTCAAAGGGCACTCAACGATTTACATAAAGCAGAAATGGGAAAAAGAAATGGACATTGTGATTACAGAAGATGGGTGGGCACGGATCTGGGAGACACAGTTTACCACGACTAACTCCAACATGTGGCGGGACTTCTGCTGGAAGAACATTATACGCTATTTCATAACGCCTAAACAGAAGTCTAAATTCAGTGCTACACCTGCGTTTTGCTGGAGGAATTGTGGGGAAGTCATGGCTGATTACGGTCATATATTCTGGTCCTGCCCACTCATACGACCCTTCTGGACGGAAGTTATAAAGATAATTACAGAGGTGTTGGGATTCCACGTGTCTTGTACATTTACCTCATTGTATCTGGGGTATTTTACAGACGATTTAGTTGCAGATGATGTTTACCTTCTGAAAGTTCTCTTGGCTTCTGCGAAGAAGGCCATAACAAAACGCTGGCTCTGTAGAGATCCTCCCACTGTAACACTTTTTACCTCTATAGTGGAAGACGTCAAATTGATGGAATGTATGACTTTCACTCTGCGACTGCAGGGAGATTTGGGAAGGAGACGGTGGAGAAAATGGCTGGACTTTACAGCTTGTGGCAGCACCCTTTGATGCATAGAATTAGCAATGCAGACTTGTTGACGTATGTATGTGTGGATGTGCAGATGTATGTACAGGTGTATGTTATCTTCCCATGACCTCATACTGTTTCTGTTTTTTCTTTTTTCTTTTATCTTGTTGCATAAAAATGTTCCTAAACAAATAAAAAGTGTCAAAAAAAAAAAAAGACTCTGGAAATAAAACTAGCGATAGACGTGTCCAAAGACTTCAGAACAACTGCCAAGACTCCAGTGAATGAATTAGCAAAGTTGGGAATTGTAGTCTCAAAGAAGACAATCATGAAAAACCTGCAGAGGAACGGACTGCGAGGATGCAGACCAGGAAACACTCCACTTCTGCAGAAAAGATGCCAGGTATGCTAAGGACAACCTAGGGAAAGATTTGTGAGACTGAAAGTGCATCGTTTGATCAGATGAGCCAAAACTAGATCTCTTTGGCTATGTAGACACTGCTTATGTTTATGTATGAATCTCTTCAAGGTTATAGGAATCATTACATTTTTTTGTTTGTTTGAAAGAACAGTCAAAAGTAAAACTAGGTCCTGATCATTGCTTTGCCTTCTAACATGACATTTCCACTTCCTCTGGAGTTTTTTTTTCCTACAGTCAAATGACCAATCAAATCTTTGCTGACTAAGACTCAATGAAACATTAGGTTTGGCAAACATTGAAAACATTTGATGGTTTAATTACATCAACTGGCAGTTGGTCTGCAGCCTCCTCATGGTGCACATGAATTTGCACTTTCAAAGAGCAAACCCTGGTGACTGACTGTTGACAAAAAAAGATCCCTCTCTGTAAACATTCCTGGTGTCCCTTGGGTTGGCCCCAATTGGTGACCCATGATGAACTCCTGACCAGAGCTGCCATGTCCTCCTGACTTGGTTCAGTGACACTCTGGATTGGGACAGACAGACAGCAGCAGACAAACTGACACGCTGACCCAGACACACTGGAATGCAAAGAGGGGGATCTATAGAGATTATACTGCCCGCTTTTTCAAAATAGACTCTGCCTTTGAATGTCTGAATCCCTCTCTTCCACAAAGGCCCGGTCCCTGTTTTTTCCTTTTCATTCCGCAAGCTTTGCTTTCACTTAATCTAATTTGTCATCGCAGGCAAACAATTTTTCTTTATTTTGTGTGATTGTTCTGAGTGCTACTTTTTGTATGGCTTAAACTGGCTGCACTGGCAGTTAGAAAGATAAACTGTTGGCCTTAATCTCCCAAACCAGCTACCTCTTAACTACATTTGTCCATTATCCTTTCATTCTCACTCCTGACCTCTCCCCTCATCCCCTTGCCACATTGAGATGGCTTATGGAAATTATCTAAAAATGGAAAGAAATGGAAAGTCCAGGGTTCTGCGGCTTCAACTCAGCACATATTGGTTTCACTCACGGTGGGTACGGCAGAAGTACTTTTTTGCTTTTTTGGGTCATTCCTTTCCTCTGCAAATAAACAGTTTAACCTTATTTACCAGCAATAGATCAAAATGTCTTAGGGCGCTACAACATCATGTTAGAAAGTGCTTATATGATTAAACGCTGAGCTATTTGATGTTTAAGTGGCTTAAAGTCTTTGTGTATTTTATATTTTATAGACTCATGGTAAAGTCAGTGTAAGAATTTATGATTTTGGTACTTTATAGAAGCATTTACAGGTGGTTACTCAGTTTAATTACTAAATTGTTTTCATACTTGGAGAAAGTTGGGCATCCCTCTGTGAAACCCTTGGTGCAATTATATGTATATTAGAGATGTTCTGGTGTGTTTGCTTTGCATATTCTCAGTGGTTCAGGACATTAAAATACCCTCCTAAAAATCCCTCCCTTCTGTTCCACGTTGTCCCTGTTCAATCACAGGTAGCTGAGCTGTGTGGGGCTTCTCCGTAAGCCCAATGTCACTCTGCCAGAACCCCAAGACAGCAAAGACAGGAGGGGAATTTGTCTTCCTTTCCCCTTCACTTATCTCTTTTGTTTGTCCTGGTTTCCATAGATGAGCAGCAGCCCTCCGTTCTCTTCTCAAGCGAAACTAAGTGCTGCCGCTACTCTCGACCTGCCAGCTCCAAATTGGCAGCCTGACCTTCTTTTTCTTCCTCGGGGCGTCTGCACAAAGCCATACCTCTACCGTGGGGAAAAATGCAATTAAGAGGTGACATAAACACTGAGCACCCGTTGTAGCCGTGCCCAGAAAGAAGGAGGGGGTAAGGCAGCTGCCATTGTGACACGCTTGCATAGACACTGGTCTATTAATTGGAGTTGCACGTTGCCGAGTGACACTGGGGTGAAGAGTCTTGATAGAGAAAGTGGATGTGGCTCGGTGTTACTGAATGAGCCTTGACAGGAATGTGGTGTCAAACTTTGCTCTGTCTGGTGTTTGCATTAAGTGCAGCTGCTCTCTGACCTTGTGTTTTCATTCGTTGTAGGCAATTATCACCTAATGTTTCTGTACTGGTGACAGATATGCAGAGCAGGGGTGTGAATTTTAAGCAGTGCCTTAACTAGTATAAACGCCATTTATAAGCATACAAGCTGCGAAACATCTTCAATTGAAGACATGGGATTAAGGCTTTATAAGACCTGTGAAATACTAACAATCTAAATTAAAAGCCTGATTTAAATCCAAATTAAACCTAATATTTTTTGGCAAATTGCAGGCTATGTTGCAGGAAATGATTTGGATGAAATGTAGGACACCAATTAAAAGCGAATTTGTTGCTCTAGAAAGCAGAAAACACAAACTGAAAAACGCAAATGGTGGCCTGCATCTCCTACTAAATGTTTTCATTATCACCATTTCCAAGCTCAATATGACCTGTTAACTCACCTGCAAATTATATAGAAAATACATGTTATGGATCATCACAACCCTCCTTTTCTTGTAATGTGATATGAGTATATCTCACAGCTTTTATTTTTAGTGGAAGAAGCCCATTAAAACTGCCACTGTGGGAGAGAGCTGCTTAATTGCCAACTAAGGTGTGTGACATTTGGAGCAGCACATTGAATCTGGCCCAAAGTCCAAAAGGTGTTGTGAAGGACTGAGTAATTACTCTGGTCTCTCCAGGCAACGGGTTTAATAAGATGACTCAGTCATGGAAGGGTATTGCAGACATGCACACTAACACACTCACGCACACACACAAAGACTTTTTATATCTTAGTGTCTTTTCAGCAGCTGTATAGTTTAAACTTTTATACCATTCCTACATTTTTTCTTTATACTTTCTGTTTAACAGATGTAAAACATTTAAATCATTTTAGAGATGCATCAGTTGCAATTTTCTTAAAATATTCTCATGTCTGATTTGTTATTATTCTTTTTTTTTTTTAGTTTGTCTTATTTGATTTCAGCCGGTCTTCATTTTCTTTTTCTACGAACAGTAATTTCTTTCATAAAAATGCCAGATGTGTTCATTCTTTTTACCTTTCTTCCCCAAATCTGCACCCAATTAGTGGACCTTTTCATTACTCTCACTCAAACAAACCTCAAAATCGTACCACAGGTTAGTGTGAAGCTTTTTTGTGCAAATAAAATCCAACTGAAATTAATTGCTGTATAACCCATTTTATCCAACTTGTCTGGGATTGCTGCAGCATCTTTTTTTTTTCTTTGAAACAATGCCAGCTGAGCTGTTGTCAGAGTTGGAGCTAATGAATGTGCAACGAATGTTTCAGTTTATCTGACATTACTGCATCCAAAAAAAGAGCAAAGACTTCAGAACTGATTGAGTTACACACAGATTGGTAGAGCAAAAGGAAATAACAGATGCTACACTGGCAGATAACTGGCACTATCTAGCTATACGGAGCAGTGATATGAGTTAGCCCACTCACAATTATGGCCCTTCATGTTTGTTTCACAGGAGACATTTCTTGCACAAGTCAATATGTTGTGTTTCTGTTGATTACCCAGCATATTGCTACCAGGCATGTTGATAAGAATCACAGTTATTGTGGTCTATATCAGGGAGATCTTTAGAAAGGTGTGCATCAAGCTTCTGCACAGCACGCTACATTTTAGCCATGATTGGTGAATGGCTGCAGTTTTTCCCACAGATTTAGGCTCTTTTAGTGGCCTTATGGGTCAGTGCATATGTTTTCAAAACATTGCATGCATATAAGCTTATTTAAATTAGTTAGCTAATACTGTTCATAAGGTTCTCCAGTGCGCAAATGTTATTGCAGGTGTGTCACATGTTGAAGCACTGCAACTCCACCGTCTTTGACTGTGGCTTGTAGTCCTTGTTCTGCTCTGCAGCCTCGATGAGCTGGATGTAGCAGCAGAACCAGCTCTGCACTTGCTGTAGGCTCTGATTAAGACTGGCCCTCGAGCAGATTTCCAGAGCAGAATGAGGGGTGTTGTTGCCAGCCCTTCCAGTTGTGGAGTTGGAGTTGGTCTAAAGTAAATGAGGTCAAGAAAACTGCTTTAATAGTGACCGAGCTAATAGTGACGTAGGTTGGAAAAAACAGGTGAAGGGCTAGACTTGTCTGGTTAGCAGCCTCAAGAGTCCAGCAATAAAACCATTAGAAGTAGTGTTCCTTTCAAACAGATAACAAAAATAAAAGCTTTACCAACTATATTTGGGTGTTAATATTTCTTGCAAAGTAAAGTAAAGGTCTGCCAAATGAATGTTTTTGTGGGAAACACTGGGCTGACCAGTGAAAAAGCAGCAGCTTCTAATCACTGTCAGGATCAGTGCAATCCTACATTTGCTGTCCCTTCCAAAGAACTTGTGTTTTAATTGTCATTTGTTTGTCCATCAGCAGGACCGAATGAAATTTTTGTACAGAGCACTATAAAGTATTAGATCCAGGAAATTATTCTTTTCCCTCAGCAGCTACTGCAAAAGAATGCAGACTAACTAATAAGGACCTTGGGCCTTTGAAAAGCCTCACGATGGTCGATTTCCAGTGACATAGCAGGAAAATATTATTAACAGGGCCTTTTGCAAAACTCCGAATTCTCTAATAAGATCTTTAATAAACATTTTTCTGTGTTTGATGTACTTTCAAATACTGAAGCATGTCGGCACGCATGCAGCGGTTATGATTTTGATCAGAGAATTGGCCCTGACGGTGATCTAGTTTTTTAAAATTGTTTTTCATACACTTGAACTTTTTGTTTTCTTCATTCTTGAGTAAAAGTAATATAAAACCTAAAAGTAATGTTCCACTAATCATCTGTGTGTCACAGTTTTAACCTGGTGTCGTGCGCTATTTATCTTAGAGAATCTCTCACAGTGATCACGGGTTATTTATCTGCTTGGTTAGTCTTGTAAACAGCCTTCTGCTCCACCATGTCTGTGCTTCCCATGTTTGTACAGTAGATGAGTGGCTCCCTGGACCTCTCCTCGGGGTTGTTTAGCTTCAGACCCCTCATAGAGAAAAGGGAACTCCCTTAAGGGAACGTGAAGCACTACAGGTTGAATGAAATTCTCTCTGAACACTCCAAAGCTCTCTTCATCTCTGCTGGCTCTGGGGAAAAAAGCGGCAGAAAAATGTTTAAAACAGGATGCTTAATCCAGCAGCACCAAAAAAAAAGCACACTAGCACACTTTTTTTTCTAACCCAAGAGAGAAAACACTTTAAAAGAGGCCCAACATGATAAGCCAGCATAATGAGCCATCGCTGACTGATATTAGGAAGTTTATTCATAGAATAGCACTAGAAGATGAGTTAGTGCAGGATGTTATCTTAATGCCACAACATGATAAATGATTCAGGGAGGATAGTGTTAGAAAACTGCAGTAGTTACATTTTCCCAGCACGTAGAGCAGGAGCATAGTTTACAGAAAAGAGGATACATACAGCACATGAAACTGTGTGTTTGGGTGGTGTGCTGGTGTATGAAGACCAGTATAGGTTTCAAAAGTGCTGTCTGACCTGATAGCTTGGAAGCTATCTGTTGCAATAGCTAGTGTTGCACTTGATACTGACACTAATAGCTGGATCCGGTATCTCTCCGCAATGATGCCTTTATTATGTCTTGTGATATAAATACAGGCCGTCTTTCCTTTACAAAATGTATCTTTGAATTTCTCATTTCAGTTTTATTATATTTAGAGTTCAAGGAAATCCCCAGTTAAAAAGATGATGTTTCTGAAGTCAGTGAGTAATTGTATAAAATAGCTGCGATTTCAGTGTCGAGATAAAAGATATGAGGGGGAAAGGAAGCTTCATGGTGCACTGCCTTTTAGCTTGTGTGTCTCTCTCTTTCCTCCTCTTTCTTTTTTCACCCCATTTGGTTTTAAGTTGAACAGTCGTCGGGTGAATTTGAACAAAATCACAGTGACTTCACCTTCCCATCTCCTCTGCTCCTCTCTATGTGGGTGGGGAAGAGCGCACACGGTGAAACAGAGAGCAAATGAGAGGAGCCCAATTAGAGCGAGTGTAAATAAATGACAGCAAAACAGAGCAGAAATTCAAAAAGCAGTTTATAAACGAGGTAAGTAATATGATATAAATCATTATATCATTTTGTGTATGTGTGCAAGGGGCTACTATTGTCGCCTTACACATAAAATAATGACTTTCAGTCCGCACAGTACTCGCTATCGGCTGTTACCCAAAGCCAAATTATCTGTAACAATACTGGGACTGAAAAATTCACGTTGGTGCATCTCTTGTAATTACCTCAGTAAGCATGATATAATAGGCTCCAATGTTAGTATTGTCATTAAGTAATAGAGCACTACTCTCACATTGTGCCATCTAATAATAAGTTATGAGAGTAGAGGTCCATTTAAGGAGGAGGTCCAGAGGGTGTGTAGGTGTTTGTGTGTGCGTGTGTGTGTGTGTGTGAGTTATAGCAAGGTCTCGAGCAGGGACTAGTGGCTTAGTAATTTATGGTGGCAGGGTTGGCTACGTCCACTGGGGTCATCGCTCCCTGGCCAGCCTGATAGGTAATTCATACACCCCTACTATATGGGAGGGGATTCGGCTTCTTTTTGCCATTTATCACGCTGCATCTATTTCTTAAGACCCCCAACCCGACCCCATGGGCTGCTGATGAGGCAAACTGTTGCATTAATACAGTGAGGCTAGAAGTGCAATGTGGGGAAACCACAAAACCAGAGGATGATTGCCCTTGTTGGTCAAACTGTGTCCTCTAGGTGTTACACAACAGAGCTGCTGGTACAGACCATTTGCTAATTTGAATTTACAGGTTTCCTGATGTTCATTTGCAAACGGCTGCTTCAGACCTGCTTCTTGCTTGGGGTGATCATTACCACAAGAGGAGGATTTAGTATTCAGCTCAGCCGAGGCGCTGACATGGAAGGGTCTCTGGCTTCTGTTTCTATTAGAGTCCAGGCCCGCGGCTGCACAGCCAACACTTCGGTGAGCCCTTTCTTAACACATGGCCATTTCCCTGCTGCTGCTGCAGCTGCTGCTCCTTCTAACTCTCTAGGATAGAGATATGACACTGGAGAGCACCCATGGCATTCTTGTGCCCTACCCATCTGTCTTTTTTCTTCCCAGCTCCACTCACGATTTCACATCCAATTTTCCCATTGCCCAGTGACGCCCATTCCCCTAAGACCCCCAGCTACTATGAGATCACTGGACTCCTCTGTGAGTGTGTGTATGTGCTCTGTTATTGATCAGGGTTGTGTCTTTGTGGCTCTGGGCTCCTGCTGCTGTTATCACTGCAGAGTGGAGGGTGGGCAGGAGTGAGTGTGGTTCACAGCACTGAGAGCTTGAGGGCAGCGTGTGTTATCTAATGGGATTTACAGTATGCCCGGCATGTGTTCAGTTTTAGCTTTTTTCCCCCTCTCTCTCTCTTTGCTTTTGTGTTTGCGACGAGCTCAAAAATGCGCGCAATTGAACTAATTATAATTATGGTGTATTTGGACTGACAGTAGTCCAGCAGGAGAAAGGTAACAGGAAATTACATGAGGCAATAAGAGCGTCTGCAGTGATTCATCTCTAGGATCACTGTAATCACAAAGTAGGAGGAGGGTGTCTAATGCGATAAAAACAAGACCGCTGCTGGATTTGTCTTTCAATTAAAAACTGTGAGCATAAGCAATAAAAAACAAAATTACGGATGCTAAAGTGGTTCTAAAGACGTGGATCAAATGTTGTTTTCTTTTCGAGGGAGAAACCCAGCAAATGATGTTTATTTCATGTCAACTTACCTGCGGCAGAAGATGAGCATTCATTTCACTTACAGTGAATTGAAGGTGAAAGGATTATCTGTATTTTTCCAGATATAACCTGTTTATCCCGCAGCTCCCTGTTACTGTAGGTTTTTGGGGGGTTTTCTCAGTGGGTGTGGATAAGACTTTTATGATGGATTGCACTATAGGTCCCCTCGAGTGCATGCATGTGAATAAATGGGTGCAGCGTGCGCATGTTTCTTCTTTCCCAGCCTCGTTCCTCCATCGGTCTGTTTTTTTCCCTTCTTTCTCTTGAAAGTTCTCCTTAAAACCCTTCCCTGTCCTTTTTCACTCACTTTCGGACATGTGTGCAGAATGTGTAGTTAAATTCACATATGGCTGCGCAGTCAGACACGCTGAGCAGAACTGTGCAGCACTCAAGGCACCTAACCCTCCTCTGTGGCCGCAGTGATTAATTACTTTTAACAAAGCAAACTAAGTCTTGCTTGTCTGGATCAATTTTTTTCCCCATCTTGGTGCGAACTGCTGTCACCAGTAATTGCCAAACTCCGTGTAGTATGAAAAGAGGTCCACTTTTCAACTCTCGCTGGTCCTAAGCTAACCATAGCCTCAATTTTCCACACTCGTGGGCCTACTCTCCTAGCTCCCATGGTGCTAACGATCCTCTCCCCCCGTGTTTCTTTTCCTTCTTTTAAATTTTCCTTTGTTTCTGAACTGTTTTCCCTTGTAACACCTTCTTGGGAGCTATAATGCTTTTGTATAAAGCTGTGACATTTGTTTAAGTCATATTTTTAGTAGCTACCCTGCTTTTAGGTCAGCACTTATAATAATAATGATAAAGTAATAATAAAGCACAGTGCTTCTTTCCATCTATGCATGCTAATTGGCATTGCTCCGCCAAGCTGATCAAACACCATTAATCTATTTGTAGTATATATTTGTTTCTAAATGAGAAAATTAATACATTCCCTTGCTGCAGCCAGCTGTGTGCGGTGAGCCATGTTGATTGTTGGCACCCACAGTATGACTCAGAGTTCTGAGCAAGTGTTTTTATTTGGCCTTCTTTGCAGGGGTGTGTTTGCGTGAGCATGCATGCGTGTTTTCTTGTTTCTGGAAGCGGATTAATTTGATGTTCAGAGGAGCTGCCAAAGGACTTCCAGTGAACATATACACTGTCTGTTTTTTTTTTTAGCATATACACAGTCAACAGGTTGTAATGCAACCTGTTCACTTCATCTTTGTTTTGCCGGACAGGCCGCAGAGTGTCACAGCACGCATAGCGAAAGCTATCAAAGTGAGGGAAACGCAGCAAACGTTATTAGCAGGCGGGCACAATTAATGATGCATGGTGATGGCCAAAGAACGCTGAGGGAACCTGTTTAATGAGCTAACACAAAGATTGCGCAGATGTGCTACAGGACTACTCAGCGTTATCAGAGGCTGATACCTCCTTTCAGTAGGAGTCTGCCAATTAGCCCTCTATTGGGAGTCGACTGTCAGGATTTCAGAGTAAAATTGGAAGCACTTGCTGCTATAATGTGCATTAGCTGCGATGTGCGGCTCTCTGCATCTTTTGGACTTTTTTGCTTCTCTTAGTGTGACAAATATCCTGTGAAAATTATGCTACTGTGGAGCTCAGCTACATTTAGGAGTGACAAATATCTCGTCACAAAAAAGCCGCCCTGAAACCTACTTCATTGTCTCCTCATTAATAATGAAAAAGTCCACACTGGTCCACTCATAATCCTGATTTTTTTTCTCTCTCCAGCTTTTCATATTTTCTCTGGCCCAGCAATGTGCCGGAGCATGTCATATATATGATAAGTAGAGGACCTTGTCCGCGTGGGACTCATCACACACTTAAATTGGCGCTCCGTGGAGTTCATATTGCAGTGTGGCCGAGGGGGAATTAGCCCGTCTATATATAAACCTCTGCATGTGTTGTGAATTAAAGTGCATTTATCTGATAATCGCTGGGGACTTCCCTTTGTGCATGGGTATGGTGAAGCAGTGGCGCTGTATCCACAATACCCCAGTATAGTGATGCTGCTGCTGCACTGGGAGATGGGAAGGAGAAATAGGTCATTCACAATAAACAGCTCTGATAGCCTGGATGGCAGCAGTCATGTACAGTAGACGAGGGAAGAATAACAAGGGGGCATCAGTGTGTCTCCTTGATGTGCAGACCTTTACCTCCTTTTCGAGCCCTCGTCCACTGTCGTGTATATAAAACTGTTTTGTGCTCCATTCTCATTGTCTTTTCAAACGCTTCCCTCTTCTTTGTCCAGTCTTATCAACCCCTCAGTGATTTATCTGTGATTCAGCTTGCCTTTACTCAATCATGTATGACTTCTCACTAGCAGAATCAAAAGCAGTGGGGCTCATGCCATGCTTTTCATTAGAGCTCTCCATAAAGGCTGACTGTGAGTCTTTTGAAGTATTGTAGGGCAGCTCTGGAGAAGCACACTGTCAGATGGCAGCCTGGGCTGCTGACTCTTGTTTGATGAAGCAACTTCCCACTAAGGCCAGAGCAACTTAATGAACCCAACCCAAGTGCCGACACTGGCAAGGAGCTGTGCCTAGTGTGTGACAGTGTAAGAGGGTAATGACTTGGTGGACTCTTCCTCTCTCTGGGATCTTCAGCGATAACCAAGAAAAAAAAGCACCTTGGGCTCCAAAAAACTATTTTGACTTGGCAGCTTATTTTTCGCACTCTGCAAATGCCACTTTCAAGTTTTCATTTCGCACAGACTAAATATTTTCCGAATAGTTTTTTTCCCTTCATTTTTGCCACAGTACATCTCGAGTCCTGCTATAAATTCAATAAATCGGGGGAGATGGAAGCAACATGTGAGATATTAAAACAGCTTATACTGTCATGCTTTAGAGAGTTCTCGCAAGAGGCTCAGTTGGGCGCAGCTTCCAGCGAGTAATGAAGACGCTTGATTTCTCATGTTGGGAACACTTGTCCCTTCTTTTGTGTTTACTTAGAAGAGGGTATTTTTCAGCCATGCTTGAGGTTAGTGTCAGAGCCAATTAAAGGAGTACAAATTAAGATGGAGGACACGGTGCCTCAGGCCAGAAGAGCACAGAGCCGGGGCCAAGTAGCCTCTTCTATTATGACTGTGGGGTAAAGCACATCAGGGGCACAGGCGATTAGGACTCTTATTAAATTTGCATTGTAAAGAAATTATCAAACACACAAATTTGTATTGAATAATTGGGATGATCTGTTACACTTTAAAAAAAGACTGAAAAAGACTTGATAATGGCGGTAAACACTTAAAATGTCCAGTGGAGATTGCCGCTCGTTGCTCGATGGACTGTTTCACTTGAAAAATGTGAGGTCTATAAAAAGCAGGCCTTTCTAATATAGTCTTTTATGACCACCTTTAGCCTAGTCGGCACAGAGGGCACTTATGCAGCCTTGAGTTTGCTCTCTTTTTTTCAGGTTCACCATCTGGCCTTGATTGATTAAAGCTCCTTTAAGTAATTAATGCCCACTTTAATTGCTAGTCAGCCCCTGTGGCTGTTGGGATCGTGTGCAGTGCTCAGGCAGAGCCGAGCCAAGGATCTAGTTGAGAGGGGCACGGAAATCTGTTTAACACCCTGACCCTTGCAGCCTTACATCTAAACACTCTTAAGATGCTAATAGGAATGCAACTATGCTAGCTGCATCCATGTGACAAACCGGGCTATAAATCACGGCGGCAGAGTGTGACGTGGCTTTTCTAACATTGGAATTAACATGCTTGGAATGAGCTACGGGGAGAGAGTGATTTTTTATATTTTTATCTGATGTTTTAACACTTTCCATCGGTTTGTTTCCTCTGTGAGGCCGTCAGTTATGGTGGACGTGCACGTAGCAGAGAGAAAATTGAATTTCCTCTGCCAAACAGTGCATTGTGACAGCGTGTCACTGCCCGACCCCACAGCTTGCCACTATTGTGCTGTTTCATCTGTTTGTGATAAATGAGCAATATCAGTCTTTCCCTTCTGTTTCACTCCGACTGTCACAATAGATGTACGCCATATGACACTCCACCGGTTACAAGGCCTGACCTTTTTTATTGAAGGTTCTCTTTGTCTTT
Organism: Mchenga conophoros; assembly: GCF_057382185.1. Taxonomy (NCBI): domain Eukaryota; kingdom Metazoa; phylum Chordata; class Actinopteri; order Cichliformes; family Cichlidae; genus Mchenga; species Mchenga conophoros. The sequence goes on from NC_140537.1 coordinate 14,741,418, forward strand.
TGATAATTGTTTTTAGAAAGCGTTAAACCATCCCCCTAACCAGATAATGCAAGACTCAGTGAATACAGAATACTCAGCATTGATTCCGCATACCTGACTATGACCTTTTCCAATCTGGAGTCCTACGCTGCCTGCCAGTTTGATGTGAGCCGGCTAATCGATTCCTTGCAGCCATGAGAAACTCCTACATTGTCTCTCACACTGAAATCCCTGCCAGGCAACCTGGAGTATACCTGAGTTTCATTGTCGCCACTCACTGAATAATGAAACATTTACCCTTTAATTGCCAGCTCTACATAGAATGATCTGTTTAATTTGCTCTCATTAAAGCCATCTAATCTAATGGGCTAATTAGGGGCTTTGGATAGTACAGCAATCACCAGAGTGTACAACGCCTTTAGGGAGGAATGCATCAATGGATCATAAATATTTTACTGTGTCTACCTACATGCAGATTGCGAGGTGTCTCAATTTGACTTGCATAGGTGCTTAACATGCACCTTTGATGTGGCTTAGCTTGTTAACAAAAATGTCACTGTACAGTTAACCGGGAGTATTCTACAAAAGCCCTCAAAGTCAGCACGTAAGGCAAAACAAAATCCTGTAAAAGCAACATTTTTTCATTGATTGGCTGGATTATTGAAGACATCTTTCATCCAGTGTGAGGGGAAAAATGAGTCTGTCACTGCTTTTTTTTTCTCCTCGCAAACAGAACGCAAACGGACAGATAAACACAGATCGATCGATGCAGGTCAGGGATGTTTTGCCGTTTTAGAGTTTGGCTTTATTAGATTGGGGAGACAGTAATAGACAGGCAGCTGCGTCATGATTCCATCCCTGTGACCCCGGGGCCAAAGGTTTATGTTTGACCCAGGGCAATGGGTGTAACGCCCCCACTGGTCCTCCTGGGGATCATCGGACCTCTTCAACCATGGGGGACTGGGGGGTGTCTACCTGCGAGGAGTCACGGCAGATGGATAGAAGCTCGCAGTTTTGGCTTCAGAAATAGATTTAATTAAGCAGAGGCTCCATTGTGCTTCTTCTGTGGCTTTCAGCTTGTCAGCTTGAAGGGCAGTGGGCCCAAAGCTGCAATCATTCCATTTCACTTTTTCAACTGTTCTCCCAGCTAATTTGTCATAGCCGACAGTTATCCCTGGATATTAAATTAAGCAGCTGACATTTTGTGTACCCGCCGAGTCGACTGTGTCACCTTGAAAGCGTAGTGGCGGAGATGTGCAAGGGATGGCGCAGGCACATGTCTTAAACCCTGGTCGACACATGACATTTCTGGGCCACACTGGCAACCAGGCAACAACACCTATAGTTAAAGAGCAAAGACAGAGAGGAAAGAAAAGCAGCAATGCCTTTGTTCCTGTCACGCTATTAGTGTTAATCTAATCCCAGCGTCCTGGCCGGTGTGGAAAGCTGATTTCAAGTAATACACGTTTATTGGAGACAGATGGGCGATTTTCTTCTCGAGATATTGATGTATTTTTTCTCAGTTTGTGTTTGTGTATATGCGTGTGTGCCTGCAGTGTGTTTGCAGCCTGCTGTCCCTTTTTGATGGACTGATTTGGGTTCCATTATGTCACCAGCGGGGGTTCAGTTCAGAGTCGTAGCTTCGGCACCACTCGCCCTGTGGGTGATCAGAATCCATCTGCAGCAGGCGTATCCCAAACACAGTACAGCACTGAAGGGTGTGGCACGATCTAAACGGAGCTTATGCGGCTTCTATTGATTTCCACATTTGAGTGCATCTCTATTATTGCTGATCACCGATCAGGACAGCAAGCTACACAAGGCCTTGGGCTACCGGAGCACAGCTGTAGCCATCTGTTCGGTGACAGGCCGTCTGCATTGTGTGTGAGGAGCTAGGCTACTTGTTTAGAGAGACATCAGTGTGCGTGAGATTTTACGCCTCTGAATGTGAGGGAGAGAACTGCTTCAGCTGTTAGTTAAAAAAAACCTGAACACATGGGCGTGTTTCCAGCTCCAGTGCCCTTGGTGCAAATTACCTATGCTATTTGATTCCATTCTGAAAATGACAGATTTGGGATCAGGCCTGTTGTCTGGGTGCATTTTGTCTTAGAACTACTACATGCATCTCACACTGCAATTTGAGAAAAGAAACTGTACGTGGACACACGTGCAGATACACAAATACTGAAAAATGGTTACAGCTTTATATTTAATGAAATTATAAGACAAAAACAGAGTTTGTGCAATTCTAATTAGCTTGGAAGTCAGCATTTCTTGTGGCCACCTTTATTCTTCAACACAGATTTCTTGTCATTTCTTGAAGTAGTCTTCAGGAATAGTTCTCCGGGCTTCTTGAAGGACATTCACAAGCACTTTGATGTTTGCTGCCTTTTGTTCTGTTCTCTGTCAGGATGATCCCACACTGCTTTAATAATGTTGAGGTCCGAGTGCTACAGACTGGTTTTCTATCCAGGTATGCTTTTACAACATCATCAGTGTGTTTGGGATCGCTGTCATGCTGAAAAATGAAACGGTTGCCAGTCACACACTTTGCTTAAGTGCCAAATGCATCTCTCAGGTCCTTTGTGAGGTTTTTGCTGAATTTTTCCCCCTATTTCTTAAGGACACGACTTTCAGATGCTATTCATCTGCTGTGGATTGTTTTTTGGACTACCACTTTCTCTTTTGTCCTTCACTTCACGTCCAGTTTTCTCAATTTTTTAAGGACATACAGCACAGCATCCAAAGATGTGCAAGGTTTTCAGCCAATAACTCTTTGGGAATCACCTTGTTGGTGCAAAAACACTATTTTATGCCTGCCAAATTGTATTATCTGTCATTTTTCATAGATTCGACTAAAAAAATGGGAATAAATTGTGTCTTTTGACTAGCTGCTAGTAAAAAATGTCTGTTGGTGTGCACACAACAGTGGTTCCTCCTTTGAGTTAGGTGCTTTTTTTAAAACTTGAATGATTCATAGGTCAGTGTTGAGTGGCTTAAGAAACAAACAAAACAAAAAAAACATTCCTCCAAAAATGGTCAGGTACAAAGTCTGGACTGAAAATAAGCGAAAAAGCAGCCAAATGTCCAAAACTTTGAAAGACCTTCAAAAATCTTGGAGAACTATTACTCAAGAGCTCTTCAGAAAATTATACAAAGTCTGGTTATTTGGTTTTCAAACGGCGCTATAAGAAATTCTGTACAAGTGCTTATATCAGGAACAGCGCTGACTGCGTACACACACAGTGAAACTTCGTTTACCAAATCATATTACTGTTGTAACTGTAGGTTACAAATGATCTTCTTATGGCTTCTTATGGCCTCTGACAGTGGACTCATCTCTGTGCTTGTCCTGCTAGACCTCAGTGCAGCATTCGATACTGTTGACCATAATATCCTATTAGAGCGATTAGAACATGCTGTAGGTATTACAGGTACTGTGCTGCAGTGGTTTGAATCATATCTATCTAATAGACTCCAATTTGTACATGTAAATGGAGAGTCCTCTTCACACACTGAGGTTAATTATGGAGTTCCACAGGGTTCAGTGCTAGGACCAATTCTGTTTACATTATACATGCTTCCCCTCGGCAGCATCATTAAAAGACATAGCATAAATTTTCACTGCTATGCAGATGACACGCAGCTCTATCTATCCATGAAGCCAGGTAACACACACCAAGTTGTTAAACTGCAGGAATGTCTTGAAGACATAAAGACCTGGATGGCTGCTAACTTTCTGCTTCTTAATTCAGATAAAACTGAGGTTATTGTACTCGGCCCTGAAAATCTTAGAAATATGGTATCTAACCAGATTCTTACTCTGGATGGCATTACCTTGGCCTCCAGTAACGCTGTGAGGAACCTTGGAGTCATTTTTGACCAGGATATGTCCTTCAACGCACATATTAGACAATTATGTAAGAATGCTTTCTTCCATTTGTGCAACATCTCTAAAATTAGAAATATCCTGTCTCAGAGTGACGCTGAAAAACTAGTTCATGCATTTATTACTTCCAGGCTGGACTACTGTAATTCATTATTATCAGGATGTCCAAAAAACTCACTGAAAAGCCTTCAGCTAATCCAAAATGCTGCAGCAAGAGTCCTGACAGGGACTAGAAAGAGAGAGCATATTTCTCCTGTTTTGGCTTCCCTTCATTGGCTTCCTGTTAAATCCAGAATTGAATTCAAAATCCTGCTCCTCACATACAAGGTCTTAAATAATCAGGCCCCATCTTATCTTAATGACCTTGTAGTACCATATCACCCTATTAGAGCACTTCGCTCTCGCTCTGCAGGCCTACTTCATTGGCAGTGAGGCGGTGGAGAGGGTGAGCAGTTTTAAATTCTTGGGGGTAACTGTGACCGAGGACCTGTCCTGGGGCAACCATATCACCTTAGTTGTACGGAAGGCCCAACAGCGCCTCTACTACCTGAGGAGACTGCGGAGCGCACACATTCCCAGATCTCTGATGTTGAACTTCTACAACTGTGCCATCAGCAGCGTTCTGACGTATGGATTTCTAGTGTGGTTCCCCAGCTGCACCAAGGCCGATCAGCAAGCACTCCAGCGGGTGGTGAAAGAAGCTGGCAGAATTATTGGAACAAGTCTGCCAGAGATCAGTAATATCTTCCCCACTCGCTGTCTGAGGAGGGTGCACAGTATCCTGCGGGACCAACATCACCCTGCGTGCCACCTTTTCCATCTGCTGCCCTCAGGGAGAAGGTACAGGTCTATACAGGCCAGAACATCCAGACTGGCCAACAGCCTGTATCCACAGGCTGTGAGGCTCCTGAACTCTCTGCCCCCCTCTCACGGACAATAACCATATCCAACTTCTTAATAGCAATGAACTGGTCTGCATTGGTGCATCATATCTTTATTCTCTTCCCCCTCCTGCCCCCCCCCCCCCTCTTTCTTAAATAGATAACTATCATATCTGATATCATATCTCACAGTACAATAATATTGAATGGGTTGCATTGTTGTATTTTGTCATGTTTCTCAGGTCTTTGTCTGAATTTCTACGAACATTATTGCTAAGGATTGTCTTATTGCATTGGAGTCACACTGGGTTAAATATGTACACTTGGGTTTTAAGGGGTATTTATTATTTTCTTCTTTTTTTTTGGGGTTGTATGGAAGCCCCAAACGCAATTTCATTGTTCTTGACAATGACAATAAATAAATAAATAAATAAAATAAATAAATAAATAAATAAATACTTGTTGTTCCTAGAGTATTTAAAAGTAGAATGGGAGGCAGAGCCTTCAGTTTTCAGGCCCCTCTTCTGTGGGACCAGCTTCCAGTTTGGATTCAGGAGACAGACACTATCTCTACTTTTAAGATTAGGCTTAAAACTTTCCTTTTTGCTAAAGCATATAGTTAGGGCTGGACCAGGTGACCCTGAATCCTCCCTTAGTTATGCTGCAATAGACGTAGGCTGCCCTACGTCTAGCCTACGTCTCCCATGATGCATTGAGTTTTTCCTTTCCAGTCACCTATGTGTTAATAGACCTCTCTGCATTGAATCATATCTGTTATTAATCTCTGTCTCTCTTCCACAACATGTCTTTTATCTTGTCTTCCTTCTCTCACCCCAACCGGTCGCAGCAGATGGCCGCCCCTCCCTGAGCCTGGTTCTGCTGGAGGTTTCTTCCTGTTAAAAGGGAGTTTTTCCTTCCCACTGTCGCCAAAGTGCTTGCTCATAGGGGGTCATATGATTGTTGTTGTTTTTTTCTCTGTATCCATGAAGCGCCTTGAGGCAACTTTTGTTGTGATTTGGCGCTATATAAATATAATTGAATTGAATTGAATTGAATTGTTGCTCGGTGTTCTGATCCATTTGGTAGTCGTATATATGTTTTCACTAGATTTTTTTCTTTAACCCCGAGATCTTGAGGAAAGCTCGACAAGTGGAAACACAGACATGTTCCCAGGGACTGAGGACACCTCTGGGGTTAGAGTGTACAGCCTAAGAAGGGGGCAAGGACATATGCTGAGACATTAATCTCCTAATAGAAAAAGAGCCTCCAACAGCTGGTGTTGCGCCGAATTCACAGTCTTAATCTTGTCAACTTTCTGTTCACTTGCTCTGACTGTGAGCCTTATTGTGAACAACAGAGCTGTCACTTGAAGAATATTGTCCATGTTTCATTGTAAGTGGCTTGTTAGAGCGAAAGAGCGTATTCAGCGGTGTGCGTGAGCTTATTTGTGTATATGCACAGGGAATGTTGGTTCCCCACAGTGTCTAGCACAGTGTATTGCGGTGATTTTTTGCATCATTTCCCTCTTCCTCCTAAGCATAAAAGCATGAATATTTAAAACTACATCAAACAAGGATTCATGAAATATTAAAATATTCGAGAAAGAAGAAAATCTTTTACCCTGTCTCTTATTCATATGTGTTTTGTAGGCTCTCTCTTTTGCTCTCACACACACACTCACACGTAATCACGCATTTGCACACATGCACATAAGCCCTCTCAGAATTCACCCACGGGTACGAACGACAAACCTTCCCCTCTCTATCCACTCTTCTGTGGTATCAGCACATTGCTGCATTAAGTACAAGACCCGAACATGCAAGAAGGTTCAATAATTCACCCCGGATTGAATTTCTGGCAAAACACATTATTCGAAGTCTTGGTTTGTCGATGTCATGTTGTAAAAAGATGCCAAACAGATGTGTCACGTTTCAGGAAGGCATGTGCTGCATGGGAACTTGGCAGGAGTGACTCTCTTTCTTTCCTGTTTAGGGAGCTGTTTGTTGGCTGAAAGATGAGACGCTGACACTCAGTTGTGCATACAATGTTGTACATTGACAGGTCACAGCAAATCTGCGATGCTGCCTCCTTCTTTGTAATGCTCCCTGTACCGTACCTCTGTTTATTTCTCTTGTCTGGCTAAGAGCTACAGAGGCTGTGCTAATCACTGTAGCAACAGCTCTGAGCAGATGCTGCTGTGTTTTTAGAAAAGATCCTTTTAAGCGTGGATTCAAATAAAAATGTGTAGGGGTAAACATCTTGTTTTTACTTCACCCAAAATGCTTCAATCCGTGCTAACAGCATCGCTAACCTGACGACATTATCTCTGCAGCACTATTTGATTTTGCTGCGTGCTATTCAGTCTTTTACTTGTACGTCAGTTTCGGTTTATCTTGAGCTCTCATCAGTATCACGATCACCATTGTCCCTAATTAGTATTCAGCCACTGCAATGTAAATTCAGTGGAGCCCTCTGTTTTAACAGCGGTACTTGGTTGAATTGACTTGTTGGATTATGCCGAGGCTGAGGTTATGTGACATTTATGTCTTTGTGCAGCCATATGGTGTATTTTGAAGCCCATGGGAGACTAATGGAAGAAGAAATCTTATAAGGCTGTATGGCACATCGATTCTGTCACTTTTGCAGTGATGCATTCAGTGTTGTGCTTCTGTTTTCCAGTATTTCAATGTATTTTCTAGCCGGTCTAGTCTTTCAACCTTATGTAGGACGAGAGAAGCTACAATGAAGTGATTAAAGAAGAGGACGTTTTTTTTTTTGGTTTGACTCAAACCTTCCTTTTAAATACATCTTTTTCCCTTCATCTTCTTTCCCCGGTCGTCTCGGTCAGGGTACGGCGCTTAAGAGAATGAAAGGGAGAGCAGTCATATTGTAGGCTAAATCTAATCAAAGGGAGAAGTGCTTTTAAATGTCTTTTGTTCCCTTGGGCAAAACGTTTGTGGGGTCTCTCAATTCTAGCCAGTGCATCCTGCCCAAACTCCACTGCTGCTAGATGCAATTAATATTGAGCGGATTCCCTGAACCGTGCTCCACTCATATAATAACAGTGTTAGAACAAAGGTTAATGCTTTGAATTTAATCTCTGTCGTCGTCATTTTCATTGGAGATGTGATGCAAGTGAGGGGCGGCGGAAATGTTGAAGTGGGGGGCAGCAGGTCTGGAGAGAGATTGGTAGTCAGCGGGGGGTCTCGGACGGAAGCGAAATTAATTACTGGTCTCTGTAAATTCGATGTCATGTCTCATTTTCCCTAATCCTCTCTGCTTTTCTCACTTGCTAGTCGTGCTAACAGAGAAGCTTGGGAAGGCTAATGAAAAGGCCTCTTAGATGCTAATGGCAAATTAGCCCTTGTGTCACTTTTGGAAGCTATGAGTGGAGTTGCTGCCTACCGCGCGAGAAGTTAGCCAGATGGTAGCCTGGACCGCTGCTGCTACCCCTCACACACGAGCCAGCGCACAAAAAACACACCAGCGTAAGGGAGACTTTGGGACTCTTATCTCTTATTGCTTTGTAGCTGTAAATGTGCGACACGAGCCCATATATGACTATTCTGGGAGACACTTTGCTTTCTCCTGAAGGGGATTTATCGGTTTGGATTGTGAATAATGAGCGCAACGTAGTTTCATCTCTCTTTGCTGGTGTTGTAAGACTGGACCAGAGTCAGGTTTAACAACTCAGTAGGATTTCTGTCTGATCGGGCCTTAGACACAAACATACTGAGTTACTTGCCTGGATGAAAGATCTCTCTGCAGCTAGTGATTCCAAACAGACATGCGGGGGGGGGGAAAGCACACTTATTGTTGGGGCTTTGGATCGCAGAGACAGCGTCTGTTTTAGGTTTCAGTGTGCACAATGTTCCAAAAAAAAAAAAAAGAATTAGTCTCTAACAGAAAGATACAATATGTTACAAGTTGCATGCAGTATCTGCCTCATGGTACTGATTTATTATGCTTCCAACAATGTGACTTTCCCAGCTCTGTGAATAAATGACTGGATGACAAATCTGTTTGAGTTCTGTCTCTCTGAAGGCTCTTCCATGTGTCCAAAACATTACGCAAATACATATCTGAAGTTTAAAAAAAAAAAAGTATAGCAAAAACAGACTGGGCAGTTGGGTTACTCTTTTACAAGTGTGTACTGTCAAAGAGAATAAGTAATCTGAAGTATTTATGGGTGTTATTTTCTAAACTACAGGCAGACTTGAGTAAGTAGTTCTGTCTCATTCCCCTCTCTCTTTCCCATCACTTTTTTTTTCTAACAGCCAGAGAAATCCCAGCGCTCGACTTGTGCAGTTTACTCCCACAGCAAGGAGACAGAGAGCAAAAAAAAAAATTGAATAGAAAAACAATCGTTGCTCCTGAGAAGGCAGCCAGCCAGAGTGTAACATGTGCATTTATGTAAAACTTATAATCCAATTAACAAGTACAAAAAAAGCCAGTGATCACTCTATTATGGGAATACAAAGGAGAGAGGTGCCATGTTCAGAAAACTGCTCATGTGGAAAAAATGCTAATGGCGTGAAATGAGTGTGTCTGGTAATGTGTTTGAATAAAGCCCCATGCTGTGGCAGAAGACTTGAGCACTGATAGCTCTTTTACCTCCTTCTCTCTGCAGGCATACTTCCGACAGGGTGTTGCCCTTCAGTACCTTGGACGCCATGCCGACGCGCTGGCCGCCTTCGCCTCGGGGCTGGCCCAAGACCCCAAGAGCCTACAGCTACTGGTGGGCATGGTAGAAGCCGCCATGAAGTCGCCCTTACGAGGTGAGAAATGTGGCAGGTGAACACGTGCACTCTGTGCGCGCGTGTCAGCAGGTCTTCGTGTGTGTGTGTCACTCTTTTTCTGCTTCACCTTATTCACGTTTCTGTCCTACAGCAGCCTAAAAGCCTGTCTCGGAGATAATCCTCGCTCAGTCAATAAATGCGTTGAGGTGACTTTACCTGTCAGTTTTGTACCTGTTTTGTGGGCAGGCCATCTCTCTATCTGCCCATCTTCCTGTCTTTGTGAGCGACTGGTGGTGTCAAGCACTTACCTTCGGATTCTAAGGAATGACGCCTGCAGCTTCAGCATATCTTACTGTCAGTCAGGCTGACACACATTGATAGCCTGTTATCTTAATGAGCATCCAGCACTAATGCCATTGTCTGTGTCTGCCCCTGTGTAAGCCTTTTTCTTCTTAAAGCTGAGTGGATTTATAAGTAGCGTATTCAGGCCAAGATTGTCACTAAAATGTGGTCTTTTTTTGTTGCGCACTGTTATCTGTTGTATCAAACAACTGCAGCGACCTGATTGTCCATGAGTAATCCGTATGGGCCAGCCTAATGAGCCTCAAACAAACCTGGCACCAGTTTTACTTTAGATGACCACTGCGGAGAATTTAATATGCTTCAGATCTAGATGGCACAGATTGCCAGCGTAGACTGTGAGTCATCCTGCAGTCTCGCTTTGTCATCACCTCCTTGCCAAACTCCTCTGATGCCGTGCCTCTGAATAAATGTGGCCTTGTTTTTATAATCCAAAAATTACTGCACTGTGCAGTGGATCAGTAGCTCAGAAGGCCTTTGTTCAGTGAGGAATCAGCATTTCCGTGATTGAATACCGTGCTCCTCTGAATATTCTTGTGCAAATGCGACAAAAAATATTGCAAAGAGAGAAAAGAATGGAAAGCCCATCTTAACGACAGTGAGCATATAAGCCTGCCATTGGAACCAAAACAAAAAAAGGCTTTGGGTGTGAGCCCAGACCTCAGCATTATGGACCAGAATGGGTCCTCTTAGTAGGGGTAGACCAACATTTAGCCCAAGCCACTTAATCTCTTAATTGTTTACCCTATTTCCCAGAGTGCCAGGCAACCACCAGAGGACCTAATCCAAGGTGTGTTGAGGAGAGGTAGTTAGGTCAAAGGATTAAGAGCAATGATCCTCTCAGAGGGACTCCTGGCACAAGGGGACGATAATCAATGTTACGCCAGCAAACAGGGAGGATAATCAGTGTTACTCAGCCAAAGTCCCCTGATAAGTGAAAGAAAGGTAGGCGAGCATTGCTTTCTCTCCTTCAAGCAGAAAGTGCCATGTTTCTGTCTGCCACGTTTAATAGCCGTGCAGTAATTCAGGATCCAGAGTTCGTTACCTCTGCTGCCATTTTAATTGGAACTAATTAACGCCAAATTATATTTATCAAAACCACTTTAAACACTTTAAAGAAGCATTTATCAAAGTACTTATCAAAATATTGCTTGTTAGTTGTGTAAAAGCCTAATTATATAATCATTGTAATAGGTTTCTTGCTGGCTTGCCTTTGGTGGTAACAACGTTGTTATAACTATGAAAAGTCTTTAGGTTGGCTCAAATTTATCGTATCAAAATTTCAAAATCCCTGGTAGCCCTTCGGGCAGGCACTCTTCAGTTTTTGGTAGCCCAAAATAAATTTAAGTAGCCCGAATAAAAAAAGAGGACAATTTTATACATTTAAGTATAATATTGTAAAGGAAACAAAACATCAATCTAAAAATATTTAAAACACAAATTACAACAACAAATTACAATCATCAACTCAAATATTTGGTTCTAATTGAACAGAAATTTCTATGAACTTGCAAGAACTGTGTAGAACATGAATCAGTGTTCAGTAAGAAGCAAGTGGAACCAAGATCTAGTACATTTGCTTTTTGAAGTTTGCAAAGACTGCTAAATCTTGCCAATGGTAGTTCACTCTTTGCAACATAGTACGCTGTTCTAAACAGCTTTTTCAGGACTTCTTGTTATGCTTGGTCTGTTTTTAGTATGTTTTTTGCAATTGGTGTTTGTTCTGGGAAAGATACTGCAGACTGAGCAATGATGCATTTCTTACATTTCTCATGGGTTCTGATGGGGTCTTTCTTAAAATGACTGGTCCCAGTAACAAAGGCGCTTGTCGACTCAGAAATCAAGGGAAACTCACAACACACCCGGCAGAACATTATGTTATTTAGCTCATCATATTCCAGCCACATAAATTCTTTTGTCCATGAAACCAAAAAAGCTGCGCTTTCCTTTTGCCTCATAGTCTGATTTGTCATAACTTCTCCGATTTGTGGTAGGCTTTTCTTTGGCTGCCCCTTCTTCACCCTGACCTGTCTTGTTTGGCTCTGCAGAACTAAAATACCTGCGTAACTCCATCTGCTTTTACACATACTTACATAACGATCAGCAATTCTCTGCGCAATCAACATCTATCACATGTTTAAGCTTGCTGCAGGAGATTTCACTTGTCATGTTTGATAGTAAGCTAACGATTGATAAGACGATGCCAGAGGAATTGGTGCGCAATTAATCTGTGACTCACCAATCAGTGCTGCCGCTCTCTACACACAGTTCGCGCGATCGCAAAGTGAAAGTGAAAGCAAAAAACAAGCGCAAACTCAAACGCGATTTCAATGTGTCACATATTGACAGTGGCTCATCGATGACATAATTACTCAGCTACATTTGCGAAAGAATGCAAAAGCATTGACATATCTTTCCTTCCTATGATAGCCCGACGGGCAGAGCTGAGATGGATTTTGGTAGCCCGACTGGAAAAATCGCTAGCCCCGGGACGTCGGGCTAGCAATTTTGCGAGCCCTGCACTGAGTGGCATGAGCAGTGACAACGCAGCCTCTTATGTTTTCGCTAATGTCATCAGAATCAGAATACTTTATTAAACTGAGGGGAAATAGTGTGTTATTATTGTGTTTCGGTCCCGTGGAGAATATTCCTGCTGTTCTTCCTGTTCTCATTCTGTGTCTTGTTTGTTTTCTTCGAGGGCCAGAGAGAATCTTAAGGATCCATTAGTTCTTAATTGTTAATCATTGGGTTATTTTACACACATGCTAACTAAAAAAGGTTTTTCACTTGAAGCTCAGTCCAGTTGAACCATGAAGGACATGGTGTGGCAGCTATTGACCCAGGCTGCTATTAAAAGATTTTCATTTAACTAGAGTTTCTGGGCACTGTGTGTCTTAAGGCAACTAAGCAGAATACCTGCTAATGCAAAGTACACTTGATTTTATACCATGGGCATCATCTTAAAAATAATAATAGATAGAAAAAGTTGTAAATATTTTTGGTTCAAGTACAGCTAGCAGTTTAAGTATTAGTTAAATGAATGACCTAACCATTGAATGAGGAAGATAAAAGCATGTTAAGACAGCTGTCGTTTGACTGAGGTGTCAGACAGTAATGCTATCTTTTTCTCATGAAAGTTTCCAAAACAACTTTTTAAAAATTCATTTAAACCAAAAAATCGCTCAGAGCCACATTTAATTATGAAGCAGTCCCAAAGAGCCAGCAGCAAAATAAAAGGGACTGATTGGAGTGAAATCTCCACAGATGAAGACACAGATAGTGAATGTGATATATGAACGCTTAAAAAAATAATGTGATTGCATCGTTCAGTAGTGCGAGGACTCAAAAGGAAAGTGAATACCCTGCTCTGGCTGCATAGTTAATATGGGAAACTAATGAAAAATACGGACAGGCTGCTTAGAAAATCACTGAAATTTGGTCTTACAGAGTGACCAAAAATAGTCTTTATAATGAACAAAGTAATACGGACCATACAAAAGGCTAGAGCAAATTTGCTTAGATAACTTAAGGTTGTTTGAGAAATGGAAGTTAAAAGAAATCTGACAAAATGAACAGAATAAATTGCAAATTTGTACCTAAAAACTAATATTTTTTAATATTTTCTGGAAAAAAACAACCTTCATAAGTACAAAAATCACATTGTTTGACACGACTAACATTACTAAAGTATTAACAGAAGAAGACCACAACATGAAGTGGGCAGTATGATTAATTCAGTATCATTAATTCCAAGAAGCATCTTTAATTCTTATATAGGCACTGACGCGTGGTCATGTGGTGCATTTTAACGTCTTCCTACAAGGGGAGGAGCTTAACATTATAAAGTAGTTTGAATATCTTGGTCTTACTTTGGTCTCTAATCTTTAAAAGTCGCCCTTTTTTATGTATACATTTCTTATATTTTTTATAATGACATTCCTCTTAAAGAAACAGGAAATAAGTGAAAGGTATGTGGGTGAAATTGATCTCGGAGCATAAAGAAATGAAGAGATGTTAAACAAAATAGTATCCAAAAGTAGTGACTTATGGGTAAAGTAGTGTGCCAGTAGTGATGGTCTGTTGAAAAAAAACTATGAAGCAATAAATTAGAAATGGTAAGCTGAAAGCTGTCCAAATACAGTTTTGAAATTACTCTTCTGAACATGAAAGGTATTAAAAGGGAATGCTATTCTTTCAGTTTATCTGACAAGGCTGTGTGGGTACTAAGAGGGAAAAGGTTGGAAACCACTGCAGCCTAGCAAGCTGACCTCCCTGGAGAGAGCAAGGAAGGAGGATTTTTATGTATTTATAATAATTTTTTTTGTTGCTGAGAGGATTAGTTAGTTTTATTCTGCATTTTTCTTTTTCTCAACAGATTCAGTGAATGATCAAGTCAGACAAGGAACTGTTCCTACCAGAAGTTGTTAATATAGTTTATTTTTTAGGGGTAAAAACTGCATTGTTGACCGATAAACCACAGCGAGTTAACACATTGCTGTGTTAATTTCAAAGAAAGTAAAGCAGCCAAAATATTTGATTCCAAACCGAATACACTGCTGGAAAAAAAGAAACACAACTCTTCACAGGGGGCGTTTTTGCCTAACGAACAAAGCGCTGGGTGGCATTGACAGTGCAGGTAAAATATTTTACTTTTAGTCTTTTAATGAGATTTCTTCCACGACTTGTATTTAACTCGTCATAATCACAAATGAAATCCAGCTGGCAGCAAACATTTACATTAATTTCAAAGGGAGAGGATGGTAAAGATAATCTTATCGAGTGATATTGTATCGCAGAGGCAATTTCCATGAAATCGAGGGATTAAAAATTAAAAAGAGTATTTTATAGCTTCACCAGTCCCGCTGATGACACGTGTGCCTAATGCAGGAGGGAGAGTGCATGCCTTATATCTTTATTCACATGAAATGGAAGGCAGACTATGGTGCATTAGTGATACTGTATGCAGTCATGCTCTGCACATATCCAGTCACTAAAGGAACGTATGGCTCTGGCTGCAAAAGCAATATAAAAAGGCAAAAGGCGAGAAAGAGGTACAACGTTATGATGTTCTGTTAGATGTTTTCTGCGACACGAGGGCTGTTATTCTTGCTTCATATACAGTATTGTGGAAAAAATATTCACCCTCTTCCTGACTTCTTATTTTATTGCATATGCATATGTCACATGTACATGTTTCAGATCATCAAACAAATTTTAATATCGGGTAAAGATCACCTGGGTAAATAAAAAATACAGTTCTTAAATTATGGTTTCATTCTTTTCATTTTTTGGAAAGCTGAGTTTAATTCGACTTGTCACACCAGACCTGCCAGACCTGTTCGATTAAGAAATCTGTTTAATAGAATCTGTCTGACAAAGTGAAGTAGACTAAATGATCTCAAAATGACACACATCATGCCCAGATCTAAAGAAACAGTCTGGATAAGGTTACACAAGCTATTTCTAAGGCTTTGAGACAGTGAGACGAGGAGCAGCGGTGAACCTTCTCGTGAGTGGCGAGCCCACTAAAATAGCATTTCATAAAAAGAGCATCACACCAACAAACATGGTGGTGGTAGTGTGATGGTCTGGGGCTGCTTTGCTGCTTCAGGACCTGGACGACTTGCTCTAACAGTGAATTCTGCTCTCTCCCAGAAAATCCTGAAGGAAAATGTCATCGATTTGTGCCCTGAAACTCCAGCAGACCTTGGTTCTGTGACAGGACAATGATCCAAAACACACCAGCAAGTCCACCTCTGAATGGCTCAAAATGAACAAAATGCAGGTTTTGGAGTGGTCTATTCAAAATCCACACTTAAAGAATCACCAGTTATTGCAAACACTTGACCTCCGTTCTTGCTGCCAGGGGTGGCACAACCCGTTATTAGATAGGCGTTTTACCTAACCAATGAAATAATCATCTAAAAACTGCATTTTTAAAAAAAAATTACAATTGCTAAAACTAATGTCATCATCTGAAACAATTACTTGTGACAAATATGCAAAAAAATCAGAAATCAGAACGGGGTCTTTCTCAGCCCTTTTTTCACAGCACTCTATTGGCCCACGACTCTATTCTCTTAAGCGTTTGTTTGTAAGCCCGTGTATGTGTGTGAAACAATCCAGTCAGATGTTGTCATAACTACCTGTTTAACGAATGAATGCAGCAACCATGACACCTTTTTAAAAAAGCATTCACTCAGTGTTTGATTTATGAGTCAGCTCTTGATGTCACTCCGACAGCAATTACAAGCTATGAATGGATATTATATGCACGCACTGTCTCCATAAGCACGACACTCTGCCAAGTCCTGGAACAGAAGCGACGCTCTTGAAAGAGCATCATCAGTTATGCTTTTGAGTGCTTGTGTGAGGATGCATCTCATATTGTGCGTGTGTGTGTGTCTAGGTGAATTAGCATCTGTGGATGTTTCTCAGACGGAGTTACGACGAATTGTAGACTACACATCTGGTCACGCGTACCCGTTTGTACAGGCACGGACTTCTGTGAAGCGCTTTGCCCTGATTAGTAGCAATTCTCCTCGGGACATTTGCAAATACAGGGCCATGTGAATTTACTCTGATGAATTCAAATGCGTACTTAACAGAAGAACGCTAATGCATCAGTAGACGGCAGAAAAAATAGATAACTGGGTAAGCCTCCCTTACTCACCCTTCATGTGGTTTGATGCTCATATCTGCCGGAGGACTTGGCAAGTCTGGAGGGGCCTTTGAATCCCGAATCCCACGTGGCCCACCATTGATTTATGTCATTGTGTGTATTTTCAGCCTCTTCGGAGGTCACCTTTCTGCATCTCCTTTGCTCTGCATTTCTCCACCGATGCTGTTGCTGTGCTTCAGCTGCAGTCGTTTCCCCATCACTTTTAAAACTGTCTCAAAACCTACTCATCGTGCGCCATTCCCTTAAATTCCCTCAAATATCCGTACTAGCTGAAGGAAAAGGCACAAATTTGGTTTTGCTCTGTGGTTTGTAAAGACAGTTGCCCCCAGTGGTCTAAACTGTTGCTATTTCTACACAGAACTGTTGGAAATTGCCTCTGATCACTCCAGTCAGAGTGGAAGAACAGAAAAATGGCTCGTATATTGAGTTATTGTTAAATTGTCAGTGAAAGCAGTCAGTCAGGCTGCAGGCTATGCTTACTGAGGCAGACAAAACACAACTGTTACTGGAGGAAAAGTAGAATCTAAATTCAGACAACAGTCACCTTTGTCGGAGACGTTAAACACGTAACAGTTATTGCAGTCAGTGTCAGATATCGGTGCCCATCAGAGTGTCAGAACAAGTTTCTCCATTGGAATAATCTGTAGTCTGTTTCTAATCTTGGCTTGCTTGTGTCTCTCCTGCACAGAGTCTCTCGAGCCCACCTATCAGCAGCTGCAAAAGATGAAGCTGGACAAAAGTCCATTTGTGGTGGTTTCTGTGATCGGCCAGGAGCTGCTGACAGCATGCCACCACACGGCCTCTGTTGTGGTGCTAGAAGCCGCACTGAAGATCGGCACATGCAGCCTCAAGCTACGCGGCTCCGTCTTCTCTGCCCTCAGCAGCGCTCACTGGTCCCTGGGCAACACAGAGAAGAGCACGAGCTACATGCAGCAGGACTTGGAAGTGGCCAAAACCTTAGGTAAGACCCCTGACTCGGGGTGACTGGATGCAGATAATATAGGTTAATATAGATTGCTTAGACACAAAAGTTCCCAGAGTGTGGCATTTCATTATTGTGCCCTATTGTTTAAAATGAAACAATCTTGAACTATAAATAATAGAGAGAAAATGCTCAGATCCTCATAAGCCCTTTGTCATTTTTTCTTGTTAAATTATGTAAACAGCTAATAAATGAGTGAAATCTTTGTGATCAGTCATCATACAGTATTTTGGACTGGTGATGACAGTGTCTGTCAATCAGTCAGCAGCTGTTGGGTGGTTATTAATGAGAATGAACACTGTGGTTTTATGTAATCTTCTAACTTTGTTATTTGTGCCATTGTGAAATTACGAAAGATTTGATCTAATTTGTTTGTTTCTTTAGTTTGTGACCAAATAAAATGATCCCATTAGCCGCAGTATATTTTGTGCTTAAAGTAGATGTAAGCACGAGGACAGTCTGAACAGTGTTTGAGCATTAAGCTTTGGCTGTTAGCGATCACCTTGTCAGTATGTTTAGCCACATAGATTATCACTGTAAGCATTACAGCATGCTAATGCTAGCCCTAATCAAAACGCATTCTTGTCCTCAACTCCAGCCTTACATAACTCATGTACTGCGTCTCTGCTTACTTTCATACCTGAGTTGCTCTTGATGCATCCATCGGAGCGTGTGTGCGCGTGTGTGCGCGTGTGTGCGAATGTTAGAAAGTGCTCAGGCAAAGATAAAAGCGTCGTATGAATGTGTGTGTGATTGGGTGAATAAGACTTGCAGTAGAAAGCACTTTAAGTACTCAGCTGAGAAGGAAGGCGCTGTATAAGTACCAGTCCATTTAACTTACCCATGTCACACAAACACAGTTCAAAAATTCGAGGTTCAGAACAAAACAAAAAACTGAAGAGCTTGTTTTGCCCGGTAACGCATAACAGGCACGTGCACTCTACAAAGTAGTCTGTACATGTTCAATGTAGCAAATATTTTAGACTAATTCTTGTGTATCGTGATGAGTTCTAGTATAAAAGTTGTTAGTGTGACCTTCCAGTGAAGTTTATTTCTTTTTTGTCTCTTTTGTGTATCTTTCCATCTGAATATATTCCACTAAAATGGTCAAATTCCAGTCGCTGCTGGGAATTTTCTATTTTGTTTGCTCAAAAATAAATAATGCCTGCAGTAAGTATGGATTTGCCCGTTTGGGATTAACATATGAAAAGGTGAGAAAGACAGGAAAGGAAAGGGAAAAAACTTCTGAAGGGAAGATAGAAAAAATGAAAACAGGGAGTAGCACAGACTGGCTCCACTCTTTTTACCCCCACACAGTTTGACACATGACTGGGCAGCACAGCTGCAGATAAGGAGCTGTGGTTCTCAGGTAGAGCACAGAGACTTGTGCTTTACTTTGGCCCTGTCTGTGGGGCCTCTCTGTCAGGAAGAAATAATAAGGCTTTCCCCTTTCACCCTCTGGAGCATTGAGATCAACACTACCAGCTGTCAGAAAAGGCACTCTACTGTGGAGAACTTATAACGGGTTATAACGGCACTTTCCCTTTTAAGGGTGTAATGGCATGTCAGTGGCATAGATGTGGTTCATCACGTCCCTGTTTGACAGTGACAGTGGAATGATGTGAAATAATCACCGACTGGTTTGCAATCCTCTGAGCTATACTGTAAATTTTATTTGTTAACTCTTGAAATTTCATTCTCATCCCTTGTGGTTTTCCCTCTTCAGGTGACCAAACAGGGGAATGCCGTGCTCACGGGAATCTGGGCTCGGCATTCTTCTCCAAGGGGAACTACCGTGAAGCGCTGACCAACCATCGCAACCAGCTGGTTCTGGCCATGAAGTTAAAGGACAGAGAGGTAAGAAACGCACATATTGCAGCAGTCTTGAAACGGATAGAGCGGAATAGCTGTCATCTCAGAGGGCGATAAATTGATGTTACTACCATTCTTTCCCTTTTTCTCTCTCCCTGAGTCTCTTATCATGTTGTAGTTGTGAAATTGTGCTGTGCCTAGCATTCTTCAGCTCTGTCTTTTAGAGGGTACTTGAAGGTGGAGGCTGAAGGTCACAGAGATGCTGCTCCGCTTTGTCTATTTAAAAAAAAGAAAAAACTGGCGTCAAGTTAATGTAGAGAACAAGTGAAGGTGATGGCGGAGGACGAAGAATGAGGAAGTTGTAATAAAGGGCAGTAGGATAGCCTTGGCAGCTGTTTCTCCTTATTATCAATGCAAAGTATTTATGCAGATATTATGTAGATGTGTATCTGGTTTGTGAAGCAGTAAGTCTGGGACTTTGGAGCATATGCCTGCTTTGGAATGTAATTTAGAGAGATTAAGTTGTTTGAGGCAGCGAGAGAAAGGAGGAGTTGGAAGGAGAGAAGAACATGAAGGAGAGGGAGGAAAAAAGTTGGACAGACTGATCCACTTTTCTTTCAATTGGTGCCCTCTTTCTCTCCTTGCTCTGTCATCTGCTTCTCTCTCCCTCTCTCTGCGGTCATTGGTGGGGGTTGACAGGTGCTTGTTCCAACACAATTCCTGTCGCACATGCAGAAGAATGGCCTCTGTTTCCCCTTCATTCCTTATCCTTCCCAACAGGCAGGCCTGCTTGTTTATGCTGCCTGATATCGGGAGACATTTAAACGGTCCAGCCAGACGTGGCACAATGCGCCAGGATGAAACTAACTGTTGAAAATGAGGCCAGAGGTGCCCTTGACATCTTTCACTCTCACATTCTGAGGACATGTGCAGAGCACAAGTCAGATTATAAGCCTACAGACGCCAGAGTGAAACCTCTCTGTTATTTGATGTTAGTGAGGGATACAGGCAACACATGTAAGGCGTTGACTGCTCTCAGCTATTTGACTGTTCTGCTAAAAAGAAATGTTTTGATTATATGAGATATAGACATGAGATAGTTCTTCTGGCCAGAGTTTGTAGTGACATCTAAAGACTGCAGAGAAGTATATCAGACTATCTGCCACTAAGGCCTGTGCTGTCACTTCACTGTCGCTTCTTAAAAGAAAACAGTGCAGAAACAGTGCTTCTATATGTGAAACACAAGTGGGAAACTGACCACTCATGTCTGCAGGAACATCTTTGGGTCTATTGGAGGTCATTGAACAGCATTAATCGTTGCCTCATATGCGCAAGGTCTCGATTGCCCCCTGCACAGCCAGCCCTACTTGCCCCCCTTGTCCTCTTGTTCATCTAAAGGCCCCTTAATCAGAGTCATATGTGTGTCACACCACCTGGTCTCCCTCAGAACACACTGGAGCCGAGTGGAGAGCTCATTACAGTCAGCCTGGTGTTTTTGTTCCTGATGTGGATTTTTTTATCTGGCCTTTCTGAAGCTGAGGTCACTTCCTAGAGGCCCGAGGAAGGATGTTGTTGCTGCCTGGATTTCCAGTGTCTGGCCTGCAGTCTAAGGGTGTTATGAAGGCCCTCAAGCAGGAGATGATGCATAGATTCTCAGGGAACATTGGGAATTTGTGCCATTGGTGACTTGTAACAACTTGAATTGTTTAGTAAATTTCCTGGAGACAATAATGAAATCATCTGGTGAAATGGTTCATTTAGGAAAAAAAATGTTGCGGACAATGGAACTGAGTTAATGTTGGATGTGGGTTTTGATTGCGTTAAGCCTAAGGTTTTAATCATGAAGCTAAAATGCTTGGATCTAATATGGACATGCATGTGTTTATATCCTCTTTTTCCTACGTTTGATAGCACTCTTATATTCAAAATCAAATTCAGGTCATTGCAGCTCCTGGAGGTTTTTCTTTTCCATAGTATTTGTTTTCTGTCTCACCATGGGAACTGGTCCTGGGTGACATCAGAAGCCCAAATCCGATTATACCGGCCCTGATTAGTTGGCATTAGTGATAGCTATGTCAGGAATGACTCCTCCTATATATTAGACTAACACAACTCTACTCAGAAACCTCTTCTTCTTCATCACGGAAACCTATCAGCATCTGTGCTAAAGGTATTAGGGAAGCCTTTCAGCAGGTATCAGTGCTGCTGGTCTGGGAAAATAGTGACTTTCACAAGCTGCATAAGCTTTCTAGCAAGGCCTGATAGTGTCCATAAGCCATTAGTTAGTTATGACTAAATCATGAGTTTAGTGTATAAACTCTCATACGATGTGAAAATGTGTGATTTTTAGGACACTCAGACCTGATGTTAGCTGGTATGCTGTTTGCTTATAACCAGTTATTGTTGTTGTTTAGCCAGCGAGTTGTCAGCTGTTTGGAGATGGGAGGGTCACTGGTCTAGTCTGCTGACAATAAGTAATTGCGGCAATATTGGAAATAAATAAACTTCAATTCAGGAGATGAGGCTGAGGTGAAGATGAGGAAGATGAGGTGGTAATTAGGGATGAGAGAGAGCAGTGGTGGAGGAGGCAGATGAAGAAGTGCAAGAGAACGACATCATGAGAAACGATCATGAAAATATACAAGTACAAATGTCTGACAGTGCTTTTTGTGATTTTTAAATTCAAAGTAACTCATAAGGTGTTCTCTCTGTATGGCTGGTCTATAGCTACATACATAAAACCCGATTAGGTAAAACAGCAATTTCCATCTCAGTCCACGAATACAAGTTTGCTGGGCAACACTGCGGTTCCACCACTGCTATGTATTTTTAATGTATTAGTTCTAAATTTTTGAGAAAGCATCAATTTGTTGGCAGATATAATTACACACTTTTCAATGCTTATTTATGAATAGAATATTATTTTTTCCTGTTAAATACCCTGTAACAACTACTTACTCTACCTCTAAGTATCAATAACAGAGCGTCATTAACTAGGATGCTTTATAAAAGTAATTGGTATGTGTTTTTGGGCTGGTGCTAAGAATCAAAACCTGTCCTTTTCAGTGCTCTGTGGGACGTTTGCTGTCATTTTTGCAGGACCTTTTTTGAGAAGGCTAAGGCAACAGCTCAGCACATAGCGGAGATTCATGTACTTTCTGTGTATCAAACATACACGCAGTTACCCTCAGGAAAATCAAGGTCAGCATGCAGCCTAATCCTGCATTTTTCACAGAAAGCATAAGCTTGTGTTTACACATGCAGCTCGCTGCCCTTTCCTCTTTCTCACTGTTGTTCACATAGTCGTCAGTGTCCAGTCTGTGCACTGTGGATTTTGTTTTGTTTCTTTTGTCAAAACCACACATGGGATAACTTGTGTCTATACAGAATTATTTCTACTAAATAAAAAATAGTGTATTGTAGAGGAAGTCTTTAGTGTCCTGATGGCCTGTGTGAACATTCCACCAGGGACCTGACAACCTTGTCCACACACTTAAAGGGAGTTTCTCTCAAACAACATGCATAGCTGCATGCTGGGCCTGTCCTCTAGTGTTTTTAAGTAAGATGTCCACTTAAGGATTGGGTCACTGACCCCAGTGCACCCAAGCCTTAATGCAGGCTCTTTTTAGGATGAGGACCCTCCTCTATCAAGTGTAACTGGAGATAATCCAGGAATCAGTATTTTCCCCGTAGAAAGATTTCAAATGAATGCTATATAAATAAAACTTATGGATAGTTAGGTAGTGAAAATCTAATAGCCAGTGTCTTTGCTATAGAAACAAGGAACTGACTGTTAGTCAGCTTAATATATAGTAGGGGAATCCCAACTTTTCCTGCATTGGTGTCACAAGTGCCAGTCAGTCATGGCTGGTGTATTTGAGCTGCTAATTAGGGCTCACAGAAAGGTTCCCATAGTGGGATGCTCGCCCAAGCTAATCAGAGTACAAGGGTTATATCCAAAACATTGCATTCTTAAGTCGTTATGGATACAGATTATAGTAAGATTGCACTCATTAAGTTAATTACTGACATCTGAGCATGTGGTGATATCATTAGGAGAAGTCAAACAACTCAAAAAATCAAATGTAGCCAGATATGGTACAGGGGGGGAGCTAAAAGTGGACTTTAATGGTTACTATTCTTAGCCTTATTGGTTCTTTGTACAATGAGGAATTAATAACTCATCATTTTCATTACAGTTATACTTGTTCACTTTTATTTTTGCCTTGAAATAAAATATCTTTTTTGGAGAATGCTGCAGTAGCATTGTTACCATGGTTCTATAACTCTGATGAGTAGTCTAACAAACAGAAGTTATAGCTACTGCATGCAAAAATTCAATAAGTTGTTATGAACATGGGTAAACTCGTAATCACGTAAAGAGGTTATATGGCTTAACGTTTGTGACAAGGTAACATATACCTCATCGCGTATGTGTGCTAATAGTGGTACTAATAACTAGGGATGGGTATCGAAAACCGGTTCTTGTTGAGAACCGGTTCCCACTGTTTCAATTCCTTGGAATCGTTTGCCACTTTTAAAAACGATTCCCTTATCGATTCCAGTCGCCCCGAATGACGTCATCACGTTGAGTAGCGTCTTTTACCCAGTAGGAAACACGGCGCCTGAGCGGCACAAACGCTCAAAAGTTTGGTTACACTCAGAGGTGGGACCAAGTCATTGTTTTGCAAGTCTCAAGTAAGTCTCAAGTCTTTATCCTCAAGTCTCAAGTCAAGTCTCAAGTAATGTCAGGCAAGTCAGAGTCGAGTCTCAAGTCACTGGTGTAAAAGTCCGAGTCAAGTCACAAGTCTGAAACTTTGAATTTCAAGTCCTTTCGAGTCTTTAAAAAAAAAAACAACGAAAAAATAATGTTGCAGTTATATGCTAAATGTAAATATTAGACCGTGTAATTTTAAAATCTGTGTTTTTCTCAACACATGACAAAATAGTGAACTTAGAAAATATACACAAATTGTGAAATTGCACCTCTTTAAAATGCAGCTCAATTAAACCTAGCTCCAAGAATAATTTTCACCGACAGTTCTGAGATAAGCTGCATGTTATTCTTGGATGCGGTTGTAGGACCAGCTTTAAAATCGCATGACAAAAATATCATACACATTAAAAAAAACTGTATCACCAACGTAGCCTGGACAACATTTGCTAGTTAGATGAAGTCAGCTATCTCATCTTGGCATATTTATATGCATATTTATAATTATACGCTTCTTGGAGTGAGTGCATACACTCATGAAGTTTAGTAACTTCAGGTCACTGCAACAAGCCCAGGTACAGTTTACCGACGGATGGGTACAGGACCTTGAAATGCACCGTGTAGAACGTAAAGACCATCGTACGTATCATAAGTTTACCAGTCTCACAAATTGTCTTCATAAATACACATTCGTTAACCGTTTATTAATAGGACCTTTGAGCTCAACGGTAGTTAATTAGTAGTGGAAATAATTTCTGGTACCCATCACAGAAATGTAGCAGTGACAATAATATTGTATGCTGTAATCGTACTGGGCAATTAGTGATACAAAAAACCTGTTTTATCCTGTGAATAAAAGCATATGTTTTTGTCAATGTACCATAATAACAGAAGCGAAACGCAATATTGTGTCAGGACAATTCACTATTTATGCACAATAAACAAAGGAGCATAGCGCGACAATTTCTGTTCAGCGCCAGACTTGCTTGTAACCTATATCACCAATTATGTTATGAAAATGACGTATTAACTACTAAAAAACACTGACCTTCGTGTAAATGCTTGGAGCAGACTAACCTGTGAGCTGGAGTGTTCTGGGATGTTATATTTGATCTTTGAATGGCTGCAATCCAGACCATCCGTCGCGTCTTTGTTACTTCGGAAACATGGCTCGAACAATTTCTCTTCAACGACGTAATCCGATAACAACCGATCTCTTTACCCGTCGGCTTCCCGTGGCTGTCATGCGACCGGCTATTGCAGTTAATAATACAACAGCTTCTTGACATTTTTGTGTTTCTTTTTATCGCTGTGTGACTGATTTCAATTGAAAGCCTGCGTGCGCTAGTACCGCTTGCCACGAGTTCCCAGAATCCTTTGCGGTTCTACCCGTGAATGACGTCACATTTTCAATCTCTATATAATATGCATGTTAAATTTTATATTTGGGGTAAAATATCAAGTCTTTTCAAGTAAACCGGTTCAAGTCCAATTCAAGTCCCAAGTCATTGGTGTAAAAGTCCAAGTCAAGTCACAAGTCTTACAACATTTTTTCAAGTCAAGTCTAAAGTCATAAAATTAATGACTCGAGTCTGACTCGAGTCCAAGTCATGTGACTCGAGTCCACACCTCTGGTTACACTTTATGAGAAAGGATGACAACAGGGCAACGTGCAATACTTGCAAAGTAGAGATTTCATCAAAGGGAGGAAACACTACGAATATGCAAAAGCATTTGCTCAAAAAACACGCGATTGCTTTCAACGAATGTCGTGTTTTTGATCCGCTCCGGACTAGCGAAGCTCAACCCAGCAGCAGCGGTAGCGTTTCCACGTCCTCTCCCGTTAATACTGCAGGTAACTAATCAATTAGCATTGCATATTATGTTAGCGCGATTTACCTTATTACAAAACCTGCTATTACTGTGCGTTGCATTTAGATAACCATGATGAGAGAAACAGAGTCTGGCTGGCTCAGATGCTGCCAGTTGTTGCTGCAGTCTACCGGTAGCGTCTCCTTTCAGGCCAGGATAGACGAATGTCACCCAGCAGTGTCTAAGTTTGTGGTCAAAGGCTTGCACCCATTTGCCACAGCAGATGCCCCCGATTTCACTTTGGTAAGTGAATGTGTTTAATTGTAGGCAGGGACATTACTGGATATTCTTGTGTAATTGCTACAGAATAATTTATGTTAAACTTTGTTATTGCTACAGGAGAATATTTATTTTATTATTTTACATATACGTTTTTTTTCCTGGGGACCCTGTGACACCCCATTGAAGAGCCGTAGGCTGTGGATCTCTTAAGATCCCACTGTTGGGTTTGTAAGGCCATGTTACTCCTAAATTTCTATCTTGTTCAAAGAGAAGATATAAAACAAAGTTCTAAGCTAATCGACCTTAGTGTTCTCCTTTTTTAAAAATAAGAATCGATAAGAGAATCGATAAGGAATCGAATCGTTAAACAGAATCGAAAATGGAATCGGAATCGTTAAAATCTTATCAATACCCATCCCTACTAATAACACAACTGACAGTAGTAGACATAAATCAAAGCTGTGCCACAGTAGCTACTGTTCTCTGCAACATGGTGCACAGTTTCCTGTCTGTGATGAAGGAGCAGCGACAGACAGAAAACAGGGATCCCATATGAGGCTTGTCTATAACTCAAGAGGCAGTACAGTACCTGGATTCTGTAATGTCAGTAAAGACGCCAGGCCTAGGGTGTCTTTTCATCTTCTAATAACAGTGGAAAATCTCTGTTGTGGCTCTTTATGGCACAGTTCAGCAGAAAAGTCAGGCATCCTGTTAGATCCCTGCTTTCGGCTGACCAGTGTGGCAATAATAGCTCATCGTTATGAATCTGAAATGATGAAGAACTGGAAAAGAGCAAACAAAACAGAAAAGACAGCAGAGGCGGGGTAAAGGCTCAAAGAATAAATGCTCTGTCATCCACGAATGGGAACAGGAGCTGCAGTCCAAACCAGTGAGGTCATTGGCTAGCGTGAAGTTAGTGTTTTTCTTTAGCTCACTGCTTTTTGGAAATAACCTTAAGCAGAATTTAAGCTGTCAGATATATGCAGAACAGATAAAACATAAGCTAACTTGCTAGTCTTTGTAGCTGTGTCTGTGTCGTTTCCAACTTTTGTTTTGTCCCAGTTTCCACACCTGGCTTTTTCCAAGGCCTGCCAGTAACCATATTTAACAAAGGCTCTCTCTGTCATTGTGAAACAAAGCTGTTAAACTAGGTCTTTCCTCTCAATACTCCTGTTTGCCGCCTCTTCTGTTTGTCTGTGACGTTTTCATCTTAAATAGTAGGTTTAACTAGAAGGAGGTAACCCCTAATTTGGGCTGTGAGTATTTAGGAGAAACTGAGGCGGGCTGGCAGTGGTGCACTCGATAATTATGTTTTGTGTGATGTTAAAAAGAGTCTCCACTGCTGACTCCCCCAACCCCAAACTGAAATGGAAATCACAATCAGAGAAGGATACAAACAATGGTTTTTTTTGTCCTTTTTTTCCATAGGCCCCCACACTACTACTTCATCTTCCACCACCATTCTCCTTTTAATTCTGGCTTTGTTCATCTAAGCTCTCCTTCCCTTTCACGCCATCTGCTGCAAGGAATTTGCCCCTCACGCTGAAAGTGACACGGACTGTTTCGTCATGGGTGTTTATCTTGCTGCTTGTTTGGGGCTGTATGGATCCTGCTGGACCCTAGCTGGTATAATGAGGCTGAGGGCTGAGAGATGAGCCTCTAAATAAGGGGTGAGGCAGAGGACTAAGTGTGGGTGTTCCTCTTGTCAGGGTCTGGGTTTGTCAGTGTTTGTCAGCACTCCAGCAGAGGAGGGGATCATTAAGGAGTCATTAGTGTATGGACGTGTGCCTCCACCACTCGTCTTGGGGCCCACGCTAATAGAGGATGGAAGGGGAGGGGGGCAGCTTGGCACCCTTGTCTTTTTTCTGTAACCTTCACTGCTTTGTTGATTAAAAAGGATTTGGGGATGATTAGAGGGGTTAATTTAGCAGAAATGCTGGGTGGGGGCAGGAAGAGATTGCTGTCTAACTAAATAAAAGACAACACACCTGTTTCTTACAGTGCACGCTTCACAGGGAAAGGTGGCTTTGTGAGGGCACTCAACTGTTGATATTAAAACCACTATGAGCAATACTACCTTGCACAGAAGTATTTGCTTCCTCACCTCCTGCTGTGCTGTGCTGAGGCACAGAGCTGGCTGTAGTGCAGCATGTCCAGCTCGCTTTGCCTTAATGACACACAGGCTCTCCTCGGCCCACTGGTTTAGAACTGCTCTGCAGCCGCTCGCTTAGCCATGAATCATGAGAGATGGACGGCAGGCATCAGCCAATGGGCCGTGACCAGAGCCGAGGTACAAGGATTGCGTGTGTGTGTGCTTTATTTTCAGCACACATCTGTGCTCCCATATTCTAGTGTGATGTAAGTGTGTCATGTCCTGTTCATGTGCATGTTAGTCTTGGAGCTTTTCAGTGTGCAAACAAACATGAAGCACAATATAAGATTGGGGGGGGGGAATGATGGTTTCCACCTTTATACTGTTCCAGTATTATGGTGTGTGTACTGATTTGTCCCCTAACACACTACTGACCCAGAACATGGACTTTCATGCACACCAGAGTCCAGGCATCATCACCATGTGTATGTATGCACACGTATGCAGGCGTGTGTATTTGTACTGTGCATTTGCTGCATTCGAGGTGACGCAGTGTTGTGTCTCCCCCAGTGGAGCATTTGGAAGGCTGTCAGAGAGATGAATGACTGCCGTTATATCGACTAGTGCTCCCTGCCGCCTCCTCCCTCTTTCCTTCCTCAGTGCCCCGTGCTCCATTTCTCCTTTCCTCTACCCTTCCACATCACCTCCACTTCTTTTCGTTTCTTCTCTTCCATTTCCCCCCATCTTCGTGTAATTTTCTTTCCTTCTCTATGTCTGCTTTTATAGAATCACACACCATATCGCTATATTCTCTGTGAGCATTGCCTTCAGAAAGAGCAGAGACAGTGCAGTGTTGCAGGATTATTTGCTATCATGGGCTTGGCTTTTTTAAATTGACAGCAAATCTGGATGTTGCATGGTCTCTTTGATTTACTGGTTAAAGAATCAATGCAGAAGCATCACAATCCCTGTCTCTAATGCTACTCTAACAAGACTTAAACTCTATAGTTCCTTGTGTGGATTGAACTTCGCAGAATTGGGAAGTTGAGCAATTTGTCTTAAACAACAAACCTTGTCTATCTTTTCATCCCTTGCTGCTCCAATCAGTGGCGAGTGATTAAATAACAAATAAGCAGTGTTTCCTGACATGCTGTTGTGATGCACTTTATGATCATCACTGACATACGCAGATAGCGATCGTCAGACACTCCGGAGACAATCCATCGTGCTCCTTGCAGTTTCCGCTGCGCCTCAGGACACTGAGTACGCCGTAGAAATTTTAATCATTGGGAAAATCAAATGTCCGCTCATTAATCTGTGCAGAGAGATTGATGTCGCACGGCAAGAGGGATGAAGATGGAAGGTGCCAACTCATCTTCCCTTAGAAAATGTGTAACAATAAGGGATGAAGCCTGATTAAAGGTGCCAGCCAGTGCACCATTAATCTACATGGCTTTGATTGAAATAAATTGGATGCTGGAGTACCCAACAGAAAAACTCCTAGCTCTCCTTACCAATATTTTGAATACTCCCACTGTAGTGCTTGCTTTCTGGGGAGATTTCAAGTGGTCCAGGCAGCCTGGATAATGTGTTGTCTTTTAGTCAGGGATTAATTCATTATCTCGTCACATCGGTGTAATCCTTATTACACATTCGGTGAGTCATTCTCATGTAAATTCGGATAAATGCCATCGGGTCAATCTTAGTGTTCTTCACCGGTGACCAGAAATGTGTCACGCTCTAGATTCTGGACAGACCTCCCACTTAAACCTGGCCCTAGTCCAGCCCAGCCCTCATCCAGGCTGGCCAGAGAGCCATTTAAAGCTCTGGAACTGCATCCCTTTCTCCGGCCCAATCGATAGTGGAGCTGTCAGCAAGACGAATGGAGGCTTTAGGAAGTCCATTTTAATGAAGGAGAAGGAGCAAAGGAAAGAGAGGTACTTGGAAAAGGGTGGGGGCAAAAGGACAGGTGGAGGTCCACTGAAAGTAGCTATGAAAGGAATAAAGAAACACAGAGAGTGAGGAAAGGGGGAAAAGGAGAGAAGCAGAGCAGGAATATGTGTGTGTGTGTGTGTGTGTGTGTCTTTATTGAACGTGTGTGTAAAATTATGTGTGCGCTGTGTAATACCGTCTGCATTGAAGGTTGGTGATGGGTGGGCTGGGTTGATTTAGCTACAGTAAGACCTATTTCTAGCTCAGCAGTGTGAAATGGCTGCTTAGCTACAGTAACTTGTAAAGCACACTCCAGCACAGAAACCTATATTAGTTTTATCTGGCCTGCACACCAACACCACATCAAGTCTGGCTCATGAATCATGTCAGCAGCCCTGGGGTAAAAAGACATTGTTGTGACAAGGGAGAGCTACAAATCCAAGGAAACTCCCTCCACAGCCACCCTCTACCTACACACTGGCAGATCAACAGATCTGTGCACGTTTGCATTTAGAAGATGTCCTCTGGAGCGGACATTTGATGCATACGATTCTGTTGGCGGTGCTTGTTTTCAGCCCCTTTAACAGGCATTCTGAGCTGATACCATTTGCCTTGCGTCAATATGCAGAAAAGGATACATGCTAATTGGTCATTAGCGGTAGAGGCTCGAGGTTAGGCACAGTCAGTGGTGTAGACCAACAATCTCTTCTGGGCAGTGGCCCAGCTAAACCCACTGGAGCGATTACTAGCCCTTGATTAGTCAGTGCGACTGTGAAAATGATTGGCCATTTATAAATATAACCAAGTGCCTGCTGTCATCAGCCAAAAAGTTGACAGAACCCTCATGGCATGAAATAAATACACGAGTTTCTATATTTCATTTTACTGTTATAAATCTCTAATAATCTATAAGGCCACTGACAAGTAAGTTGAACAGGGGATTTTGTTAAAAGGCAATATTCTGCTTGGAAACTCATCCGAACAATACTTTGACATGTATCAATCACCTAAACACTCTACAACCCCCCCCCCCCCCCCCCCCCCCCACCACCACCACCACCACCACCACCACCACCACTCCTCTATGGCAGTTCCTGAAGGCAGTGGCCTCTCCCAGTGAGACTATGATGCTCAAGCTGCTCTGGAATGGTTTGATGAACAACACAAAGACCCTGACACACTGACCCAGCCTCCAAACTGCCAAGACAACAATGTGAATGAGCATCATCCTCTGGCTGTGCTGAAACACACCAGAACCTCTGAAGCCCCACCCCACAACTCAAAGGATCCACTGGTGACACTATAGGATACAGCAAGAGGTCCTGTGTCAGCACCGTTATGGGTCAGACCTGTTTTGGTAGCACAAGGAGGAACTTTACAATATTATCCATGTTTTAATCCTGTGGCTGTAAAAAGTTTCCCTTTCTTCTTTCACTGAAACAGGTTGCGTTGGAAAGAAATGCTCCCTCCCCTCTGTGTTTTCCTTTTCTCCTGTATTTAAAGAGTAAAGCCAAAAATAGGACGTCGCTATTCAGCCATCTGTAAAAAGGATGAGTTTGTCCTTAGAGATAAGGTGAAATTCAGAGTTTTGGACAAGTCCATGTGTGTTTTCCAAATGGTTTCTGTGCTACACGTGAACAAGAGGTCTCCCGTGGGAGTCAGAGAGGTCAGTGCAGCTACAAGCATTTGATGTTTACATTATATATAGCTGCTGCACACACAGGGATGTAGGAGGCGGCATATTTGCACAGTGAGGAAATGGTCTTTTTGCATGACTCCCTGACATCACGCCAAAGATGGGGGATTATAGCTCCTCAGTTTGGTTTGGCGCAAGCTTCCGCACAACTCCTATACGCTGAGATTTGTTCTCTTTGTCGCTTTGTCTCTCACCACTCTTATCTTTAGCTTTTGTCCCGACTTACAGCAGTGTCAGCGTTCTTGTCCTTGTGGCACGGTATCCAGAACTTCCAGAGGCTTTCTTGGACGGGAGCCCCGGTTACTGTATGAGGAGGTGGATTGTGTCTTTGTGGAAAGCCATCAGAGAGAGCAATAAAATGGAGAGAAAATACGATGCCCCAAGTGCGTGAAATGAAAGTACTCCATCTTAGGAGGGGATGAAGCCCTCTGGGTTCTGCTTATACTTGACCTTGCAGCACACGTGGTTTGGTCTCTAAATAACAGTCAAGTCAGGAATTAGCTGGCTACACATCAGTTTTGGAAAAATCTCTTGAATGTGCAGCCTTAAGTGTAGCATATTCAGTAGAAGTCTCAGAGGTAAACAGTCATCTGGTTCATTTTATTGCTTCCTTACTCAGAACTAAGTTGCTATTGCTGGTGCTGTCGGTAGAGTTAGTTGGCGTTTGCTTCTGACCAGGTGTGTCCATCTCAGGTTGGATTGGCTCTCATCAGACATGCAGACGCACACAAGTACACTGATGGACCATTTATCCTGAGATTTAATTACGGTGGACAGAGCAGTAAGTTTTGATTTCATAGTAAATAAAGTACTGTTTAACCGTCCTGCATTATTAATGAGCTAACACAACTTAAAGTAGTAGTAATTTACCTATTTAATTAAATGCAAAATGTAAAAACTGAGTAACAAAAACAGGCCGTTGAACAGTGAGGTGCACATATTGTTCCCATACTCGGAGGAAATTACATCCTTGACTGGAAAAGGGAATTTTAGTTTTTGATATTTCTCCTGCAAATTGGCCATAATTGGTTCATATTGTTTTTGATACCAGACTTGCTTTTACAGACTGCACACAGCTGTTTGTGTGCGCTCTGTTTTGTGATTGCGGTGAAAGCATTTGCCCGCATGCATATGTGTGAGCTGGGTGTTTGTGAATATGTGCACGGGCACGTTTTTGACTTCATCGCCATTCGGAGAGGCTTAGCGTGATTAGAGTTGCGTGATCCTCTGAAGAGTTAATGATGAGAGAAGCAGTAGCTCCGCGGAGGCCAATCACACACTAGCCTCTGACAGCACACGGAGGCTTATCTTGCTCTATGCAGTGTGTGTTTCTCTGACTGCGTGTTTGTGTGTGTGTTTGTGTGTGTGCACCACATGGGCTCTAATGCGTGGGAACATGTATTTGATGGGGTTTAGCTATCATTTCTCATGATAGTGTGTATTATCATTTACCATGAACACCATTAAAAATATGCATGATTTCTTTGTCTGGGTGTTTGGCATTTGGGGGTTTATGGACATACAATGAAGAATCCATAATCATATAGCTTCATTATGCCAGTGCCAGACATAGATCCAGCACAGGAGGGGCTCTTGGTACCTCCGGGTCTCGTTCGGGGCTACACACCACACTGAAGAAGGCCGTTGGCTGTTTTCCCCACCCTCCCTTCACTCTGCGGGACTGACTGACAGGCTTAATGACGCTGTCGGGGTTACAGCATGTCTCCAACTCATTTTCGAATGTGATTGAAGTTCGCAGTGGGTAGCTTTTCATCAGTGTTGAGCAGACAAAAGGGACCTTTTTCAGTGTTGTCTTTGTATGTGTGTGCAGTTTGTGTGTTTGCACATGTATGCCTGGAGCTCAGATGAGATGCACAAGAGAAATCACTTTATGGTTGTAACCCGGACTGTGCAGGAATCCCATGTTCCCAGAGATGATAAGCTTTCTATGGGCTTGTCTCTAGTGTGTACTTCACTTGTTTATTGGATGCCATATACTGTATATAGACTGTGTGTGCTGATGTAGTGTCAGAACTGTGGACACTGCACAAAAAAAATGTATGTGCCGGCTGGTGTGTCATTATGCCAAGATCTTATACAGTAAGAAAATTCAAAGGTTACACAGCAATACAACACACAGGAAGTGTTACTTAAAGAATCTAGTCTTATTTATTCTCCTGTGTGTCTATTGGATATATTGCTCAGTAGGCTGGTGTAAGACTGAGTACAGTCCACCTTCATTTGGCCATTTGTTGTTGCAGATGTGAGATGAGTCATGTAATAGTTGTTGGTGTTGGCTCAGCTGTAGCTCTAACTCCTTCCTCCTTTCCACGCCTCCTTTTTCATTTCCGTCCCCTTGTGGCTCTCTTCTTCTCGTCTTCTAAAGCAGGGAACTTGCCTTTATTAAGCAGCAGTAAGGCATATGTTATGGCTGTGAAGCCTCCATCCTGTTGCTAAATGGCAGTGCAGAAGTGGCCTGTGATTGCTCCGTCACTCCAGTGTGAAGTGGGCAATCGAACGTGGACAAAAATCCACTTTGTTTCAAGCCACACTGGCGTGTGCCCCCCCCCCCCAATCATTCCTGCCCATGACTGATGGAAGTAGAAATCGACTCGTGCTTAGGGAGTTTAGTGGAGTCTTCCTCCTACGTTGGCGAATCCCCCTTCTTACATTGCGTGACCTGAACACAAGAGGCATTCCAGAAAAAAATCAGGCCTTCAAATTCCAACCCAGTCCCTGCAGAGTGTTTGGTAAACATATTCGCCTCTCTGCTCTCTCTCTTTCTAGCTCTGCCTCCTTATTCCCCGAGCACCCGCTTTTCCCTTAAATTCCTTCAGTGTGTTTTTCACCAAAATGTGATGTGATTTCTTTTATTTTTCTAGGAACGCCTGTGCTAAAGAAGAAGAAATAGATGTGCTTTTTTCTATTATTTTGTTTATTTATTTACAAGAAGGGGGGGGGGGGGTTACTTGTGTGTGTGTGTGCGATGCTTGGCTGAGATGCCAGCCTAATTCGTGGCTGAAGGGCTGTAACAAAAGCCAATCACCCTTCTACTCTGGCTCCTGTTCTGCCACAGGCGAAAGATACAATCAGGGCCCCTGCTAGCAACTATTTACCCTCTCTGTCAATCAGAGTCCCATGGCACATGCTCACAGCTGAAGGCACCACTGGCAGGTAGCCCAGCGTCACCAACAAAACATGCCTTTAAAAGCGGCGATTATTTCTGGAATGTCCCTTCCTGTGTCCTCTGCACCACATCCCAGTGCTAAACCTGGAATGCCGCTGATCTCTCATCTGCCATTGTGTTTTTTTTTGTTTTTTTGTAGTCAGCCTTGTTCTTAGTTGTCCGCATTACCTGCAAATGAATGCCGTCAGTAATGCTCATCTTGGGGAATTTTCCAACTCAAGAAAACTAATTAGGCAATTTGGTTTTGATTGTTCTGCCTTCACTCGCGGAGTCGCACACATTTAAAACAGGAACAGCATCACCCCAGGAGGTGCACACATCTCAAATGGGACGGAGAATGGAATGTTTCTGGGATTTGGTTTCCATCATGTTGAACTAAGGGAGCTTACCATCCTCATTGTCTTAAATCTCTGTCACAGTGGGAGGTAGTGTGCACATGCGTGGTTTTGAGTCTACGTGTATTTGTGTGCATATGTGGGTAATGTTTTTTATGAATGTGTAATACAGCCCAGTGCTGAAATCCTCCTTTTAGTCTTTATCAGGAAGACCAGTTCTGTCCACCTGCGGCTGAAGCAAAGCACCCAGTGGTGCTGAAAGCATGGGGTTAGTCTGGTGTCGCTCGGAGGAGCCACTTTCTATGGAGCAGTGAGGTGCGAAAGTGCTTTGGAGGGATAGCCCCGTCTTTTGATCCCGCAAAGTGCTGGTGTTGATGCCGTGTTCTGCAGACTGCCTAGGCCACAGTAGCCACCACCACCAGGCTTGTAATTACATTTGGGGAATAAAAGCACAGAGGGAGGAAGAGATTTAAATGGTTTGTGTGCCTGGCTGGAGGTAGAACAAGGCCTTTTCACTCACTCAGCTGCATGTCTTTGCTGATTTATTTTCCTAATACTGCAAAGCATGATGACAAGAGTCAGCATTAAGCACGATTTAGCTAGCAATTTAACTTGCACACGAGAGGTGAGAGATTTTCTTGATGGGAGCATTTGATTTTATTATTATGTGGCATTCCTTGTTTGTACAGAGGACTGAAACTGCATGTTTAGCTGCTTTTGGAGAGGAGCAGCTGGCATCATGTACCACTGCACATTGTTCCCCAAGACGGACTCCAATGTTCATTAGTGATGCATTAGTGATGTAATCTAATCAGCTTAAAATTTACATTTGAGTTCACCTTCTCCAGGGCATAACAAGCAAGAAAACAAAAGTCAGATCTTTTTTTTTTTCATGAAAATAATACGTCCAATACCTAAAAAAATACCCAGAAATACCCCAAATGTTTATATAGTTATGTGAAAAACATAACAAGACTCTCTACAGTCCTGTGAAAGTACACCACATGATTTAATAGCTTCTCGAACCACCTTTAGCAGCAAAAAGTTGAAGTGATCCTTTTCTGTATGACCTTATCAGCCTCTCACATCATTGTGGAGGAATTTTGGCTCACACTTCTTTACAGTGTTGCTTCAGCTCATTGAGTTTTGTGGCCATTCATTTATGTACAGCTCTCTTACAGTCCAACTGCAGCATTTCTGCCAGTTTGAGGTCTGGACTTTGCCTGGGCCATTGCAAAACCTTGATTCTTTTCTTTTTCAGCCATTTTTCAGATTTATATTTTCAGATTTATATTTTGGTATACAGAGTTCATATTTGACTCAGTGACTACCAGGTCCTGTGGCTGCAAAGAAATGTCAAATGAGCACCCCTCCACCACCATGCTCGACAGTTGGTATGAGGTGTTTGTGCTAATGCGCTGTGTGTGGTTTTCATTTGTCATTATATTGTCTTGTCTGTTATTTAACAGGACGACTGAGGCCTGTAGAGTCTGAGATGTAGCTCTTGGGTTTTTTGCAGTTTCTTTGAACATTGTTTGTGGAACTTTGGGGGAATTTGATGGGACATCCACTCCTGGGAAGATTGTGGGATTATTTTAACACACACCTGAATGCTCCAATTAGCAACCTTTCAGAACCTCTGCTTTTATAGAGTTGCTTACACTTGCAGATGATCATGTAATCACTTGCAGCACCTAACTGTTCCTTACCCCCGTTCCTTTTAATTGCTATGGAAGTAGTAAAGCTGTACTGTTTTTTTCACAGGACTGCATAGAGTATTTATAGGACCAGCGGACACAGACCAACGTTGGCATTTATGGCTACCTGAAAAATCATTATTCATTCTCTCTTTCATGGTCACCACCAGTTCCTTAAAAATATGTGGCTCATTAGCTGCTAGATTTTCACCAGCAGGTATTTCATCAGCTCATGCCAATTTTACTCTTCCTGCTGTGAAGATATTGTGCGGTGGGTTTATCAGAGCTTTTTTTGTTGACAGCAGTATTTTGTTGTTTCTTGTGGAAACAGGGTTGATGACAGTATGATTAGTGAGATAAAAGAGGCCAAAAAGCAATGTTTTGTTTGGTCTTTCAAACATTCATTTGCCCCACTGTTAATGAAAAAAGACTTATTTGTGTAGATTTAAATATTTTAATAGAAATTTGATATTGTGTTCTGTCTGTCAAGTGTACCTCTAAGCAGTCATTTAACTAGTCCGCTCATAATACGATTAGTAAGTAAGTAAGTAAGTAAGTAAAATTTTATTTATATAGCACATTTCTAGATAGAGATCACAAAGTGCTTTACAAGATATAACAGATTAAAAAGACAAAATACAAACAAAGTTAGCAAAAGGCAGTTTTAAAAAGATGTGTTTTTAGCTGTTTTTTAAAAGTAATCAATGAATCAGCGGATCGTAAGTCCTGAGGAAGGGAATTCCACAGTCTGGCGGCCACAGTAGCAAAAGCTCTATCACCCCTAGTTTTCAGTCTCGTATACTGAATGACAAGTAGGCCCTGACTACTCGACCTCAGAGACCTACTAGGGGCATAGGGCTGTAAAAGTTCAATAATATATGGTGGTGCTTGTTGTTGAAGAGCCTTAAAAGTTAAAACCAAAATCTTAAACTGGACTCTAAATTCAACAGGAAGCCAATGTAACTGCATAAGCAACGGTGTTATATGTGAAAATTTTGAAGCTTTCGTCAAAAGTCTTGCTGCAGCATTCTGAACGATCTGCAGACGCTCCAAAGAACCTTTATTTAAACAAGTAAACAGGGAATTGCAATAGTCCAGTCGTGAAGAGATAAAAGCATGAATAACAATCTCCAGTTCGGTATAGGATATAATAGAGCTCAATTTAGAAATATTTCTTAAATGATAAAAGCAAGACCGAACAAGAGATTTAACATGACTATCTAACGTAAGAGCAGGATCAAGGATAATCCCTAAGTTCCTGACAGATGGTTTTACAAACGTTGAAAGAGGACCAAGAGCATTTATTATACTGGGTATATGTCTATCTGAGGCACATAAGAGGACTTCGGTTTTACTTTCATTTAGTTGGAGGAAGTTTTCAGCCATCCAGCCTTTAATGGTTTCCAAGCACACATTTAAAAGCCGCAGCTTAGAAGCCTCTTCCGGTTTAAAAGATATATAGAGTTGGATATCGTCTGCATAACAATGGTAACAAATATCCTCAAAAGGGCTCAAAATGTGCTGAAGAGGGAGTAAATAAACTAAAAACAGTAATGGCCCTAGCACAGAGCCTTGTGGCACACCAAAAGACAGGGACGCAGAAGATGATCTATACTTAGAAACTGCCACAGAAGAATATCGTTCAGAGAGATACGAGGAGAACCATTTCAATGCAGTCCCAGAGACACCGACCCAGTGTTTCAGCCTGTTAAGTAAAATATAGTGGTCAACAGTATCAAAGGCCGACGTAAGATCCAACATTAAGAGAACAGAACATTTACCTGCATCGCTTTGTAACAAAATGTCATTAGAAACTCTAAGAAGGGCTGTTTCAGTGGAATGAACTTTACGAAAGCCAGATTGAAATTTGTCGAAAATACTATATTTATCTAAAACTGCTGTAAGCTGCTTAGCCACGATCTTCTCTAGAATCTTAGCAATTAACGGAATTTTTGAGATCGGTCTATAATTGCTAGTGAGAGATGGGTCCAGCATAGGCTTTTTTAACAAGGGATGTATAACAGCAGTTTTAAAATAGGCAGGGACTATGCCCGAGGCCAAGGAGGTATTAATTATAGTAAGAATACAGGGACCAGTAGAGTAAAAGACATTTTTAAATAATGATGCAGGTAAAAAATCAAGAGAGCAAGAGGATAATTTTGTTGCACTAACTATTTTTCCCAGCTCTGGTAGTGAAACAGGTGAAAAACCTTCTAAAACAACAGGCCGAGCTGGCGTGGGAACAGACAGCGCAGACACTGAAAAAGACAGGTTTTTCCTTATGTTGCTAATTTTTTCTAAAAAGAAAGCAAGAAAAGTTTCACAATCTTCAACAGAAGAAATAATAGCAGCAGGTGGAGCAGGAGTAATAATATATAATATTAGTAATAGTATCAAATAAAACTTTAGGATTACCTCTGCTCCTTGCAACCAACTGAGAAAAGTAAGCAGCCCTCGCAACTCTAATAGCATTGTTAAATGAGGCTAAAAGATCCTTTAAATAAAGGAGATGAACATTTAAGTGTGTTTTCCTCCATAACCGCTCAGTTTTACGACAATTACGTTTTAGAAGACGAATGTTGTCATTTAACCAGGGTACAGACTTGGAAACAGGCACAGGTCTCATTTTAATCGGACAGATTTCATCTAAGATCGAAAGACAATGATAATTGAATAGATCTATAGAAAAATCAACATCGTTTTGTGGGGATAATGTTAAATTAAAAACATCAGAGAACTTCTGTGCTGTGGAGGAGTCTAAAGTGCGGGAAATAACTGTCCGATGAACAGGAGACATAGGCTCATAAAAAGACATATTAAAAAAGACACAATAATGGTCAGAAATAAAAATGTCCTTAGAACAGATATAATCAATATTACTACTAATAATAATAATCATAACAAAAATAATAACCCAGGAAATGTGATCCTTCTGATCTGGGATCACTTTCTGTTAAGCAGAAAGCAGCAAACTCTGTTTCATTGCTGCTGATTTACTGAGAAGACAGAGGAAGGAAACTTAAAGATGTGCACTGCCTGTCATGACTAATTAAGCCAGTGCATCTTTACTTTTTAATACCCCTTTCTTCTCTTTACTATTTTCAGCATTGATCTAGATTGTGAGAATGCTACTTTAAAAACAAAAAAAAACTTGATAGAAGTCAAGTTCTGTTTCACAGAAATCCGATGTGGTCTAAACCCATTAGGTGTTAGTGTTAGTGGATTAGAGGAGAGCAGTGCAGGAGCGCCTATCTCCCCTCTAAAAGAGAACTGTGAGGTGGTGATAGTCTGGACGTTTGGTTGTCACTCTTCATTTCATTCTTTGTGTCAGGGTGCTCCAAGCACCAACTCTGGCCAGCTCATATTGATCCGGGTCCTTCTCTCCTCTCCTCACAAGCACACCAAATTTTCTTGTGCACCATTAAAAACATTGAGCTGCGTAGTTCGAAATGCCAGGCCTGACTTGTCCAGCTGTGCAGACTAACAGAGACACACCACTTCCCATCTTTAGGCTTCTGAAATGCCCTTGAATAACCCATGACTTGTGCGTCCTTGGATTGACTGCCTGGTATCCTGCTGAATGCTAACAGATGCGAAGTGGAGGCCTACAAGCTACGCTATATTTGGCACCATGTCCTCAGCCGCAGCAGGAAACCGTAACGGCAGCTAATTAGCTTTTAATGGATAGACTTTGAAACCAGTGTTATATGATGACATGGCACACCCCTTTTAATCTAACTTTAGACTGTTGTGTTGCTTTTGCAGTTTCTTTTATCAGTGTTTGAATGACATGAAACTCAGGGCACTGGAGGTTTTGCACACATGCAAGCCTTTTTTGACATTGTTTTCACCTTCCGGAGATAATAAAGACAAGTTGCCGTGATGCTGAAAACTATTGTGGGTCTGTCTTTTTCTTGCGCATAAAATTGATCAGGAATCAATCGATAG
Organism: Mchenga conophoros; assembly: GCF_057382185.1. Classification (NCBI taxonomy): domain Eukaryota; kingdom Metazoa; phylum Chordata; class Actinopteri; order Cichliformes; family Cichlidae; genus Mchenga; species Mchenga conophoros. Next base: position 14,782,437 of record NC_140537.1, read on the forward strand.
CAAACGGATAAAGAGAGGGACCTATAAACAGAATTGATAATGACACGTGGATCGATAAAATCATGTCAGCAGCCACCCCAGTAGCTTATCCCACCTGCAGTACCTTTGGATTAACTTAGAGTAGTCATTTTCAATTACCTTCAGTATTATTAGAGTTTAAAGAAGGTGTTTTCCACTCTTCAAAGCACCGTGCATTTCTCTGTTCTGTGTCCTTTTGCTTGAGGCTTTGCAAACCTTGATGTTTACCTCAAGCCCCCCCTGCTCTCAGATGACTTTGAAACACCACTGTGATTTCCCCTTCTGTCACCACAAGGTCTCTCAAGAATTGATTCCCTACAGCAGCAGGCATCACACACAGCTATGCCTGTGGAGATTTGACTTTAGCACAGAAATAAACAGCAGTGTCGTGCAACCCTTCAAGGCTTTGCTCTGATTTAGAGTACATTAAGATTCATTCACAGTGCCCCACTTCCCCTGTGTGCCACCTCTTCAATTTCCTCCTCAACCAGACTTTAGATTCATGTGTTTATATCAGCAGGCAGGAGGGCTGTTTTTGCATTTGAACAATGCTGACATCCTGTCACAGGGGACGGGCACTCTGAGGTAGGGGACTGCTGAGGGTGGGGGGCTGGGAAGCTCACTTACCGTGCTGCCCTCTCTTTCTTTTCCTCACTTAACATTTGGCCATTTCTGTAAGCCTTGTTTTGTCTAGCATATTGTCAGAGAGAGGGAGCTTGAAATATCAAACCCCCACACCACTTAAAGGGAACAGTCAAATTTTCCACCAACACCAATGGAGACTGTCAGGTTCAATTTTACTCTGTGCCTCTAGTGTTCCTCCCTCTCAGCTGCCTGTTTGCCACCAACTCACAGGCTATAGCCTCAAACAAACGAGTGGATATGAGTAGAAGCATGTTCCAGAACACCGTTGCAAAAATGTGGCTAAGCACAGAAGTACACACACACACACACGCACAGATGCGCAAACATGACAGAAGACACAGAGCTCAGGGATACATGCGGAATATTTGTGCGTTAGGTTGTGAGATAGTGAGATAGTAAAAATGTGGCTTGCCATGTCGTTATCGTTAGCTAATGATACACGTTATTTTGTGTCTATATGTTTGCAGTGAGTGTGCAGCTCTGTGTGACTGCAGTAGTCAGTCTGACAGGCAGCACAGTAGCTGTAATGAGTGCCCACTGCTTGACCTTTAGTGACAATCAATCCTTTGTGCACATGTCCATTGAAGGCTAAAGGAATTATTAACCTTCCTACCTCTGGCGTCATTCATCTGCACGCTGGAGGTTACACAGGTCAGAGAAAAACAAGTGGCTCCGCTGGTATCTCTTCAGTCTGAATAGATCAAATCAGCTCTGGTGATTGATTAACGTAATTGGCAGCCACCAAAATTATATCTGTATTTCTTTTCTTCTCAGACAAAAACAAATAACATTCCCACAAAGGCGCAGTTGATGATACGGCCCGTCTTTCATTGATTTGCAATTCTGGAAGCAACAGAGTTATGACTTTTATGAATGTTATTTTCAAAGTTGGAAAGGAAAATAGAAACGGGGCTGAAATTTGGCTCCGAAGATGCAACGTTGAATTGAGCTTGGAATGCAGCGAGTTTATCAGCCACCGTGGACTTGTGTGCGTTCGATATGTGTGTGTGTGTCTGTTTGTGTAAGCTCACAAATGCGTGTGTGAAAGCGAGCAATCAGGCACAGCTGTACCTGCCCTCGCTTGGCAAAGCAGAGCATTTGCCTGCTTAAAAAAACAGAAGGTTCTGCTATGGCAGAGAGGCAGTCATTTGGCTGATCTAATGGTGGCTCCCATAGGATCCATATCTGTGTGCAAACACCGAGCGAGGAAAGAGAATGGAATATACACCCATAAAACCAGATGAATATTTTATCATACAAATCCCCACCCCCAGTCCTCCAGAGTGACGTCGCCAGCGTGCCTCCTTTATGTTCCCCCCTTTTTCTCTCTTGTTTTTTCATACATGCATATATGTGTTTTTGTTTTTCGTTGTTGTTTTGTTTCGTTTATTTTTTTGCATGCATAGACAAGAACGCTCACCTTTAAAAAGCCTCGTTCAAGTTCCTTTGAGAGCATCTGTGACTGGTCTGTTCCGTTTATTACTGTTGAGATGTTTTCTTTTTTGTCAAAATGCATCTCTGCAGGTGAATTCAGATCTAAAGACATCCTCGCCCTGGGGACGTCTCCAGCATTCTCTTCTCTCATCCTTCAAACACAATCTCTTCCATAGCCTTTTATCAGGCCCCATTCCTCCTCCTCCTCCTCCCACTCTGCTCTTCCCTGCACCCCCCCGCTCCCTCCAGTGTGTGGTTCTGTTCCCTGCCAGCCAGGCTCCTGTTGCTGCCTGAGCCCAGCTCGTTAAGGGAAACACTGGTGCATGGTCCTCCTCACCTTCCCTCTGCACTGCCTTTTAATTAGACAGCTGTTCCTGTGTGCATGCGTTTTGCAGGAGGATACATTGAGGTGCGAGCGTGTGGTGTTGCAAATGTTCTCAGTCACACTAGTCACCTTTTTGAAGCGACTGGTATCACTTCAGATGCTTGTTTCATGCCTGGGTTAACCCAGGAAGTTAATGATGGCGTATACTCGATACATGGTAGCTTTTATCAAACACAGCTGACACAGATTTTTGCTGGTTTGAGCTTCTTTAAAATGAATATTTGTTTATTTAGCTTGTGTATCTCTTGTTCTGTCTCCCTTCCCTCACACCCAACCGGTCACTGCAGATGGCTGGACATTCTTTCCTGTTAAAAGGGAGTTTTTCCTTCCTGCTGTCGCTGCCGTTGTCTGATTGTTGGGGTTCCCTCTCTAACAAGTCGTTGTTTGGTGCTATATAAATAAAGTTGACTTGTGTTTTACACATATAATGAATGGCAAGCACTCAAATGTGTCATTTAAATACGTAACATTGGGCTTTTTAAATGGGCATATTGGACTACTTTTCTTCTTCTGATTACTCCTCGCCTCTTCCGTATAATACCATTAATAAGACTTTACTAAAATAGGAGCTACTCTGCCCTGCTGCAGCACATGCCTTTTGGACAGAGGGTAAACTTTAACATCTTACACCTTACTGACCTCTAATTCTATCACTTTTATGCTATGTGCACTTATGTTTAAGCCAATATAGCAAGTTTAGCCTTCAGACCTTTGTGATTTCTTCTTTAGCTCAAACCTGTGAAGAAGCGTGTCTCTGACCAGACACAGATACAGCCACCAGGTTCAGCTGAAGAAGCAAAGGGCAGAGCAGTGGATGCTTGTTTGTACACTCGCCCTTGTATTTGTTTGCCTATTTTTGTTCGCACAGAAGGAGGTCCCACACCTATGTTTATACGAATAGTAGTGGGAGTCTCTCTACAAGGCCAGCCATAATCCAACTATTTAGATCTCCATGGCAACCAGGCTTGTCCTATAAGCTCTGCCAGTGTGTGATGATAGCCTTGGTTGTTTAAAGTATATCAGACCTCATAGGTCCAAAGTGAAAAAAAGGAGGATGTTCAAAGAGCCATAGTCCCACAGCTGCAAGGCGAGGCATAACCACACAGCTCAGTGCTGCAGTGAAGTGGTGGGCAGCACTCGTCTGTTCCAGTGTAAGAAATAAAACACACACCAGGGGCTCAGAGTCACACAACGTGCATACCACCAAGGCCAGTGATCAAAAGCAGCCTCGCTGCATGACTTAAGGGGCTAATTATGTAAAGTATAATGCATTACTTCTAGCATGTTCTATGAAAGCAGCCATTTCTCTTATGTGCTACAAAATATAAACATACTTAGTTGTGGAGTCAAAGAGAGAAAAACCAGCAAGAAATCCTAAACTACTGTCCCTGTCAGGGGAAAAAACGGAGCCAAGCATTTCTGATTAACATGTCATCTCAGCCCGTCCTCTATATCCCTCTCGTTCCCTCCTCTCTCCCCGGCAGAACTAGTTTACCTTTCATTAGCAGACCTTTGGTGCAAAATGTGTTTGCTGATAAGAGCCAGTGGTTTATCAACAGTTTATAATGGACGGCGTTGGGATTAATCAAATCAGCACACATCCGGAGAAGGGCTGGACTCTGTAAACACAATCAGATCTGACTCTCCAGACGAATTGAGCGGAGCGGGGGAGACGAGCGTAAGAATGTGGAGGGAGGAAAGATAAGTGCAGAAAAGAAATGGACTCAAATTAGAATGAAGTCAATTTGGCAGAAATTACGCAGCATTATTCCTCTTCCCCGACTGAGTGTTATTTTTTGTAACTAGCGGGGAGTCAGAATGAGCAGTGTTGGGGAGGACTGCAGTCAGAAGTGAGAAAGATTCATATGGTCCCAAGCACTGTCCAAAAACACCGAGCCAAACGCTGTGTATCCTCTGTAACTGGTAAGGCTGGCTCCTCATTATCTGCCTATCTTGGCTTCCATCTGAGGAGAAAATGCAGCGTTGCAGTCTCACTTTAGAGGGACACTGATCACAAGAGCAACTCATCTCAACTGGAGAATGATTGTGCCCCCCTCCCACTCCCCGTTTTCTCTCCCCCGTCTCCCACTGCGCCCGGTTGAAGACAGACAGAAATGAGGAATCCTCTCTGTTTTTCTGCTCAGAAGAGTTGAAGTTTGAATCGGAGAGATGGAGGGAAGCTTCAAAAGGCACATGTAATTGAGCAGCTCTAGATAGGCTATCTGGGAACATGAAACAGCAACAGTTGTGACGGAGGGATAATTGCCTCCCTGGGCTTGTATAATGCCTTGTCGAGTCTTTAAACTTGAGCAAACTGCTGGAAGTCCTTATGTCAGCAGGTAATTGATTCCAGGCATCAGCAGCTATGTGAAATGACGGAACAATAGCGCTGGATTGGTGCATTAAAAAAAGAATGTGTGAAAGATTCAGAGAAAAATGTTTGTCTTTATAAGCATTTTCAAGAGTGTCCGATTGTATTGATTTTTTTTTCTCAGCAATCTTCTTCGCTTTTATATTTATTCAGAGCGCTCAATATTTTCATTAAGTGGTGCTGGAACGATGCAAAAAAAAGAAAACAAAAAACCCCATCTCCTGCTCTCCAGTTCTTTAAATCGCATCCGTATTTGTATTTGTTAAGCAATATGGAAATGGTTAAAGCGAATTGAATTCACGGAGGTCCCTTGCCTTTTCTCACGACTACATTGGGTAGTTCAGCCTTTGCTATAACTGTAACTTTTAATTTTCCAGTTTTGACTTTCTGGGTATGTTATGATCCAGGTCATTTCTGTTGCTGAGGCTGCACGCAGGCCAGGATGGGCTCTAATGTGGCCTTAACTGTCAGGATGTCTGTCCTTTCCTCTGGCCTCCCTCCAACCCTCTTCCTGGCTGGTGGATGCAGAGTGGGACCTCAGGAAGGAGATGCTTTATTAGATGCCCCTGCATGAGTAATTGAACATCTGTTCACACAAAGACAACTGACCCTAATTCCCAGCTGTTTATCCTCCATATAAACAGCTAATAAGCTTGCAGTGAATGTGCCATATAGGGGGTCAAAAATCTACTTTTAGAAATCTCTATATTTATATACTGAAATGCCTCCTATTTTGCAGGTATAACCAGTGTTTTCTGTAATTTCATTTTCACAGATGGACGTTGGTTATAAAAATGGAAAGACTGACTAAATGGCAACGCCTGGAGTCTATTTCTGTTCTCCGTGTTTTTAGCGCGTGAGAGCTTGAAAGCAGTCAGTCAGTTGGCCGCCCGCAGCTCTGGTGTGAAGCTAAAACACCCATTCTCTCCCTCCTGATTAGCAGTGTCTTTGTTCCGTTGGTGGTGGCGCGCCACGAAGCGTGATTGCAGTGGGCAAACTGGCGGCTTTAAAACAAGCCTGCTGCTGCGCTGATCTGCATCACACTTTACCCCCCTCCTCGCTCAGCCAAAGACAAAATCAAATCAGGTTTTGTTTGTTGTTCAGTCTCTGAGCACTAAGCCTCCTATGAGATTTGGGGAGTTTAGATTTTCCTTCTTTCCTTTCTTTTTCTCATTTGATCTACAGTACATCTGGGTAAAGGGACATATTGGTGTGGGTGGGGAATGTCTGAAGTAGAAGCAAAAAACAAAAACTCACTGTTGCTCAAATGTGGGTGTAATTAATTGTTTTTGTGTTTTCTTTACATTTGCATAGATTTTAGTATCTTGCTGTTTATTTCAGTATCTGCCTTTCTCTTTTTCTCTAGGCGGCCTCAATGGCACTGAGCAGCTTGGGCCATGTATATACAGCCATAGGGGACTACCCGAATGCCCTAGCCAGCCACAAGCAGTGTGTCCTTCTGGCCAAGCAGTCCAAAGATCAACTGTCTGAGGCTCGCGAGCTGGGAAACATGGGAGCCGTCTACATTGCCATGGGAGACTTTGATAATGCTGTCCAGTGTCACGAGCAGCACCTGAGCATCGCCAAGGCCCTGGAAAATAAACGTGAGGAGGCCCGGGCCTATAGTAACCTGGGCAGTGCTTACCACTATCACCGCAACTTTGACAAGGCCATGTCCTACCATACTCACGTTCTGGAGCTCGCGCAAGAGCTGGAGGAGAAGTCCATCGAGATGAGAGCCTACGCAGGACTGGGTCATGCTGCCCGCTGTATGCAGGATCTGGAGAGGGCCAAGCAGTACCACGAGCAGCAGCTGGCTATAGCCGAGGGCTTGAAGGACAGGGCTGCAGAAGGAAGGGCCTCTTCCAATTTAGGTATGTAAGTTTAGGTTGGATGTTGTGTAATGTACACTGTGGTCTTCAATACTGTTAGGCAATTTCTCACAATTGTAACACACAGAATGATGAACAAATACATATTCCTATATCTATACATTTATCTCTAATTAATCTAAATCTGAATCCATAGTAGAGTCTAACAAGAAGAAAGAAAGATAATACTGTAACTATAAGAGGTGACGTCTTATGCTTGGAGACCAAAAGCTGTGTTGCATTCACAATCAGGAGGCTGCGTTTGAACTGATGTACTGGGTCAGCTGGTTGTTAACTGATCGCACTGTTTAAGCAGTTCATCCATAAGACATACAGACAGCCCTCGGTGGTTTATGTGTTTTTATGCTCTTACAGCAGCAGCAATCATGTTATCCTCTGTGTTGACAACCACGAGGTAAACTGTATAATCATGCTGCTCCTTTAGAGCTCTAAGGATTAGTTAATAAATTGATTAGTTAATCAACAGGAGATAAACAAGCTTTTCTTTGTCTGATTATAGATTGTGTCTTGTTGTGTTTTGGAGAATAAAAAACAAAAAATCGGATTAATTTATGTTCGACTTTGAGCAATTACAGTTGACAGCTTCCAATATTTACTGACATTTTGCAGACAAACCATTTAATCCATTAAACCCTTAATACTCACTTGCTCGGTGGAAGTTTGATCAACAAAATAACTTACATCTGTAAGTTTCTCTGTTCTTATAAAACCCTTTCCCTTCAGGAAAATGCACCTTATTTAAGGATGAATTCTCTTGTCTGAGTGGAAGTTGTGATCACGTGTCAAAATGGTCACTGCTAACACGACAGTTTGCGATGCCCAGTGTTTTCACGCATTTGTCACTTAACACAACTATTTCACACACATCCTCCATCAAGTCACCTCCTGTAAGACTTTTTGAGACTTCAGTTACATGCATCTGTTCTATGTGTTGTCACACACTTGAAAGTAGTTAGTGGCAAAAACAATCACTTTTACATGGATAATTGCCATGTGGAATGGCATTGCAGCTCTTTTGCAGTTGCTGGTTAGTGTTCTTGTTCAGCACTAGAACTATTCCACATACGTGTTTGTCCCTACAATTAATTTCAATCTAGAAAGATGTAAAACTGGGGCTCAGGTTCAAAAATAGATCAAATTTTCAAATTTGATTTCAAATTTTCTACCAAGACTTCGAATACTTGCACTTTATTGGACATATTGCTTTGCATTGTCAGAAGTTGAGGTAAACTTTTATGTTGTTGTTGGTTTTTGTTTGAATGTTTTTACTTCTTCTCTAAAAACCGTCAGTCACCATATGGTGCGATCCCTCACTTCAAATGCCATCCTGTTCAGGAGCTCAATGACAGATCTATTTCAAAGCACATCCTCCAAAATGAGGAAGCATCTGGTAGTTTGATAGCAAGAAATCTTGTGGACTGGAAGTAGATAACATTTCAGTTACTCTATATTTACACGTAGCTGCTGTAAACCAAGCTTTCTTGGTTTAAGGCGTTTTTTGAATTAATACAGAACAATGGAGGAGACTAAAGAGATGGAATATGAGTGTTTAATGACTGCTCTTTGCATTGTTTTAGGCTGATTATGAGTTTGAGAGCCTCGTCTTAGGCTTTTGGCTATGTTGCAGGCTGCATTCCTTTGTCTTCTTTAAATGCGCTGCTTATTTATTATTGTTTTACTGAATATTTACGACTCATAAAGCCAAGCAGTATATTATACACTGAAAATATGCTGTGGTGTTACTTTATCATTACTATTTTGTGGAACGTTGCTTGCAGAAATATATATTTAATTCATAAATGAATGTCTCAAGTGGACAGTGCACAGCAGATAATGTGATATAAGGCAAGTGAAGTGCAAGGAGTCTACACTGAGAGCAAGGAGGATGGTGCATGTTAAAATCAGCTGTCATTTCTACTTGGAGACTGTCAGAAAGTAAATAGACCCCCATGCAAGTATGTAATTCTTAATGGGAAATTCCCTGACATAAATTTGCTCTGCTCTCACCTTCAGAATGGTTCAGACTTAATCACATCTTCCATTGAAATGTGAATGTGAGATAGATATAGAAGTTAGGTGGGAGAAAATGTAATATTTGATTGAGCCGGATCTTAAAAATGTAATTACAATCCAGTGTTTCACATTTAAATCCTGCTAAAATTATTAGAAAGTAACCTTGCGGAGTGTGCTGATATAATGATGAAGGGAAGCTTGGGGATAAAGGTGCCCTTTTGGATTTTCAACACCCGATGAGCAGTCTATGATAGGGGCAATTCTTCTGTATTTAGTCCAGCAATTACAACCTGTGCCGGATGACTTATGATAGCCATCAAGACCGTAGTAAACCCGACTCTAATGGACAACTAAGAGGCATAATAGTTCCTTCCAGATAAATTATTCCTGAACCTAATGCGCAAAATTGTGCAAGCAGAGTGCAGGGTTAATCAGCCAAACATAAATTGAAGCTGTCCTTTGACCAGCCTAATGGCTGCACGTTCTGTCTTGCTCTTAGCTCCAACACACACCTGACTTAAAAAAAAAAAAAAAAAAGCAAGCTGGTAACCGGTTCCCATAAATTAGGGGTGCCTGTGAGGACGTTTTATGATGCTACATGTGAGCTTTATTACGAGTGGGCACTGTATGTTAGGCAGCAGATTTATTCCTGTCTGTAGTGTGATTGCTGTTATGATGGCAAGAGCAGTTTTATTCATTATTAACATTACAGTTCTTCCAGTCCATGACAGAGTAATGATAGTGTAGCTGATGTGGTATCAAAGACCGCCAGCTGGTGACGGAGCAAAAGCTAAGTGAGTGCGTGGTAACTATGAAGCCTGTTGCTTTGTGGACAGGTGCCTGGACATGCCTGGACCGGCATGTGGATACATTAGCACTCGACACCCAGGAGAGCTTGTTGCCCATCTCCGTGGTGCCTGATCGGTTAGCACTTGTTGTCTGTTTTCTCTCTCTCTCTTCACTTTTTGATGCCTCCCTCTCTCGGTCTCCCCATCTCTCCGCTCACCCCTACTGATTGTAATCTGCAGCTGTCAAGCTCCCAGTAATTGAAACTGACTTGATGAATCGCTTAATTACCTTTAATAGCTGATTCAAGAGGAGCTGAATAATGAAGATAACAGAGAATGAAGTGGAGGTTGTGAAGCATCAGTCCGTAATTGCCCCATTGTTGTTGTTTTTGTTTGCGCCACTGCGCCGTGCATTGTTTTTCCCCGTCATCGGTGCCCGCGAGCCTGCTTATGTAGCACAAGAAGATATGGACTAAAACTAGGGTTGCCAACTCCCTGAAAAATAAATAAGGGACACCTCGTGGCCAGGGCCGGGCGACCCAGTTGTCTTCACCCTTCCCAGTGTGGTGAATTTTCTAGCTCTTTTTTTGTGTGTGAAATTATTTTTTTAACCATTTGACTTGAAGTTGATTTAAGTAGATGCATATTCTATTCTTTGTGATATGAACACATGTGAAACAAATGATCATTTAGCCATTTATTTTTAGCTCAAAATGACAACATTAACACAGTAAAACAGGTCTCTTTCTTAAACAGAAGCCTGTCATGCTTAACTTTTGAGAATATAAGTAAATCTTTCTTTAAAAGAACTCTGTCCTGCTTAACTTAAAATAATAGAAAACAATAGAAAGAAAAATATTCTTGTAACAGTGCACATTTAGTGCATTTAGTACAATTGGCTTCAGTTGAGGTATTATTTCAGCTTTTCTAATGCTAATCAGCTGCTCCTGTTTGTAAACCCACTTGTTCCCATGATTACGCATCATAACTCATCATCATTATTCATCTATGTATTACTTTTATGTATTAGTCATCTATTTGTTGTAATCATCTATCCTTGCAGTCGTTTATTACACAAAATAAATTATATTATCACACTTCTGGCCACATAGCGCTGATATTCACTGCACATGCCCATATTAACGTTTTCCAGCCAGGTGTTTTCCTTTTCCCATTCTTCCCTTTCTCTGAGGGGAACAAACATTGCTGCTCTAATGCTGGGCTCACACTGTGCGGTTTTAGGCCCATTTTGAGCCGATTTTTGAGTGATCGGACCGATTTTGGCCTTCATCGTGCGTCGTGTAGTATACGTGGGGTAAAGAGAAGTGATTAACACCTCACGACCAGCTCCCGATCATCAATCGCTCGTGAGGTTCTCACCACAGCCGCTCACACTGCTCGCGCGCAAACGTAAACGTTGGTGAAAAAGACGGCGCAGCACGGCTGTGCAGCGTGTGATCTGGACACAAGCGATGGAGGCACAACTTGTAGAACTTTGGAAAGCTCATCCGAGCCTTTTCGATGTGGCATCACAAAATTAACACGACCACAACAACCGTGAAAATAGTTGGATTTACACTGCTGCTCAATCACAGCTGCCTGATCAATGTTTTTCATTAGCAATTTAGCAAAGTTGATGGTAGTGGTGTGTCTGTGTGAGTGAAAGACAGAGAGAGCGAGCGACAGATTTTCTGTTATAACCTTCATGTTATGGAGGCACAGTGTGAGCACTCAGGTCCCATCAGAGCATCGGGCGGTATAGTGTGAGAGTACATCGTGACATACGAACTTCTAACCCCTGCGAGTCAATCGTGCAGTTTGAGCAGGAGCTGAATAACGTGACTGAAAAAATCGCACAGTGTCTGCCCAGCTTTAGGTGTACTGTCGTCCGAGACTTGCACCGCAGAGTCGGCGTTTGTTCCCCTGTTGGCCATGCTTCTTGTTGTGGTCATCTGTTGTCTTCCGGTATTTTCTCCGCAAGCGACCTTTCCTCGACCAATGAGATGAGCGGTAATCTGAATTGTCATACTCGAATTGTCATAAGTGTGCTGTCAGCTCATTGGTCACAAAGCAGGAGAGGGGCTGGGAATTATGTTTTCAAACAACGCGTTAATTCCATTAACATTTATAGACTACTTTTGATTCTCACTGTATTACGGGACAAAGTGCGTCCCTTATTAGCTCAACACGGGACGTGTACTTTTGTTTCTAAATACGGGACGATTCCGTATTTTAAGGGACGGTTGGCAACCCTAACTAAAACTAACAGGATGCTGTCTCAGACTTCAAAATAAAAAAAGAAAAAAGAAATACTGCCTTTACGCTGTGCACAAAGAGGGAGTGGATGATCGAGTGAAGATTAACGAGCAGTGATAAAAGCGGAAAAAAACATCGTGAGAGGGATGGGCAGAAGTTGCAGAAAGAGGAACGCGCAAACTTTTATTATGCCCTCTCAGCTCGTCGTTAATGTTGCGTGTAGTGTGGGTGGAGCGGCAGCAGTTGACATGGCTCTGAGGTACAGTTGTATAGAGATTGCTGTGCTTTAATATCTAACCGCGATGCCCGGCGGTACCAGCAGCCCTGGCTCAGCACACTCTGACCTATAAAGGATATGAAAATGTTGCATTCCTGCCCCATTTATTATTCATTAATTGGCCAACTTACCCCCTAGTCAGCAATATTTAATATCTCAGAGAGGAATGAGGCGGAGGGGGACCCCATGTACTTCACATTTGTGGTATTCATGAAACAGAATGTAAATTGTATTATTCCCCCTGCCCACCCACCCACTCCTGTGCATTTCACTTCAAAGAGACTTCAAATAAGTTTGTTTGGAAGTGTTTGTGCTTTCTTAGCTCGGCCTTTTGCTGCTTGCTTTTCTTTAGTCACCCTGCTCCTTTGACCATTATGACGCAAAGGAGTCACTGGAAACGTTGGCTCCTTCAAGCTGGAAAGGCTGGACGTGAAACTCCTAATTAAGCATTTTTTTCCCCCTTCTTTCCTTTTATTGTGCATCCTCAGGGAGAGCTTTCTGCTGATGTTCGCAAAAACAGAAAGAGGAAAACAACAGAGAGAGGAGTTCGCAAAACAACACGGAATCAGACAGTGTGTACTGCTGTGCTCTGTATTTAGATCTTGTCACTTGCTTCAGAAAAACAAAACATAACTTGTATAACGAAAGAGTTTCTGAAGTTGCTGTAATAAAGACTGTCTGCACTTTTAGTGCTTTTTAGCTTTTTCCCTTTTGCAAGTCATTTGAGAATGGATTGCATGTGTCAGTAGCACCGGCAGCGGACTTGGTATTTTAAGCGCTCGTAGTTGTTGGTTGAAATAAATTGATGCTGACCCTGAGATTAGGAGCTCATTGGCACCCAATTATGGAAGGAGTTAAATTGATGTAACCTTTTGAGTAAGTGCCATAAACAGGAAGAATAAACAACTAATTAGCAGATTTTATTTAAAAAGAGAAGAGAAAAAGATGTTGCTCGTTGTGAAATGATTTTACCGAATGCTCTCTCATCTTCCTCGTCAGCATCATAATATTGTGGTTGTGTGGACATGAATCCAGTACTTTTCGAGTGCTGCCCATAACTGGAGCAAAGCACAGACAGGGACCAGACTTGCCTGGAGCACCGATACATGCGGATTATTCACTTTTGTACCTAAGCCTTTGGAAAAAGTGGTAACTGTGGATATATTAGAAGTCTGACCAGGAAGCGGCGGGAGCAAGAGAGGACTGAATTTACAGAGGAATTTAGTGGGCCTAATTGGCCAAACAGGATGAATGAATGCACATTGCAAGAATAGGGCTGTGAAGGAGCCAAGCAAATGTTTAAAAGTGAATTTATCTAAGTCCTGTGACACTTTTAAACTCTCCACTAATGGCCAGGTAAATGCCTTAAGTAAATGTTAGCAGGCCTGCAAGTAAGTGAGGAGAAAAAGGAGTAAAAGGAACAGTGGTTGGAGAAGAGGTCAAGTGGTGATGGGCCTATTATGATGTCAGGCTTACGTTACTCTCTTGGAGAGGTTTTTGAAAGAGAGTGTCTTTCTAGCCTGGCCCCACTTTTCTGTTTTGTTCCAAAAAGCAGCAGATGCTCTCTGTCTCCCCTTAGCATGGCCCCATTAATCTCATGACCAAATACCGAGCCAGAAACCGGACGAAAGGCCTCGTGAAACACTTTCATGATCCTTGTTCTTACACTGAAGTATAGCTCACCATGCAGAATTAGTACTTGACTCACCGTGGAGCCAATAAATGAAACAAAAGAGCTGTAGCATTGCTCTGCCTCGAACGACTGTGCCCTTTTTTGCAGCACATGTGCAAATTCAGCATGAAATGTGACCTATTCCTAAACAGACGGGAGATTTTGCAGTGCAACCGAAAAAGATCAGATGATTGAGACTGAACATTGTTGGTTAAGAGGCAGGATGAGTCAGGTGTCAGTCGTGTATAGTACAGAGAGTACAGAGTACTTGGTTTAGTGAGCTGAAATAGGGGTTGGGGTCAATTGGAGCACAAAGGAGCGCAGCTCAGCCACAGGCAAGTGGCTGAGCTGCGCAGCACAGCACAGCGCTCTGTCTGCATGTTGTTGTTGGCAGGCCACCCGCCCTCTAAGCACGCAGCCATCTATCCACATCGTGTCCTTCCTGGGCCTCTGTCAGTCAGACTGTAGGAGATGTCTGTGTCTGCGGGTGAGGATTAAATACCTTAAGTCCAACCCCCCCCAAGCTCCACCCCTTCCTGCAGATCCCAGGAGGATCTGATGTCTGCTTCAGCTCACTGCTTCCCCCAACAGATCATTACAATGCTATTGTGTATTGTGAAACTCTTTTAAAATGCTTCATATAATGTAGCATTTCATCCTTCATCCACCCTTTAATTTCCATACACTTGATATGTGGGCTGCCTGCACCGTTGCTATTATCATACAGTCATCTGTATCATCTTTGGAAGTTTCACATCCTCTGTATGAGTGTTATACTCAGACGGCGGCTAGAAATAATGCTGTTTCAGTGCAATATTTCTTTTAACTTCATAAGAGATCCCTAAAGTTGAAAAATGTGTTAGCAGAGAGACTCTCATTAGCCATCTATAATTACACTGTATCCTGTGTGGGGAAGAACTGACTTATCATTTAAAGAATGGCTTAAAATATGAATGAAATTAGAACTAGGGCCTCTTTAAGAAAAGAATGATTACTGATGTTTTATCCTCTTTTGCCTTCTTAAATGGCTGGTTGTTTTTGGAAATTCTATACTAACAGCATCAAGTAGTTTAAAATAGTAGTGCATCTTTTATTTGCTTGTTTTTTTATACTGCATTTACAGTATGCACAAGGCTCTGTGCTGTGCTAATTTCCCACAAAACAATGCAGTAGTAATACAGATACCAAGCAGGCAGCCAGATGGCAATCAAGGCTGCTCAGCTTAGAAACTAAAGTCAATAACTCTTGAGTACATGAGTGCAGATAAAGTTAAAGACGTAGCACACATCCAGCTGACAAGGACGGCTGTCAGAAAGTAGCAGTGTTGTGCACTTAGCACGTCCAAAAGTATATTGGCCTTGTTGACTGTGGTGCCACATCAGTGCTAAAGAATACTGTGATGAAGAGCAAGAAGAAAGTAAAGTTGAATTTGTTTAATTATTATTGTTATTCTTATTTAAATGATTAATTAATTCATGGTATTGAATAGGTATCTGTATTGGTCCATAGGATAGTGGTTAACACATTCACCTAATATGCAAAAGATCCCCGATTCAAGACTGGGGTGAGATGCAAATCCCAGGAGTTGCGGGTCAGGAAGGGTATCTGGTTGAAAAATATGCACCTCTGTCTGCTATGGTGACCCCTGGTGAATAAGGGAACAGCCAAACTAAGCTTTTATTGGTCCAGAATTTCACAATTGGTTCCCTAGAAACTAAAATATATTCAGCTTTTTATTCAGCTATTTATGGCAGCTGTGGTACTGTAGAATGTGTTGTAAATACTGTCCAAACTCATTATCGTATCTCTCAAATAGTTCTTGGTTGAAGCGGAAACCAAAGACCGAAATATTAAAGAGAGACACTATTCTACGATTGTGTCCTGGTTTTCTCCATCATGTAACCTAAAATATTGACCTCATTCTGAAATAAAAATATAGAACCCCAGTTATTTCTGATTTTTGGACACAGACTGGTCACCTCTTTTCCTGGTATCAGCCCAGTGGCAGCAGCAGCATTGTTTGTAAAATCCTCTTAGCTGACTGCAGGCAGCAGCGCTCCGGACCTTCCTAGCTCCTCGAAGAATGACACAGTGACTTACTCAGAACATGACACCATCCCTCAAAGTCATCACTGCAGCATATCCCTCTATGTACAGCCAGCTGTGTAATGAAAAGTGACAACACATTGTCATGCTTTTAATGTCTTTGGTCATGGGGGGATGGATAGGGCTCTGTATAAAAGTATTTGGATTGCATAGTGTCTGCTTTATCCTGGGTTTTTTTCCACTGTATTTTTTTTCTAAAGCTGTGTAAAAGAACAATAATTGAACCATATTTTTAATACATTTTACTAAAGTGCATTTAGTGTGCTTCACAGACTTGCAGTAAAATCAGACGTTAAATTGAGGGGTAAGAATGATGTTTTGATTTGGACAGTATGCAACGATGGCCTCATCCGCTAAACCTCGTTGTACTAAGTCCCAAATTTTGTGTTGCAGCAGTATTTACCATCATATCTGGTATGGTTTTATTTACTGCTATGCTGGATACTATTCCCAGAGGGCCTCATAATCCTCTTACCATATGGGGGGGCACAGAATATATTTTCTTGCTTCAAGTGTGGTTCCAGGCATAGCCTGAGGCTTATGGCAATTTTGGCTGCATCTTCCAAGTCCAGCCATAAACCTAGCCATACTCCCCCAGCCTCTGTCCAGTCTCCTGCCTCCTTTACCCCTGCATCCGTCAGCGAGCCCTGGATCCATTTTTAGCCTGCAGCATGGAACATGTTTGCTGGTAATACATCAGTAGGCATTATAAGATCAGCCTCCACTGGGGAAAGCATAACCTTGGGAGTGACTTTGTGGTTACAACTATCCGTACTCTTCCAACTAGCCTGCTGTGAATCTTAACATGCTTTCACTCTGAGAAAAGACTCTAAGGAATGGGAGCACTTGGAAGTTTGTCAAACTTAAAAGCCCCATATTTATTCTTATTCGCGCAGTATATACAGCAACATGCATTTGACTCATTATGAAAGTCATCATTTGGATTCTGAATCCTTCCTTTCCCATTTGGCAGCGCTGTTTCTGTTTGGGTTCTGCTGTGTGGCATGCCTAGCATACCAATTCCTCAGGGCCGTGACCTGATGATTAGAAGGTCAGTTCAGGTTGTATCACTTACACCCGAGAACACAAGCAGGCAAAGAACGACATATCAGGTTTGATTTGTCGCTGGGTGTGTGCCACATGCTGAATCACGGTCTGAATTAAGCAGGCAGGGGATCTTTAATTATGTTTTCCCCAAATAAATCTAAATTATTTGCAGGAAAGGCTGGTGGATTTATTTTCTGTCTAATTTTAAAACATCCAATTCAGGCAGGTTTAGTATTTTAATTTGTCTCCTATTTTACACTTAATTGAGACTGAAATATTGGTGTGTATTGGACCATGTAAATGTCTTGCAACATTTTCTGAAGTATGCATGCACTGTGGGTATGCGTATGTATACATAGACAAAACTTGCGATGTGTCAAACCGGTGTGCAGTCCAATGACTCACACTGCAACGACACCAAAGCTTTTTTCCATTGGCATCAGCCAGATGTGCTGCTTTTTGACTCAGCCAGCATCAGAATGCGTTTCCACATCTACTGTGTAACTTCTGCAGTCGTTTGAGCCTTCTGTTTAGTTTCAATCCCACTGTTTACGTAGCCTATGTTCGGGCTCATAATGTGGCAGGTTTCGGATGAAATGAATGGGAAAACACACATGGTGGTAACTAATCCCAGCGGCACCATCACACACTCACCACAAGCCACAGAGCCCCTCTCCATCCCCAGTTCCCACCCACTCTGGCTCCAGAACTGTTTCCATCCCTTGTGTCCCATCAGCGGCTGAACCCCCTTCCTACTGGCCCATTAGTCTCTGTGCTGATGCAGCAGAGCCGTGATGGTCAGGCGGTATGGTAGATGAAAGACTGAATTATTTGCCTTGCAGCTGTTTTCTTCGTCTCCATCCGCTAGCCCGCCTGTCTACAATTTCAGTTTACTTTAATTCTATCATTGCCATTATTATCATTGAAGGCTAGGTGACAAAGCAAACGAGGAACCATACAGATTAGCAGTGAGTCTTAAAAGCTCAAAGGAAAGGAGGAGAAGAATGGTCGATTTGCCACTACGGCTCTTTACTCTCTGCTGTGTATTTGTCATTTTGTATGAGTACAAAGGTGTGGGTGTGCATTTGTTTGGATGTGTGTGTGCCTGTGTCTGTGTGTGTGCGTGTGTGTGTCTGTGTGCCAGATAGCTGCCTGGCTGTGGGGTAAAGCTATTATTTTTCAGAGGATGGTATTTTATCTGTGATAATATGCTCAATAGATTGGGTTCTCCATTATTTATTGTTTCTCCACACTTATCAAATTTTTTTTCTAAAGTTGTTTGCTGAGCTTTCCATCTGCTATTCACACTCCCCCGCACTTTTACTTCCCCTGTCTTTCTTTCTCGTTCACTCGTAGCTATTTTCAACCCTGTGGAAAAGTTGTTGATTTTGGTAAAATCCCTGTAAGACACGATCATCAAAGACAGCTTAAACATTCAAAAGATTCTATTTTAGTGTTATAATAACTCTTATTTGATTGCACTACATTTTAATGACCATAATTCTGTGGGAGAGTGTGTTGTGTAAGCAGAGAACAGATGGCTCGGAGAGCCTATTTTAACAACCAAATGACTTGTTTTGTACACGAAGAGCTGACGAGGCACTCGAATTTTACTCAATTACAATTTTCCCCTAAATGGGTCTTTAACTTCATCCTTTTGCTTTCTCCCCCTCTCTCCACAGGCATCATCCACCAGATGAAGGGAGACTATGAGACCGCACTGAAACTCCACAAAACACACCTGGCCATTGCTCAGGAGCTAAATGACTATGCTGCTCAGGGCCGGGCTTATGGCAACATGGGTAATGCCTACAACGCCCTGGGAGCCTTTGACCAGGCTGTTCGCTACCACCGTCAGGAGCTGCAGATCTCCATGGAGGTCAACGACCGAGCCTCGCAGGCCTCCACCCATGGCAACCTGGCTGTGGCTTACCAAGCTCTGGGTGCTCACGACCGTGCTCTGCAGCATTATCAGAACCATCTCAACATAGCTCGTGAGCTCAGAGATGTCCAGAGTGAGGCGCGGGCTCTGGGAAACCTCGGCAACTTCCATTGCTCTCGAGGAGAGTTTCCTCAGGCTGTACCATACTATGAGCAGTACCTCCGGTTGTCTCCTGACCTCCAAGATATGGAGAGCGAAGGGAAAGTTTGTCACAATCTGGGTTATGCCCACTACTGCTTGGGCAACTACCAGGATGCTGTCAAATACTATGAGCAGGACCTAGCTCTGGCCAAGGATCTACATGACAAACTGAGCCAGGCCAAGGCATACTGTAACCTTGGTTTGGCTTTCAAGGCTCTAGGAGACTTCACTAAGGCAGAGGAGTGTCAGAAGTACCTGCTGTCTCTGGCCCAGTCCCTGAACAATGCACAGGCTCGCTTCAGAGCTCTGGGGAACCTGGGGGACATATTTGTTTGTAAAAAGGATGTGGCCGGGGCCATTCAGTTTTATGAGCAGCAACTGGCATTAGCTCACCAGGTGTGGCCCCACATAACACATATTGTTCTAGAACAATTCTTCTTATTAAAATGAAAATGTTTATTTTGTTTATTTATTCATTTATAATTATTCTGTTATGTCCTTTATGCCAATATAGTGAAATTCTTTCTTGTTTCAGGTTAAGGAGCGTAGGATGGAGGCCTGTGCGTATGCTGCCCTCGGGGCCACCTATAGACTTGTACAGAAATATGACAAAGCCTTGGGCTACCATACCCAGGAGCTGGAAGTGTACCAAGAGCTCGGTGATGTGTCAGGAGAGTGCAAAGCCCATGGTCATCTGGCTGCTGTCTACATGGCCCTCGGGAAGTACGCGATGGCTTTCAAGAGCTACGAAGAGCAGTTAGAACTCGGTCGGAGGCTGAAGGATCCTGTTGTGGAGGCTCAGGTGTATGGAAACATGGGCATCACGAAAATGAATGTAGGGGTGATGGAGGAGGCTATTGGCTACCTTGAACAACAGCTGGCCACTTTACAGCAGCTGAGTGGAAACGAAGCAGTAATGGACCGGGGCAGGGCCTATGGTAATCTGGGAGACTGTTACGAGGCTCTTGGAGACTTCGAGGAAGCCATCAAATACTATGACCAGTATCTGTCAGTGGCTCAGAGCCTCAACCGCATGCAGGACCAGGAGAAAGCCTATAGAGGCTTAGGCAATGGACACAGGTGAATCTAGGAATTTGTTTCAAATGTACTTTTTTGATATTATCAGAAACACTGTTTTTCAGCATTAATATCCTCTTGCTGTTACGGCAACAGATACTTGTATCGGCTCAGTTTTAAGTACTAATGACAGTACTTTGCATATAATTTGTCTCCTTGCTCTCACAATTATGGACCACCATAGTTTAGAGACGCCTCGCTGTAGTGAACAGCACTTGGATGTGGCGCTAGCCGTCTCAGTAGCAGCAGCCTAGCGGCCCTGGCCTTATCTGTATGCAAAGTGGCTTTGGCACACAGATGTCTGAAACGGAGGGATGCACAGTTATTTCAAGACAACCTCTTACATCTTGTGTCTCTTCGCCGTTCTATTTCTCCTCATGCCTCAAAGAGCTGATAGCAACCTGGGAGACTACACTGCAAAATAAAACACGAGAAGGCACGCCGAAATCCTCATTTCAGAGATGATTTTCTTCTTATTGTGCGTCATCAGCATGGCACGGCAGCAATCACACACAGCAGTATTAGCCATGCATGAGTTCAGAAGGGAATAATAGACATCACACATAAACCCTTCTCATCTTCCAGCGGCTCTTAGTCAGGCAAATACATTATCACACAAGATTAATTAAGCCAAAGGCTTTTATTCTTATAATGCACCATTTGAACCAGCAGCCAGCAATTGTTGCTGTTCCTGAGAATGTGATAAAAGTCTGTTTGAAGGCTGCGAAGGCGAATAAAATGTTCACATGGGATGATTTCCACTCTGTCAATACGTACTCAAGAGGATGGGAGCAGGTGGCCTATCTTACACGGTTAACCGTGTTCTACTGCAAAATAGTCTGCACTTGAAATATCATATCATGCCTCAAATATTCCTCATATAGGAATACTTTCACACGCTCTTTAGTCTGTCGACATCAGCAGCTTTCAGCACTGAAATGAAAGGCAAAAATCTATATTTCATTGACTCCAATACTGAAATTATCTGGCACTTTGCAAATGAAAGTCTTCCTGCAATGTGTGCTGCACGATGCGTTCTAATAGTTCTCTGGTAAGAGAATGATATGAGATAAAACAAAGTGCTATAAATAGATTTTTGATTTTGAGTGTTGTGAACTTGAAAGGCATTTTGGGATTGTTTCAGCTTTAACTGAATCTGTCAGTGACATATTCTTCCAAATTTTCTTGCTAGGTTACATCACGTATCTCACTTCTAATCTGCTTCACACTAACAATCGCTGTTTTTTGTCTTGATCTGCAGGGCTATGGGAAATTTACAACAGGCACTTGTGTGTTTTGAGAAACGGCTAGTGGTGGCTCATGAGTTGGGCGAGTGTGGAGGCAAGGCTCAGGCCTACGGTGAACTGGGCGCGCTCCACAGCCAGCTGGGCAATTACGAGCAGGCCATCTCCTGTCTGGAGCGTCAGCTGGCCATCGCCCGTGACACCCAGGACAGACTACTGGAGGGTGACGCCAGTTGTGGTTTGGGGACTGTATATCAAGCCATGGGAGAGTACGAAACGGCCCTGCGGTGCCACCAAAGTGACCTGGAGATCGCAGAGGAAGCGGGCAGCACCACACGCCAGGCCCGCGCCTATGGCAACCTGGGCCTTACCTATGAGTCGCTAGGAAACTACGAGCGGGCGGTCGTGTTCCAAGAACAGCACCTAAGTGTGGCTGCTCAGACTAATGACTTGGCTGCCAAGACACTGGCCTATGGCAGCTTGGGGAGAACACACCACGCACTGCAAAACTACTCACAAGCTGTCATGTACCTGCAGGAAGGTGAGTGAGTCAGGGGGGAACAGGAGAGAGGATTGCCTTTGTTGTCTGAGCTGATAGGCTTAGAGTTTGTGAATTCATGAATAGGAAATGCAGAGCCTATTTGTTGCTAAGCCTTTTTATTTTTATTAGGCTGTGTGCATGTATATGTGTGTGAGTGTGTGTGTGTGCTTGTGTGTTATAAGTGCACTAGGGAATTTTGTGTGTGTATTATGCGTCTGTGTTGTCTTCTGAGCTGTATATGTATACCAGCATTTGTGTGTATGTCTATGCAAACCTATCAGAATGCATGCCAAGGCATTTTTCCCGTGCACCCCTAGCTGTTTTTCACACCTCTGTATCTACCTTCTCAGAGGGTTCTTTGCAACAAGCTGCAAAAGAATCTTTTCACACCGTAGCTGTCATACTCCTGCCTCTTAACGCTTCATTGTGCCCCGCAGATTATGGCGAAATAAAAAACTGCAGCTTGGCCTCTCAGAAATTCATTATGTCAGTGGCACCGCTCAAAGTGTTCGCTCCTGAGGATGTGATAAGTTGCATCTTTCATGGATGGGAAAGCGCCAGACTTGCCCGTGCCCACTGACAGGCACCACCCACCGTGTCACAACCCAGACCCTGTTTGAATCAATGAAGCTGGAGTTTGTGTAAGAGGACATTTGTATATTCTGCTCTGGAGTGAGCGGAATGCAGGGGAGCAAGAATAAATCTCCTCTATCTCTCCTTTGCCGGCTGTATTCGAGTTCACTTTTCCTGCGGTGACCCATACACCCTCTGCAGGCCTGCTCGTTGAGCTTTAATGGAAACAAAGGCGACAGGCCATTCTGTCTCCACACCGTCCTCTTACTGTCCCGCGCACTGTCCTTGTATTGCTCCTTGGTCTGGCTGTGAAAAAGAACAGTGCTGCCTTGACAGCCAATTATTTCTGGCCAACCTGCCCAGACCAAAAAGTTGGCATGGTTTTTTTTCCCCATTTAGTTTTTCTGTTTTTTCTGCTTCCACTTCTAGTTTTTTTTATCTTCATGCTGCACTGCTTATGTTTTGTTTCTGTTTCCAAAAAAGATTAATTAGTAAGAGGGAAAAGGAAAAGCAGCTCCAAACTAGCAGATATCATCGACAGCATGTGACCTCCAAACCACTGCTCGTGTATCTGTATGTGTCTGCGTGTCAGATGATTATACTTTGTTGTGCAGTACATTATGCAAAGATAAGGCTGCCCGATAACAAGCTTTGGGTTTTTTTTTCTTCGTCTTGCACTGTAATAATACAGAGCATTGTGCAGGACTTTCTAAATGTTAAACAAAGAATCATTACACACCGAGATGCACTTTCCAACGATTGATGCAATCAATAGTGTCATTAAATCAATGCAGTCATTGTAGCGACTAATGGAGATATTCCATGCCTGACTTATAGAATCGCTTATTAAGCAAACTAAAGGGATAACAATATTAACCTTCAAGGGCAGTTATTTGTTGGAAATGTACTGGAAGCCTCTTGTGTTTACATCATTTAATTTGCAAGTGTATTTATATGTATTCTGCACAAAACATTTCATAAGCTACACTCTAATTAATAATATTTGTGGCGAATGTTGGACGCAAAACATTTATAGGAAGACAAAATCATATGAAAAACTCATCTTTGATCAAGATGGGGTCTTGATCATAGGTCAGATACACAACTAAACATCAGATAAGCATTTTCGTTTCGGCCTTCACCGTGGAAAACGAGTTTTGTGACACGTGAATTTTTTCTAGGACAGGACCAACTTAGAAATTCCCTTAAAGCGTGTTCATGCTGTTAGGCTGTTGAGGGCTTGTCAAGAAGCATTTAAAACTAAATAGAGCTGGATGATATGGATCTCTGCACAACTCTCGACCAGTTATCATCATGTGTCTCATATTTTTGGTGCTAATATTTTATGCCATTAATATTAAATGTTGGTTGCAGTTAGTTGTGCTGAGTGCTGAGCTGGTGGCTTAAGGAGCTACAGATATTCTTTATTTTAGTTTTAATCTCCATATTATTCTACTTTGTCTTAAAATCTTTGACATTAACTACAAATGTCTGTGTAAACGTCACAATAAAGCCCAGCTTTGTTTTCTATAAATCATAAATTATGATAAATTACACAAAGACTCTTTTCATCATTAGCATTTCTTATGCATCTTTGTTACACGTTATATGAGAAAATGTTGGTTGTTTATAAACACCTAACTACAGAATAATATATAAATGTAAAAATCTAATATATAATTACTGGTTTTCTTTGCAAGCTACATAGAAACCTGTTCAGTTTTAAAGACAAAGAAAACCTAACCTGTTAACCTTGGGTTTGATGTTTATATAAAACACTTTCATTTTGTTATGGCAGGTGATATTCACCAAAACATGTGCACTGTTATATTTATATTTTGATGAGCAGAGTACATGTACTGATTTCTTTTGGTCAGTAATTTAAGATCCCATTTGTAATACACTTTGTGTCTTGGCTGTTGATCTAAATTTCCTCGTAGTCTTATTATTTAATCTCAAACTGGTATCTTCATAGTAATTGCTTTATATTTTTTATATATAAATGCCTATATATTTACACCGATCAGGCGTAACATTATAAGCACCTGCCTAATATTGTGTTGGCCCCCCTTTTGCTGCCCAGACAGCCCTGACCTATCAAGGCATTGACTCCTGTAGACCGCTATGCCTCAGATGTAACAAACTACGATGTTCTGTGTATTCTGACACCTTTCTATCAGAACCAGCATTAAATTTTTTAGCATTTGAACTACAATATCTCATCTGTTGGATCCCATCACACGGGGCAGCATTGGGTCCTGATTTTCATAACTGAGCCTTGGTCGCCGTGACCCCGTCGCTGGTTCACTGCTGTTCCTTCCTTTGCCCAGTTTTGATAGATGCTGACCAATGCATGCTGGGAACACCCCATAAGAGCTGCAGTTTTGGAGATGTTGTGATCCTTACTTAATTCTTACTTGCTTCCTTAAATATCCCACCCACTAACAGGCGATGATCGCTGCATGTGGGATGATGTTGGTGCAACATTTCACTCAGATTGGCCCACCCCTTAATGAGGAGATATGGTGCAAACAGACATATATAGCAATAGTCTGATTAATTATTTATTTCTACGGAATACATACAGAGTATATGTGCTGTCAGTATTGTAACTATTGTCTTTCTTCTCCCCAAAATGTGCTTGTGTGATTTATGCCCCGTCCTAGCAGCATATCGGTGCGTTGGATATAACTTCAGCGATCCCTCCCTGCTAATCTTTGCAGCATCTCTTTGGCGATTTCTGTTCCTGATATTCACAAATAACTCCATGGCACTGGCCAGCTGCGCTGAGATGAGAGAGAAGTGAGGCTCTGGACCCTCTCTTTCTACTTCTCCTTTTTCATCCAGTACTAAACTACTCTTTGCAGTTTTTATTTGTACAATATAGTGCAACACTATCAGAGCAGTGTCCCTGGGGGAGATTGCCTGAAAAAGTGTGCTTAATCTCAAATTTTTTAATAATATCAAACATACTGTCCACCGTTCCACATGCGGCCATGATCAAAGGGCCTTTTTTTGTGTGTGTGTGTCACATGCATGCGTGTCGGGATGTTTATTTGCAGCACAGTGCACTTGCGGCTATGCAGTGCGTGAGATGTGAATGTGGAGTCTGCATGTAAAGCTTGTTTGAAGGCAGAGGTGCGTGGGCCTCAGGGGCTGCAGAGGATCTCTCACCCAGCTGTCAAGCAGCCTTTAAAGTGTTCTCTAGTTGCTCTTCAGGGTGCAGCCAGCCACGGCCACATCCTCATGTCAGCCGCTGCTACGTGCCTGTGCCTTCGGGGTGCACCAAAGGCACGCACGGTGACAGTGACAGACACTGAATGATACAGAGCGGGAGAACAGAGGGAATGAGAGAGTTAGGGAGGGAAGGAGGAGCAGAGAGGAAGAAAGAGGATGGCAGCGGAGTGGAGGGAAAAGACAGAGATCGGCATGAGTCATAATTCACATGTATTATTTCACTGTCAGCTAGAGAATAAAGAAAACATAGGTTGGTTGACATTCAGGTTTGATCATAAAAAAAAACTATCACAGAGCAGCTCAGAGAAAGAAAGGTATGTGTGTGCGTGCACATTTGTGCGTGTTTGAGTGGGGGGGACATGAAAGACTCAGAGCTGGAGTTGAGATGAGTGAGGGGTGAGGCTGTCAGAGAATGAAAAGGATAATTTAGATCTGTTTCCTCTCTCTTACTTCAGCGCCTAATGAGCCCTAAGCAGTGCAGAGTCCCTGCAAGCACTGCCACCACAGTGAAGATGAAACAGGTAGAGAGTTTGGAGGGGGGGCGCTCCGAGACAGAGGCACAGAGATGAGAAAATGAATAGGAGGTAGAGGGAGAGAGTAGCACAGCAGATGCATTGGGGGGAGAGGGCAGGCAGTCAGACAGAGGGAGGGTGTGTAGAAAGATAAGGATACAGAGAGAGAGGGGAGACTGTTGCAGGCTTCAAAGGCTGCCGGCTAGCGTGGCCATGGAGGAGCCATGAAGTCTATGGTTCTGTGGTGTGCTGGTCTTGCGGAATAGGCTGGCTTTTTCAGGTCACGCTCTCTGTTCTTGGCTTATCTGGTTCAGCCACAGACCGTTTTCCAGGAATGAAGAAAAAAAGCAGACAAGGGTGGCTTGGCCCATTTTCTCCTCCCCCCTGACCAAAAGCACGTCTAGACCCCTGTATCACACGAGCGGGGTGGAGAGAGTAGACTTGCAAATACGGAGCTCGTGTAAAGTGAGACTGTGCATGTGCGGTGGCCTGTTGCAAACAGCAGAATGCTTGCTGTGTATTTTGTACCTTGTGGATGATGTGTGACCCAGCGACTGTGTGTGTGGTTTTTTTTTTCATTATTGTCCTCTGAGGAGTGGCATTTTCATCTCAGTAATTGGGCTGAACCAAGTGCTCGGCAGGCAGGCTGAGGACACATGCTAAGATGTGACGAGTGCCTGAGAAATTGGAAGTGAAAAACAAACCAGATGATCTGACACGGGCACATTTAGCGAACGAGCACACGTGCACGTGCACATTCATACCTCTGCTGGCTCCCGAACAACTCTGAAGGTCTCTCAAACAAATATCACAAAGTAAACTCTGTGTGTTTGCACGTTGTCTGTTATTAGCTCATCAGTGTGTTTGCAAATATTTGGAGATGTCCTAGTGATGCGGCGTGTTTGTGTTTGCTCAGCCAGTCAATCCTGAGCATTGATTACTATGCAGACCCATTAGTGCTCTAAGAATCTCCCGCTATGGCCAAAACATGTGTGTGTTTTAGCCCCAGTGCAAGCAGCATCTTACAACTGAGGCCAAATATCCAAACCTGTTCGCTGTCAGAACATCAGTACCACGCTATGCTTACATCTGTTCCTCTGAAAGATACCTAAGAGTCTGTCTGCTCTGAATAATTTTTACCCTCCTCTCCCTCTCATCTGCTCCCTTCTCCTTGCCTTCTGACAGGCCTGCGGCTTGCGGAGCAGCTTGCTCGACGTGAGGACGAGGCGAAGATCCGCCATCGTCTTGGGCTTTCTCTGTGGGCCAGTGGGAATCTGGAGGAGGCCCAACATCAGGTAAAGCATCTCCTGCTCGCTCCTCTTCTGGTTATGGATCACCTTGACTCAGACCTCTCATTTCCTTCTCTCCTCACCTCACCTCCTCTCTCCTCTCCCTTCCATCTGGGCTCCTTCGACCTCTGGTAGTTAAGGCTGACCGCCAGTAAGCCCACATCTGTCGGCTTTGAGGTTGGCAAGGATTAGAAATGAGAGGTGGAAGTACTTGTCTTAAACACATGGGGAAATATACGTTTTCAGCAATGCCTTCGAGGTAAAAAAAAAAAAAAAAAAGAGCCATGAGGAGAGAGAGAACAACAGGAGGAAAGAAAAGAAGGCGAGGTGGCTGTAGAGTTAGAGCATTGGTGCTGGCAGTATGCTATGGAGTCTGTTGAGCTGGTAAATGCTGTCATCTCAGCAGACAGGCGACAGATGAGTGAATATTTTTTTGTATCTGCGTGCATGGTCTCAGGATCCCCCAAGCCTCTGCATCACACACACATTCACTCCTCTTCAGCCCACTGCCCACCTAGCAAGCATGGAATATCCCCTTAACATCTCTCTTTGCAGTCTGTCCACACACCACAGCTCACTAGTTGATATATACATATATAAAAAAGTATATATATACATATATATATACTTTTCTTCCCCCTTTCTTTGGCTTGTGTATCCACATGCAAGTTTGTGAACAGTCAGTCAGCAGCGGTGGCTGTCACGTGCGTCTGTGGGGATGTTTTTTAGCTGCTTTCATTTTTAAAATCTAGTCCAAGACTCTTTTTTTTTCTTTCCCTTTTTTTTTTTTTTTTGTTATGACACACGCGCACAACTTGCATTTATTCGACCCAGATAGCTTTTGTTTTTCCGTCGGCCCTGCATCATACTTTTTCAAAAAAGTATTTTTGTCTGTTTGCAATTATCTGTAACAAGAGCTGAGAATGAAAGACTGAACCAAGGTGATGGCTAGAGCAGGGGCTGAGTGCTTGTGACTCATATTGAGGAATTTGTGTTCAATTAAAGCAAAATATTATTCTAACAAGCCAATGCAACATATTTTCCACTGCATGTTTGCTTTCCAGCTTAATGCTTCACCTTCAAGACCCTAATAGTCCATGCTAACATTGTGTTGTCCTTGTTGCAATTAACTGCAATCCAGTCGTTTGCATACATACAGTACACCACAGCTATGTTGAATGTTTTTCTGCCTGTCAGCTTGTAGCTCCTGCAGTGACTTGGTGGTTGGAAAGGACGCTGTTGTCCTCAGAGTATAGATGAAATGATTATTCATGAGCTGGCCTGTCGCTACAGCTGACCTTGGTAAACACTCTGACCCACTTTATACTGCTATTTTAAAGGCTTGTATTTAAATTTATAAAGCGTTCATAGGTGTAGATTAAGAGTACTTGACCTCATGTTCCTCATTTCTCTCTATCTGCGCACCGAATTGTATTTTAGCACCCTAGCTGTGATCCCGGTGCTCGTACTGGCACACAGATTGACGTGTCCTGATTCTAATCAGGTATTTGAACAGTGCTTGCTCTCGCTAAGAAGCATTCATATCTCGGCAAACGTGAATCGATACATTTGTGCCTGCTTAAAAAAAATAATAAAAAAATCAGCGGTCTACAGTCGATTAAGCCTTTACCTCTGATATCATCTTCCGCAGGGGGATGAGAGCTCCCCGGGGATTTTATTTTAGAAAAATCATTCGAGGTATGTGTGCATTCAAGTCTGCTCACGTTTACTGATACAGTGTGACACTGACATTCACTTAACATGTCAGATAAAAGCCATGTTAGTGTGTCAGTAAAACAAGTGAGCGCTATCTGAATAGGTAGCGGCCTGAGAATGCCGCAGATTTTACTGCACCTGTGTCGCGGCAAAAAAGACACTATAGATGCAGTGCCCCCCCCCCTTCATCTGTGCCAGTAGGGGTGAAGACAGAGGAAAGGCGCTGTGAGAAATTAGTTACACTCTTAAAGGGATATCTGCAGGCCTAACAGATGAAACTAGCACTGCAGCAATCAGCCCACAGCCCTATCAGCAAAATCAGCCTGAGACTAGCAGCTCCTTCTACTAGGACTAATGCAGCAGAACTCACAGATTCTCTACTCTCCCCCCTACACTCCCTCTGACACACTTTCCTCTTTGACCTTGGGATATGCCTGACGAGCTAGATTCTATGCCTATGTACTCACCAGGAATCCACACACACTTTCTCCCTTTCCTTCCTCTTGTCAAAGCCACAGGGTTGATAAAATCCATTTAATCCATACCAACAACCCTTTTTCCACTGCAGAGCTCTTTGTCTTGCGTGTACTATGGTCGAGCAGCAAGAGTGTTTTACCCTCTCTGCTGGCCCCAGACTCCTGGAGAGTCACTCTATAGCAGTCCCAGTTATTCTACAGGGCTGCTATATAGGTGCAGAAATAGGAAATCAATAAAAGGCTCCCATGAATCAGCACTCTTGGCCGGTTCTGCTTGGCCAGTGTGCAACAGTCCTTGCCGCCCCACCTTTTCATTGTCTCGCCTTCTTCTTTCAATCCGGTGTCTGGCCCTGAATTGAAAGATCCAACAACACAGACGGGCCTATTGAATTCACAAAGCATTTATTTTCCTGAACCGTGTTTGTCTAAGATGCTCAGGGTAATGGTTTAGCTGCTCGCAGCCCTTTCTGGGCAAATGAGAGCTGAGGAGAGGTTTACCTGTGTTTAATGGTTATTCATCAAGCTACATTACAGTACTTTATTCTGCTGTGAGAGAGAAAAGAAGAAAGGAGGCTGATCAGTGATAACCTGTGAGGTGGAATGCTACCATCTAGTGGCCATGTTCATTTTCTATCCTCTAAGGCCTAATCATGCCCAATTTAGTAAGATGCAGACATATTTAACCAACTTGTCTTTCTCATAGAATCCCAACTGCCTTCCTTTTTTTTAAACACAGTTTATTCATTTTAACTTATTTTCCAGAAAAGGTATTTTGATGCAACGCCTTGCTGTTTCGGGGTCATCGTTGACGGTGCCGATGACTATTTCTTGTTATGTTTTTGTACACTATTCTTGTCTGGTAAATGAGCAATCCAGGAATGTCTGAACGCATTGCTGCCGTTATTTATCCTTAGCTTTACCGAGCATCAGCGCTGTTTGAGACCATCCGCCACGAAGCCCAACACAGCACAGATTACAAGCTTTCTCTGTTTGACCTGCAAACCTCCTGCTACCAGGCTCTCCAAAGGGTCCTTGTCAGCCTCGGTACGTCAACACACTTTACTCACACTCTCAGTACTGCACGCTGTTATGACTTGTTTTTGCTTTTGCCTCTGTGTGCACCTGAATGATTTTAGACTTCATCCGCTAATCAAAGCTGACCTCTGAACTCCGCAGGGCACCACGACGAGGCCCTGGCAGTGGCAGAGAGGGGTCGTACAAGAGCCTTTGCTGATCTCTTGGTGGAGAGGCAGACGGGCCAGCAGGAGTCGGATCCATACACGCCGGTAACAGTGGAGCACATCTTGGATACCGTGAACAGCCAGAGGGCTTTGGTGCTTTATTTTTCTATGGCTGCTGGTTACCTGTACAGCTGGCTGCTGGCTCCAGGAGCAGGTAGGTTTGGACTCTAGCTGAAAACTTTTTAATGAGTTGCTGAAATCTCATCATGTCTGTCTGACTACTGCTCTCCTGAATCTCTTTGTTTTACTTTGTTCTTTTATTCAAAACATTTAAGTGTGTGTACTTCCAATGCAACATTTTGGGTTTTTTTTACTTTAATAACCTGAAATGTGGCAAAAGCACAGAAAATGACTATTAAAAAATGGCTTAGAAATGTTGAAGTGGCACGATTTGTGCAAAGGCGATCAATAATATGAAATTATTCTGTCTGTACAGAAGCTACTTGGTTTAAAGCAAAAGCAGCCCCATGCTCACGCTTGCTTGTTCAAATTAAAGCACATAAAAAGCCCAGAGGCTAGAGGCTTGTTTTGCACTGCAGGGGTAGGAAGGCCAGCTTTAACACTGAGCGACAGTGCCACCTGCCACTCCACTGCTAGGATTTGCCCCCCTGCCTCGCTTTTCACCCCCAGAAGGCATCTGCCTGTGAACTATGCTAATTGATTGTGTCACCGATAACGACACAGCCAAAACACCAGTGGCGTCATCTTCACACGTGTCAACAGCAAAAGTCTTCCCTGCTTTTATGTTTCATGTTTGCTTTTGTTTTCATCCGTTTTCTTGATATTGCTTTGTCCTGGCACTTCTTTATACACTCCTAAATCTTTCTCTCTTTTGTTTACACTCTGAGTAGCGCTGATGCTAGCGCAGCCCCTTTTGTTTGCCTTGTAAAATTCCAGTTGTACAAAGAATAAGCTACGGTGCATGTCGCCCGACTGCTGTGGCTGCCCTACTGCTGGCTTTGCTTTGACTCTCGTGTGAAGAAAGGAAATGAGAGCCGTGACCCATGTTCCAAGGCACAAGAGCCTGAACATTTGATCAAATCCAGCTCCCAGGCAACCAGATGAACTTGACCTCCAAGCACTAGTCATAAGGAGGGGAGGAACACTACAGGGGCCGGAGTACATCTTCAAAGCATCGAATATTGCCCCAGGCTAAGAGGGAGCCACTTGCTCACTAATCGCCTGTCTGTCACTTCCTGGCATTCCCTGGCATCCAGCTGGTACACAAACATGTCCAGCTCTAAAGAGTCTGCAGTCAATGAATGGGGCTCCTAATGTCATGCTGTAATTACTCCACTAGTGTACATTCTGGCCTGAATTAGCATGCACGTGCATATTCACCGGAATCACTTTACCCGTCTATTTAAACACATTTAATACGAAATGGTGAAACACACTGACACACCCACAAACCAGACACACACAAACAGCCGTATTCGCCCGATGTGCTCTTCCCCACCTGCTTGAAACTTAGCCGAGCTCTCGCGGCAGGCACCAGATGGCACGGGCAGCCTACTCTTATCTTTTATTGAACAATATTTGTTTTATTCATTTTGCTCCGCAGATGCACTGCTGCACGTGCCCTCACCCACAGCTCTCAGTTGAAATAATCCAATATTGCCACCGTCGAGAGCGAGTAATAGGAACATATTAAAAAAAAAAAAAAAAAGGAAAGAGAGAGGGTGGAAAATAGCCACTTTCATTTGTTTTGTCATTACACTTCATAACCACCTGAAAGCAGCCAGTCATATTTACACTCCCCTCCTTTCTCTCTCTCACTCTCTCCACAGGCATCCTGAAGTTTCATGAGGTGTACCTGGGCGAGGGCGTAGCCGAAGGGGGGTCGGAATTCCAAGAGGGAGGTGTCGGCGGAGTGGTCAGTGGCTCCTCGTTGGAGCAGCACATCGCCAGTGCCCGTGAGGCTCTGGGGGTAGAGTCTTATTATAGCAGGTGAGGTGTAACAATGAAATGAAAACTCTATTTAGTTAGCTCATAATCTGTGTCACTTCCTTTTCCCTCTTTAATAACTCACTTTGTTGATTATGGCTTAGCGTACACTCGTCGCACATGTATTTGTTTTAGTTTCCCTTAAACAGAGCCACATTTTAGGTAGATCAAGTAAATGAATTGCACAAAGCTGATTTACCAAGTCGACATACTGCAAATTGTGCAAATTGTGTTGCATGTCATGCTGGAAAAAAAAGCATGTCTTATTTTGCACCCGATGTTGTTGAGATAGTTGCCGCTAGCAGTCTTCATTTATTTGTAATGAGAGGGGGAGAAGTTATCAGAACAAGTGCATAATTGGCACGGGTGGATGGCTCAAAGCTGTGAGTCCAGTGCCAAAACTTTGGCTCTGTCCCGTAGCTCTACATTCAGTCCTCGTCCTGCATGTTGTCCTCAATAATACTGGTATTAAACTAAACTGAGCTTAATGTAGAGTGTTAGATGGAGAAGGAGAATTCAGGTACTAGATTCATGCAAGGGTGTGTCTTCTTTTATGAACAGCCACGGTAATTTCTGCACTGAGCTGATGGGGTTTGCAGTGTTTCAGGCTTTTAATCGCTGTGTGCTTTCACAGCTTTTACATGCCTTATTGAAATGTCTGTGAAAACAAAGCTATTTACGGAACTGTGTTGACATATTAGATTAATGTATGAATGTTACTATATCTAATAATGACTTTATTAAATACCTAAAGCCTGACAGCCTGCAGAAAAAAAGTCAAGAGCAATGTGTGCATTTACGCACACGGCGCAGTATTATTAACGTTATTAACACACAGACGGCTCGGGAACTGGTGCTAAATAATTTCTTCTGCTCTTTTACGCGTGGGACAGGTGAGTTGTTAAACACATATTTCAGATTTATACGGTGGATGAGTTTGTAATAAATCCTCCACTTCAGTCCTCAGGACCACACGCAGCCGCCAGCAATGTCTGTCACAAGAGTTCAGCCTTATATCAAAACATTTTCATTCTTCTTCCGCCTCTCAGTTATCTGAATTGCCACGCTGTTTTCAGAGAGAAACACGCATAAAACCTGCTTTTTATGTTATTATTGTTAGTTTTTGTTAGTACGTTACTTGCGTCTTCACCCACCCTCAGCTGGTGTGTTCGTTTTTTTAAGCTTGGTCGTTACTGAAATGAACTGGTGCGATCTTTGTTTTTAAATCAGCACACTGTTAGAAGATCACCTGCAAATCTCTCTCCGCAGCTCTTGTGAGGCCTGTTCAACACCATCAATTCATCCTGTGCATTTCTGGCTACTTTTAGTTTTTTAATCTATCAGTAACAGAGTACCAGTCATCACCTCAGTTATAAGGAATAATACTCACAGGCTCAATATAAGCAATCTCAAATGTCAGCAAATTCCTAGAGGGACGTGACGGGAATGTGCAAAGAAGCTTCCCTCTAGTTTTCCATCAAGTCAGTTATGATAGTTTCAGCAAACTCCCTCCAGGAATTTGCTGACATTTGTGACTCCTTATATTGATGCTATTAATATAATTTTCTACACTAAAGCGATAAAGTAAGATTGTTGAAACGATTGTAATTGATCTCAGGGAATGTTCCAAAAAGTGGTAAAACTACAGGGACAAACATCTTTGCACCCAAAAAATACTCTCCACAACAAAGTGCAGGGATACACAAGGTAAAAAAAAAAAAAAATCCCAGCATTTTACCACATATAAAACACTGGGTCATGACCACATGGCAATTAACATGTAATGCACCAGAACAAGCATAAGTAGGTTATAAAGATTCCCCTCAGCAGTCTAAATCAGGCCTTAGCAGAAGAAGGGTTGTTTTATTGTGAGTGTGTGTGTAAAAGAGTGTGATGCTTCCTGTGATGACAGACATCCACTACCTCCTTAAAGGGCTTTGCTCTCCCCCCCAGTGGGAATAAATGAGATGGAATAATGGCTCTTGATATAGCTCGAGGTGTTGAATCCACCTAACACACAGCCAGTCTGACAACCCAAGGAAAAGAGAAGGCGGTTACTGTAACCTTAAGGAAGAATGGGGAGGAAGGTTCAGAGGAGACGCTAAAATCAGTGAGCCAAAAGTCAAAGAAGAGGCTGGTAGTGAATAGAGATCTAACACACAACAGGGGATGTAGTCATATGTGTAGGGCATGTAAAGTGTTCTGAGATGTATCAAAAGTTCAAATCACCCATTGACATCCTTGGAGCTACACTGCACTTGACGTGTGCCATGTTTCTCTAGTTGGAGTTTGATCCATAGTGACCAGCTGCTCCACCCAGTGCCAGTCTCTTCCACCCCTAGCAGTCTGGCCCTCCTGCCCCATTACCAGCTCATTTACTTCTCCAATGGGAAGTTGCATACACACCACTGCGCCTGGATGGGCACCATATGGCCCCACTTACCAGCCCATTCAGTCTCCAGAGTGCAGAGAAAGGGAGGCAGCACTCTGAAATGAGTGTCTACAGAATGAATGGGATGGAGAAAAATGGAGAGGAGCATATGTGTGTGAAAGACAGGATAATAAAGAGAGCGGAAGACACGGCTTTTGTGATAGTCGAAATCTGCGTATTAACATGTGGAATCTCTCCATCTTTTTGAAAATCCAGTCTGAATAGGTCTGTTACCATGTACATTCCCGGAGAGCGAATCTCAGTGTGAGCCACGTACTGTGGCTTTAAGAATTGCAGTGGTAGGTGCGCAAGGCAATCAGAGATCCCATGGTGGTTCCAAGAAGTTCATACAGCTGCTGTGAGATACTCTAAGAGTTGCATGATATCAAAGGAGAGGTTCACGCATGAAGGGCGAGATGAGAGAGTGGTTGCGAGCTAG
The DNA here is from genome assembly GCF_057382185.1 of Mchenga conophoros. Classification (NCBI taxonomy): domain Eukaryota; kingdom Metazoa; phylum Chordata; class Actinopteri; order Cichliformes; family Cichlidae; genus Mchenga; species Mchenga conophoros. The sequence continues at coordinate 14,818,147 of NC_140537.1, forward strand.
TGATTGGGGGGGGATGACACCCCCGCGACTGGATCAGCATTACTGGCATTATATTGAAAGGATTACAATCAGGCTGTTGGATCCAGGCTGAAAAAAAGAGGCCAAGTGTGTGAGGGTTGAACGGTGTGTGTTTTTTGGCAGGTCAGAAGTGTCTGTGTGTGTGTGTTTCTGTGAGTACTTGATTTATCCGCAGCGAAACAATATAAGAGTGTATTGTCTGCTGTGCTCACATGCTTTTTTTTCTCTTGGCAACATTTCTGTGGCCTTGGATGCCTCTCACTCCATCTCTTTCTCTCTTTCAGAGGGTGCTCGAGCAGTGAGACTGAGAGTGAGGCGGGAGATTTGTTGGATCAACAATTTGAGGAGCTCAACAACAAGCTTAACTCCGTCACTGATCCAACGGGCTTCCTGCGCATGGTGTCCAGAAACAACCTGTTCAACAGGTAGAGGGGTTTTGATGCACATCACCTCAGTGTTCCTTGGCTGTTAATGAGTGGCAGTGTTAATCACCAAATGCTACTTAGACCCACTTTTGCACAAAGAAGACGATTAAAAGTCTCTGCTCGAGTAAGGAGATTCGTGGGTATTGTGGCTCATCTGTGAAAGGACTCTTTTCTCCATTGTTTAGCCAGCGCAGAGGCAGCATGTGAATCCTCCTTATTAAATAGACTGAGTAAAGCCAAAGCTGCTAAAGCCCTTATCAACTGTCTACTCTGATGGAAGCCCTGTGTGTGCGTGAATGTGGTCACATGTGCGTGTGACTGTTTGCCAGGCGCAGACATGGAGATGAATGTGGTTTTAAAATGTTTGCCATGTCTGTGTTTGTTATGCAGATTTATGAGATTTTAGTGAGAGCGCCACTGGCTTGTTCACAGCGTTATTTATTGACACTATGCAGAGTATTCATTTACATTGGGCTGATTGGTAAGGTATACCGACAATGTGCGTGCATGTGTGTGCATACTTGTGTGTCTGGGTCATATTTCCCTGTCCTCGTCCACAGTTGAGCTGTTCTTTGATGAGAGGGTAATTCCAGCTTTAATTGAGTCTTGGTGCTCATTAAGCCCCTTTAATGGGCTGCCGGTAATAATCCCCTCATTCTTTTGGGCCTTTAAAAAAAAAATCTGAATTATAAAGCTCATCATGCTTAGGAGCCTGTCGTCTGTCACAATACCAAAAGCAAGAGAAAATTGAGAAAACCTCTTTGTCCTCCATACATCTTGAGGTTTGGTGTCAGATAATCTGTGTGTTATTCAAGAGCTCTTTTTGAATTCACTTTCTCCTGCTATTTTTCCTTACATGTTTAGGCTATTACCATTTAATGGAATGAATTTATATGAATACTTCAGGATTTTGATATTTATGTATTACAAAGAGAAAGGATACGTTTATTTCAAAAAGAAACCTTAATTGAATAACATTTAAATTCAAATAGGTACAGGGCACTGAGATCTCGTCTTCAGTACGGAGCTTGGAAGGATTACTGTGGGAAAGTGATAATGAAAGTCTCTTTGTGTCTTCGTTGTGTAACTTGATGAGATTGTTTAATGATCTTGCAGTTCTCTGTAAAATTCTGCCAAAAGGATGATGCAAGGTTTATTTTATCAGCAGTACAAAGACAGCCAATATAATAAGCTTAGAGGTACAGTAGTTATTTTTTAGGTTATTAAATAGAAAAAAAGAATATTGTATTCATAGTTATACATGAATTCGTGTGTAATTACATGCTCTAACAAAATCATGCGTTCTCGTAAACTTCGAATTAATTGTTACAGATACACAAACTGGAGCGAGTGCCAGTTTGTTGAAGCCGCCGTGTTGCCCTGTCACGTTGTCATGCCATGGCCATTTCACCAGCCTCATACGCAGCACACCTTATACGTAACTTTGAATTTAAAGATCACCAATAGCTCTTTCCAACTATATTCGACCATTTAACATTTGTACATGTATATTTTCATCATCTCTTTCTCATAGTGTCTTTCTCCTCCTCCTTTTCATCTCATCCTCTTCCTCCTTATCTCAAGCTTCATCTCCTGAACAGCAGCTAGGACTGTAACACACAAAAATTTGAATAAACGTGTGTATTTATTCATGCAGTTAAACATTGTCACCGGGTAATTAGATGCCAATGTTAGGCTTGAATGTCCTAAAAATAAACCTTTAAAAATATCGTCTCACACATTTCCTGAGTTCATTTGCAAGGCGTCCGAGCCCAGCAGTGTTGGATCCGCTTCAAATGAAGTTCCCCTAACGCTGGCTAGCAGCAGCTAACTGTGGCAAAAGATCAGCTCTTAAGTTCAGGATATCATCAACAATTCGTCTCAGTATCACTGACATGAGACAGGAGTGAGACCCAGCCTTCATTCACAAAGTCTGACAGCCTCTTCCAGAATACATAGACATGCATATTGATAGCTGAGGTAAACAGCAGATTGACAGCCTACACTCACAGATGAACGACATCCAGAGTTCTTTATCCTACATTAGCCACCGTAGCCAGGGTTACACACCTGAATTTGGATGGATAACAAAACAGAGCAAGCTGCAATCCACTGACATCTAGTGGTAAGATTTCACACACTGCACCTTTAAATGTATACTAGAGGATGATTTATTTATCTCTGATTACCACGCAGATGACACTTAAAGACCCGTTTTTCACTTACAACCACTGAATGCAATCTTCACGTTCAGCCTCTCTACAGCTCCCAGTCTTTTCTTTTCATTGTCTCCCTTTACACTTGACACTCACCTTCTTTTGGCTTATCCCTTGTCTCCTCACTCATTCTTCTTGTCAGGCTAACAAATGATTGTTTTGCTTTCCCATGGAGCCTTATGCCAAGGCCTGGGAGAGAGACAGAGAGTCGGGAGGCTGGAGGAAAGCCAGTGGCCTGGGGCTACCAGAAGGGCAGGATAGATGTCTGTTGGCTGGGTCCGGAAGAAATTCTGGCTGGTGGAACAGATGGAGGAGTAGTGACAAGTGTGACTATAAAGCTTGGCCCTGCTAGGAAAAAGGAAAAGGCTTCTAGCCCCTCAGCCACCATTAGCACAGTTCTCAGTATGCTGACTTTCTCTATGTGAGCTGAGGGCTGTCATTCCCTTCACACAGCAGACAGGCATCCAAAACGCATTGTGCTGTTATCTTGAGTTGGTTTGTTGATAAAGATTGAAGACAACAAAACTAACAGATGATGGGATGTTCTGAATTTAAAATGTTGAAGAAAATGCATGAATGGTGCTCTCCTTCTGTGGTGATTCTGCCAGTCTGACCCCTATTTAGGCCAATAAGTGCTGGATAAGCAGTGCAATACTGCCATCTAGTGAAGGTGTACATATTGACATGGTAAACTGAGTGAATTGAAACAGCCTTTGTATTATACTTGCCTTCCCAAGGGGTAACAACAAATTAATATATCCTACCCTCATCTACCTCCTCTTGGATTAAATTTGTTCTACGTTTGAGCAGATATATGAATGTGATGATCCTCTGCGACACATTATCTATTAAATTAAAAATGGACTTTGTCATCCACTTTCTCAACACACAGGCAAAACTGCGTTTTGGAATTAACAAGAAGGCCAGAAAGGCCCAAAGAAATATTTGAACAGTTTAAAGTTGGTTTAGTCTCAGCAAAGACTCCTAACTCAAAAATCATGAAGAATCTTAAGTGTCTGAAACTTTCTTGAGGTTTTCAGGATTAAAATGAAAACTACAGTACTTTGTTTTGTGTCTCTGCAGGAGTTGCCAGAGTATGACAAGCCTGTTCAGCAACACAATGTCTCCTGCCAAAGATGGCAACTCTTCCCTGCCCCGTCGCTCCAGCAACCTTGGAAAACCTCCACTGCGGGCACTTTATGATTTACTCATCGCACCTATGGAGGGGGTAAGTACTACTTCGGCGGGGTATTGCCTGTCTGTTGAGGCAGTTGTGTGACAGAGAGAAGAAAACACAATAGGGTGCTTTCGAGAGGAACAGAAAAGCAGAAAAAAATGAATTTCCTTTATATGATTAAGTGTTTTCATATCCTTGCCTCACAGGGCTTGATGCACTCCAGTGGGCCTGTTGGCAGACACAGGCAACTAGTGATGGTGCTTGAGGGAGAACTGTACCTCATCCCGTTTGCTCTGCTAAAAGGAAGCTCTTCTAATGAATACTTATATGAGCGTTTCAGCCTCATTGCTGTGCCCTCCATTCATGGCCTTGGAACCAGTGCAAAGGTACAGCTTCTTATTTAAACTTTGTCACGTTTTTACAATCTGTAATGCTATAACAAACTATTCACCATCCGTCCTAAGCTTTGCTGTGCTACAAGGTAAAATTTGTTGATGTCCTCTAAGGCTCATTCTCGGCGTCCTGGACCAGCCCCTTGCGGCGGCGTCTCAATGGCAGCAGTGGTGGGTAACCCGAGACTTCCCTCACCTGTGATGGATCGCTGGCTGTGGGGACCTATGCCGTCTGCAGAGGAGGAAGCACTAATGGTGGCTGAGCTGTTGGGATGCCAACCCCTTGCTGGCTCTTCTGCCACAAAGGAGAGGGTCATGAGTGCTCTAACACAGGCTGAATGCGCCCACTTCGCCACCCACATTTCTTGGAAATTAGCTGCTCTGGTGCTCACCCCAAACCCTGAAGCTGTGCCTGGGGGAGCAAGCGCCAATGTGGGAGTGGGAACAGTGGGAAGAGGTGCAGGGGGGAGAGCAGGCAGCAGTGGCCGAGGCAGAAAGGGCTCCACTGGAAGTGGCTACACCATCCCAGAGTCTCTCCACATGCAGGATGACAGCAGTGATGTGGAGAGCATCTGTGACAGCCCGCCCCTTCAGGAGTTCCTGCTTACAGCTGCAGATATTTTGGATCTGAGGTTGCCCGTCAAGCTGGTTGTGCTGGGGTAGGTAGACTGGCAAAGCGATACAACTAAATAGTGATTTTTTTTTAATGTAGATTTAAAGTCATTAAAAAAACCATGAGATTAACCATATTGAAGATCTGAATTCAAAATTGATTGACTGACATGAAATTCATTAAACACACAAATGTACTTAAAATGTACATCATGATTTATTTGATAAGCACAGGGTAGAATACCAAATTTCAAGCTTGACATTTTAGTTTTACAGTTTTCACATTTGAGCCTTGTCTTTTCGTGGCTGCAGGTCATACCAAGAGTCCAGCAGCAAGGTCACAGCAGATGGTGTTGTGGGACTGACTAGAGCTTTCCTGGCTGCTGGGGCTCAGTGTGTACTTGTGTCCTTGTGGCCTGTCCCAGTTGCTGCCTCCAAGGTTTTTGTCCATGCCTTCTATTCCGCCCTTCTCAACGGGACCAAAGCTAGTGCGGCACTGGCAGATGCCATGAAGACTGTCCAGAGCAGCAAGCAGTACTCACACCCTTCCAACTGGGCAGGTCAGGGATGAAATTCCTTTATGCATTATTTCAACATTAGTAATAAACAAAGTAGTTAAAAGAAGATCGCTGTGAAACTGAGCTCTTCTTACTTTATTTCTTTTTTTCAGGATACATGCTGATTGGCAATGATGTGAAGCTTAACAGCCCATCTTCCCTAATTGGCCAAGCTTTAGCTGAGATTCTACAGTATCCAGATCGGGCTCGCGATGCTCTGAGGGTTTTACTTCACTTGGTGAGACACACACCGTTACTTATTTTACAAGATGTCACAGTCAGCACTGCTCAAAGACACTGATGGTGCATTGCTGTGCTCACTGCAGGTGGAAAAGTCTCTTCAGAGGATACAGAATGGCCAGCGTAATTCCATGTATACATCCCAGCAGAGTGTGGAGAACAAAGTAGGGGGTGTCCCTGGTTGGCAGGCTCTGCTGACAGCTGTGGGCTTCCGTCTTGACTCTGCAGGCACCGGTATCCCCGCTGCTGTCTTCTTTCCCACTGCTGACCCAGGAGACAGGCTTCAGCAGTGCAGCACCACCTTACAGTCACTGCTGGGTATGTAGACAATGTAGCTATTTAAAACAAACCAAGTTGTTTACAATGTGCCCAAGGTTATGGATTTATAAATACTAGCAAATCCCTGTGCTACGACAACTTATCTGGCTTATAATGTTGGGAAATTGAACATTTCTCATTGAATAAAGTTAAAGGTTTAAATACTGTTTGTATTTGATATTGTTTGTCTTTGCTATAATGCTGCCATCATTATGATGCTAAGCTTCTGTTACACAGCAGCACTGATTCCTACCTGATTCAACATTTTGTTTTTTAAATGACAACAACAACCAAAACATTGCCATAACATTTTGATGTCAAATAATCCAATTAAATGAGAAAACACAATTTATTTACTAAAAAATGCACATGAAGATTACTCTAAATCCTGGGAGCATTTAGTGTTATGCTTGTCACTAAACATAGCTTATTATAGCCCCAACAGGAGTTGCAAGGTCGTTGTCGTGCTGCAGGATGAGTTTGAGACCAGGGCCCGTATCCCTAAAGATTCTGAGAATCCTCTCAGAGAGCTCCTAACTTAACCTAAAAATTCCTTGCCAGGAGTTTTAGCTTAGAAGTGATTCCAGAACATTTTCAGTGAACTCTGAGCAAGGAATGGATGGAAAATCCTATCTTAGTGAGGAGGTGTGGTTGACCCCGTTGCTAGGTATGAGTCATCATTTCAAAAGCCGTGATTGGTTGATCCTACAAGTTTGATGGAAATGAGCTTTTGGTGATAATGAGCAAAGGATGTACCCTCAAATCAATAAACATATTATATACTCTAATCTTATGCTGACTGTAATTGTAAATAATATTTCACATTCAAGAAAATATCTGGAAAATGAATAGTAAGCTGTAGGGGTTATAGCCTAACATTAGAATCTAAAATATGTGAAAACTTAAACTCATTACACCCTGTTCAAATAATGATTCGTGTCTTATTTGCTCATATTAATATCCTAGCTGGCATATTTTGTACTTTCACTCCCATATGGACCCCGTTGAAAACAAGATGGCCTATCTCAAGAGGCTGTCCTTAATGAAGTAGAAATCACAACGTTACAAGTCCAGTGTGGTCTTAACGAGGGTAACACGGCTCAGCTTTTAGCAGTGTCTGTGATTGAAGACCCAAGTCATCACTGCTGCATTGTTGCATTTTCACGGTTGCCAAATACCTCGGGGTTGTGATTACTTTCGTCTCCGGTGTAATAGCGTTGTGGCGTCGAGTTGGTGAAGTAATTGCATCTCTAAGGAGATCCACCACAAACATGATTCCTGCACGATCCAATCTGTAGCATCTCAATAATTCCCTGTCATCCAGTGTTTGCAGGACATCTCTCCTGCCTCTTCTGTTGGCCATTTTGTGCAGCTGCTTAGGGGAACTCCTAAGCCACTAAAAGTCCTCTTCCCTGCTCTTAGCAGATCTCGCCTTAGGAGCCCTTTTAAGCGCTAGGAATCTTGAGGAATAGCTTTTATATTAACTGGGATTGTCGTGTCACTTTTAGGGGAAATTCTAAGAAAACGTCATGACTCTGAGAATTTTCTTAGAATTTGGCCGCTAGGAGCCACTTTTTGCACAAAGATTCTTTAGGGATATGGGCCCAGGACACCTTCCTGGCATCACTCTGATAGAATCTCAGAACATTTTAACACAATTTATGTTTGCGCCATTTCATTGATCTATGTATCGCCCCATGTTTAGCACTTTTTTTTACCACTACCATTTAAACCAGTGTGCCTTGTTAATGAATGATGAAGAACTTCCTTTGATCCAATCCCTTAGGTCTGCCACCGCCAGCTCTGCAAGCTTTGTGCAAACTCATTACAGCTTCAGAGGCAGGAGAGCAGCTCATCAACCGGGTAGGTCCCTGCAGCTCTGAACAAATGCTGTTGAGTTTTGCACCCAGTACCCACTGGTCTTTGGTTCAAATGACAAATACCATTCCTGTTACTTAGAGTTAAAAAGCATTGTAGCAGTCCCCTTTCACTTTCTTTGAAACTTTGCCACACCTTTGTATTATAAGTGCGTTGCTAGAAGAAGCATATCAGTGATTTTATCACTGTGTAATTTGGTAATGTCAGGACTGGATACGCTCTAATGAACTGGCAACTCAAGCTGGAGCTTAATCTGCATTGAAATGCAGCACTGAATTCTAACTAGTTGCCCAAAGTCTTAACTACAGTCTGAGTTCTGTTCTCTTCCTCCCCAAGCTTATGACACCTGAGAATTAATCTGGGACTGACGTAGTTTATCCCTGTTTACGTGTAACATGTGGCTGTCACATGCTTAAAGTCATCAAGTTAGTTTGTGATTGGCAATTTTCATAGCCTCAAAATGTAAGTGTGTGTGTGTCAGTGGAAACACTTGATCTAATCTATATATGCTGCAAGCAATAAACTTTAATCTGTTAAACCACTAATGTTACTTGTTGCTGTACCCTCTTGTTGCCATAAATCCTTGTACTTTACTCTTTTTCTTTTTCTTCCTTTTCTTTTTTTTTTTTTGCGAATGGCCTGTGTGCATGCCATTAAACACCTGTTTTCTCTCCCCTGCTCCTAACGTGTGGTCTGAAGGCTGTTAAAAATATGGTGGCGATGGTAAGTGTGCATTCACTACCAGCACTCCATCCCATAGCTATCTTGTTAAATCACTCTTTACTGTCTGTTCTGCTAAACTCTCTTTGTATTGGCGAAAATGCATGTTGTTTTTCCTCTCCACATGCAAAGTTTACTGTCTTGTGTTGTTCATAGTTTTTCCTTTGCTAGTTTTCAGTCAAATCTAAGGGATTTGGGGGTATATAAGATTTAGAACTTGGGTTTGGTTCAGGTCAAAGGAATGTTTCAGAGTGGAAGCAGGGGTAAATCTGTGATGTAAAAAACCCTTTCTCAATCGTGTCGGGTGAAACGAGAAGAAGGGGTTTCTGCACAGTTGCGTCAAGTTGACAAAGATGTCTCTGTTCAAAGCAAAGTAATCCCCAAACAAAACACGTAAGTGTGCTCTCGGGCCGCGTGTTAAACCCTACAAAGCCCAAACCCTTCCAGCTCAGCTTACCTACAGTTATTTTATTGCCAAGATTGCTCGTGCACTGGGCTCAGACATATTTTTTTAGGACACAGGCTTATACAAGATACATGAATATGTTTTAATTGGACGACTTAAAGAGAAGAAAATGAAATCATTATTAAAAGGAAGAAGCTGTATAATTTTTTCACTTGGGTTATTTAAGTTACTGATGCAACGCTTTGATCACCCAGTTCACTTTTAAGCCGTTAATTACATCTCCACTACTTTATTGTAATGTTGTCCCCTGTCTCTTTCAGCTCCACCAGGTGCTAGTCCAACTACAGACAGGAGAGAAAGAACAGGATTTCTCCCTGCTGCCCATTCAGGTGTCCATTAGTGTGCAGCTATGGAGACTCCCAGGATGCCATGAATTTCTGGCTGCTCTTGGTTAGTCATCTATTATGTAAAAAAAAAAAAGTCCCTATCCTATTGTCTACCATATGTCTATTTAAGTTACAGCTGTTGTCCTGTTTTGCATGTGCAGGGTTTGACTTATGTGAGGTAGGCCAAGAAGAAGTAGTACTGAAGACAGGCAAGCTAGCCAACCGCCGCACCTTGCACTTTGCTCTCCAGTCTCTGCTGGCACTCTTTGGTAAGTAAATGTATTTTTTTGCTTATGCACTTTCATTCTTTGCTGATTGTTGTTGAGCTCCTAACTTGATTCCCTGTACACTGGAATCTGAACTGTGCATTGGCACTTTTTAACAGCCCGTTTTTATCCTGTGTTTATCTCATGTCACATTTTTCATCATCTCTTTTCTTTTATGTTCAGACTCCACAGAACTGCCCAAACGCTTGAGCCTGGACAGCTCATCCTCCCTTGAGTCCCTAGCTTCAGCCCAGTCTGTGTCAAACCCCCTGCCCATGGGATACTCAAGCCTTCCCTTCTCTCCTCCTTGCCTGGACAATCAAGTATCTGATGCCATTTCTGTTTATAGCCTTAGCTCTGTAGCCTCCTCTATGAGCTTTGCTTCCAAGTCAGACTGTGATTTCCTTGCTCATCGGCAGCGCGGTGGGGTCACAGCACACTACTCGGTCCACAAACACCCTCATGTTCCTCGCAGCCGCTCGTCTCCCCATGGAGCAGCTGCTGCAGTGGCGGGAGCCCGCGGAGATGAGGAGGAATATGAGGGCTTTTCCATTATCAGCAGTGAGCCCCTGGGAAGTCATTGTGACTCTCTGCCTTTGCCACCAGGCCACAGCCAGCGCCACCACCGGGGAGGCAGGGGTGTCGTCGGTGGCTCCAGCACAGGAACGGGGAGAGGGTACACTGTTTCTGTATCATCGAGGGGCAGTGTCAGCACCCCAACATCTCCCGTCAAAACAAACCTGGTGCCCAGCCCAAACTCACCGTTTCAGAAAGTCGGTAAGGTGAGCAGCTCAGATACAGGAGAATCTGACCAGTCCAGTACTGAGACGGACAGCACTGTCAAGTCTCAGGAAGAAAAAACTGTCCCTCTAGATCCTCAGGAACTGGCCCAGAAGATTCTGGAAGAGACTCACAGCCATTTGCGTGCTGTGGGTAGTCTTCAGAGGGCTGGTGCAGAGGCCGGGACAGCTGGAGGAACCTCAGCACGGAGTAGCGCATTCCGCTCTTCTGAAACTAGTGCGTTCAGCCGTCCTAACAGCGGCGCTAGTGGTCGAGCTCAGTCTTCCCCAAGACCCAAACCTCCCTCCCGATCTTCTTCACTGCAGAAGATAAGCTCTGGCTACAATAGCCCTGCGGTCTCTGAGTCTTCCCAAAAGGAGGGCAGCCATCCTTCACCCACTTCAGACACTCACGCACAGTTCAAATTAAAGTACCCGAGCTCCCCGTACAGTGGCCACATCTCTCGTTCCCCGAGCAACGTGTCTCCCAGTTCTGGTCACCAGTCCCCTGCTGGTAGTGCTCCATCTCCTGCTCTTTCCTACTCCTCTACAGGCTCTGCCTGCTCTACATCAGCTGACACGGCGGATTTGGATCGACTAAGAAGAGGGGTCATTGATGAAAAAGTACAAGCTATCCACAATCTGAAGACCTTTTGGGCTAATGCTGCGGCCCAACAACAGCAACATCTAGGTCCTGTCAAAGCTGTCCACAGCACACCCGGTCCTCTCGCCTCTGCCAGCAGAGATGTACTAAGTCTTCTGAACCTCTCCCCGCGCCACTGCTCCCCTAACGACACCCAAGACAGCCTGGAGCTGCGGGAGCTGGGGCTGCAGTCACTGGATAGGGTTAGCAAGAACTCTTCCAATGGACATCACTGTTCCAACCCCAGAAAAGTGGCCCCATCACCTACTATTTCCACTAGCAGTAGCCCTGGTGCTCGTTCTATCCGACTACCTGCTGGCAATGGATACAAGTTCCTGTCACCTGGAAGATTTTTCCCTTCCTCTAAATGCTGAGACATTTAAAACGGTCCAATACTTTTATCTATCATTTACTATCCTGGGTGCTGGAGGGGTAGGGCACTTTTTGGGGACCGCCATTGGTCCATCAAGGTTGACTGACAGCGAGAAGGATTTCTTTGGTTGTGAGTTTGATTCTGCAGAGGCACATGAGTGCTTTAGAGAGCGTCTAGTCTTTGTGCCCATAACACTGTAAATGGCAATGAAAAAAACTCAACGACCTGATACTGTGTTTGTGTGTAACTGTGTGTCAGGTAGATGTAAATGCCATTTGGTATTTTTTCCCCCAAAAAACGTTGCTGTTCGTGTGGGCCAAGATGCAACAGCTATGACTGATTTCTTCCTTTTTTTTTTTTTTTTTTTAAATTTAATGGTTATTGTTATTGTTTGTTATTGTTATTAATATAATAATTATTATTATGTTTTGTAAATTAATTCCAGTGTTTCACAATCAGTATTAAGCGTTTTTATATGATTAAAAAGTGAACAAACCTGTACCATGTAAAGATGGATAGAGTGGAGAAAAAGATTTAATATTTTTTATTGAAATCAAAAGGGCATTTTGCCTGATTTCTTTGTGAATTGAGTGTCTGCTCTGAAGCATGGATTCTCTTGCTATTCAGTGTTAAGTACCATGTATGACTTTTTAGCCCATGATTTTTTTAGATTAAACATGAAAGTTTCATGACAACCATCTGTCATTTATCAGTAAACTGTTTCAATAAAGCATCATGTTTGCTTTCTTGTATTCTTGACATTATTCTTTTGTGTGGCTTCATACATCTATAGAGACCTTATTCCAGTTCAAGTTGGGACGGCTGTCGCAAAAAGAGAAATGATTAGCATATCATTTAAATCTTATATTTACTTGAATATAGTACAAATATAACATGGCTAAAGCTGAAAGTAATATGAACAATATAATGAGAAAAATATTTGCCCTCTTTTTGTCACGTCAGATCCTCTGGAGTAGAGAGAGCAGACGCAAATACAGACTAAGGAGACGGAACTGGACTTAACGAAAAGCAAACAGTTTATTTTTGGCTGTACAAAAAAATTAAAAAGAAAGATGGACGGGGACTAAGCTTAAACTAACAATGCTAAACTGGAGGAAGGTATATACTAAACACTAGATACCTGGAATGTGAAAACCTGAAACATGGAAACCGAGATCAGAAACATGAGCTTAGATGAACAGATGATATAACGAGGGACAAAAGGAAACTCACACAATAAATACACAAAAGGATGATCAGGGAAGTAGAGGCAGCTGGACAACACAGGAGGAACAAATCAGATTGAACAAAGTGAACACATTGGATACAGGACAGGAGACTATCAAAATAGGACAGGAAACAACAGACGCAAGCTTGACACAGTGACTGGGGAGACACGAGTAAACACGGCGACAAAGACTGACTAAACACAGAAGAAGATTAGACACTGAGAGAGAACTAAGATTGCTAAGAACTGAAGGCTAACAGAAACAAACTTAAAACATGATGAAAGAATAACCATGAACCTAAGAATCGCAATGAATATTCAAAAGCAAATAGCATGATGTCCAGAACTAGAAAACACTGGGTCACAGACAGTGCCCTGACACTTTTTGCCCTTTACGGGGGTTTCTTTTTGTATGTTTGTCAAACTTCTATGGGGTTTTTTTTGGGGGGTTGTGTTTATGTTTTTGGAAAGCTAGTCCAGTTAAACTAGTCACACCCAGGTCTGGTTATTAACAGGGCCTGATAGGTATAGTAGCTTTTAAATGAAATTATCATTTAAATACTGCAGTTTATATTTACTTCTCTGTTAAATATTACAATTTGTTTGATGACCTGAAACAAATATGGTGCAACAAATATGGAAAAATATGGACTGATGCACAAGACATGGGTAACTTGCACACCTAATCCTACACAGTATATATAGGTTTTGGGATAACATAAGCTACTATCCAGTCATCTTTTTCAGGGAATACCTTGCTTATTTCAGTAACAACAAAAGAAAATTACATTTCGGTTTCAGTGTTTGTGTCTTTGTACCGTCTTTAATTAAATATGGAGTAATTATTATTTACAGATTTATAGATTAATGGAACCACATGCTCAACTTTTTTAATTATTAATATATTATATATTTAGTATATTTAGTATATTTATATATTTTTTACGCGTTCAAGTGTGGAATAACGGATTCTAAGTAATCCTCAAATACAGTGGGTGGGTTTAAAGTCACCAAAGAGAGATTTCATTGGATGATGCCAATCGTTAGGCCCACCTCTCCGTCATTCCGCAAATCACCGCTGCAGAAGGAGGGACCTGCCGCCTCACTTAGTAGCCCATGACGTCAGTTAGTGGTAGCTGGGCACTACTGAGAGGAAGAAGTTAAGATGGTTCTCATCAAGGAGTAGTAAGTGCGGGGTTTCTGTTTAAACTGTACTTTTCTTATTATTTCTGAAAGCACTCTATAGGTTAGTATAGATCCGTGCACTCACGGCAGTTTTTTTTCAGTCCCTGTGCGCTGATGCAAACTTTTCATCTTGTCTCGGGGTCAGCGTCAGGCACACGAGGGGAGGATGGGATTGGCCAAGAGCGTCTCTGGCCTACCGGCTTTGACAGCAGATTGTCATTCTCTGACAGCTGCTGGTTTCCTGTAGTTTCTCATATGTTATCGCCAAGCTGATGGCTTCTAAACGCTTCAATCTGCGGTTTTTGTTATGTGGTTTTAAAGCGCAGACATTTTCTTTTTCAAAGCCTCGAATTGGCACCCGAGTTGCTAACGCTAATTTAGCTAACTGCCTAACCTGAGGGGAAGTTAACTGGAAGCTGTAAGTTCTCGCTGTCTTTGCAGTATTGACTCAGAAACTGTCGGCGCCAGCTAATCACCCCAGCATAACACATTTTGATTACTTAACGAATTGGTAGTTTGTTCACTCCTGTCTGTTTCAAGCATCAATCATTTTGCATGTAGTAAAGACGAAGCTAGCAGCTGTTAGCCTTAGCCTTTTGGGTTTTGAAATTGCATAAAAGATTTCAGTTTCCATTTGTAAAACCGCTATCCTTGGGTTAGGCTGAATATGTAAGCAGGCTTCTTACTTCACATCTTACCAAATGAATTGGGTTCAAGGCAGGAAGACTGAACACTTAAACGTTTTTAGAGATAAAGAAAGTGAATATAAATGGGTAGATGGAGGATGTGAATGGGTCATGTTTTGCATCGCACGGGAATTCTGAAAATAAGGATTGACTTAGATTTGACTTGTGTAAAAACCTTGTTACAACATTGTCTTATTCCTTAAATATAACACAGTATTGCTGCCAGCATGCACCTCAGCACTGTGGCGCCCTAATTCCATGAAAGTCCCTGTGTGGTAAGCAAAAAGAAGCACTGGAAGTCTGAATTGGCACTACCTGCACTATTGCATGTGGCCACTTACTGGCCTACAGGAGTGAAGGAAGACTGTTCCCGCATCCCTAACACCCCACAATCACTCACTGCACTCAGGCTCACATGGTTTGATAAATTTGACATCTTCTGATGTTGCCTGCACATTTTGTTTGCTTCAAACTTAAACGTCACTAATTACAAGTCCTAGCAGCATTGAAACAAAACATCTGATGGTGGATGACATTTAGTTCAGCCTTGTTTGACCAGGGATGGTCTTTAATGGTTAGAAATCTTGAATAATAGATTCAGATCTGTTTTGTCTTCTTAATTAAACTGCTTCGGCTAAGCTCACTGTATTTCTGGCCCCACCTAACTCACATTATTAAAAAACAAACAAACAACAACAACAAAATAAACTTTCTGTAGTCCCATAAAGTTTTGTCTTAATTCAGCTCTAACTTTTTCAACCAGGTCTAGTAATAGGTTCCTCTCATCTTGCTGATGTCAGCAGTATGTCACTATGGGTGGTTCTAGAAGTATTTTTCCCTCAGGAAGAGTAACTTTGAGTGTCTTCCTGTTCCTGGCAGTGAGCAGGTCTCTGTGTGTCATCGTGGTTCTTCTGGTTTTGTAATCTGGAGTCCCTGTAGTTATGTTCTCATTGCTTCTTCTGGACTTTTCTGCATACTGTGTGACCTGACAGGCAATTGTCATGTTGCATTCATTGTGAATACAGACAATAATATAAGGCGTGAGTAAATGTGCATGCTGATTTGGCATGGTAATGAGTAATATTTAGAGACTGAACCTTTTTATAAATAATCTCAATAACAAAGGCTATACAGGCTTTACTGCCAAGATGTAGAGACATTTCAGGCTCCAGAGTCAGTTTTATTGTTTTAGGATGTATTATTACTGTATTATTTATGCCACATGCATCTGCAGTGTTTTCTTTTTTTTGTCCTATTAGTATGTGCTCTAACTCACTCTTAAAAATACAAATGTCGGCATACGTCTAGAAGAATACTCCTTCTCATATATGGGTCGCTGCTTTAGATTGATGTGGAATGATAGTTTATCTCATGAAATTGTCTAATATGAAACAGCGGATTTGAGAAATGCGTGCTTCATGAAAGTTACTCATCATATGTTTCTCTCTTTTGCAGCCGTGTGGTTTTACCCTGTAGTGTCGAAGAGGTGAGTAAGTGGCTTAATAGCTTGTTATGCTATTAAGATGTTGTAAATGATTAACTTTTTGTCAAGTCTGCTTATATTTTCTTTGTTGATGCCGTTGACACATAATCATGTTGACAATAACAAAATAATGACATTAACAGCCATAAAAAGTTACAATAAATTAATAATAACTAAATAAGGAAAAAGTCATAATAATGTTAAAGGATATGAAATGCACTTCTTCATACTTACAAATATGTAGTTTCTTTTCTATAGTGCCTGTACTGTTTGTGTGGTTGTAAACGAGCCCATATTGATGCTTGAAAAAAAAGTCCATCCTCAGTTAGTCTGACTGTTTAAACTGAGTCAACCCTCAGTTCCTTTTTTGGGCTTTAATGTGTCACTGTGGCGTGGCCAAAAGGAAATGTTGCAAGTCTCTGACATGTGCCTTTTGTTTAAGACAGTTCTTTTCCACTCGCTGATAATAAAGACATGGCAGTGTTGTATCATTTCTGTTGTCTTGGCTGCTGGCTGCTAAAACCAAGAAAAAGCTTAATTTTGCAGATGTTGTTTGTTTGAGCCAGCAATTGTTCTCTGTGTTTAGAGACATTTCTGTAATAAATCCCAGACTTTCAGCCAGCTGCTGGGATACAATCTCTTGGCAATTAGTGCTGCATATCCAAATTCAAAATATTTGAAAAGTAATTCTTGTCTTTGTGGAAGAAATGTTAACAAGACTTATGGTAGCTGATTATTAGTCATTCTCTTCTTCTGCTGTTTGATGTTCAAACATCATAAGTAAGTTAATTTAGCTTTAAGATGGTGGAATTGGGGAACACAGCAGCAGAACTGAAAAAGCTGGCTTAAACATTTAGCTCTTCAGCAAGTTTTCTCTGCACGTTATAGAAATCTAACCTACACTAGAGTGGCAGCAGGACAATAATAGAGCTTAAGAATTTTATGGTTACTTTTTTTTGCACAGTTTTACAAAACAGGTCATGGGTTGGGTTCTGTTCCTACAATTTCACTGTATGGGAAAGACAGAGAGAAATGAATGAATTAAAAAAAAATGTCATCCATATAAAATATTTGATTTACTTTTCTGACAGTTTTAGATTTCCTGTGTTGCCCTTGAGCTCTCAGGAGTAATGTACATTGATTACTGTTTGGTTAAAAAGCGTTGCTGTGTTCACAATAAGCCTATATCATTTTATTAGATGGAAACTTTCAAAATGTTAGGAAGAGAAAGAATTGGTTTATGATTTAGATGTATGTCACAGTAAAAAGTACTTAAATCTACTGTCTAGCATCATGTTTTTATATTATGTTTGTCTTGCAGTATCAAGTGGGGCAGCTGTTTTCTGTGGCTGAAGCGAGTAAAAATGAGACGGGTGGTGGTGAGGGCATTGAGGTACTCAAGAATGAGCCATATGAAAAAGATGGAGAAAAAGGACAGTACACACACAAAATTTACCACCTAAAGAGGTATGTGCTTTCCTTTGTATTTCTTGTTTTTTAGAACTCCACTATTGGCTTCATTGATTCTTTCTTATAGTGTAATAGTGCAGTGCTACCAGGCAGTGTCAGTGTTGTCTTATCTGTGAAGCATTTTCAGTTCAGTTGCTAACTGTGCAATCTTTGCTATAGAAAAAATAGGTGATAAGTCTTCCTCCTTCCTTTCTCTTACCTGTACCTCCTACCCTCCACCACACCCTACAGTAAAGTCCCAGGATTTGTGAGACTCCTAGCTCCTGAAGGTGCCCTGATTTTCCATGAAAAGGCTTGGAATGCCTACCCCTACTGCAGAACCAGTGAGTCCCCTTCCCAGCACCACTTAGTTTAGGTTTGCCTTGAAACTCTTCTTCTCACTTTTAAATTAACATGTCTTGTCTTTCTTCCCCCCCTTTTTTCCTTCATGCTTAACCTGGAACAGTTGTGACGGTATGTAACCCTAAATGGGTTTTATTAGCTAAGATTAAAGTTAATAAGAAAAGAATTACATAATTTTTTTTTCTTCATTATGTTTCTTCTTTCTCTTTATTCTAGAATGAATATATGAAAGATAATTTCTTCATTAAAATTGAGACATGGCACAAACCAGACCTTGGAACGCAAGAAAATGTGAGGACATCAAAGCAAACGGATGTCTAGTATGAATCATGAGTTTTATTTTCTAACATATCTTTTTGTATTTGCTCAGGTGCACAAACTAGACAGTTCCACGTGGAAGAATGTAACGGTGGTGCCCATTGACATTGCAGACAGAAGTCAAGTGGCCCATGCTGTAAGTAGCTTCATACACAGTATGGCGCCTTCATGTGGACAACTTTGATTATTACAGTTCTTTGTCATGAGAATGTTTCGTAAGCAGGTGTTTTATGGCTCTGTTTATGATTTAATTTGAATATATATGCGTTTTCCAGGGAGAGAGAAAAACGACATCTAGCCTTTCCTATGTAATAGGGATGCAGATGAATAACACTGATGAAATGAAACAGCACTTTCTTTCTATTCTCGTCTAACCAATTTATTGAATTGCATACATATCTGAAAGTAGCTGAAAGAGCATTTTGTTACTACTGAGCAGTCTGTGTGACTTATGACTTACTGCATGTTTCTCTGGTGTGATATTACTGCAGTCCAATTTAAAATCCAGAATAAACGGTGTTTGTGCGATCCTTTCTCTTGCCTATATAGCACTCTCAAACTGTTAGAGTCAGAGTTTAATTCATGAAAACAATACAGACGAGCTAACTGACACATGGTCGTTTCATCTGTGGAGTTTCAGGGAACAATCATTTGGCTAAATCGGTTTAGTTTATGTAGTAAAGATTTGCTCTTGGTTTGGTCAGAAATCACGCCGTCCATATAAATCACATGTTGTCACAGCATGTGGTTTCTCTGCTCAACTTTGTCTTGCTCTTAAGCATTGATTATTCTCAGCTACGGACACAGACAGCCAAAGTCCTGACAGCCAAGTAGTCATTCTTTGAAGTCCGCCACTTGGGGTGTACTTGTAGTTGGTGCATTGTAGTGTAAATCCACAGCGGACAGGAAAAACTGGCAGATATGCAGACACTGTGCTCTGTCTCATAAACAACTGATCACTAGGACCTGAGTGGAACCTATTGGACTCACAAGATGTGATCAAGGCTTCAACACAAGCAGAGCTGTGTGCATCTGTTTTTCTGTTTTGTTTTGTTTTTTTCAGTTAATATAAACTGGTAATCAACCGGATGTCCTAGTTAAAGAAGAAGTAGCACTTAATGTGTCTGTGCATATTCACTGACTATTACTACAGTTTCAGGGAGGCTAATAAAATATTTTGAAAATTATAATGACTGTTAGACAGATTAGAATTCAGTATCTTCTAGCTCCTGCTAAGCTGTTTATTCACAATGATTTTTTTTTTTCTTCTACTTTTTTGCTGGGCTTTAGCTTTAGTTTCCAAAGTGTGTTTCTCGTTTCAATTTTGTTTTTATTGTTTGAAAATGTGTGTAGTTTATATTAATTTCACTTTTAGTTTTAGGGTTTTTTAAAATTATTATTGTTTGGCAGGCATATGTCAGGAATAGGTTTGGCAAAATCATTACAGATTTTACAGTTAAAAAAACCCCCAAAAAAACAAAAAACTTGTTGAAAGTACTTGACTTAGTCTTGTAGACATCCAGAATCACAATAAACGCGTCTATCAAAGCCTATTGTAGTCATACAATATCCTCAGTTTTAGATAATAAAAATAAGGATATTGTGTCTATATATTTTTTAGTTTTCCAGGTTCACAAACAGTGCTTATCCATCCTTTTTTTTCCCTTCTTCTTCCCTCCTAAAAATTGCTTCAGGGCCATGGTGCTAACACAGAGCCACAGACAATCATTTACATTTAGACCTACGACTAGTTTAGAGTCACTTTACTTAATGTGTATGTTGATGTTTTGTGTGTCTGTGAGGAAAAAACTATTCGCAGATATCTCAGATTTGTAACTCACCAAGTCATATGTCAGCCAGGCACCACTTTAAAAAGCACGAGAGAGACTGGAGCACATTTTTTAGTACTTAACTCAACATTTGGATTTTATTTACAGGCTGTCATGAGCTTCAAAACAGTTGTGTATGTTGTTCTTACAGCAACATACTTGATTTTTCAGGTATGATTATGCATTCATGGAGCTGAAAAAGCTGCCTGTGCTCGTGGCATCGACGATAAGTAGAGCATTGCAAGTGAAGAGAATCTTTGGCAATCTTCATAAACCTTTAGTCAATCCTGACCCATTTTATAAATATTTTACTGAAGTTGGCATCAGGTCCAGCCCATCTCCTTGGTATTTTTTTATTTTGGTTTGGTTTGTCTGTGAGTTTTTCCCCAGTCTCTCTTTGTATTTCTTTATAAAGACACAGAACATTAATTGCTCTCTGGGCTGTCGTGTACTTGGCTGACTGTTCTGCTTTATTGGGCTATGTTACTTCTTAGTTTTGTTTTGTTTACTTGTGTTTTTTGTGGTCTGTTTCTTTGCACCGTTTGAAAATGTGTTTGCTGTGCTGTAATAACACAGTGCATTAAAAATAGTTGATTTCAGGAGTGTGTCCCAATACAGCCAGCTGACTGGAGAGATCTTTGTATTTAAAAACGTACACATACCAGTTGAGGATAAATTAAAGATTTGAATACTGCTTGGAATCTCTGAAATCATATTTGAAGATGTTGCAGGTTATTGCTCTTATTTGACATCACATTGCCTCATTTCAATGTGACTGCCGGTATGCGTGCAAGCATACATGTGGCTATTTGGCCGAGAAGCCCTAGTTTCTGTGTGTGTACATGTTTGTTTGCGGTGGGTAGTTAACGAGGCGGACGTGTTTGCCTTGCTGGAGGAGTGTGTTGTGTCTGAGGGCCCTATCAGCCCTCAGCCTCGGGCATGACTGCAGGCTCTGGGGCGTACCGCCAGCACAGATGAGTTTGTTAGTGTAATTAAGGTTCACAGTGCTGCGTGTGCCGGAACTAGACAAACACACACTCGACGTAAACACACTTGCAGTCTAATACACACTCTTTTAGAAATGGCTTCTTTTCGCGTACCACGGCACATCGATTCACAGACCTCATTAGTGCAGCACAGTGTATTGTTATAGTGATGGAGCTCTCAGCATTAAAACACCCAAATTAGAGAGAGTGTGTGTGTGTGTGTGTGTGTGTGTGTTTGTGTGTGTGTTTTTTAGTGGTGCGTTTTTATTTCTTTCCACACGTTTGGCACCCTCCTGTTGGATAGTAGCCCTGAAAAAGTAGCTTTTAGCTTCAGGCGCATCATGATTTATTTAAAATTGCTGGGCCCTTGAGCTGTTGATAATTTTAAAGCCATTTCATTTATTTTTATTACTATTTCTCTTGTCTTTTTTTTTATTTTTATTTTTATTTTTTTATGAGAAAGTCAGGTCTGTTAAATTTTTCGTGCTCGTCACGTGTGCTCAGTATCCCTCTACATTTTACTATACCCTTTAATACAAAAAGATCTTGGTGCATTGGGGGAAAAAATTAAAGGGCAAAAGTGCTTAGTTCACCAGAATATGTTGGCAGGACATGACCTTTTGAATTGGATACTGTATATGGGGTAAAAGGTTATTTTGCAGTTGGAGCTGCAGACATACAAACTTAAATAAGCAGCACAAATCCTCATCAGCACACATCAGGTAGATGCAAGTACATTCACTTATGTTAACTGGCATCCTCACCCTAATTAAACAAGTGTCAGAGCCCCCATACACAGATCGGTCTTATCTTCAAGCCACTTGTGAGCACAGCTGTGTTCTAGTCCTGCTTTGTGACATTATCTGCAGAGATGGAAGGATTTGTGAAAAGGGAGAAGCCCTCTTCTGACTTTTCTTGTAGCTAAGCTGTTTCTGCTCTTTGTTCCCTTACTCTCGTCGTTGAATAGTTGTCCCACATTTCCATCTTTTCATTTAAAAACGGTGTCTATGTTTTTGTTTTTTTTTTAAATTGGGGTAAAATCCTGCTGATTTCTTGGCTCTTGTTGCAAGATGAAACAAATACCAGTATTCATAAATAAGCTTGCCTCAGCTTTGTTAAATATTCTGTGCTATATATTCTACTAATGAAAGTAACTGAAAGTTTCATTGTAGGACTACAAGGAAGATGAGGATCCTGCCATTTTCAAGTCTGTCAAGACTGGGAGAGGACCTCTTGGTCCCAACTGGAAGGTAATGCTGTTGTAAACTACATATATTTTTAACTGATACTGTGATACTGTCAAAGGAGGTAACACCTCAAATCCGATGAAACAGCTGGCGACGCATAGCGTTTTTTTAAAAAGCCCAGAAATGCGCCGTATGATAGCTTGCTGCGAGACCTCACACCGAGCGCATCTACTGTGCGTGGGTTGCCTGTTATCTGACCCGGAGTTAGCAATATCCCCCAAAAAACCCGAAGAGGAGAGTCCTGGCCCCTAGCCCTGCCAGTGTAGCAGAAATGATGACGGATGATGATGCAGCAGCAGCCGTTCTTCTCTGCGTGAGTAGCTTAATGTTGTTAGTGTGTAATTTACGTTGAGTAGGCTAACCACGTTATTACATTAATGCATGTAAAGTGAACTAGCAAACCTCATCATAGCTACATGCGGCTGTCCTCTTGTTTGATGGCAGATACTCCCTTCACCCTGGCCAAAAAGGCTAAAATGACCAAAGAAAAAGTGGAAAACAGTTAAACATGAGAGGTTTTGGACAAAGTTTGTGTTTTTTCCATTGATTAAGCACTGCTTCCAGCCAAGAGTGATACCATATATGCCCCATAGCTGCAGAAAAGGCACACATTGTTATCTTTTTACAAAAAACCAGCTGAACATGAGAGGTTTTTGGACCAATTTTGTGTTCTCCATTCTTTAAGCACCGGTTTGAGCACCGGCACCGTTTCAAAGGTACCGATTTGGCACCGGTATCGGATAAAACCTAAACGATACCCATCCCTAATCAAGACCTGGATTAGTAGTCTTGCTCTCATGGATTTTGCTTCTATATTTCATGACTTTGTACAGTCATGTGCATTGTATGTAGTTGCTGCAATGTTTTGATCTCCAAAGTCTAAGTGCAGCTTGGACATATTGGGTCAGCCAAAGATTGTGTTTTGTGTGGATGTGCCTGCAGCAGGTTTATATAGCAGGTTTATGTGATGAGATCTAGGCATTAAAAGTCTTTTACAGGTAACTTACAGAGCTGCAAGAACACTCAGGCTTCGTCCACAGCTGGAAGTAAAGTGTCCGTTTGTGGACTCAGAGTCTAAATTGGCAAACAGCAGTTCTGTATAAAGAGGGACATATTTTGATAAGGGGTAAAAAGTCAAAAAGTAGCTCATCCACAGAGAAACTTTGTCAGTAGTTATGTTGCTTTCGCCTGTAAACCCCGCCGTACCCCGGAGCCACACGACCGGGTCCTGTTCGCTGTTGGAGCACAGAGGATTTCTATTCTGCAGTGGAGCCCTCAAAGTTCACCATGGGAAACTTTCCTCTGCTTCAAGAATTTTTGCAGAACAAAGGCAGCCAAACAGCTTTAAAAAGTATGAATAAAGAAGCACAACTTTTATTTTGTGTTTTTAATTAGATCACTTTCCCGTCCGCTGTGGACATGGAAAAAGACTGTTTTTGAAAAGGTGGGGGGAGAAAGTAGTTATGTGACAACAGAGGCACAATTTCTGCCAGCTTCTCAGAGCAATAAAACTCTTGTCTATCTCTGCATGCACACATGCTTGCATATCGGTACCCTTTGTATTTCTGAAAACTTCTGCTCCTTTGAGTGGGGCACAGAGAGGGAGAGAAGAAATGTCACCGTAAGTGTTTTGATGTAGAATCCGTTTCATGTGAAGTTCTCCTTTAGCGATGACAACTTTTCTAAACCCACTGCAAATTTAGAAATGTTTCTCATTTCCCTTCTCTCACGCTTCTCCATGATCGTAGCATCAAACGGCAGTGGGATGAGGGCGATTGAGGCGGGTCTGTGGCATTTTCTTTTTGGAATGCCGAGCCAGAATGAAGTGATTAATTAAACAGGTGTTCTCAGAGGGAGAGTGTGTGTGTTCTGGGGGCGAGCAGGTCCTAGGTGTTAATAATGTAACCGGCTTTGCACTGCGGCGCCCTTATCGCTTCGTGAGCACCGTTTTATCTGCCTTCTGTGGCCACAAAGACATGCCTGTCGGGAACGGTGTCGCTGTCAGGGTGGAGGCAGAGAAATGGTCCCTTCATCTGGAGTTTATCCACTTTGCTGTGGTCCCCCCTCCCAACACCCAGCCTCTTTTCTTCTTCTCTTCTTCAGAGCGCGCGGCAGAGTGCAAGCAGCGGATAGATTTAGAAAGTGTGCTGTAGATTAGGGCACTTTTATCTGTGCACAGCACATCTTCATGTTGATAATTATTTCAGCAACCTTCATGCCCAAAGCATTATGCATTAATGAACGAATCTTAGATTTGTCAAAAATAATGCCTTCTGCTGCTTTTACAACTGTTCTCTCATTGGAAAGTTTCTGTCAAGTTTTTGCAGCGCGTTATTCTGATATAGTGACGGGTTGTAAGTCGGATTCTTTTCCCTGTTCCTCTCAACAGAAAGAGCTGAATAGTAATCCTGAATACCCAAGGATGTGTGCCTACAAATTAGTCACAGTCAAGTTCAAGTGGTGGGGCCTGCAGACCAAAGTGGAGAACTTCATCCACGAGGTTAGTGACATATTTGGGATTAGGATTCAACTTTATTGGCATTACACATGTATAAATACAGGATAACGAAATATAGTAGAAGACGTTATGAGTTATATTTAGATTGAGAGTATTGCAAGTTTGCGCATGCAATACTGTGCCTCTTCTGTCTGGGTGGGCAGTGCTTAATTAGTGCTTAATTATTATAAGCAAGCTGTAACTGCAAACATGATGAGGTAATGTTTGGGGGCTCTATAGTCAAATGGAACTTAAGCCAGTAGGATACAGTAGAGTAATTTGTATTTAGAGTTTCTCAAGTTTCAAATGTACTTATAAACACTTGACTGATGCTAAACATCACCCAGTCCTAACCAAGACTGCTGCTATCTACCACAGCAAGAGAAGAGGATCTTCACAAACTTCCATCGCCAGCTCTTCTGTTGGATTGATAAGTGGGTGGAGCTAAATATGGATGATATACGGCGTATGGAGGCAGAAACGCAGAGAGAACTGGATGAGGTGAGTGTATAAGTAGAAAATCACAGTTAAAATTTAACTTTAAGTCTGGTAAGTGATGGATTTGGTGCAAGAGAAAATAAAACTTTCCCAACCCTAAGCACTTTCTTTGGTTAAATTTCTCTTATTCGCTGTGCAAAATCCGTGTAACACCAATTTTAGTTATCCAGCTGTTGTCTTCCATTCACTAGAAGTAGAGTGTGCTAATGTGATAAAGCCGGAGGACTGCTGGAGTAAATGTAGTGGCTTAAGGGCTCCCTGTGGAGTCTTTGACCCCTAGTGGTGCGATCTAGCTGACTTTCTTTGAGTGGATCCTGGTGTTATTTACCGAGTGCACAAGTAAAAGGCCCTTTATTAATATATGTGAATTCAAAACCTCATAGTTTTTAGTGTTTTGTTTTTTTAAAATCAATATTTTCAATATCAATAATATTACATTTAAGATCAATCGTCATATTTTTTCCTTTTCATGTATGCATTTTGTTTGTTACTAAACTTCCTTAAACTGTTTGGTAATCAGCACAAAACGGATGACTGTGAGAACAGTGTTTGTTCTTCCTCATAATCCCATTTCTATGATTGCCTTTATTGTATTTTTATCCAGAGGCGTAAGAATGGTTCTGTACAAAGGCTACAGAGGAGTAGCAAGGCCAAGTGTAGGTCTTTGTACTGCTGTTTGTTGTTACTGGTAGGGCAGCATCTTAATGGGGTTTCTGTTAGCCTGGCAAGGCTGTGCCGCATCGTGCCATATAGCTAATTATGATTCGAAACATTTCCACCGTCATCTGTAGGCCGCCTGTGTTCCAGTGTATCCCATGGCTAGTGCATGATGGTCTCGCCTCAGCTTGTGATGTGTAACAATGTCTGCCAAGTGCAGGGTATTTTTATCCCCCAACCGTAACTCTGCATGAGTCTCTATAGTTGGGGGATTAGTTTACATTCTGTGTCCATGTTTGCACACTTCAGCATCATTTTCTTTATTTTTCTAACAACCAATCACTAAGTTGGAGTAGTTTATATAACCTAACCATTCGTATTATTATTCCATCCGTCTGTCCATTTTAATGGCTCATCCAGTTCAGGGTTGACCTTCACAGTAAACAGTGTCTGCTTGCAGGAACCTTTTATGTGTGAAAAGTCTTAATATATTGTCTCATGTTTTAAGTTGACAGAGCTTCGTTAGATGCTCACTTTAGACGACTTTAGTTTTTCTGTGCGGTGCAGTGGAGCGAGCCAGCACGGCTTGGCTGATTGCAGCTGTTCATGGCATGGTGCGACTTCACTCTGCGCTCTTCGGTGTTGAGAAAGGGCTTTACTCCACTGTGCTTGTGCTTGTGTGTGCACATGCCATTTCACATTCGAGGTCCAAAAGCAGTCATCTAAGAGGAAACACTGGTGAAAAGCATCCATTTCTTCACCACAAAAACATCTTCGGTTGCATTTTTGTAATGTTTCTCTTTGTGCGATTTGAACACAGGATAACAGTGTTTGACTGAATCTCAGCAGTACAGATGTGTTTTTCAAGTGTTCATCCTGCTACTTCTGTCAGTAATCACATCATCAGTAAATACCCAGTGACCCAGTTCTGCTGGCAACCACAGAAGCCCATGCCATAACATTGCCTCCACCATGTCTGACAAATGATTTGCTAATCTTAGTCTTATTCCTTCTTTGTACTACATACTGTCTATATTCATGTTAATAAAGGCATTTTTTGATTATAGGCTTCGACAGTGGTGTGCCAACCTCCTCAAGAGTGCTCCTCAGGTAGCTAGATGTTGTGAACAGGCTTTTTCTTTAAAAATTCCTCCATTCTTAGTTGTCTTCTGTGGTATTCCAGGCCGTTTAGGGTTACTGAGCTGCCACTGCTTTTGTTCGTTTTAAGAAGGAGCTATAATGTTCGATTTGATAGCTCATGTGCAATAAAACCTACTTTTATTGCAAATTGAGAGCTCCTATGAAAGGCTAGCATACAAGTTTAACACAAGTAGTTATATATGTACACAGAAGTTCCTGCAGTCCAGTTAATCCCCATAGAAAAATAGTCTACTTCTAAATCACAGGCTTCAGTTTCTGCATCTTGCATTCACTCTAAACCTCTCCACTGCCTTGCTCTTGAAACTTCTCCAAATATCAGTCTGGGAGCTTTTGGCCGTACAAGGAGAACAAGGGAGGAATCTGGGCTGGACCGGCCAAAGTGGGCCAGTCTCAAACATTCCTGGCTCGCTACCAGCATGCAGAATTTTTGCGATTTGCCTTCGCACATCTCGCCCAGCTGAGCATGTGTTTCCAGTTTTCCCTCGGAGTAAGTAAACAGGTTGGTACAATCAAAGACGGCTGCGGCAAGCAGGGCAACAAGCCTGAACCTCAAAGCTCAAGGGTTACCAGGGTCACATTTGGGTGGTGGTGAGAACAGCCTACACACAAGTCACTGCCCTTCACGTTCTAGACAAAGACAGCACTGGGTGAATGGAAAAACCCAGCATTAAGGAAGCTGTATACTAATAGTCATATCTGAACTCTTTAAGTATAGTGGTTGGGTGCTGATGGTGTGGAAGGAGGAGGTATGCGAGGACGGGGTGTGTACGAGGGGGTTTCAAGATGGCTCCTTTTTCCTCATTAACATACAAATGGAATTCTGCAGTTGAGAAGGAGTCTGTGCTGTGATTGAGGAGAAAGGGAGGGAGGATTGGGGGGTGAAAAGATGGAGAAGTGGGAGGGTGAATCCTCGTGCCATTTCATCAGATCTGTCTATTCCTCTGTTTAGAGCCAGTGTTGGTTTGAACTGTTCCATTAAGGTGTTCGGCTATCAGATTCTAACACTAATTGACTTTCCAAAGCCATCAGCCTCAGGGTGGGAGAATTTGAAAGTGATGCTTTTATCTACCTAGAAGACAAACAGGAGGCTTGATAAGGACTTTTGGAGCTGCCCTTTTTCCAGTTTACAAAAAGAAATGTAATGTATTTTTACTGGTTTGCAAAGCCAAAAGTAAGATTTAATGAATAGAAAGAAGTCCGACCCCTCCCAGTAACCAGCGACTCCTGAAGCCGTCATCTGAACTCTCCCTTACGTGTTTAGCTTGCATAAATCTAACGCGTGTTATTTCTCTCCCTTTCCCCACAGCTTCGCAAAAAGGGTGATGTGCGAGGAACCAGCGCTGCGGATGAATGAAAAGGATTTTAAACACCACACCCACAATGACAGCAGTTGTGAAGACTGCTAAGCGGGCTCCTTTGGTGCCACTTTTTTACCCTAACTGAATCACGCTGTGGAGGAGGGAGCGCTGCTACCTGCAATCAATAGAGCAGATCCCCGGCTTTAACCCAATCATAGTCATTCTATCCAGTGAGGAATTGATTTATAGCCACCGATACGATGCTGGCTGATGAGACTCAGGTTAATTTTGATCTTGGACAGAGAAAGGCCGGCTATGGCCATCAGGATATTGAGACCTAGTCTTCTGCAGAGATGCAAAGAAAAGCTATTTACTTTTTAAAGAAAAAAACAAAAGCAAATTCATCAGCTTGATTCCACAGTGGCAGGTGTTGGACCAAATATTTCCAGCTCCCCCAACCTCCTGTTTTTTCCCTACCAAAAAACCCCCCATTCCTCACAGAATGATGCCCTCTGTGACCTCTCTTTGTCTCTTCCCCAGTCTTCACTGTACACACTGTGGCTCAGTGTGTGGTTTGCATTCCCTGGCAGGAGACTGTTTGTCATGCTCTTGTTCCTTCCTGCCATAACCTCCATTAAGTGATTACTAACAGCCTTGGCGTCTTGGCCCGTTGTAATCCTTCTTCCATCACCCCCCTCACCTTATCGAAGCACTGCATCTTATTAACACTGACAATCATGTCTGTACAGGTATTCACTCTCACTCCCACATGCAAAGGTAACAGGAAGCCCACACACGCACTCAGTCATATGACACATGCAGTGTGCAGAGAGCATAAACATGTGAATTCATTCTTACCCATACACACTCACACACACACACTCACTCACAGGTGTGGATACCTTTGTGCTGACTGATCTTTGAGAAACTCAAGCAGGGGCAGATCCTCGCGAGCTCTTTTAGCTAAAGGATGTTACTTTGAATATGTTTACAACTCTCTCCCCCACCCTATACTGAAAACAGTCGCACATAACATACATTGCAGCATTCACCTCTCTAAAAGATGTCCCTAGAGGAAAACAAACTGCACTGAAAAACAGCCACAGATGGTGCTACACCCCTCCAGCCTCTGTCACAAGCCAAACTGTGCTGCACTCACCCAACCCACCACCAGAGGCCTTTCTCGCTCCTCCGGCTCTCTGAGGTAGACAGTTTCCAGAAGGCCTCCCCTCCTCTGCATCATTCTAGCTGTGTTTACAGATTTGCAATTGCCTTATCAGTGCCTAGTGGATACCAGTACCATGTAGAGTTGCTTATGTGTCCAGGCCTTTACACCTATCAGAGCTACTACACTTAATGAACCTCTGCTGCCAGCCATTGTTTTAGCTACCTCTCTCATTTCTGACTGGCCATTTTTCCTGATGCCCTAAAGTGTGTCCACCAAATGTTTTGGAAAATGTCAGGCACCCAGTTGAACCCTTAAGAGGCACATAGGTTTGGGTTCTTTTTTGTTTTGTTCTGTTTTTCCCATGTGAGAGGATCTATTAGTATGCCACACAATATTTTATGTCAAAGCGGTTCAAATACACGACTGTGCCTGGTAGCCGGTTTACAAATAAAATGTTCCTCCAAGCACTGTTTTTATATCAATACTGTGGTTGTCTGGTTGTCATCTGTAGATATGCTCTTACAGCTCTAAACAACTTATATAAAGTTGAGCACAGAAAAGAAGCTCAGTGCCACTTCAAGCTGCTGTCGTTTTATTTTTTGCGTAGCGTAAATACACGACACACTCGTGCTCAGGAAAAACACTTTGGTGGACACACACCTCGTAAGGGTTAGCATTAGCTGTTAGCTGGTACTTCTTAGGATTCTTGATTCTAGTCTTGACAAAAGAGCTTTATCAGGGCGCAGACTTGTATGTTATTCTTTTGTTTCCTGATATGTGGAAGTGCAATTCCTTTCCATTCCCGCAAGCAGAACTTTGTTACTATAACAGCCAGCGTGCACCGTTTGTCATGTAAATCTTTACCTCAGACCAGCCATTGGAAAGAGCTGCCATATTAATGTTTTCTGGCTTTTCAGCTCTGCATCCAGCTCTCTCTCTCTTTTCTTTTTTCTTCAGGCTTCAGAATTGTGTCACATCAGCCTTGAATATTAATTATGCTTGTGTTACATGTATACAGTATGTGTGGTTTGCTCATGTGTTCCCTTGTAATGTTCTTGAATATTTGTTTGTTTTGGTTGCGTGTCACTGTTTTAAATTGCCCAACATAAATTTGGGATTTGTGTTTAGTAATCGGTTTCCCGTTATTTCTCAAGGCAGATTATATGATTAAATACTTTCAGGAAAGTATTCTAGTGTGTTTGGTTAATGACAATCCTGTGAGGGCAAATCTGACCATGTCCACGGTAATTGGCTTTTCCAAAGAGAATAAATGGTGTTTATGTGTTCAGCAAATATTGATTTAATATAGGAAAATTTGGAAAACTGTTGTCAGAAGCATCGGTTTTCAATAACAGAATCTTCTCAGGCTAACAATAAGACAAAGATTTGAGGCTGCAAAGATAATGTAGCTTGTTCGCTTTTATCGTCTTTATGTGTTAGAGCCACCTTTGTCTTTGTTACGGTCATGAATGCATAGGTCTCTGAGCAAACAGTGTAATTAGTGTTTCAAAGTTCATTTGAATGATTCCTCATGTGTGTATGAATTTAAAAAAACAAAAAACAAGAACCCAGTGGAGAGAGGGGAAAGGAAAAATCTTAAATCAGTCGTTTGCTATTCTTCAAAACAATGATGTTAACAAAAGTGTTTAAAGGTTCTGATCAGCTTTTAAAAATCAGGGGTTGTGGTAACGAATGTATGATGTATTGTGCCTTTTTCTTTTTGCACATCTTTTTTGTGCTACTAAGTCTATATATTGTATCTAAATATAAATACATTTCCTTTTTTTTCTTCTTTTTTTGACAAAGTTTCTTGCAGTTCAGTTTGTGCTGTTTTTGTCTGATTCCTAGAAAATAAAGGTTTTGCCTGAGGGGGATTTGATCAGTCCTCAGGGCAAAGGAGAGAGCTGTCATTTATTTGTAAAGCTTTAAATGGTCACAATCTTTGCTAAAATACTATAAAAGATTTATTATTTATTTATTTATTTGTGCTATATGTTACTCTTTCTTTCATTTTGGCTCTTTGAATGACAGTTCTGTACTGTAGATTACCGATAAGACAAAAATTTCCTACAGATTTTGGTGACTCCAGCGTGGACCGCGCTCTCTACGACCTGCAGGTCAGGAGAGTCGCACAATAAACAGCGGAATCTGTGCTAAAGAGCAGGAAAAGCCACCAGTCTGCTGCCTGAGATAGCTGCCCTTTTTTTTTTCTTTTTTTTTTTTATTGTTTGTGGAGGAATAGTCACATGTGCCTGCTGCAAGGAAACCAGCTATATCTGCTACAGAACAAGCAAATAATGCTGTTTCTAAAAGGGGAGATGGGCAGACTCGCCCACACACCTCCTGTTAAGTGGCAGCTCACAGTAGTCTACTGTAGGCATGCATCCATCCGTCCATGTGTCTCCCTCCCAAGGAAGATGAAGGGACATGTCATGAGTGAGCCCCTGTCATTTAAATAGATACTGCAACAGATGAAGGAAAGGAATGGATCTCGAAGAGAGGCTCGAGACTTGACACAGCAGGACATCCAGGCGCGTTACCAAAGAAAGCCTCGGTGTTTACAGCTCCAAACACTTTGTTATAGCGGCTTGTCGCTTGATTGCATAAGCACACAGTATCCTGAAATCTGTCAAAATGAGTCGTGTAGGCCTGCGACACCTAGGAAAAAAAAGTTGCTCTAGTGTTTGTGCACCACATGGCTGCGTTTCCTGCCGCAAGACAACACACTCTGGTAGAACTTCTGTTTTTATAGGAAGTGGCACAAGTGAAGATTTAAACTCAGTTTGGTCCACGCCTACTGTGTTTGTGTATGTGGCCCTCCCCAGGGGGGGCCCACATTTGCTCAGTGGCTGCAGGTTTTCTTGGAGAGGAAAGTTATTTCTGGTCTACACGGGTTAGCAGTGATGTCACGAGCGCTTCCTCATCCTCCGGGCTCGGGTCAAGTTTAGCCCCAGAGATTCTCCTGAGTCTTTCCTGTTGTTCTGAGAGAGGTGCGGAGTCGAGCGATGCGTGTGGGGTGGGATGGGGAGAGGAGGAGGCTGTTGCCACCCTCCCCTTAATACAATGGTGGTTCTTTTGGATGACAGATGCTGCTTAACCCATCCTGACCCAGGGAGCTGCGATGCCTCATCTGAATGACAGGCCCACAGAGGACATACTGATGCTCTGCTGCTCACTGCCTGAGCTGCACAGGACACTGTACCCCCAATAAGGGAAGTAACTGTCTCTTTGGGCAACCCCCCACATATGTCTAGCTGAGGAAAGCTTAACACTCTGAATTAAGGGTAGAAAAGGGCACCCACTTCTGCTATCTTGTCCTATTGAGTAAAATATTGAGACAAATTGAGTACTAAATCACTGTAGAAAAGAGTGGTATTGTGACAGTGCTTGAAAGCCTGTAGACTCTCCATTGTCATGAAGTCGCCTCAGCAGCAGCAGCAGTAGCTCTGGGCTGCATTTATCATCACTGGGGACTCAGGAGGAAAGAGACCGTGCCATCAGTTTGTCATACTTAACTTGTCTGTCTCCATTTGAGAAGACAGTGTAGACAGAACTAGCAGGCTCTGTATCACAGAGTTATTAGTATTACTGTCAGACAGAACAATATCTTGATGTTGTTGCTGTTGAGCTGCAGAATATTTGCTTCTAATGCTCTTAATTGGGTTTTGGGATACAGTCTAGTCTTTACACATTTAAAAAACAAACAAACCCATGAATCCTAATGTCTAAAGCACAGGGTGATGCTCACACTTTCAGGTTCCATGACTAAAATTCTTGTCATGATAGCTCCAGATGGCTTTTGGAATACGGAGGCAGCCGATTAACACGAGCATGAATTAGCAGCAATAACACAACAGCATTCAGCACATCTGAACAACTTAGCATCCCTCCCCGTCCCCCTCTCACTCCAAGCCTCCCTCAGAACACAGCCACTACCCATCACTGCCTCTGCAACACGAGCTTCCGTTCTCCCAGCTTCAAGAAGTGCATTTGCACACGTATATTTGAGTGCCTTGTTCTGACCTGCTTCCAGGTTCAGCCTTTTTTTTTCTCTAGGTGCAAAGCTGAGCACTCTGTCTGCTTCTGTTAAATCAAAGTTTGTGCCATACAGAGCTGGTTATTTCTTTTCAGAACACAGAGCTTGTCCTCTTCATGATCCACAACACTGAGGAGAAATGTAGCATGTGCATTATTGTAATAGGCTTGAACATTATATACATCCCATCATGTATTTGTTGTGTGTTGTGGTTGTTGAAGAGAGGCAACACACTGACCTCGCTGAACAAAGAATTAAAAATATCACTTTTTTTTTTAAAACAGCACTTTCCACTGAATGACCATGTGACATTACAGTAGCTGCACATTTTCTTTCCATCTTCCCAGTTAAAGTATACCTCTGAGTATTGAAATAATTCATTTGAAAATACTATATTTGCTGTTGACAAATAAATTAGTGCATAAATCTACGTCGGTATAGCAGTTTAGAGCATTACACACTCAAGTTTGTAAAAACTAATATCTAAAAGCTTCACTCTGACCAAGTCTTCTCCTCCGTCTTTGACACCATCCGCTAGGTGGCACTGTGTCTGTTTGGTAAAAGTTCTCATGGATACCCCAAAGGTATAGAGCTGTATTAACACCAAATTCTCCCACTTCCCACAGTGTCGAGAAAAGATGATATGGTTTTCTCCTCTGACCAAAAAAACTCTCCACATTTGGTGAATTAAAAGTGCGTTTTGTTACCAGCACGCTCCCTTTGTTCTAAATACCCGCTTGCCTTTGTTATAGTAACCTCACTGTGGGTTACTTAAGAATCTACAGACAAGAAAAACTTCCTTGTCTATTCACACCGGGATTAAATGCAGGAGGAAGGTCGTGTGGAATATATATATGTGTGTGCTTTTTTAAACATTTATTGTTCTTTTTGTAAGTTGGTAAGAAAAGACAAATGCACTGGATAAATAAAATCCACGAGAAGTACCGTGTCCAAGAGGTGTAAAATATCCCGAACCAAATACATTTATAAGCAAATATGTGAGCTGCACGCGTGAACACACATTCAGAATTACATAACACATAACACGAAATAAATTTGAGAAAAGCCTCAAAAACACTGTGTGAAATATACTCAGATATGCTCTACTTCTTACAAATGTATTATTCGGACATTAGATGAGGGTGATAACCGCTCATACTCTGTTTGTTATGCTGTGACTTTTGTCTCAAAACACGAGTATGGGCTGTTCTGGCAGTTTTATGTCTTTTCTTTGGATATGGCGCTACTTAACCTTACACAGATAGCCTAGGCTGTTGCAGGCCTCTAATTAACCTTTAAAAACAAATCAGGCTTATCTGTTCTTACAAAAATGTTGCCTTTTAAAGACTATAATACTAAGAGAACAGTATTGATTATCGGAACCGCGGCCCAATACCGTCCATATAATTTAGTTCAGATAGTCTTTTAAGGGGGATTTTTTTTAACATGTGGAATGAGGACAGTGTGATTGGCCGTCGAGGTGTGGATCGACACTTTATAATATTAGTCTGACTGACTTTTTATCCTTGCATCGAATTTCTGTCTGTATTTCCGACTAGGCGTCATAAATCAATCTACGGAGCTCAATACTGGGAAGTTTCATCATCCCTGATAGATTTCAGATTGAGATTTTGAATGTTTACGCAGTTGATTACACGTGAGAGCAAATCCAACCTTCGGATTATTAGCTCCGCACTAAGGATGCATACCAGTTCTTCTCAAATCATCGTCGTCATTACTATTATTTTAATGTAGGGCTAGAAAATCTGTGAACTCCTGCTTACTCGTCTAACCCCTTAGTTGGTGTAACTAGATCCTTTTACAGTCAGGCTTTCTGTCATTGCACTCTAGCGTAAACTGTTAAAAGCACACTGGATACTGCGTGGATCACTCTGTTTAATTCATAAAAAAATGTATTTGACCGTGAGTGGAGAGGTCTAAAGGAGCAAAGAGAACAGCATTGGGTAGAATTTAACTTCACGCAGTCTCATTCAGTTCATTTTCCCATTCCTTATCAGAATATAATTTTATGGTATACGCCAGTGTGGCAGAAAGTCTCTGTTATTTTTTATTAATGTTGTGTTTTCAGCCGCAATATCCCATCTAGTGCAAATCCCCACTTGTGCTTTCTTTTGGGGCAAAACATTACTTTTAAAGTCGAAATTACGCACACGCACGAGTTTACAATCGCTTTTACTCTGCGGACCACCTTAACAGCGTTTGTCCCGCCCTCAAGCTTTCCGTGTTCTCTGTGATTGGCTGAAATCTCGTGGATGGCAGTGGCTGTAGAAATGCAAAACTTGTTGCTGGTTCCTCTGGACTCGTTGATCTCACACAGCGCCAAGCGGTAGAGCGGACAGCGAGTGTATCTGTGAATCGCTCCCAAGTGCACTCAGACCACACCAGACAAAACTCGGTAAACGGAGGGGACGCACGCATCAGGATCGAGACGCACGGAAAGGACTTTGGGACCTGCGCCTCGCTGCAAAGCGCATGACCGACAGTGGGTGAAGGATGCTGTCAAGCCACTCCGTAGTTGTGGAGTGCGGGTAGCGCGCGCCGTGCTGCTCCTCCGGCTTTAGGTCGCATAAACAGACGCCCCGGTTCACCCGCGGCTGGGCTGGAGAGTCGTGTTTGTGGACTGTCCATCACACTGGACTTTTGGCTACATGCCTGCTTGGTCGTTTTTGATGTTTTGAAGGACGTCGGTGGGCAGTATTTATTTAAAGAAAGATTTTCTTCACTCAAAGCCTGGACTTTTTTCTCTCCCCCACCTTTATTTCCAGCATGGGACCTTATTCAGAAAGTCATTCTGGGACATTTGACATCAGATTGGAATAATGAATTAGCTGAGAGAAGCAGTTATTGCCCGTTTGATTGCTTCGAGTCCTCTGCGCTCACCCTTTAGTTTGTAAGCGAGCTGTATTTGTGCCATGTTCGCCCCGAAGAAATGCGCGCAGAAAACTTCGGAATGTCATAGGTCGCTCGTGTAGCAAGTTTACTAGACGGATTTTCTATTCGTTTGTTTAATCAAAAAGACTAGTGTGCTGCACGCATTCACACGGGAACAGGGACACAGTTTACGTGCGTATTTGGACACAGTCTGTCCCTTCTCTGCGTCCTTGGAGAAGTTGGATAAATATTCACAGCAATGAGAACCTATTTGGTGAGTTTTGACATTTAAATGAGATAAATTGTCATAATCAGTAGATTCAAAAAATATCTGAATAGTTCTTCTGTATCTTTTTTTCTTTTACTTTTTTTTTTCCTTTTGGGGACAGACGGAAAAATAGACAGTGTGCCGATGTCTGGCAAACTGGCCGTCATGTGGGATTGATTGCAGGGGAGTATGTTTGGGCTGGAGCAGTTTGGTTCTCAAATTAATAGCAGAAACCCTGGCCAGTCAGAGAGAAACATAAACCAACAGAGACTGAACATGGGCTCCCATTATAAAGGCCCCGGTTTTCATGCTGGAGGCCCGCCGGGAGCCGTGGAACCCGGCATGGGCCCTCTGAGCGAGCCGCAAATGCTCGGGCTCAATATGAACATGAATGGTGAGCAGTACGGTAGCTTTCACCCGCGGGGACACTCAGACATGCATGCAGGCAGTGGACTTCAGCAGCAGCAGGGGCAAGGACCAATGCATGGATTTTTTAACAACCAGCAACCTCATCAAGGACATCCTCACGGCCATCAACCCCACCCCCACCAACATCACCCCCATTTCGGTGGGAATTTTGGAGGGCCAGAGCCAGGGTCATCATGCCTGCATGGCGGCAGGCTGATGGGCTACAACAACAATAACGGCATGGGACCACAGCAGGGCTTTGGAGAAGGATTTGATCCTCTTGCTGAGGGACAGACGGGTGATGGCTTTCCCCAGCAGCAGCAACAGCAACCGCAGCAGCGGCCTGGTAACATGCCTGACTTTCAGCATCATGGCCCTCCAAGTGGGAACCACGCTGTCCCTGCTCCCTGTCTCCCCCTGGACCAGTCACCTAATAGAGCAGCATCCTTTCATGGTCTTCCTTCTTCCTCATCCTCTTCATCTGAGTCTCATGGTTTGGAACCTCGGCGGCTGCCAAACCAAGGAGCCGTAGAGGGATTAGAATATAACTTTCCAAGTGAACCTCCATCTGGACATTTTGATGTACCTGTATTCTCTCCTTCAGAATCAGAATCTCAGTTACCACATTTTGGGCCAGGAAGACCAGTTCCCGGTGGGAATTTCCCAGGGAACGCTGGCATGCCACGGACACCAGGTATGCCGGGCATCTCTAAGGGACACCAGCCACCACCCCAGCCCCAGCAGCCTCAGCACGGAGTGTTTTTTGAACGTTTTGGAAATGGCCGGAAAGTGCCCGTGGGAATGGAGCCTGGGGTCAATCCAAGACATCCTCTCATCCAGCAACAACAACAGGCTGGCTTGATAGCCAGACAGAACTCATGCCCCCCTGGCCTCCCTCGACCCCCTCAGGCTGAGCCCGGCACTACTAACCCTAACATTCTGGATGGAGGGGTCATGATGCCTGGCCAACACAACCAGTTTGAATATCCCATTCACAGACTGGAAAACAGGGGCCTGCACCCCTATGGGGACCCCATGTTTAATATGCAACAGCCAGCTCCTCCTCCCTCCCAACAGCCTGCAAATCAGAGGCTCCAACACTTTGACTCTCCTTATATGAACATGGCGAAAAGGCCTAGATTTGACTTTCCTAATGCACATGGCGGCGAGGGCTGGTGTGGCGGTATGGACAACCACCTCTCTCCATCTGCCTACCCTGGCCTTCCTGGAGAGTTCACCCCACCCGTGAATGAAGGTTTTGGACCAGGTCCGCTGCAGCATCCAGGGCCCGAGCAGCAGTCTCTGCAGCAGCGCCAGAATGCAGCTATGATGATAAAGCAGATGGCCTCTCGCAACCAACAGCAAAGAATGAGGCAGCCGAGTCTACAGCAGTTGGGTCACCATGGCGATGTACCTCCAGGCCCAATGGTTCACGGAGGCCCAGTCGGGAGCATGCCTCATCCTGGCTTTGACAGGGAGAATAGTGGCAGGATGCCCAACATTGATGGGCAAAATCCTCATGTAACTCAGGAGAACTCCTGGTTTCAGGGGTCCCACCCACCAGGAGAAATGATGTCACGGCGTATGGGTGGAGCGGGTAATGAGTCAGGGCCTCATGACATGGGGCTCCAACAGAACGGCGCTGGGATAATGTTTAGGCCAGGCATCGGCATGCAGGAGCCCATGAGAATACCAGGAGATGGACATGTGCAGAACCTTCATTCCCCAGGCATGCACTCACAGTTCAGTGGCAACATGGGCAACCTCACACAAATGCAGTCTCCGGGAGCAGGAGCAGGACATCCAAATGCACCAGCAGAGAGACGGCCAGCTGACTTCCCTGCACCTTCAATGGGTGCACAGCCAGCTTTTCCCTATGGGGGGGCTAACCGTCAGGGGCCGGCTCACAGTGCTCCCCAGGGGGTGAGCACCTCACCTGGCAACTACCCTCCTCAGTCTGAGTTCCCCTCGGGCCAGCGGTCGTCTGTTAGTAAGCTTGGAAATCTGTCCCTCGGGAACTTCAGCAAAACCAGCTCTAAAGACAGTGTTTTCGGCCAGAGCTGCCTAGCGGCCCTTTCCACAGCCTGCCAGAACATGATCGCTAGCCTAGGGGCCCCCAATCTTAACGTAACATTCAACAAGAAGAACCAAAACGAGGGCAAGCGAAAACTGAGTCAGACTGAGCAGGACATTAATAGCAGCACATCTAATGGGACTGGCAGTGCTGGTCCTGAATATTTTCAGAGCAGCACTTCCCAGAACAGCCAGATGCCTGGCACTGGGAATAGCAACTCTAAGCCTGCAAGTCAAAGCCAGACGGTGCAGGGGGAAGCCAGTGCCCTCTCCCCAAATTACAACATGGACGCTACCCCGTGCAGTGAGGGGAAGGCAACAACAGGGAGTGGGAGAGGGAGAGGGAGGAGAAAAAGAGACAGTGGACATGTGAGCCCTGGAATTTTTTTTTCCTCTGATAATAGTAACCCTGTTGTAAGTCCAGGCCAGCAGACCCCCTCGGCTGGCGTTGGGGAGAGGGGTGGGGGCACGCCCCATGAGAAACAACTCCAATCGCCCTCTTGGGGGAAAGGAGGTGACCTAATGTTGGGGGACCAGGCTGACCTTATGTCTTCTTTAGACAGTGGCATTCAAAGTGTTGCCAAGTCTGACAGCAGCTCACCAAGAGTGGACTTTTCTGAAGATGTCAGCACCCACTATGGCAATGAGGATGAGGTGTCCTCCAGCTCAGATGCAGGAGGGGCCTCAGCCAGCAAACCTAATCGCAGCCCTATAATCAACGGCTCACCCAAAATGCAGAGGAGTGACCACGGGTTGATAAATGGACAAAAGCCCCTTGGCATGGGCATTAACAATCATACTACCTCGACGCCAGACACCTATGGACTGAATGCTGGTGTGGGCACAGGGGCCAGTGGGGTCAGCCACCCGGGCACTCCTGGGGTGGAACAGGTACGCACCCCATCCAGCACCTCTGGCCAGGAAGAAATCCATCCTCTGGAGATTCTGCAGGCCCAAATCCAGCTACAGCGGCAGCAATTCAGTATCTCTGAAGACCAGCCCTTGGCCATGAAGACAGGCAAAAAGAATGGCGACTGTCCCTCACAGAACGGAGACAATGAGCTGGCGAGCTGCAGCCCGGATGCTGGGAAGGGCTCAATGGGCACTATTGACCTTGACACCCTCATGGCAGAGCAGCACGCCACCTGGTACGTGCCCAGTGACAAGGTTATGATGGACGGGTCAGAGGATGACAAGGCCACGGGACCCTGGGAAAAAAATAAGAGCCAGAACAGCAGTAAAGAAGGTAAATGAAACAGTCTCTTTCTTTAAGTTTTAATTAATCTCTCTCACCCTCGTCACAGTCTCTCTCATACGCCACTCACATTACATCAGCAGCTCATGCTCATGCAAATGAACAGATTTTCTTTCTTAAATGTCATTTATTTATTTTCAAAATCTGAAATGCAGTGATAACAGCACCAGTATAAATATGTAAAATAATCAGGTGACACTTACAAGAGAAAACATTTTGTCCACATTGCGCAGGCAGAAAGCAGCGTCTCCGTTTACTGGGGCCTTTGGGTTTTAGAGGTCTAACGTTTATAGGAGGATACTACATTTAATAGTAGAGCCATTCATAGTCTTGAAAAGAGAGAAAGACAAAGAAAAAATATTTTCTTTTTTGAATTGGGTCTGTAGTACGAAATGTAAAAAACAAAAACAACACACACACACACACACACACACACACACACACGCGAGTATATATCTATATATAAACCGAAATAACAATAAGCAAAATAAACTTGCATTCATGCAAAGTATTTTATAGGGTTCTTCAGTCCAGAGGCACTTCAAAAGAACAGCTCAAGAAAAGTAAACATTTCCTGTGGCTCTTTATCTCGGTTTTCAGGGTGAACAACTACATTGTAAGATTAATAGCTTTCTGAGGATATGCGTTTTCGCAGCGGGGTTTCCCCCTCGCCTTGTTACGTGTTT
Organism: Mchenga conophoros; assembly: GCF_057382185.1. Classification (NCBI taxonomy): domain Eukaryota; kingdom Metazoa; phylum Chordata; class Actinopteri; order Cichliformes; family Cichlidae; genus Mchenga; species Mchenga conophoros. The sequence goes on from NC_140537.1 coordinate 14,859,224, forward strand.
GTTTTTGTTATTACCATGAGATAATACTGAGCTGCTGAAAGAGGATTTTTTTTAAACATTTGTTGGACATGAGATTAGACAGCATGGTGATATTAATGCCATTCATTTTCAGTTTTGTTTTACGTGGGAAATGGAAATGGCGAAAAAGATGAAAGAGTTAAATGCTTTTTTTAATTGTTAAATGTTTGTTTCGTCTTGCTCCCTGTCCCTTTTGAATAATGTAAAATAATTGTCTCACACAGTCAAAGTATAAATATTTTTACTATTTACAGCACATTATTTTGGTTGTTTTGTTTTTGAATGAAATTGGAAAAAGAAACTGACTCTAAGGCACAGAATTAGTTTTTTAAACTGCAGTCTGCAGACGTGGTTTATGGATACAATGCGATTTATCTTCTTTATTATTATTATTATTATTATTATTATTATTATTATTAATATTTTATTATTATTATTTTTTTGTATTTTTAGTGGCTCTAAATAAATAAAATGCAGACAAACCAATATACTATTTAGCTGTTAGAGCCATGATAATGATAATAATAATAATGAAATTAATAATATTAATAAATTACATTTATTTTAAAAACCTAAATTTATGATGCTTCAATATGATTTGTCATTACGTGCTTTGGTCATAATGACATCGTTTTTGGAGCGTAACTGCATCATTAAGACAAGCTTTGTGTATTATAATATGCTACTTTAATTATTGGTGTTATATTTATTGCTTCTTTTTACTTGTCTCTTCATTCTCATTTTATTTCCCTTTTCCTTTTCGCGTGGGTTCTTTAGTCGCTCATTTCAAACCACAGCGTTGTACGGAGGCGTCTGTCGGTGTTAGCAGACGGACAAGCTTTTAAATGGTTGAACAGTGGTGGGTTTGCGCTGAAAGGCCCCTGCGTCTTTTGATATATAATAATAATATGGATAGGTTATATAATTGCGCGAGTGGCTTCGCGCGTCTCGAACGCCTCTTTGTTCTGATCGGCGCGAGCGCAGAGAGAGGGGCGGGGACGCGCATCGCGCGGACTCTGGAGTCCAGGCACACTTGTTTATGAGACTGAGCACAGGACGTCTCGCTGTAGCAGTGGTGGCATTACATCTAAAAAGCACTCTGACTCACCATTTAGGTTTTTTTGTGTTCACCCGGTCATAAAGTAACTGTAACAAGCGGTGTGCTGCATATTAATGTGATCCACAATCAGCCAAACTGGTGCATTTCTGCTCACCTATCCCTGTGCTTCCTCATAATTAAAGAGGCTTCTGTTGTCAGAGATGTATAAATGGTAACTCATTTTGATTATAATTACTGAGCAAATCTAACAATGATGAGCAGTCAGCCACACTCATCCTGCTGCATTTACTATTTTAATTCCTCTGGGGCTGATGGCACATTTAAAAAAAATTTCAATAGGCAAAAATCAGTAATTTAAGGCAGAATAGTCCTCCTCTCCTCTCCTCCCTCTCCTCCTCTTCTCTCCTTTCCTCTTTCAGCCCTCCCTGCATGGACACAAGGCATGCAGCTCTGGAGCGATCGATAGCTAGTTAGCACAAATCACGGCTCCTGACAGTTTCTCATTTGAGTGCTTCAGACAGCAAAGATGAAAAAAGGGTGGAGGTGTATTTGAGAGGGGGGAGGGGGATTTTAAGATTGAATCTGATGCTTAGGCTACACAGAAGGGAGCAAAATAACATAATAATTTAAGATAAATCATAGCCCACAGTGTAGTTCCATAACATCCCACAGGCTTTTCACACTGCAAAAAATATCCATCTCCACCACTGAGTCGAGTTATAAGTCCTCAGCCTTGTAAACAAAAATCTGCCACTGGCAAGATAATGCCAGTGACACTAATGTAAAATAAATCAAGGCGATTCTTTAGTCCATTAGGCTTAACGAAATTTAACTGGGTCATAGAAAAATGACCATTTTAATTACAAAGAACTTAATTTGTGTAATTCCAGTAAAAATGATTCTTCCTCACGTATCTGGACATTTTAACGAATGTTCAAAGATGACATGACTTGTTAAGATATTTCTATGCTGTGGAACTATAACTGTCATGTGAGTCGTACATGCTGGCTAAAAAGAAGTGCAGCCATGTTACATTTTTTTTCCTTGCAGGTCAAATAGTTCTCTGACCCCTTCCAAAAAACCACACTTCTTTCCTCACCACAGCATGTACACACAGCACATGTCTTAGTATTTGTTTAGAATTATGCATAGATTCTTTTTATTCTTGTGTCAGATCAATAACTTCAGTAATGATGAACAGTAATAGATAAAAGCCTTGTTTTAAAGGTGAAAAAAATGCTTTGAAATTTAGTTCAGTTGTCTGGCGCTCATCTTTTCAGAGAATGTATCTCTATATGAAAAATGGCTTATTTCTAGAGAAACTTGAGGCTTTGTGCTCAAAGTGTTTTTACTCAGTTGTGTCAAGAAATTTACCTTGAGAAGTGGACCAGGGCAATCAGCAGGCTGTGTGTACTTTGGATATCTGTATCTGATGAGGTGAGAATGACCAGCGTTGGGGGTCAAGGATCACTTTAGTTCCTTTGAAGTTGAAGCTTTTCAATCTTGATCACCATTTCACTCAAATGTAAAGTAGGGAAGTGTAGAATAATTGCTGTTGTCGTGTGTATTTGTCTTTCAGGAGGATTTCAGGAGCTATATATCTTGCTATGCTTTAAATAAGCCCCAGTGCTGATATTTACAAGCAGTGTGTAACTTACTGGATGCTTGAGTATGCAGATAAAAGCTAAACTGTGCTTATAGGAACTTTATTCTGAGTGCTGATATCTGTGCATCCCGGCTCGCATCTCTGTGGTCTCTTTGTGCCTGTTAAAGTGATGCGTGTGGCAGTAATGTCCCCCACTGGACCCCATACTTGGCCTCCTATCTAAGTGACGTTGTGCAGCGCAAGTCTTTCGCCCAGGCACAGCAATACCAGTTGCAGAGTCTGGTGTGCTGCTCGGCTTACCCGAACTCTCAAGGAGGTTTAGCAAGGAGGAAGAAGTTTTTAGGTGTACACGATCAACTTTCCTATGTCAGTTAATGTTATTTCTCCTTTTTCTAAAAGCATTTTTTTTACGCTCTTCCTCTTCCCTTCTCTTCTGTATATCTTTGCCAGAAGCTGACCGCTCATTTGGAAAGTCGTGCATAGTCAAGATAACAGGCGAGCAGCAGGCGTAGGAAGTGATTCAGTTATTTTTATTTTTACTTTTCACTGTTTTTTTTTTGTTTTTTTTTGCCCCGTACACAGTTTTTTTTTTCACACTTCACAGTTGACCTCCTAGAATAGTTTTCACTCTTCACGCTCAGTAATCAGTCCTTAAACAGCTTTAATAATGATCAAATCTGTCACTCTGACTTTGACAGCTTTGAAAAGAAGAAGCTTTCGTCTTTATCACACCTACGAGAAAGTACTTAAAGCACAAAAAAGGAGGCTGTATTGATAGCATGGAGAACAATCCTGCGAGACTACCTGGCTTTGACATTTCGGTACGACAACAGCTCCTCAAATCACGCCAGTAATTTGTGCTTCCTTTTTCTAAAATAGAAGAAAGTGATTGGCACGTGCTTGAAATGTGGAGGGGGGAGGGGAAAAAACAGCTTGGGGCAGTCTGTGTTCTTTACCTGTCATTACAAGGTGTTTTATATCGACTTTTTTTTTTCTCCCAACAACACACATCCACCGCACACTTCTGCACTTCATCATTATGATAATCATAGCAATTAGCATTGTTAATATTGTTTTCCGAAAGTCATAATTCATCTTCCAGTGACTACTTCAAGCTGACTTGGTTATTGACAGGTTCATCCAAGCTGCAAAGGACGGTTAGTTTTTAGCAGCACAGATGTATTAATGCAAGAAAAGGGCAACACTTGAAAAAGTGTCTGTAGTGTGGACATAAAAAAACAAACAAACAATATGCATTAAAATATTTTAATGTCAAATTTTCTTTTACTCCTTTAGCGTGTGTGTGTGTGTGTGTGTGCACTGGCACTGCAACTTGCATATGCATTTGCCTGCTGTGGACATAAAGTTTGATTTATTTCGACTCAGTGTCATGCCCACGGCTTCAGCCTCAGATCTCAGGTGTCTCTCCCGTTGGAGCGCGTGCACAGTGATTCCTAACAAAACATTTAAGAGTATTTACTCTGAGTGTAAAGTATACAGTATCGAAATGCATCCGTCTTTATATTTAAAGCATCTAGATTTAAGACAGTTTCTGTTTGCGTGTGACATGTTCCTTGGGATCTTTGCAAGACAGTCAAAGGAAGCCTATTAAAGACACGTGCTGGTGACTGATGATGAGAGAGTGAGAGAAAAAGACGAACCAAAGTGTCAAGACTTTTTTTTTGCGTTGCTGGAGTTTCAACTCTTCAAAATAGAACCTGCATCCGGTGTTTTGTTTTCCCTGGGGAAAGGTGTTAGAATAAAATGAAACTTGTCTCAGCATGTGGTAAATATTCTCCTTGGAAGCAGCAAGGAATGGAAAGCTGATTATACCTAGGCGATGCACAGAGGGAGGAGTTCCAAGCATTTGAATGTGGGTGCAAGTGGCAAGCCTCCAAAAATGTCCACGTGTCTTGTTTAGCGACACAGGGGTCCAAAGAAGACAGACGCATTTCAAAAAAACCAAACCCCAAAAATCAGTTTGATACAAAGGTCCCGAAAGATGTCCTGGGTTCATGTATTCACTGTTAGTCAAGTGCAGCTTTTTAAAAAGTGTGTGTGTGTGTTTTTACTTTCTTTTTTCCAGAGGTGTAGATGTTGTCATGCTGCCAGGAGCGGTTATGTTATGTGCCATACAGGTAGTCGTCAGGCAGTGTTTAATTTGTATTGTGGAACTGACAAATGAGTTATGACACTGGAGCTGTTTCTCTTGGGAGACAGAAGTAGAAACCGATGGCGGGCAAGAGAAACTAAGAGAGATAGAGAGAAGTTTTGTGTGTGTGTGTGTGTGTTTTATTTTTTTCCCCTTAAAAGAACATCTGTGGTTTCGCTCACGAGGTGAGTGAGGAGGTAATAGCTACCATTTGCATTTATGGAAGAGAAAATAATTCAATTTTTCCATCACTTTCATGCACCACAACCATTGTTCATTCTAGTCTGTGTGTAGGAGTTTTTTTTTTTTTTTTTCCCCCAGTGTAGCTGTGTATCTATAGCTCTTCAAATATGTCTGTCCATAAAACTGTCCCTACTTAACACCAATTAGAAAAATACTAAATAAACAGTATAATATTCTATATTTTACTCCTTACACTGTACATGTTGATTTGGGTTTTCTTTGTTTTGTTTTTGTGTGTGTGGCAGGTTGTGGTGAAAAATGAAATTAGGCACATTATTGTTTTAGCTCGAAACAAAAACCAAAGGCATGAGAAACATCTTCGAGTAGCCTTTGTTTTCATGTGTGCGCGAACCCTTCCGAAAAGACCGAAGCACGCAGTACTGTGCTGTGAAACAAAATAGAGACAGTGAAGTAGATCAATATGTCACTGACTTGGATGACATGTTGGACAGGTCCCGGACATGGTTGTGAGTTATGAAAGAGGCATTAAATCACTTCCCGTGTTCTGATTTGTGTCTGGTTTACTAAGCGCTTCTTGTGGCCAGAGGCAGAGGTGTGCGTGTGTGCGTGCGTGCGTTTGTGTGGGTATGAGTTTGAGGAGATGGCAATGGGTGTGTTGTTGGTGAGAAGGTAACAAATGCTGGGGGCAGAGCCTGCCTGGGCAAGTTTTTCTCTCTCTCCTTTTTTCCCCCCCACTTTATGTTTCAGGCCAGAGAACAGAGAGGAAATTCAAACCAAAATAACCTCTGTGCCCTTGCCTGAGAAATGTGCCCCTGCTCCCCGCAGATATCCTCTCTGCTCTGAGGGAAAGGTCACACTTCGGCAGTTGGGTGGAGATGAGGGGGAGTTTGCAGGCGCCCCCCCCCCCGGTGCATGGATACCTGGGACAGTACCTTTGTTAGCCCCACTGATCTTTATTAAGGCTTGACTCAACATATTTCTTTGTTTTTAGGGATATTATTTGGCTTAGCCGCTTCAGATCATTTTTGGCATGTTCTGAGGTTTCACTGAAACCATATAATGAAGATTGCAAAGTGTTCTGCTCATCTTTGGTTATGTCTGACTCCTGAAGAGATGCAAAACTTTTACTCTTGCACGTCTTTTCCTGTGGCTTTTTCTCTGTGGATTGTAACGGGTGTTTTGTGCTGACAAAGACAGACTCCTCACACAACACCATAGTGTTAGTTGTTATGCTAAAGGAATCTGACCTGATGTCAAACACTGTCATAGGAGCGGAGGCCTTTGGGTGTTTTTTTTTTTTTTTTTTTTTTTTTTTTCTTCTTTTCGCAGTGAGTGGAGCATTCTGATTGGTCTGGTTTGTGTTCAGAGAGGATGGGGTCACGGCCTCAGGAGCGTGAGGTTAAAGGTGAAGTGTCGTCATGGAAGTCTAGAGCTCGGGATTTAAAAAAACAAAACAAAAAAGGGGGGGGGAGGGGGTTGCACATGCGTGTGCCGCATGAGATCCCGAGTCCTGGGAAATGTGTGTGATGGAGGCTTTTTGTAGATTCAAATATGTGGCATGCATTGATTTTTATTTATTTTTCTTTCCTTCTATCAGTTAATTTAAAAAAAACATGCAATACGTGCGTCAGTCGTCATTATTTTTAAGAGTAAGTGAAAAAAATGAATTGCCGCTGTAATACTTATTATTTAATGGGTGGAGGATACAGACTCGGAGCAGCCATTGTTTATCTTCCTGCGTTGCTTCGGGTGTGTTGAGTGTGTGCGGCATGACATGTAAACCCGTGTCAGGCCGTCAGCTCCCAGACACATTGGTGTCATCCAGACAACCAGAGCTGTGCGCTGTGCTCCCTGCCTTCATGGCATTCGAGCTCTACTCATCTCTGTAAATTGTTTCTGGCTGTGTCTGTGAGACAGCTCCACAACCCTGCTGCTGCTGTGCCTGCATGTCTGTGTGTGTGTGTGTGTGTGTGGGAGCATCATCACCAGGTACCAAATAAAAATGTACTGCACTTGGGGTAAGAGATATGGTGATATAAGAGCATCACGTTAAATTCAGTGCCTACTTAACACATCACTTTGGTAATCTTTTGTGGCTGTAATGTGGTTAAGGATATTTAGGTGTATTTGTGGCTCGGCGCAGCTGCTTGTGCCGTTTCCGTTTTATTAGGTATTTTCCCCGCGTGCTTGTTGAAGCTAAGCACTTGTTCTCTTCAGATGAATTGGCTATTATTGAGATATTACCGTGGATATGAATTCTACCTTCGTCAGTGAACAACCCTAACAAGATAGATCTTATTGAGGGGGGGGGGGGTAGAAGAAAAAAAAAGATTCTCCTGCTTGTAAAATGTCATGGTGATTTGGGATTTGGTCTGGTGTGATTTAGAATTTCACACCGTCGTTTCCACCTTTTGAACAAATCCGTCGGCATGGATAATGCTTGCGATTTAAATGTAGTGTCAGGATTTTTTTTTTTACCCCCCTCAACCCATAAAATCACAGTCTCTCTCATAATACTCATACTGACTAATATATTTGATCATGTGGTGGTCAAGTGTTTGTGTGTTGGATTTTGCATATGTTTTTAATGCTAAATGGCAATCACCCCATTTTTTTCCTCCTGTGTTTAGTAGTATTTTTAAAGCATTTCTTATGCTTGTATATGTGTAAAATAAACTGTGAGAATATGGAAAGGATGCATTTATGTTTGTGGGAAATATTCATTTTGTTGTATTAGACTATGCATACATTTTTTTGTTAGTGTATTTTCCACCTTTTTCCTTGTGTCGAAGCTGAGTAATATGTGTAGCCGGGTTCGTGTGTGTGTCTTTCTGCGTGCACGTCCGTATGTAGTCAGGCGTATGTGTGTGCACGTGGAGCAGCAGCTGAGGGCTTGTGTGAGTATGGCAGTGGCAGCAGCGGTTGGTGTGTGTGTGTGTGGTTTTTTTTTTTTTTTGGGTGCGTGTGTTGTCAGTTTGCTGTGTGTCAGCAGTGAGCCACGGGAACGCTTGGCTGCCTATTCAGGCCGGTGCGGACCCTGCTGTGCCCAGCTAGCATGAGCTGCTGGCGGGTGCTGGAGGGCACAGTGCTGGGAAGAGGGAGTGTGAGTGGTTACGGTGGAGAGGGGGGGGGGCGATACTGGCAGGGGGTTGGGGATCAGCCGTGCTGAGGTGTATGACTGGACCCTCTGGCAAATGTGAGATCTTGTCACAACCGCCACCAACACCGCTCTAAATCCTCATTTCTCCCTTACCCCCTGCACCCTCAGCCTCCACTTACACCACGTCTGTAGTCCTTGGGAGGGAGATGGAGACAGAGAGACAGAGAGAAGAGCTCACAGAGACCGGCAGTCAGAGATGCAGATGAAATGGAGAACAACGGGGAGGCTTGGCTGCCTGACCTTTCACCAAATCCCCCCACTTTTCCATTCCAGTGGTCGCAGCCCAGACGGTCTGGGGGGCAAGCCCGCCTGAGCGCCTGCATGTCTTCCTGCCTTTCTTGGTTGTCCTAGCTGCATGGTCTTATCTAGTCTAGCTCGGCCTTCTCTCTGCCTGCATAAAATCGCTGCTGCCTAAGCCTTTTATGAGGGCAGAGAGGAAGGGAGATGGAAATGGTAAGCAAAGCGAAAATAAAACATGGTTAAGAAGCAAAGGAGGATGAGCAAAAAGAGAACACAGGGTAAGGGATGAGAAAGGGGCTGGCGCGATGCTTCTCTTTTCTCCTAGGTGAGCGCTAGCCTGACTGGTGCGTTGTGATCTGAAGCCTCTGTGCCCAGACTGTCGTCTATCACAGCCTCTCCTTTCTCTGACGCATGTAACTCAGCTTGTCAGCGCTGTTTTCCACCTGTCTCTACACTCAGACATCTAGTTGTCCCTGCACCTCAAAGGTCTTCGTCTTCGTGCAGCACACCGATCCGTTTCAACCATCCGCACAGAGTATGTTTTGTGTGGGGAGGAGATGGGAGATTAATCGGACTGATTTAAGTGAAGGATCCTTAACATCTTTATACGCATTTTCTCTTTGCTCTGGGCTCGCTTGGAGGCAGAGCCCAAAACACAGGATGCAACACTTGTGTCATAACACCTAGCCCTAGCACTAACTCTTTGCTAGTGTTTCTCTTATTTTAGTTTTTTATGTGCCTGCTTCCCAACTTTTCCTTATTTCTGGCCTCTTTTCTCTCTGATTGCTACAGTCTGCATCTTGGCAGATATGTTTGATGAATTGTGATGTGCCACATTTAAAAAAATAAATAAAAAAATCTTCTCCTGGCTAATTTTTCCACTGAACAGAACACAAGGCTTTTTGCAACCATTTATTATGACGCTTCACACATTGGTGACACAGGGTCGATGCTGGGGCATGATCATTATACCAGTAAATTGGGTCAAGCGGGGCTAAAGGACAGGTGTCTCGGTACTCTCTGGCCCACTGACCAGAGGTCATTAGGAGGGTTCCACATTTGCATGCCTGGTCGCAGCCAAAATATATGCGCTTACATTTAACGTACGCCCGTGTTTTCACGTGTTTATATCAGGCGACAGGAGGCGGATGCGAGGAGAGGGGAGCTTTTGCTTGTATCCTCCTATTCGGGTCTTATTGATGGGTGGTGGAATAATGTTGAATTAATTTCACAGTGCAGATTTAGAGTGGGATGTGAAGATGACACTTGTTTAATTAAAAGTGTGTACTTTAAATGGTTCGTCTGAATCAGAGAATGCCAACTGCTTGAAGTTGTTTTTTCCATTTTTCTGCTGTCTTAATTAACCGCTTCCTCTCTGTTGTTGTCTGTCTGCAGAATCTGAGCTCACCCAGAGTAAGCCTGGAGCTGGAGCCCCTGGGGCTGTAGGAGGTGGGAGCAGTGGAGGAACCCACCTGCAGTGCCTGTCTGTCCACTGCACAGACGAGCTCGGGGACAGTAAAGGCCGAGGGGGGCCCGTCTCGTCGTGGCGCTCTCTCCACTCTGATATCTCAAACCGATTTGGGACGTTTGTGGCGGCACTAACTTGAGGGGGGGAAAAGAAGAGAAGAAGACGATGACCCAGCAGGACGAATTAAAGAAGATCAGAAAATATCAAGAAAGAGAGATTCAGAGACATTTAACCACGATAAGGATGCGACTATGTTAATTTGTGGATGGAACGACTGTGTGCCGCTCTTGCCTGTTCAGGGAGAGAAAGACATTTACACTCACAAATGGAACACAAATACAGCTACACACACGCACACGTGCACGCACACAAACACACGCACACACACGCACACACACATGCTCACAGACACTCGAACACCATGTTTTGTTTTCTGATACATGCAGTCACACTTAAGAAAACTGCTGGACAATAACAGCACGGGGCTCTACTCGACGATGCCCACATCTGGAAAACCTCAAATCATTTATTTTTCTTTTCTTTTCTCGGTTGAAGAAAAATAAGAAATGTTAAAGGAGGAGAACGCAAAAACGAGAAGCATAAGGAGAGAGGTGAAGTTGTCATTGGCTTTGATTGTATACCAGTGTTTAGTCTTATGACTTATATTACTACCTGTTCTTAAACTTAGCTAAGATTGCCTTTGTAATGTGTATGGCAACTTCGGCATATGTCAGTCAAAACTCCCCCCCCCCCCCAAATAATAAAATAAAATCCTGGCCTTTCACTCCTGTATTACAATTAAATATGGCCCAGTGGTTCAGAAACACCCCAAATACTAAAAAGGAGAACGAGAGGAAGGCGGGATTACGCTTGAATGTAACTCAGCAATTTTCCTTGTGAACACAAAGTTGTTCCTCTTTGTCAACGCGAAATTTAACCTTTATCGTTTGCTGCTCTAAATCATAAGGTTTGTTGTAGCTCTCTATTATTTGCATTTCTGAGAATGTCTTTCCCTCATTCTATTCTATTCTATACTTTTTTCTGCTTTTCTCTTCTGTAGATCTTGTGAGCTCAACCACTTGTATACAACTCAGCCAATGAAAACTAAAAAAAGGGGAAAAAAATGGAGGTCAAGGGATTGATAAATAAGGGAATTGAAAAAAAGATTATTGGTATTGCACATGTATAATAAGAGAAAATTTGCTGTGTGTTAGGCAATCTTGTAATCTTTAAATAAAGCTTCTGTTGAATTTGAATTTCTCAAACAATAGATGGAGGACTGTGACGGCAATTTAAAAACTGATTTTTTTGTTTCCTTTTTTTAATAATATGTAAAGTGCAGTCGTCTGTTTTCCTGCATATTGTATATATCTGTATATGTTTTATTGAGTAACTGAATAACAATAAATATGACGTTAAAGGTGGCCTTGGTGTTTTCATTTTGTTTGTTTTTTCTAAGAGTAACCCCCCCCCCCCCCCCCCCCCACACACACACACACACTAAATACAAGAACAAGCTAAACACAGATTGTCTATTTAATGAATAATAAATACTGTGAAATACCGTGTGCGTATTCTGAAGATCAGGGAAATCTAGAGTATATTCCAAGCGACAGATGTGACAGGAAAGTTGTGGACTGATACATAACACCTGACAAGCGTGCTGGAACCGGTGTCATATTAAAGCCTGAAGCAGGCGCATGAGAAATGCTGGAAAATGTGGCTTCCTGGTGGATTTAGAAGCCGAGACAATTCATTTCATGTATACTTGCTTACGACATGTGTTGCATTTTATTCCCTCAACTTCCCTGACATCTTTGCTCCCATCCTCTAATACATCTCTAATAAATCAGCAGTGATGACAATAAAAAAAAAAGAAAAACAATAAAATTAGTTCTTGATACAAATAATGTTAAAAGGCATATAACTGAAACAGAAATGTAAATTAATAAATCAGTTATTCTCCAATTTTCTGTCTCACTACTTCCAGCAGCCTCAGCATGCGCGCGCGCGCACGCACGCACGCACACACACCCTTTTCCACTCCCCAGACCCTCTTTGGCTCACCTACTCTTTATTGGCCATCTGCATGGATGCTTAATGCTAATCAATAACTCCCCTGTGTGCCAGCTCTGAGGTGGAGACGTCAATGCTACCTAACAGGACCAGCGATCAACCTTCATCACTGCGGTCTAGGATACGCACACACACAAAGTGGAGCTCCCTCCAGGACCCTGTCTGTGTCATTCAGGTGTGTTTGTGCTTGCTGCTGTACTTGGCGCCTGCTGTGTAGGATTGCACAGCCTGTTGTGAGCGTGAAGCACAGAGAGCTGCAGCGTTAGCAAACAGCAGAGACTGGTTATGTGAGGGACTGTCATATAAGTCGGGAGTGCCTGTTTAGGGCGGGAGAATAACTGTGAGTGTGAGATAGATGGGGAATAAATGCTGATCGTTCTGTTCACTATAAAACTTAAGGTGGAGATTGTCTGGTTTTAATACTCCAACACGTTTATTTGCCTTAGCGCGACGCGGAGTGCGCATTGTAAGCATTTAATCTCTCCAAGCATGCAGTGCATTTGTTCATAATAAGGCAGTTTTGTGTGTCACGTGTCTATTCTCACAGAACATTTTGTACAAAAGGACAACAGGTTCAAAGTCGTGGATGACACTGGTTAGACTAGTAAAATGCAATAGAGCTGACAGGAGTGAGTCACTTAAATCAAAAGGCATGTCTTTTTTTAGGGATAGACTGGGTGTCTGCTTACTGATCAAAACAGGTTCAAGTGCTTTTTATTGTCTGCTAAATCTAGGCTATGCTTAGGCATTGTGTTTGCTCATACCAAGGTGCTAAATTTCCTAGAGAGTCACTGCAGTCTGTGCATGCCAGGAGACTCCTGTGGTGACACGCTACCTGCCTACCTGTCTGGTTTGGCTGACCTCTTAAATAGCAGGACAAGGGCTTGTGCTCACAGGTTTTTCTGAGCTCACAGTTTGTGAATAACAAACAACTGGTATCTACCTGAAACTCTATTTTTGCCATCCCAAAGAGAAAACTGTATCACAGTCTGACATGCAGTCTCACGATCTTCCTCTGTGTCAATTTGTTGTTGTAATAGACCTAAATCCAGCAGTTATTGCAGCTCTAAACAGGTTAATTGGGTTTTGTGTGTCATAGAAGCATAGAAATGCAGCTCGCTTGCTCTGTTTTCTCAAACATACCATAGCTGCCCAGCCACATGCCATGTGTGACACAGCGACAAAGAAGCCTTGGGATATTGGCTCCAGTCAAGATCTTTGATACTGGGCATTTTCCATCAATGGGCGCCTCTGCATGGCAGCCATGTTGGGAGGGAGAATACTGTGTGGTCGCCTGAGAACTTGTGTGTTTCCCAGCCAACGTGCATCTAAAGAATAACAATTTCACTAGCCATGAAGACCATCCATGGAGCCGTGGGGTCCGTGGCCAGAAAGCTCGGCCAAACACTCCACACTCACGCAGCTTTCTATGTACTCCTATAAATACATCTCCTATTTGTATAGAGGCGATATGCATCTTTGGGAAAATACCACAATGTTGACATAAGAGCACCCTCTACACTCTCACCTCCCCCTCCCATCTCTCTCTAAACTCCTACCCCTTGCTGAACCTTTCACTGGTTGGGAGAGAGAGAGTCAGAAAGACGGAGAGAGTGAGGGAGAGAAGGAAAGAGAAATGGAGGGAGACTGAGAGTAAAAGAAGTGTCTCTTAGAGGCCTCCACGGTCTTTAAACCACTATGGTATCCACCAGAGCCCTCACATACACTTAGGCTCTAAAGGGCTTTTGTCCTGTAAAGAGGGGGTTTGGCTAAATTGGGGGTGCTTGTGCATTGGCGGGTGGGATTGGGCTGGATGTAGTATATTTGGCTCCCACGTCTCCATCACTGGAATGGTGAACTTTTTTTTTTTTTTTTTTAAAGCTAAGGAGTTGGAAGGTGGGGTGTGGGGTGGTCGTTTTTTTTTTTTGTTTTTTTTTTTTGGGAGGGGAGAGAAGTTTGGAAATCTTCCAAACAGTGCCTTTTTGCTTTCAAAAAAACCCCTCTACTTGTGTAAATGTGCTCTTTGTCCCTTGGCCTATTGTTTGAATAGCATTGTGGACTTTTTGTGGGAAGCTCACAGGGGCCTGGGGGCCTAGGGGGCCAAGGAGGGACCAAGGGGGGCGCTGCCTGAATGACTTAGACCCAGGACATGGAGCTGTGGAGGCACCAAGGTACAATTAAGAAATGTTAATGCATGCATACACACACATGGAAATACAACTCCCCACACATGCTTGGAAAAAAATAACCCAATGCACTCAAAACTCTATTAACATTCAAAAAAAATGTTAACAGTATGAGTCTTTCTGAGAACTGTCCCATTGTAGTAACTTCTTTGCTGATAGAAACAATATGAAAACCGCCCGGCTCCCTCCCCCTATTAAGGGATTTCTTAATAGAGCTGAATGTCTGGAGTCCCTCGCTTCAGCCAATTCATGACATCCATCTGTCCTCGCTCTCAAAAGATGCCGGCAGGTGGAAGAAAAGCACAGAGCATTTGCATTTTGGGGCCCATTTATTCTTCATTTATTCTTCAGAGTCCATGGGTCAGTCCAGTAAAAAGCTTGCCTGTATTGTAAAATTATGGAGTTGAAGTATGTTTAAAAACACTAACTCCTGGGAAATGCAAGGACTTTGGACCTGCGTATGGTGCAGCCGAGAGAAGCAAAGAGAAGTAGCACACTTTATATTGTGATGAAGTCCTTGCAGAACCGAATGCAGTTAAGCAATAAAGTTGTTGTGATGCCATATTGCAACAGGTGCATTTAGTTACACAGACCTCATGCAGATTTATTTCAGATCCAATCAGGATAATGTAATGCGGATGAAGTAAGACCTAATGAGTAATCACTTGCATGTAAGGACAGATTACTAGTACTTGAAGTTTCTGCGACTCTGTAAATCCCTATCCTGGCTGTACACAGACCCTTGACTATACTTCCAATTACTATACTTCCTATAGTTGGTTAGATACCAAAGGCTCTTCTGAACTCTCCTTCACTGTCATCACTAGATATCCTGTGACCTTCCTAGCACTGATTCCCCCCCCTCATCAGAGCAGCACACGAGCTTTCCACTGGAAGGTGATTGAGCATGGCACCCTGCTCTACCCTGTCCTGCTTTGTCTGGGGACGTGTGCCTGTGTCAGGATCCACAATTAGTGGGGCGCGTCCCCTACCATTAATCACAGAGCAGTCCTGGATCTCAGTACCCTACAGCCACACTTACTGACAACTTACTCAGCATCAGCAGCCTTATGCTAGCATCCTCAAACGCAGCGAGGCTATGTGAAACCAAACATATTCTGTTTTTTTTCCCCTTCTCCCATAGAGTCTAACATTGCATTTCAGTATAAGAACTCACTGAACTGATGCTATATCTTGTATTTTATTCAGCATTGTCACCACACGAGATCTTCTCAGCATGTAAAATATGCACGGATGTAAAACTGAAATCCCACAGACGACTTTGCAGTGTCACATGAACTTTGCAGCCCGTGCGATGTACACCAGTGAAGTCATGAAAAACAATACGTGCTTTTGGCGGAACGAACTGCAGACAGACAGCAAACACAAACCTGACCTCTTGAGGGGAAAGTATATCCCCAATTCCCATTTCACTCAGAGTATTCAGATCAATACTGTGGCAGGATGTTAAATATTTGTCATCAGACGATCACACATTGATGAAACAAATCAATGGGTGATAGGAGGCAATGAGACAGAGCTGTGTGCTTGCTTACCTAGCTCCTAAGAGACGGGGAGGGAAAAGAATGGGAACGATGGAGGGAGACAAAGATTTGTGGCTCTCGGGGGCTGAGATTTTTCTCTTGGGTACTATTTGTTTGTCTTTTTCTTTTTGTCAATAAGGGACAACCATGAGGAAAAGGATAAAGGAACTTATGGGTGGGGGTGTGAAGAGTTTCCCCTGAGAAAACTCAGAAAATTCCATGCAGTTCATTTAGTAAGCTTTGCATTCTTTACCCACATGCTTGTATATAAGACATCACACACATAATTCTCTGACATAAACTGATATGTTGAAGCACAGACACACTTTGTCCCGCACTTACACACAAAAACTGTTCTGCATGCTCTGACTGTCTTTATTTAACGCATAATGAATTTTTTGCCGGCTTTCTTTCGATCACTCTCTCTCTCTGTCTTTCTCTGTGCTCTCTGTGCTTTGTAAAAACAGAGGAATGAAAAGCAGCCAGATGGTAGCTCAGGCCTAATATAAAATCAATACACTGCCTCCAAGAGAACTGAAGGGGGAGAAAAGAAGAAGAAGAGTTAGTGGGGAAAAAAAAGAACATTTAAACACCAAATTTGCCAAAATAGAGTTCTTTGGTCTCTCCTTTTCTCTCTGCTCTCTCTTTCTTCTCCTCTTTTTCTCTCTCATTCTGTTTTTTTCCCCTCTCTGACACAAATATGTGAGCCGAGACATGCACGCACAAATTGAGTCAGTGTGCTTCAACCACTCTCTCCAGCTTTGAGTACACCCGTGCTGCCGAACTTCCCCACCTACTGTCTCGCTACGCACCTCTGGGGCACGCAACAGGGCTTGCTCGTGTGCGCGAGTGTGTGTTTGTGTGCGTGCCAATGATAGCACACAAGGATGTCAGGACATCTCATTGGGCCCTAAATTGAGAGGGAGGAGGGCAAGGTAGAGATAGCCTTTGAAGAGGGAGAGGACTGAGGGCCATTGAGAAATCATTAGGGTAATGATAATTGGTGCAGTGAATAAGCAAAGAGACAAGAAGAGGAGGACAATATATATGCATTTGAGTGTGTGTGTGTGGTGGGGGGGGTTAACAGATGCGGTGTTGCAAGAAACTGTGATTGACAGCTGCGTGCTAGATGGCGATATGGGTGCACAACTTTTTTTAAAATGTGTTTGTGAAAAACAGGAAGATTGTGTGTTTTTAAAATAGAGAACGACAGATGTGTGTGTGTGTGTGTGTGTGTCAGCTCCACTCTGTGTGTAAGGAGCAGTAAAGCCTGTCCCCCAGTGACTGGGCCTGCTTGCTGGGTGACAGATAGCCCAGGGAGAGAGGGGACACCAGGCTGTTTAGCTGATAATTAAGGAGGTTTTATCTTAATTTGAGCTGTTACTCTCTATCCTCTCTTGTGATTTATGAGTCACTGGCCAGCCCTGCTTCCCTGCTCTGCCCCTTAGCTTTGGGAACAAGACAAAGGAACCTCTTCCCTTTCTACAAACACATTCATAAATTCCACATGTACATTATCACCAGTGCAAACTCTGTAGCACTGACACACACAAACTGATAATTACACAGATCCTAAGGAATACATTTGCACACGAGATCTCAGAGGAGCCCATGGGCTCAAAGCCCACAGTATCAGCACGCTGGCTGATTGATATCTGCATGCTGCGGTGCAACAGGTCTCTTCCACCGCCTTTATTCTCCTCAGTGAGGCTCTGGTGGTAATGAATCATATGTGGAAAAAGGGGCTGAAAGTTTAACCTCTCACAAGCTGGCCTGCGAGAGAAATGGAGAACGGCACAGTATTCAGTTTCTGCAAGGTGGAGTGACCGCAGGCAAGAGTTAACTCGATCTTCAGCTGGGTGGGGTATGAGGTGAAGAGAAGGCAGGGTGGAGGAGTTGGGGTGGGGTAGAACAGGCAAACAATGCAAGCCACTGTTCTCAACCTATCACCCCCTGGGGTCACAGAGGAGAAGACATGCTAGTGCAACCTCATCTCCTCCAGTCGCCTTTCACATAAAGGCCGGGGATTTCTCCTGCGCCCCGGCTTGGATGTTGTTTTTACCAAGATAGTGGGTAGGTCTTTTGGCCGAGCGTGTTTCAGGCTGTGCTGTAATAATCCCACAGGTATTTGGCCTCAGGGAGGGACCTTCACACCTCCACAAAAAAAAAAAAAGGAAAGAAAAAAATAATGTTGGGCAAAAAGAGTGTTGGCAGGTGTGTAAACTCCGACGTCATTCTCTGCGTCTTTCTTTTTGAGCTGCATTTGTCCAAACTTTTCCAGTTAGTCTACATTCAGGAGATTTTTCTGTCGTGTAGTACAACCGTTCAAACCGGTCACAGTTTTTCTAGCGCTATGACCTTTAACTTGTTATCTCTGCTGTTTCCATAACAAGTTCGTAATTGTTTTGACCGGAAAAAAAACAAAGACAAGTAAAAAGAAATCCAGCGGGAGGAATTCCCATGTGAAGGAATTTTAAAGATGTTTTCTTCTGCGTGGATCAAAACTTAAAAAAAGCCGAAGGCGCGCTTAGTCAGAGAGCATGTGTGTGCTTGTGGATGAGGCGTGCAACAGGGCTAGCTGTCCAACAGTGGGAGTCAGAAACATGTTTGTGTTTCTAAACGGGGCCTCCCTGTTTGCTCTTATCTCTTTTCTGGTGGGACAAGTGAAGAGGTTAAAAAGGAAGTTAGTGGTTTCAGCCAAAGGCACAGAGTCGTCTCGGGGCACGAAACCTCATCTGTCCCCATCCTCTAGCCATATAGGCTCTTAACTTTCACCCCTGACCCTGTCACACCCTCCTCTGTGCTCCAGCAACAACAAAAGCAGGAGATTAGGGAAATCAACAGGCTAGAGGGGATTACTGTAGCCCTTTTCATCTCGGCCTGTGCTCACAGTTGACACAATCTATTAGCAGTACTTCAACTTAATCTGAGTGCAGTTTACTTTTTAGTTTGTGTATTTATGTTAGAAATGGTTTGTACATAGACTTGTAGAAGAAGTCCACAGAAAAAACTGGCCGTGTGTGCTTTTCATTTACAAAACTTAGATTAATAAACACACACACAGACACATGCAGCACACATATAATTAAGCGGCTTAGCTGCCGGAAACACTAACATGTGTTTGTTGCTTTGTGTTAATTTTAGAGGGTGTCTCTGAAGACAGACACTGGAGAGTCCAGCAGGAAGTCACCGGAGTTTTACCCCTCTGAGCTAGAGAGGTGCAAAAGTTCAGCAGAATGTGCAAGTGGGAGTAAATAACGGATAACTGTTTAGCCGTCTTTATTGTGTTTTGTTGCTGCAGTGGCCTATGATTAATAAAAAATCTTGTGTTGCTACACAAAGTTGGCTGCAAGATACAGAATGGCTAAGTAAGCTTTAAAACAAAATGCAGAAAGTTGCTCTTGCAAAAGCACAGGATTCAGTTTCTGCACACTCACATCTCTTAATTACAGTTAAGTTCTTCTTCTTTCTCCAGAAAACCCTGCATATCCTTTTCTTTACTTTTTTTTTGTTTGTGAACCATGCCTGAATCGCAGGGTCTGGCAGCAAGTCAAAACTGTGTGCTCGACCCTCTGGAAGCACGTCTGCTAACCGTTAAGCCGTTTAGCTCCTAATACCAACAACAAACACTCTTTCTGTGTTGGCCCTGGGCATAGAGCACAGAGCTGCCTGTGAGGGAGGTCAGACAACTCTATAATCGGACTCTACCCATCTGCCCTCTCCTCTTCCACACTGAGCGGCAGGTTGGGCTCCTCGGCAGGGGACTAAGTGGGACATGGGGACACAGATGCCCACTGACACTGGACCACTCGGGGAGCTTAAGCCTCAGTGTAGCCACAGCCCGATCTCACAATGAGCAACTCCTTTAATGATGATGCGTGTGTGTGTGTGTGTGTGTGTGTGTGTGTGTGTGTGTGTGTGTGTGTGTGTGTGTGTGTGTGTGTGTGTGTGTGTGTGTGGATATTGTATGTGTTTAGCACCTGTGAGCAGGAATGTGTGGATGTGTGAGAGCTGGTTTTATGAGCATGCATAATTGTGTGTGGAGAGGTGTGTGTGTGTGCCTTTATATTTATGAAGTGCTAGATCAGACATTTAATTTGCCACAGCCTAGTGAATGTGCAGAGAGGCGTCTCAGTAGATGTGTGCTGTCACCACCCTCTCTGCCATGTCTCTGCATCGTACTCCTTTTCCTCCCACCCTCATTCTCTCTCCTCTTCTTCCGCACTCCCTTCCTCGACCCTCTCGCCTGTTCCTGCACCCCATGCTGGGGCTAATTTTAGAGTTTCTTCCCTGAATCCCAGAGTGCAGGTGGTTGTCTCTCCACCCCTGCCTAGCTGAGAAGCTTTGCTCATGGATGTGCTCCACAGAGTGCTTCAGTGCTCCTTTGGGGCATGTAGAAGGTGTGCTGGAGGGGAGGGGAGATTGAGCACTGGGGAAAGTGGGGGTGGAGGCAGGTAAGCTACAGCTCCATGCTCTTTAACCATGCCAAGATGCCATGGTAACAGCAATCTACCTCGTTAATGGGTTATTTTTCTCATTCTTTTCTTTTGTTTTGTTCCCCCCTCTCTGCTGTTCACCCTATTCACTGGAAGAGTGCCGTTCTCCACTCAGGAGTGCAAGCTCACAGGTGATTGGCTAAGCAGAATCCCTGGTGACGTATTAGCAGCCAGACAGTACACATACTGTTCTGAACACACTAACAGGCACCTTTCTGTCAGACAAACTCAAATAAGACACATGTAACTGAACGTGCACACCCCAGAAGTGCAGTTTAGATTCATGCGTGGAGTGTCTGCCTTTAATGTTCTAAATGAAATCAGTTTTTCCACAGATCATGAGTAAAATTGGCTTGCAGCACCATGTGCAATGCGATTTTGAACACTCTGTGTACAGTCCTGAATTTACTGTGAATTCAGGAGTGTATAAAAAAAAAAAAATCAAGAAGTGCAGCTGTCGATAAATAAAATTCCCCTTTCAAAATGAATGATAGCTCTACTGTAGAGCTGTAAATCAATCACTTTACATAAAACACATTTTTTTAAAAAAAATAAATTTTGAATTTACTTTGGAATTTATTTAAAATTGCAGATGGGAAAAATAAGGCTTCACAGAAAATGTGAAAATTGTATTTTTTTATTTTTTTGCAACAGTGACTTTTTTTTGTTTCTCTTTAAATTTAGCTAACACAGAAAGGCCATGTGCCCCAAAGCACAGTGGAAGAGTGAATACTTTGCTTAAATTGAATTGTTTCTTTCATATTTCTCTCTCCCCCCCCCCTCCCCCTTTGTGTCACTGACTGACTGTAATTGAAATCGGAACTGTTTCACCAGCAGACAACTATGATCTCAATGACCGCTAAGCTGCCTAAAAAAAATAAATCCTGCACCAGAAAGTTACAAAACAAACTGGGCAATGTCTCACTTTGTCGTCTGTCCACCTAGATTTGCTCTCTTGTTGTTGTTTTTGTCCTAGCTTTTGGGCCCAATCATTACATGTAGGCATTCATTCAACTGCTTTAACAAGCCTACTGGGGCATGAGCTGAGCTATCTGTGGGACATGAATCGGACCTGGCCAAGGGCACAAATCACAGAGAGGGAAGAAGAGAGACCCTGACAGCAGAGGGCTGTGGCTCAGCTTTCTCCCTCCTCCCCCCTTTGCTCCTTGGTGGATTTTGATTTTTTTTTCTTTCTTCTCTCTGTAGCCTGCTGCTGTTGAGAGCTCTGACTTGGCTTGTTAAAATTAATCTCCATGCAGAAAGCGGGTAGAGGACAGTTGTTTTTCCCGCCTTGCACTGCTACGAGCTGTGTTGGTGAGGGAACCGGTGTATCGGCCTCTGTGTGCCGTTTTGGATGGAGCTGGGATGTGATTCATCATGTGGCGGTCAGGCGAACTCAACAGGCATAACCACAGCCAGCCACACCAAGCCATCTGAGACCATGCAGGGCTGTTTGGTTGGCTGCTCTCTACACACAGCATCACTCTAAACACCCAAGGGAGGCAACAGAAGTGGCGTGTGAAACGTACACATGGGGGGAAAGGCTGGAGGGTGCATGAGCTCATGCTTGTTGATGTGTGCGTGTGCACAAACTGTATACATGCGGATATGTTTGTGTGTGGGGTGCATGTGTTTGATTTAAAAAAAAAAAAAAAAAAAAAGAGCCTGCTGAAATCAGCGGTTTTGGAGGGTTAGAACACAATGTGAAAAGATTCTGAGAAAAAGTGGGGAAAATCATGTTGCTGTGCCTTTTTTTGTAAGTCTTTCTTTCCATAGCTTGTCTGCGGAGTAAGTTTCCAGCCATGACTGAGGCCTCAGGTTCCCGGGATGGAGTGGGGATGATGGTGGAGGGGGTGGCTGTATTTCTGTCTTCGCTTCCTCCATATTCCCTGTCTTCCTCCTTCTTTCTAGTTCTCCCTATGGATTGAGCTGAAGGACATGTCACTACAACAGTGCGCTGGATGAGACAAGCCCACATCTCTCCCTCACTCCTTCCTCCCCTCTCAGCCTTCCAAATTCCCTCCCTTGCCTCCTCCCTCCATGGACTTTTTCTTTTAACTCTTTTTTTTTTTTTTTTGTGTTTGGCTTTTTCTTCTGTCCCCACAAACACAAACACATAAACAAACTCAATTAGCTAATGACACTGGCCCGGCCATTGGGTGGTCCTAATTAACGTTTACTGGCTGCCTGATGTCAGCTCTCAAGCAGTGATTAATAACTAGCCCCCTACCAGCACAGGCACACACATACACACATAGAGGCCGTAAACACAGAGGTGAGGGGTGCTTTTTTTTTTTTTTTTTTTCATTTTTCATATTATGATATTACCATGCAACTGTCTAAGGCTCTGACAACTCAACATGCAACATGTGCCAGTTGGCCGCAAACCAGAGCTGTTTTTTGGTTTGTTTGTTTTTTAATGGTGGACATGCACTCTGGAGTGGTAGAAGCTGTAATATGATCATGTAAATCCGCTGTGCTGTTAAACAGATTAGAGCCTTAGGGTAGTACAGTGGAGTAGTAAGAGGCTCCGTCCAAACATACCGGACCCAGCAGACAGTGTGTGAACTGGCCCCGAGGAGCGCTCTTCAGGAAAGACTGCTGTTTAGCTTGCAAAGGGTTAACATCTGCTGGGCTTGCAGACTCCCTGCGTGTGACGCACTGTCTCGATGAGGGAAAGTCTAACAGGAAAGGCAGTCTAAAAAAGGTCCCTGTGCAGCGAGGGCCCAAGGTACATTTTCTTTGGCCCTCTTCTCACATTTTTTTGCACTTGTTTTTCCAATTTGCTTAACTACAGTTCAATGGTTTGTGGATTTCCAGATTGCTGTACGGGTTCCCCATTGATTTTGATGGTGGAAAGGTGGAAGAGTCATCTCTTATAGCTATTGTGAGGCTAATTTGACATTTTTTGTTTTTTAGCTATGTTTTTAGTGTGAGGCCCGCTTGCCTGCCACAGGTCTTGCTAACTATCTGCTGCTCCTGTTGCCCATAAGTTTACTGTCCTGTTGATGCACAATCCCTCTAAACTGCTCAGAGATTTCTGGTGATAAAACAGCATCCACCTGACCCAAAAGATCTACGTGTTTGTGTGTGCATGCATATGTGTGTGTTTGTGTGCGCCCGAATACGAATCGGGTCAGTTGGGAGGTGGACACAGCAGTGACAGGGCTTCATATGCTAATATGCTGCACATGTGGCTCTGGTATTGGAGGGCTGGGGTGGTCAGAATGACCCCCTACCCATTTCCACCCCATCCCATTCATCCCCACTGAATGTGGCTCTCCATTCATGCTGCTTTCACAGAGGAGGGAGGGAAGGAGGGAGGAGGAGAAGGAGGGACCGTGGTCACAGAGGGAAAGAGGTGGTCTTTCTCCTTTCCCTGGCTCAGAGAGAAGGAAAAACAATTGGTGTGCAAATGGATTCCTCTCCTTATTCCTGGATGATTCCCCTCCCTTCTTCTCCTCCTCCTTCTCTCTATCCCTCGTTTCTGTGGTCCCGGGAGGTTTAGAAAGGGAAGAACAGTAGAGAGGACAGCTATTGGCTGATCATCTGTGTTGAATCAAAATAAATAAAATGGGATAGTGTGCATCTTGTGGGCGTGTATTTAAACTGTGTCTTTATGTGTTTATATATGTGTGTGTGTGTGTGTGTGTGTGTTCACGCTTGTCTGTGTGCTAGCTAGCCTGTCAAAGGAGAAAGGCCCCCAGTGTCCTCTGTAATTTTCATAGGTCAAAACTGACAATGGCCACTTTGATAGAGAAGCTGTGGAGATGTAAATCAGCCAATGGAGGAAGACAAAACAACTGTCCTCCCATTGGCCCCCCACACCCGACCGAAAAAAGAGGAATTTAGATTTAAAAGAGTGAAGGAGCAAGCAACACAAGAGAGAGAAAGAGCAAGAAAGACATCCCTTCTGCTTCTGTTGGGATGATAGTCTTCTTTTCAGATTCTCAGTGAGTTAGTGTTAGAAGTGAAGGCGTTTGTGTTTGGGGGGAGGCGGGGGTTAGCAAAGGTTGCTAAAGGTGCTAAATGAACTATTTTAGTCAGTAGGCCTCATTCCTGGGAAAGTTTGGAGCATCTTCTCTATTGCCTGGCACCTGGAGTGGGTCGCTGGGAAGCAGAACAATAACGCTGAGGTTGGTGGGTCGTCGGAGCATGGTCCGGCTCAGCTCCAGACATGGACACGCTCCAGGTCTCCCTTAATCCCATCACTACAGCAGCCCTGTGGCTGAAAAGACCCTCTGGAGAGGGTGGGAAAGCCTCCAGAAGCAGCAGTCACATTTAAAATATGCTTCTGTAGTTAATGTAAATAAGCTTGTATGTGAAGATCTATAAAAAGAGTGGAAAAACTGAATAAGCGTGTGAGACAGAGACAGACCACGAGCTCGAGCTTCCTACTAGTTGCATTCAACATATTTTTACAAATATGTAAAAATTGTGTATGTTTCTGTTCTGTGTCTTGTTTACTGTTTGTTTGTATATGTGCCTTTCTTGCTGCTGTTACACCCAAATTGCCCCCTGTGGGACAATTAAAGGATTATTCTATTCTATTCTAACAGGTAAAGCTGAAAACGGCAACAAATTAGCCCAAAAAACCCCAAACCAAAAACATATAACTTGAAAAGTATTTGTTAAACACAGATTAAAATCACAGGAATGCCACAAATAATGATTTGAAGTTTAGCTTAAGTTCTGTTGGATTCCCAGATGGAGGGTGACTGATGCAATAACAAGAAGAAAAACCCTAGTGTTTATGTTCATCTCATACATTACCTCTTCTGCTGCTATTCCAGGATATTTTTCTCAGCGCATTTTGGTTAGGGATCTGTGATGACATCATAGCAATGACCAGTATTTTCACAACTGCAACTTGGGAAGCATGGTGTCTATATGCTTTTACACATGTGATTAATGGGCTTGAAGGAGGCCCAACAATAGCGACTGCTAAGTCACCAAGGCATGATTCATACGCAGTATTTAACACAGACGTACATTTTTAGAATAAAGTGGTTAAAGATGAGAAGTGAGAGATGTTTCCCTTTAAAACCCACTTCCATTAATGGTTGAGATCACTGACTATGTTATGTATAGAGGTTTTTTTTCCCCCCTCGATTTTGGGGGTACGGAGTGAGAGCTGCAGGGCTGTATGGAAGCCTCCGAGTGTGAATGAGCAGCGAGGCGGTCAGGCAGACAGACAGTGGTCAGAGATAAGCAGATGAAAGCCCTGGGGATGGCTGGTGGGAGAGAGATTGATCCATCAAAGTCTACAGACAGCCTATGTGACATTTGATGCCTACCTCACAAAAAGGAGATGCAAAGAAAGATGGTAAATAAATCTTAGCAGTCATTTTGTCACAGTGTTGTTTTTTTTCCACAGAGAGAGAAGTATTTCTCTTGTTTAATTTGACAAAGGTTTTAAACTTTAATGGGTAAATGCAAAGGTAAAGAAATTTGAGAATGACGAGGAGAACTTTTGACTTCTGACGAGCTTTAGGGATTAAACCTACTCTGGATTTTTACATGGTAAGTATAGCTGATGACTCTGGGGATCATAAAATCTACTAAAACTGAGATATACAAACATGCAAAACTTGACATATAGGGATCTAGTACTAACAGGAGTAGTAGTGGCGGTTGAAAATACAGATGTAATTGGTCTTTTTTTCCCCTTTTTTGTGTTTATTTGAAGCTGCTGTTTAATGTTTGCATGCAGGAATACAGATTGAAAAGCACCAGTGGAAATTGTTATTAGATAATGACCTCAGTTCTCCTCCAGTAGGTGCCAAACAGCCTGAGGGTTCAGAGTAGTCAAGTAACAACAACTCCTGGGTATACAGTGCAACTGACAACATGTACAGATCATCCTGGAAAAGGGCAACACACTTCGTTAAGATGTACATCATGATTATACGGAGTGATGATTCAGTCGTGGAACCATTCTATAAACGGTACAAATTCATATTAGGCTGTCATAGGGAGATCATTTTGTACTATTGATTCTATTTTTCATGAGCAAAAACTTTATGGGCTGCTGTAAAATGTTGATTTCAGCAATTGGATATTATGACTGACCATTTTGGTCATTTAATGGCTCACATATTCAATCTATGGGACGCTGTGAGGGCGCCTGTGGTTACTCACTCCTGGCTTGTGTCTGTGTGCGCAGTGCAGTTTTCACGAAGGATGTGAGCCTGGCAGTGGGGAGCAGTGTGTGTGAGAGTTTGCTCAGAGCTCCTGTGCTGTGGGAGCTACACATCAAGACACAGAGAGCGCTCTGTTCCAGATATCTGAAGAAGAAGAGCAGGAAAACGATGGCACTGAGGAGTCATGAAAAAGTGTCTTTGTGTCAGAGGGTTGAAAAACAGCCCATTTAGAGTGGTCTGCCTATTAGCTGAACAAAGACAAGGGTCTGTCTCTGAAATCTGCTGCAAAGACTATTTAGTGTGTATACTGTATCAAGGGACAGCAAACAGGATCTTCTTTTTTTTGCGCCCCGGCTCTGGCTGTCCCCCATCTTCTCAGAAAGGACTC
The DNA here is from genome assembly GCF_057382185.1 of Mchenga conophoros. Taxonomy (NCBI): domain Eukaryota; kingdom Metazoa; phylum Chordata; class Actinopteri; order Cichliformes; family Cichlidae; genus Mchenga; species Mchenga conophoros. Next base: position 14,885,965 of record NC_140537.1, read on the forward strand.
ATCCTTTCTGTGTATTCCTCCTCTGGGCCCACAATCCTCTCCGGCCCCTTTCTCTCCTCCCCATTCATCTTCTCATCTAAGCTTCTGTGAAAACATCAGTTTTCTTCAAGTAAAAACTGCAGGATTGTTGTAAGCTGCACAAGCAGCGAACTAAACACATCTAGCACAAATGCAGCGTGTGATCTTGGTTGTGTGGCTAAAATCTTGTGACAGGGCCAGTGGTATTTATGTCCCCTGCTGACCTCCTCTCTCCTTTTTGTTCTCTATCTTGCTTTTCTTCGCTTTAACGCCACTCGCGATTCTCATATCTCCCTATTCCGGTTTGCGGCCACATATGACACTACTTTGTCATTTTTTTGACACAGACATGTTGTCTTTGAGGCCTCTGGTCGATGTGATCGCGTGGGACACAGCTGTGGCTCCATGCCTGCTTTTTTTTTTTTTTTTTTTTTTTTTGTTAAGCCGGGGGGCAGTTTTATTTTGCTGCACGTTGTTTATTTGTGCCCATGTGCTAGGCAGAGCAACATAACAATTCTATTAGGTATGATAGTTATTTTGTAGGCATGTTGGGTGTGTCAAAACTCATTTAATCACACGTTCTTCTATGTGGGGGTGTAAAAATGGATCACTCACACTTTTGAGGTGGTAACAAGTATTTAACAAGGTTGGAAGACATCCAGAGGCATTTTAGCTATAATCGTGTAACTCGTGGGAGTGACTTTCATTTAATCGTTTACTGGGTTGAAGTTAAACCCCTTGTTTCAACGTGGAGCATAGTAAAGTGCCGTTGATGTACTGCAGACACAAGAGGCAATAAATACTGAACCATTTGAATTCGCATCCTCACATTTATGCCGACAAAATATATACATTTGATTCTGAAAACGGGCGCTTACATGGGTTTTTTTGAGTTTCAGTTTTGTTGAGTTGAGTTGAGTCACCAGGGTGAAGACGCAGGAAGCCGTGTGGTGGTAAAGGGGAATGTGGCCTCACCTGTAACACTGCTTCCAGCTCCAGTGACTCATGTTGCTGACGGACTATGAACTCTGAACATTAACTGAACTGTTGATTCCTGTTCTCACCCTGTTCATCAAGTGATGAACAGGGTGGTCTATGGGTATTTGAAAAAAACCTTTTGTGTGAAAAGTTCTTCTGTGTAAAGTCCAAATGGTGTTAGGTTATAGTTAGCAAGTACAGGTATATAACACATAGAATATTAAAAGACAGCTACAACATTTTCTGTATTTCCATTTACTTCGATTAAACATAAACATGGCGCCCTAATTTGAAGCGACACAACCCTCAAACTACAGTAAACCCTTCATGTTTCTCTCACGCTGCAATCTGCTGTGAGAGACAGAAAGGATCTTAAAGGGTTAATTTACATAAATCACACACACACAGACACACATGTTTCCGTGACTTCACAGAACATTAGACTGAGTTGGATTATTTCCTGGAGATTTACTCTGACATTAACCACAACTGCGACTTTGTAAACCTGAACTCCATCCTAAAATTAGCTTCTTAAAAACGTGCCTTCACCTTAAAACGGAATGATTGATGGGACTTGTGGGTTTTTTTTTGTCCCTGGTAAGAAGATGAGTCCCATTCATCTGTGTAAACAGACTGGTCCTCACAATATTTTGATTTTTAACAAAGCAGATGCTTATTTTAAGTATGAAGCCAGAAACCACTGCTGAGTAGAGGCATTGTAGCTGTTGTTGTGAAATGTTTTCCTGTTCTTTATTAGATTAGGATAGTAACTAAACAGCTCACACCGTCGTTCATTGTATTTTTCATTTCATAATGTACCAAACGTTTTAAAGTGTGGCAGTTGTAACCTACCAGGAGCCAGCTCTTGCAGAATGCAGAGCCATACTGTTCCAGTACATGCAGAATATAGAATGGATTTGTTTGTCTTCCTGGAATGTGAAGAATGAAATGAGCATCCTTGAGAAAGACAGCTTCTGGATGATGGTGTGTGTAAGCTACGCATTTCATGTGCATTACTGCAATCCCATACCACCATGGATGCCTTCTATCTTCAGTGATGAGTCAAGAGAAGAAGTTAGCATTTGTGGATGTTGGTTAGACCTGTTTCTTTTTTTTTTTTTTCATGGTAGAAAAAAATCACTTATATATACTTGTGAGTCTTTTCCTTAATCTTATAATACGTTATATACCATAGATGCAGAAATTTACAGACAGTGGGCAAATTTACACTGAGACACTTAGACACACACTATTCTTAAATACAATTTAAAATGCTGCTCAAAAAAAAATTAAAGGAACTCTGAAAACACATCAGTTCTCATGCTGGGTATCTATGCACTGGGTCATGTGTTAGGAGTTAAAGGATGCCACATCATTTGATGGAAATTATCAACACACAAAGGGCTGAATTCAAAGACCCCATGAAAATCAAAGTGAATGTTATCAATTCCTTGATCCTCAGGAACTGCTTGCATACACTCACTTCATGAGGCCAGAGAAACCCATGAAACCACTGCAGCAGCATGGGGTCTAACAGAGGGTCCAAGGATTTCATCTCGATTCCTACCGGCAGTCAAGGAGCCGTTACCTGTAGAGGCGAGATAACGGTAACTTACCCACTACTAAACCGATCGTGCTGAACAATGTTAGAGGCAGTCTGTCACATGCTCAGGGTTAAACTAGTCACATCTGTGAATATGAGCTGCCAATTCTGGGACTCCGTGGTAAACTCCGATCGGGCCCCATGTTGCTGAACAGTGAGCAAAGGGCCCAGTAGAGGATGCCGGCCCTCAGGTAACCCTCATGAAATCTGTTTCTGGTTGTTTTGTTAGAGACATTCACACCAATGGCCTGTTGGGGGTGATTTTGTAGCTCTGTAGTGTTCAACCTTATCTTACTTGCACAAAGGAGTAGATATCAATCCTGCTGATGGGTTACAGACCTTACAGCCCTGTAGAAGGCCCTCCTGGAGTAACTGCCTCTCTCCTGGAATCTCCTCCATGCGCTTGAGATGTGCTGGGAGACACAGAAAATCTTCTTCAATAACATGTATTGATGTGCCATGCATTAGGAGTTGGACTACCTAACCTCTGTAGGGTCCAGGTATCGCCTCATGCTACCAGTAGTGACACTGATCCTCCCCAAATGCAAAACTAGTGAAAACAACTGTCAGAAAATATGAGAAGGGAAAAAATTGTCAGTGACTCCCACCTGTAAAACAAATCCTGTTTTGGGGATTGTCTCATTGTTGCCCCTCTAGTGCACCTCTTCTTAATTTCATTAACACCAAAGCAGGTGAACCTGACTAGCAACCCCCTCTGCTACTTGACTTGATGCTGTACTCCGATTAAAAAAGTGATCCTTTAAGTTTTTTGAACAGTGTATTTCTGGGAGTGAGATCTCTTTTAGTGTGACTAAAAGGGTAAAACAAGTCAGTGGTTCCCCCCCAAGCAGTAAAAAAGAAATTCTAAATATGTTAATTCCATGTTAAGTGCCAATCTTAGACAATACACTGGCAGACTTGAAGGAAAATTTTAAGCAAATATTAGATACACAAACATTTTAGCAGACCCTTTATTACAATAGTAGCAGATGAGATGGAAACTGCTGTGTCGACCAGCTAACCAAAGCTAAGGTATTCAACTGCTACCAGCTTAACTCATAAATATTATATAAGTCTTTATATTTTTTCCTATAATGCCTTAGAGTGAGCCTGCAGTCAGGAAATAATCATCATTAGGCAGCACGGGTAATCAATAGCTGTACATCTGACTGACATGCTAATGTTTTTAAAGTCCCTCGAAACTCTTTCTGGCAGCTGAGTTTTCCAGAATTCCGATTGCACCCTCTTCTCTTGCCCTCCTCCTAACTTAATATTGAATTTATATCAAGACCGTGTTAGCAAAAGGTTGTGTTATGCTCAGCCGTAGCTCTAAACCATACAGTACAGTGTGTATCTCTCCACAGTCTAATTTTAAATCCTTGGCAAGTGTTTGGAGTAGGAGGAACTGGGTTGTCTACTCCCAGTCTAAGCACTGAGCTGTTTGGCACAGCCTCCATCTGCTTGAATCTGTGTAGGACAGCATGGATCAGTCCAAGGAAGGCTGTACTGATGCCGTGATCACATTCTAAGGGCTTAGGTCTATTTAAAAAAAGGAAAAAACAGAAGCACTCATACACTTTATCTGCTGTAAGAGAAACAATTAGTGTCATTTGTCAGGAAATGTTTGGACATAAATAGACACAATAAAATACAATAGAACACTTAAAAAAAAAAAACAGAAGAATCAGCAAATCTCAGCCAATAATCTTTTTTTAAGCCCCCTGCTAGGTTTCCAGGAGTGAGTTATCCCACAGAAACAGGATGTGAACATGCATTGCTTAGCTCCTTGTTGTATAATGCACTATCAGGAGATGTCACAACCTGTGCAGAATAATCCATATGCCCCCCCCCCCCCCGCCCCCCGCCCCCCGCCCCCCGCCACCTCTCTCCTCAGCTTCACTCTGTTTTTCAGCTACTTTCCTTCTTCTCCTCCTCCTCCTCTGTCTGAATCTATCCTTTCTCACACACAGAGTAAGGGAACAGCGAGAGCGGTGCAACAGAATAAGAGAAGATGAAAGTGAGTTTCCCTCCACTGTGACCCTATAGGACATGACGTGACACGTATGTGCTTTGTACTTTGCAGGGCTGCCCTTTATGCTCATAGATTTTCAGATGATGTTGGTAAGGAATCAATGGGACAACAGCCAGTACCAGGAATGCGAGTCCTTTGGAGGAAAACGGCAGTTAGATAGTATTGGGAAATAGATTTTCCTTAACCCCCCCGCCCCTCAAACAACAATGGCTTCCACAAGCTTTCTTTTCAATACTAAATTTACTTGGCACTCACCAGAGAGCGATGGAGCCTTGCAAAACTAAATTGTCTGTTTGTGTGTACAATTAGAGTGACCATGGAAGACGGGTGATGTAATTCAGGTATTGTTGTCATCTCATTTAACATTTACATGCATGACAACATGACAGATTTCCTAGACCCTCTGTTGTCACATTCCACACTTGTGCAGGCATATGGAAATGGACACACACATCCACACACTTTTCTTGTGTTTTATCCCCTTAGGAATCTGGAGGAAGGTGTCAGGTCCATCTCTGCTCTACACACAAGCTTCCCTCCATCTCTCCACTCTTTTTCCATCTCAAGTTTTTATGTTATCTCTCTGCTTCCTCGTCTCCCTTGTGCCCTCCCTTCTTTTTTCTTCCACTCTTTTTGACCTCCTCTCCCCCCCTACTCATTTCTCTCTCCCTTTCACTCCATGCCTCTCTCTCCTCCTCCCCCAGACTGCTCTATCTTCCCTTTCCTCCCCCTTCTTTCGGTGTCTGCCTTTCTCCTTCCACTCCCCCCCTCCCCTCCTCTTTCCTCCTGTCCTCCTCCGTGTCTCTCTGTCTTACCCGTTTGCCTCTAATTCTCCCAGCCTCTCTTGCTCTCTGCTCGCCTCACTCTGCAACAATAAATTACGCACAAACTCAATGTACATCTCTTTGTTCTACCCCGCCAGATAATTCATTTTAGCCGGGCTCTGCATTCTGAATGATGAATGCATTGACTATGCAATTAAACAGGGCTATGCATTAGCGCACTCTCAGTAAGCTCCGACACATGCATCGCACATATACTCTCTTGGACCAGTGTTTAAATGCTGTAATGCAACCATACTTTGCAGTGAAACACATGCAGAAGAAAGCGAACAACCCCTTTTGTTTTCACCTATTTTCACCATTCACTGAAATTATCAGCGTCAACGCCGTTTCAGAGACAGAGGCAGTGTTTCTCATCCAGATGCCTCAAAGGACAAGGATGCTGCACAACATGACAATGTTGCGGCGTCCTACCTACAGTGAGGCAGATGAAGAGCTGTCTGCATACCATTTGGGTTTACGGCGCTGTGCAGAGAAGTGTTTTAACAAAGGTGACCCTGCAGTCCTTGAAGCCATTGGTGGGTGGTTTCCCCTCTGTCCATCTTCCTTTCTCACCATGGCTTCCTGTGGTGTGATTAATGTTTGCTCAACAACATCCAGTCTGCATACATTCACATTTCCCTGTCAAGACACGAGGGCAGCGTCAGTCAGCTGGTGGGACCGGATCAAGTAGTGTAGGGTGGCACTAATAGACTGGTGCCCAGCTGGGTAGAGCTTGAATGTCTTGACAATTGGGACTCTCCTGCACCAGCTGAGAGCGAGATGTCGAGATAGTTATCAAGGCCAAGGGCAGAGTTAAGCGAAGAAAATGGCAAAACCGGGGAGGAGAAGGTGACCAGTTCTGGGGAACTTCATTCCCTTCCTTAAGAGAAGGAAGAATATTTACACTGGCACCTGTGCTGCACATTGTCCCCATGACGAGCACCCACTTTAAATGCTGTGGGATTGTGGGAAGGCAGAAGGTGATTAATGGGGCGTGTGTAAACAAAGCCCTTGAAACAAAAGCGAGAGTGTAAAGAATAGAGATAAGGCCCGACTCCACTCAAGTTTGGCATCATCCCTCTTCCACTAACGACCTCTACTGTCGCCCAGTGATGGCGGGGGCAGTGAGGATGTGGGGACTTTAGAATAGAAAGAAAGGGAGTAAAAGAAGCCTTGACATGCACATTCATTCTTTAAATGAAAAGAGATAATTGTGAGAGGAACCGACCTGTCTTCATTCTTTGAATAAATAAAAACGCATGACCTGCCTGAAATATGGACAATGCCATTACTGATTTAATTTGAATAGACCACTTGTTTTTGTGCCTTGCTGTGGCTTGCCATGAATGCTAAAGTGGTCGACGTGACTAAGAAACGGTGAAGGGGAAGATAAACCGAGCCTGCTTTGATGGAAAAAAAAAAAATCATATGCAAAATGGGCCAGGTATATGTGTCAAACACAGGTGATAGTCTTCCTCGGCATTATCAAATGGCTCCCCCCTCCCCCCCCCCCCCCCAATCATTTTATATGCGCTTCAGCTAGTGTTGCCAAACTCGAGTCAATTCATTATTAATATCATTGTGACTGCAATCATAAAATGAGCCACTTTAAAGATGAGTTGCACTGGTCCTACATCTCTTTGGCCTTATCTTTTCTTCTTTCATCAGCCCCCAGTGTGGTCAAGTGAGGAAAAACATGTTTAGTAAGCACATTAAATCATAACAACAAGCCCTGACTCCTAACAGCTGAAAGCTTATTCATTTACACTCTTCAATATGATGGTCTCGCGCAGGTCTTAATCTAATATATTTGACAAAAGCTGACCAATTAAACAGATTGATTTCTCACAATGATGTAAGCAAGCTATAATCAACGTGGACTTGTTCTCTGCTGATTTATGAAATACTGTCTGTCAACCTGTGGAAAAGTCCTGTGTTTACATAATGATATAATGGGAGAGAGGGCGCCTGTGTCCTCCCCTTCAAATACTTTAGATAAGGCGAGTTAGGAGGTTTTGGACGGAGCAGTGGGGAGGCTATCTGTGGGCAGCCTGGCTCATTCCATAGAGCATCTCTCACCGCGTAGTGAGAAACCTAAATCACTGGAAACACATTCATGGCATACATGATGCCCTGGATGTTCTCCTCGTAGGAATGTATGCGTGATGGGGAGGAAAATCTGGTGAAGGGAAGAGACTGAAATTAAGAGGTTGGATGAGCCGGGAGTGAAGCTTTTCTTGTTGACTGAACACAGTAAGGTGTAGCTGCTTGGTTCTCGTCATCTCCCGTCTCTTCTGTTGTGGTGGTGTCAACTATGGCAGGTTCAGCAATGGGTCAAGGAGAGACAAAGGCAGCCATCTTATTACCCACAACCATAAAACACCTTAGTATATGAAAGACAACTGTATGTGTGCATCCATGCAGCTCTGGGGACAGTGCTGATCAACGCTTTGTGCTCAACTTCAAGAGGTTTGGGATAATATGGGCAACCAGGTTGCACCGGTGCCACTGAATTAAATGCAACACTGTTTTTATTTTGTGCAAACTGTGGATTGTGAAATTCTGGTTGTTTCCTGACATATCGTAATTATGCGCAGTAATCATGGCTTGTTTTATATTTGAAGCTTCAATTTATTTATGCTTAGCGGTATGCTGTCAGTACGTCTGTATGTGTCAGTGAGCTCCATCTGAGCGAATACACCAGCCATTCACTCAACCCATCGACCATACAGTGCTTCCCTGTCTCCTAGCAACTCACCGAGTGCCTGCGGCTGGCTGTTACCTTTCCGTCAGGACCCGTGATTTTACCCGGTTGGAGTGAGGTGACTTTCATGTGTGATGTGCGTTTGAGAGCCCTCCTCCTCTTCTTTTGCAGCTCCCCCTGCCAGCCTCCTCCGCTGGTGCTACTGGGGTGTAACATACAGCAGCAGCCCCGCTGTCAAAACGCATTGGGTTCAGATTCCTGTTTGCTGTACCCCCAGTGGAAACTGCTTTTTGAAAAAGGGGAAGACTTGAAAGAGAGGAATCACAGAGACTGATCAGTGAATGTGATATAACAAGAGAAAATTCTGAAGTGCTCGTTGGAGGAGGGGAAAAAAAAAGAAAAAGTTGCAAGAGGAGTGACAGTTAGAGGTGAAATTTTTTGCGAAGAGCAGGATGTTCAGATTCATGAAACAAGAAAACGATATCTGCCCATTTTCCGCTGTTTTCTCAATGTTTCCCTAGAAATAGGCGTGGAACAGTAGCCATCTGAACCAACACGTGCATTTTAACAAGTGCAACTGAAAGGCTTGTGCAGGAACGTCGGAGTGGTCCGTGGCAATGGACATTTTCAACACTTCATTCACACTAAAGAGCCACTTCAATAATTCATCACTCATTCTCTGCACAGTGCCTCTCTGCAGCGGGCTAATAGTTTTCAACACCCTTTAAACTCTACTTTCTCTCTCTCACACACACACACACACACACACACACACACACACACACACACACACACACACACACACACACACACACTGAGAGCTCGCAGAATTACTTCGCTTGGGCTAAAATACCAACAAAAATCATAGAGCGCGAGGTAAGTTTATTTAATAAAGGGAAACTATTTTTATACTTTCCACACAACAATAAACACGTCAAAACTAATTTGATGAAATAGTATTCCTGCAAATGTGATGCTCATTTTACATGCTTGAAATGCAGGGATTGCTGGAGTCTAATAGCGGCCTGTGATGACCCCATTTTGACCCATGATATGGCTACTCAGCAGCACAGTGCTTAGAGTCTGAAAGGGAGGCCTTAGAGGGATTTCTGGCCTGGCAGTGTTCAGCATAGTTTGGGAGAGTGAGGTCACCGGTGTGTGTGTGTGTGTGTGTGTGTGTGTGTGTGTGTGTTTTTTTTTTTTTAAATAAATGTGTGAGTGTGCATGTATGAGTGTGGTTTTGTATTTGCGAGTGTGTGTGCTCATACGTGTGTGTGTGTGTGTGTGTGTGTGATTTTTCATTGTGCCAGGGGGATATGGGTTTGGAAAGGCTAATTTGCGTTTAAGGGCACTGGGCCCTTGCCAGGCACACCAACCAATCTCATATGCCATTTATTATATGATGGCCACAGCCTACATGCACACATGCACAAGCATGCAACCAGCCTTCAACCCTGCCCCCACCCAAGGACCATTCCCTGAGAACATCAGTTCGTTCAGCAGTGAAATACACTGCACTGAAATCATTCTTAGCTTGTGAGTCTCCTGTCACCCTCAATGCTGCTTATTTACTTAAATCTCTCACTCATTCAGCCCATGATTGCCTATTACTCTGTAAATTTTCTTTCCATGTTAATCAAATCCTCAAGTTTTTCCCAGATTTAAATACTAAATCATGGATAAAAAACTTGTTAACAGTATAAACTCAAACTGCTCTCTTTTGGGAGTCACAGGGGGATGTGCTTTGTTTTCTCTGTTTTTACTAAAAGGGAGGGCATTTTTAAGTCTCACCGCCCCTCCATCTTTGGTGTTGAAACAGTTGCTCCTGATTATGGTTGAGTCATAAGACTTGAAAAAAGTGTGGAGGGGCTACAGAGGCATCAATGACACAAATAGCTTTTCACTCTTCTTCCTCCCCCTTTTTTCTCTTTCTTTCCCTCTTACTTAGGCCCTGCAGTTTCCACCCCTCTCCATCTGCAGTCTGACCTCTGCTATTCTTCACTATGATTCCTGTGTGTTCAAAAGCGGCAGGATGTCAGTAATTGGAAGGGATGTGATGGAGCGGGGGGCCGCTCCTTGGGGCTGGAAGACCCCCAGCGCTAGAGAGGTCAGATAGAGCCTGTCTCACACTGACATGTAGGCTTGGACGGCAGCATCCAGCTACAACAGGCCTGAGGCAGCACGATCAGCAGCAGCGGCTCTGTCAGGGGAGAAGCAGGAGAGCAGGGGAAGGAGCTGCTGTTTCTCCTCTCTACAGTCCAAAACCCAAGCTCTATGTGTGGCTCAGGTTTCCACTTAAAGGTATCTTTTAAGATACTTTGCTGCTTCTGAGCTAACAACAAAATCTCTGTTCCTATATACGGTACTTTTCAGTGCTAATCTCCCGTCTACCCGTTCGCCTTGTGGGCAGTGGGCGCGTTCTCTAATCAGCTGTGATCAAATTGCTGGGCTACAGGGAACATTCCTGCTCACCTCGCACACAGAAATGGCAGAGCGATTAGCACACCTCTTCACACTAGCTTAGACCACAGAAGCCCCGGAAAGGGCGGCTTAACGGGCTACTTTAACCACATCAGCTTTAAATAAAGATGTCTGGACCCACCACAAGTCTGAATCCACGCTGTACGCACAGGTTATACATATGCACTGTATACACTACGATGTATTCTGACAGAAAAGCAGTCAGATGCTTATTCACACACACACCCATTTGAATACATGTCGATGTTTATGAGAAAAAGATTGTGCGCGTGTGAAGTGACATAAATTACACAAGCACACATAGTCAGTCTCTGCCTTCAGCATATGTCATCTTCAGTAGTCCATATCGTTTGAGGGCTGTCCTGGTGGAGTACGAGGCTGATTTGGGGAAACACCCAGCTGACACATTAGCCCGGGCTTTTCATAGCACAGAGTCGCCACTGCTCTTCTATGACACTACCTGGGGCTTTTCATGTGCCATTTGGGATTACCACTCGACCACGTTAGTGCCATACTGCCCACCCACTGCCTCCCAAAAAACAATCCCACCCCACCCAAGCGTCTGGCATTTCTGCAAGGATATGGCGATGAGAGAAGGCAAGGCTGATGCCGACCAACGTTACTGTCACGTTAACCCTATGGGGCTCCGTCTGCTTGTCTTGCCCTGGGGTGTGCCATGCTTGGAAACCTTTCCCAAGGGTGGACTTGGTCTCACAGCTCAGCCCCCACCCAGTATGCTAACCCCTCCCAGTTTCTTCTTATGCCACCAAAATTCACCCAAATCTGAGCGTCTCCTCCTCTCTGTCTGTCTCCTCAAATCTTTCGTGGTCGAGGTCATGAATAATGTCAATTTCATGGTCACAAAGAAAATGCTTGCGTATTTTACAGTGTGTGTACTTTATTTCCTCAACATAATTTTCTTTGGATGCCATGTTTTAAACGTATTATTGTCTACCTCTCATCACGAGTTTCTAATATGCAAAGAAAATGATCACGTCATCCGTTGTTTTTTTTTGTTTTTGTTTTTTTTTGCATAATCTCTAAAAAAAATAATGGTACTCTAAAATGACATTGAAATAGTGTTTTTAATAGTATTAAAGAGAAGAAGTCTGCATTGACTTCTCTGGCAGGTCATTTCAAGAACAAAGAGGCTCAGTCTTCTCAGGTTTTAAGTCTTGGAATTACCGATCACCTTTACCTGAGGATATTAGGCCGCATTTAGTGTCGCATGACGTCAGCATAGACTGCTTTCACACATAAACTTCGGACCATTTCTTGAGAATCAAGGCCAAAGTTCACACGTGAAGTTCCTCTGTTTTTATTCATGTATTATGGGGCTACAGCATTCAGAAGGCATAATCGAAACATCATGAGCAGTTCCAAACTTGCTTGCTATGAATGCTCTGGACAGTTGCCTGCTGTATTCACACATGGGTTCACTCGGACATAACACAGACTTTGTGTTCAAGATAGGAACAGCAAAGTCAGTTTGATGTCTGGCCCGACTGTTTCAGACTTTTGCATTATAAAATAAAGTTTCTCTGGGTAATGTCCTTAAAAAAGGACAGGGCAACAGTGCAATGTAAATCTAGCTTATAAGATGTAATGCAATTTAAATGCATCAAAAGAAGACAGCAAAAATGTAAAATCTGTTTTGAAACACACAGTTAAGAATCAAGACCTAAAATTATATTAACTATACCCTATGGGGAAAGAGCACTAAATGGATGAGATATGTATTCTTGTTAGCCTTATCGTGGGATTCTTAACATGTAAACATTTGGGTAGGCTGGTTGACTCGGGTAGGAATGGAGGCTGTTACACTATTATCAATAGTTCCTAACAGGACGTTTTTAACCTAAAAAAATTCTCGGAATTAACTTTCCCACTTAGGTTGGTAATGAGAAATCTGGTGATTAATTTATAACCATTTTGCACATAATCCATGATTAAGCTAGTGTATTCAACTGCAAAATAAATAAAAATGTCGTAAATATTCTAATCATTGAATCCTTTATTAACTTTGTTTCTTATTCACTGGTTCACACGTGTGTAAAACGTTACAGATATTTAGGGGTGAAAAAGCTGCATGCACAGCCATGTAGCATATTACAGGCACTGCATATCCTGTTGGTTGGTTGTTCTTACCTTCTCAAGAGTGTTTCCGCTTCCACAAATCTAGCATTAGTAGGATGGTCATGTCTGACATTTGACAGAAAACTGTAGTTTGCGTCTCATTTGTGTCCATTTGCAGATTTCGTTTTCACCGAAGTTGCTTTTTTGGACTAGTTTATGGGCACCAAAACTACTTGGAGGTCTCTAAGAGGACAGTAGCAGTCAGACGCCTTTATAGTAAAAGGCTGTTTAACTTTTGTTTTCCATTATTGCATTCACTGAAGCCAAAGTGCGCAGATGTGGGACTGTTTCTTTTTCCATGGCTCGTCTTTATTTATTTATTTTTATTTATTTTATTTTATTTAGAAAGAGGGCCAATACATATTAATGAACATTTTAACAAATGTAAATATGCCAGATTATAGCCTTGGACTAATTTCCATCTGCAGACCCTCTGGCAGGTTTGTGTTAAACACAAGTTAGTAAAAACACACAGAGACACTATTTACAGGTCATGTGACAAGGACAAAAACAGTGATCACATTATACTAGAAGAAACAATGACAAGAAGAGTGGACAACAGAGGACAATATAGATAACAATAACGGAAACACATCAATTATATTGCACAAACCCCAGTATTGCACATGCCCTGACTGTCCTGATATTGCACTGACCCATTACACTAATAGTTGTTTCCCTTTTTGTAATACACTAACTCTTTTTCACGTCCAATATAAAGCATGATTATTAAACATGATCACATGTTTGTGTTTGTTATCTGCACCTTGACTGGCTCTTCTTCTCCAGCACTGGACTGGCTTCTGCTGATGTCGCTGTCCCTCCTAGTGAAGTCTTTTAAAGCTGTCAGATGCTACATTTATATGTGATTGAGGAAGCATAAACATAGGTCCTGCGAACTGGCAGTGATTGACTGTTTGTTAGAAAGGTTAGCTTTGAGTCAATTGTTGAAATTATAGGTATAGATATAGATTACAGCCTTGGGGATGTATGGCGAGTTGTCTGCTGAAAGAAGGGTTTTTCTGATCATTTTAAAAGTGTATTCATAAACTGTTAGCGATATGGGTATTTTCGATTGTATATTTGTGGGTTTTTTAATGTCATAGTAGCTTAGATTCTCCATACAGGGACATATATGAAATTGTTTTTCTGATGGTAGAAAACAATATTTTGATTTCTAATAACCTTATAAACTTAAATTTGGTCTTATACTAACATAAACTGGATAATAGCAACACCTTTTGGCAGTTTATTATCACTAGTGTACGGCTAGGCAGCTGTCATGGAGTGGTAGAGTGTGAAGAGAGAGAGAGAAAGTTTCAGCTTGGAAGTGATGGTTGAATCACATTATACTTCCACCTGCCACTCTAGTAGGGAAGCATGCTATTTTCTGGCCAACATACAGCTGAAGGTTTGAGAGACATCAGCTGGAACATCACCTGACTGTGAAGCTCTACTCTTACACTGTAATGAACCGGCCCTGGAAACCTATCTTCTGTCTCTTGTTCAAGCAATATCATCTCGTTGATCTTGATTGTGCATCAGTGGACCAAAACATTCAAGTCAATGAGTAGCAGTGCATCTGTTAGCCATCTCTTTTTGTCATTCCGATGAACACTCATGGGGTGAATAGTATAGATGACCTGAGCATGGCAAAAGGAAAGGAGGCTTGTTACAGGAGGTGAAACAAGAAGCGAGAGACCCAGGGAATTTAGGATACCTGAGCTGGCAACTTGAGCCCAAGAGAAAGAGAAAACCGCATCCCAGGGGAGAGTGGTAGGGCTGGAGTCGGCCAGGGTATGAGACACGGCCCAGGTACAAGGACGAGCCAGCACGCTGCTGAGACAGTAGGATGAGGTTTCACTTCAGTGGGATTAACAGGTGAGCCAAGCGGGTTGCTTATTTAGATGAACAGAGCACCCCATCTCATTAGCAGAACAGTCAGACCTCTCTTTATGGGATAGGCAAGATAAAGTTTGGTGTCCATGAATTTCAGCAAGGAAAAAAAAGTGCTTTCTAAATCCACACACTGCAGGCTAGTATTCAATGCCTGCCCATTCCTTTGTTATCTCTGCTTGGCTGTAAAGCAGTCAGAGAAGTGGAAGGAATGTGAGATATTTTCCTGTGTGTGTGTGTGTGTGTGTGTGTGTGTGTGTGTGTGTGTGTGTGTGTGTGTGTGTGTGTGTGGTGAACGGTTCAGGAGGGTGGTCAGTCAGTGCCCAGTCAAAGCACTGCAGCAGCATGATGCCTCCCAACACACATAAAGAAAGCCTTGTCTAACACTCTAACTTCATTCTTTTTCCTCTTACATACATACATTTGCTTTCCACATCCTTTTCTCCATTTTCTTCTTTTTTTTTGCTTGACAGACAGACACACACACACACACACACACACACACACACACACACACACACACACACACACACACAGGCACAAAAATCCAGGCGAACACAAAGTGACTTAACTAAACTGGCGAAAATGATAATTATATAAATCTTAATTAGTTTCCAGGGATTAAAAGTGTGCAGATTTGGTAAGTGAAGAAAACGCGAACAGCTTGAAACCATGATTATCTCACTGCGTAGTATAAAATTGGGGTTAATATACCTGAGATGAAACAAACAGCTTAAAAGTCCCAAACCTCCCTGTGTCTGGCAGGGGATTCTGGCAGCATCACAATGACAGGGATTGAAATACAGTTCTATCATAGACAGAAAACACAGAATATTCGCAATTTATTCAAGAGATATAATTCATCTGGCTTTATGGGCCTCCGTACATTCTCTAAATAACAGATGATGAATCACATGTGCAGCTGTGTCTCATACAACAGGAAAAAAACATCTCGGCATTCAGTGGTAGATAAGGCTTTCTTATTTTCTTTCATCCTCAGTTTGCTGCTTCTCTCCCGTTTCCCCCCTGCTGCCCTTACTCCTCCTCTCTGTGTTAATGCTATTAATCCACACAGCCTTATTGAGAGTGTCTGTGCTTGGAGCAGGATTCAGATATTGGGTAGCTCATTTGGTAAACTCATTGACTGCTATCAGATTTCAGGTCAATGACCTAAATGACCAGACAGCAGCAGAAAGCAGGTACGGAAAGTGGAGAAATGAACACCAGTGTCGTTGGTATGCTGGTTGGCTAAATAGATGCCTGGTATTGGGGATCGGGGGGAACTATCTGGTAGATAATTGGTGGGTTTTACCGCTATTGCAAAAACCATTTAACAAAAAAATGTATGCAGGATTGTTAAAAGAGCATCAGTTAGATTACTGGATTAACAATATGAGTAATTTGTAGACATAATCTTATGTTCCTCTTGCTATTGTAATATTGTTGAATAATAAGGGAGCACAACTTCAATCCATAAAAGTACGATCAGAATATGTCTTGATGTATCTGATATCCCTGTGTCAGTGTCGTTCCTACATCATCATAATAATGTTTGCCCAGGATCAACATCCTGATTGACTAGTCACATTCTTGTGATGTCATAGCTTTGCAATATAGGGGGAAAATGCCTTGGTTTGTATAAAACATACTTCTGAAATAAATAATAAGCATTTTAAGTGTTTTCTTTTTTAATTTGTACATTATAATAATGATATTAAGGGACAAGGGTTGACATCCTCTTATTTGATTATAAACAGACTGGAAAATGATGTTACTGATATGTTTTGTCCTATAAATCGGTTGCACCTGCTTTTGTTGGAAAAGGTCAAATACAGGTAAAAGTGGGTGTACAGCAACTCATTTGTTTAAATTTGTACCTCTTTCCTGTTCCTGTACATGCTCTCTTCCACAGCATGTCATGTCCTCCTCGTCTCACCCCAACCAGTCGTGGCAGATGGCTGCCCTTCCCTGAGCCTGGTTTTGCTGGAGGTTTCTTCCTATTAAAGGGAGTTTTTCCTTCCCACTGTCACCAAAGTCCTTGGTCATAGGGATCACATGATTGTTGGGGTCTTCTTGGTTGTATTATTGTAGGGTCTGCCTTACAATATAAAGACGACTGTTGTAATTTGGTGCTGTATAAATAAAATTGAAGTTAATTGAAGTGAATCTGTCAGTTCTTAAAGTGAAACACGATCCTGTAACTTATTACAGTTTGGGGGAAATTGTAAATAAAAAATAATATTTTGCATTGAAGAAAAGTTGTTTTTTCTTTATATATGCTCTCTATATGTTTAGGTATTACTCTGTTAGTCAAATTAGAATTGGCAAAAATAGGTATTGTCAGGTCATCCTGGGTGAAAAAACATTGGAAACAATTGAAATTTGTCATTAAATACTTTTATAAATATATTACATTATGTATTGTATTATAGCATAGATAAGGGACTATAATAATACATAATACATACTATATCTCGTCTTATGTCTTTGGCGGTTTGTTAACTCTCTGACGTCTAAGACATCATCAGTAATGAGACTAACCTTACGCCATCAGAATGTGGAAACGTCATGACAATTATGGGCACATAGAAATGAATCTCTGTAACTGACACATGCAAACAAACTATTTACAGTTTTTCACAAAAAAGTACTTTTTGCTTGTATGCAAATCATTCGGTCTGAACCAAAACAAAAAGCCAGTAAAAGCAAAAGTAAATGAAGAGTGAAAGCAAAACAGAGAGTGACACTAAAGAGTGTCTTTTACACTGTAATTCACACCACAGTCACGCCACCACACCCCTTCTGTCAACTTGTGTATCAGTGTGTTGTGTGTTTAAAAACACATTACTATTATTCTGACAAAAACAAACAAACCCCAAAACAATAAACATCAGTTACAATTTCAGAAAGGACATCCAGTCAGTGTTTCTGGAGGCTGAAAAACAGTATTTATTAACTATTTACGAAGTTTTACAATTTTTGGTGCAAAACCAATAATTAAAAGTTAATTGACTTTCAATGTGCTTTTATTAATAATAGTTATCCATCCATTTGCTTAACTGCTTATCAAGTTAAGGGTTGGAGCTGTCGAAGGTTCAGAGGTAGCGTATATCAGGACACTATTCATCGTGTTATTATGTCGGTAGTCTCAATAAAAGCAAGTAAAATACTTGTTTTAAAAAAAATAAGCAACAAAAAAGCTAAAATGGAAAAGATAACAGTTAAATCTTTATGCGCAATAATTCTGTTTATATTAATAACATTAAGGAAGGACTTTTTTCTCACAGAGTGCAGTAAATATTGTGGCATTGCATTTTAAACAACAGAGTTTTGTGTTAGATTAAAACTTGCTGAGAACAAATCAGTCTGAGAGATGCTGCACTCTACATATCGTGACATTCAGTTAATTGTTTCAGAACAAATTCAAATATACAAAGCAAAGAGAGCTTTTAAGGCGGCCGTGCATCGAGGGCAAATATAACATGTTTGAAAAGTATGAGCTGTGGTTACATTATGGTGAAGACCTTGATGTTCATGCATAATGTCAGTGAGTACTTTGGGCTTTGCTATAATTACATTTACAGCTGGAGTGCAACAAGGTTCATCTACGTGATGTATTTTCTCTTTGCTATGTGCTGATCACAATGATTAAAGATGCTTTTCTAAATTTGCTCCCTATTTTGATCCTAATAGGTGATACGGTCATTCAGGCAGCTTTGAGAAAGACATTAATTAAAATATATAAAACTCCTTAAACATATACAGCATTGACTATGGCTGTAAATGACAGCACAGCTACATCAATGTAATTGCAGGCCTTAATGAAGATTCTGTAACCTTGGTTCTTTCTCAGTAAGATGTTGTGATAGGAACACAGACCTTCTTTTTTATTCAATCCTAACTGTTCTGAAATTACATGTGAAACAAAACCTGAAACTCATTCTCATTTTGGGCATGATTAGAATGGAAGAAGTATTTATTGCATGTCTTCTGGGCAACATATTGTAAATGTGAGGCTCACACAACTTAGAAGAAATGAAGTTTTGCTTGCAGAACGAACACCACCATTAAACTTGTCTGGGCTATAGTCGACTGAAAAAGGTCGATCATGCAAGCTTTTAAGTGGGCTATAAGATACAGTGACATCATTAACTCTGTAAACCTCGGCACCTTCATAACATGGCTTTCTAACATGCATTTAATAATGTAAAATTATTATTATTTTTTTGCTAAAAACATAATCTTTTCCTGACGCTTACCAAGGTGCTTGGATGCCTAAACCTAATGTGAAGGTACGTGAAAGCTCACAATGGTCCAAGAAGACAGCTGAACTGCTGCACGTGTCCTTTAAAGAGAAAATGCTGTTTTTGTTCAGGTTCTTGTGATGAGCCGTTTAATAAAATGGATGAGCCCCTTACTTTGCCATTCATATTGTTAGCCTTTGTAAGATTGAAAAAAAGAATGCTATCAAAGATGTAAATCACAACACTGCCATCTTGTAGTTCAGAAGGCTGTGCTGCATTATGATTTTACTGTTTTGCATCCCTCAGGGAGCTTGATACTGATACTGGTTTCAAACAATACAACAAAAAAAAGATCTTTATTGTAACGTAACATTCCTGGGTTGCTAAAACCCAAGTTACACATGTAATGGTTCATAAGTGAAGTTCTCCTTATCACATATATTATATAGGTCATGTAGACATTGCCTTTGTGACCTCCAGCTGTGTCTCAATTGTTTATAAACGAGGAAAACATCTGTTCTGTTAGTGGCCCCATCCTTTAATTATCTTTCTGTTTATCTTTGTTTCTCTACCTCTATGCCTCCTTTTGCTCTCTTTCCTCCATCGTTGCCGCCTCCTTTCTGCCTCTTCTTGGGTCATTAGCATGTTGCTGATGGGGGCCGGTCATCCATTGAGCGGTGTGGGGAGGTTTTGGCCGGGGCTGCAGCAGGCCTGTCAGGGCTGGTCATTAAGAAAACGACGGGTCGTGGAATACACAGACAAGGTTGATTGGTTTCCTGCAGCCGTCAGCAGAGCCCTGCAGCATCTCCTGACCCTGTGGGCCCCATCTAACCTGCGTGCACACACAAGCACCTGCACGAGGAAACACACAAAAGACATACTTTTGCATACACATGAACTCTCAGAACCTGTGCAGCCATACAACACAGTAATGTATCATATGTATTCACACCTCTGTCCAAAGGCTAAAGACTGGGAATGGATCATGGGGAGCCGCATTCAGGTGATTAACTTGATCCCGATCTGAAAACCCAGCTTGTTGCCAGTTTTTAGATCCCCTAGTAATAGTGTTCAGCTTGGCATTAATCCAGACAGCATGCCTACTGCTCCTACTGTCAAGACCAGCGTATCCAGGGTAGAGCCAAAGGAGCACAGTGATAAAATAAAATAAAATAAAACGCCTGAAGTTGACCCCAGTTTTCTTGAAAGGTCATGTGTGGGATTGAATGTGGCTGTGTTCAGGGAGTGGCTCTGTCATGCATGCATAGATGGAATACTACCCAGCATCCATCTCTGCTGTCTGTTGTGCTGTGAATGTCAAAACCCAGAGGCTCTAACACCCTACCTGACCCCCCCCCCCCAGTTTCCAGCTGCCCTTGCCTACCTGATGAACAGAGCCTCATGCCTGGGGCTTCTGTGCTCCAAATGAGCCCTATAATAATGTTACTTCAAATGTCAAAGGCAGGGCTATTATCGCGGTGCGTGTTTCGGGTATGTTGCATGTTGTTGGGAGGATACATCATGTTTTGTAGCTGCCATAGCAGTCTCTGCATCTCTCAGTGTAATCAAATGCATTAATGTGTAAAAATGCCATTTAGCACAGCGACTCTGACTGCAGGCTGGTTAGTAGACAGTGATAGACTGATTGGGTTTGACTGACAGTTCCTGGCTGTGGCCTGTCTGTGGGTGTTAACGACACACAAGCCTGTCTTCATGCTGCAGGGACCGATATGATTGTGCGCTGGTCCTACTCAGAACTTTGCACCCCATATGTAGATCAGGGATGCCAAACTCATTTTACATGGTGAGCCCACTTAAGTGGCCCGGACCAGTGAAAGTCCCCTTTCTGTCAGTGTAAAGAAGTTTATTACACATTTAAACCCTGATATATTTTAATATAAGAATAAGAAGTGCAATTTCAAAAATTCATCCCAGTTGTTCTGCATGATAAAGAAATGCTGCTGCAGAAAATAGAAGAAATCTGCCAGCATGACGCTTTGGGCATAAATTACAAGAAATAAATCTCAAATTACAGAAATAGTTCTGTTATCATAATGCGCATTTTGTCTTTTTTTGTTTAATAGAAATGTCTATTGTAGATAGTGGAAAAACAGGATCTTCTCTTCTGTTCATCTGTTCCTCATTTACTATGGTGTAGAATGAATGACATGGGGGGAGGTCTTTATCTGTGGGAAAAACCATAAAAACATAAGTTCAGATTTATGCCTTACTTCATATTTTCCAAAGTCATCCAGTGAACTAGAGTGAAGTCTTTGCCGGGCTGATTCTGTTCCCCGGGCCTTATGGTTCATATCCCTGGTCTAGATGATGCAGATTTGTGCTGTCACCAAGAGCGGTGTGCAGTATTGAGTGTAACACACTGCAAAATAACTTGTTACTCATTACTGTATTAAATCTAGTAATCACATTAAATTTGCAGTTATGACATTACTTGCGTTACAAATGTACTTCAGTTTCTCCATGATGGGCAGATGGAAAGGGAAAAAAAATGTCAAACGTGGATTTTTCCACCTGCAGTCAGCTGATTGCAGTTCATTTACAAGGATGATGAAAATGTGGCGTGGTCTATAGCTTTTGAGGAGTGGGGATATGGGCTTTAAAAACAAAACAAACCGCCAATGGTGGTGTGAAGTGTAAACTTCGTTTAAGACAGAAACAATTGGATTACACCGCTAACACGGCATTGGCTCTTTGCATGCAACTGCAGAGATGGCATGCTAACACAAAGCTAGCGAAGAGGCCAGATTGAGTATATGCAGACTTAAGCCCAGCAGCTAGACCCTGATCTTTAACAGGTAACAAAGGCAGTGATGGGGAGTCAGGCTTGGAGCACTGCAGCCGTCATTTATACCTGTACAGGTTGCTACAGTAGAATTGCTGTGGGGATTGCTTCAAAGCGTTTTTGGGTTGGTTTTCAGCTTCATCGCAGTTGCTACAGTTTGCACTGGTTCACCAAAATTGAACTACAGAAGATTGGAAAAATGTCCTGACTGTTTTATCTGTATTGCTGTTGATCATGTTCATCACTTTCTGACCACAGTGTACTCATCTTCTGATGGCTGCTTGCAGAAGGATACCACACACTCACTGTATTAAAATGGTCTCCACCAGATTTCAATCTAAGAACACCATTGTGATGTGGTCATATGGGAGATTTGAATCATGAATGGGCAGCCAACAAATGTGCAGCAGCTGTGTCATGCTATCATGTTAGTGTGGACCAAAACCTCAGAAAAATGTTTCTAGCACCTTGTTTATTGTGTACAAGTAAGATAGCTCTGAAGACAATCCGGTCGTTAAGTCTGACGTCACTAGCCGTGTTTGGGCCTAAACTCCGCTGCAGGTCCATATATCAAACGATCACTATGGCATTACTGAGAGTTGAAAAACTGTCTAAAGTCTTTCATCTTTAATAAAATGATCAGCGTTCTGCTCTACCAGGTGTAACAATTGAGTTTAACATCCAGGCATCCATGAAAACGGAATTTATGACATTTAACGAAGTTAGAAGTTAGCAGGAAGTTAGCTCACTAGCTTCTATCTAAATACAATATAGCATGTCCTGACTGCGGGGTTTTGGAAACAAATTCAAACGTACAGCTCTGTTATCACTTACAACATAAATGAAGACAGAAAACTAAACAGCAGTGACGTTTGTAGGCTTACTGAAGTTTGGCTAGCTGGTATATAAGGATGTGCTACGTGACCGCTAGCGACACAGCTATGTTAGCATAATATAAACAAGCTAACTTTTTTTCCACTCGATAAAAGTTAACATGAGTGTTCTCGGTGGTCAGGAACAAATGTAATCGCATGGCGGGATGCTGTAAAAGGACCAAACTTCAGGAGAACAACTGAGATAATCCATCCACAATACGAGGTTAGTCATTCATATACTGCTGCATGGGCTGGGCTGTAGTTACATCCTAAGGTTTTAAAAACTGAGCTTAAATAAATGATTAGCGGTAATAAAAGCCGAGGGAGGTCAACAGTGATCACTGACTGTTTTAGGAGCTTTTTGAGATTAAATAGAAGAAAATATATAACTTTAAACATGTTAACAACACAAAAGCCATATTAAACGCAGACTACTTTAGGCCCGGAAGTAGGATTCGTCACGTCATAGCTTAACGACCAGATAGAGGTTGCAACGTAGTACTAGCAAGGTATACCTAATAAAGTGGCCAGTTAATGTTTGTTCTTGACCATAAGAGTTGCATACAATAGTTACTGTAGCTAACATTTGCAGTGATTACCACCATTACATTGATGTCATCAACAATCAACTGTAACTAGTTTATTCAGCTCTTCTCCTCTTATTTTAAACGAGTAAACACATGATTTTTATTAAAATATTCTTTATAACGATTGTGTTTTCATGTAGCAGAAGATTAAATTTGTTCTTTTAGCTTTAATAAATAAATGTGTAATCTTTTTAAGCAATATCAATTTCAAACTATGGTGTGATCACAACAATCACTTAATATTGTATGGTAAAGATCCTGCAGTAATTATAAAATGCATTGACAGTCACTTTTTTGTCTAAATTGTCCTCTAAAGCTGCAAGGACACAGAAAGCAATTTAACACGCCTGCCAGAGACCACAGAATATTGATGAAATTTAGCGACTTCAACTGATTTTCTGGTTAAAAAGCACACTGTCTAGGCCCCGAGATAAACTTTTCTCAACTTCAATGCGAACGACTGAAGCAACTACCAGTGAGAGTGCCTTATACCGGTAATTGACACATGACAGGGTAGTGAATACATTAGAGGGTTACCTAGGCAACCGGAGCCTGTGATGTCTGCTAGTGACCAACCTTCACTTTCAAAGTGATGCACAGTGAGCACATCGCTCCCTGTGTGGACGCAGCTTCATTTTGGCGTGCTCCACACACCAACACACACATTTGTAAGGCAATGTACACACTCTGGCATTAGCCCAATATAACTGCTAATGGGACCTGTCTTAGAGGTGAAGCGTTGTTAACCTTTGATCAACCCTAGGCTCAACCACTTATAGGCTAGATAGAATTCATCACATTTCTGACTGACCAATTTCACACCCGTGACAATGACGAACACGCGAAGAGAGAGATGACCAAGAAACGTTTTAGCGCTCCCTTTTTTTTTTCAGCTAATAGATAGCCTTTTACTGTTTCTTAAATTCATTTCAGTAAGTGATGGTCATTACACAAACAAGCCTGCTGACTGGATAATGTGTTGTTTGCATTAATGAATTAGTTAAAAACATTCCATGAACCAGCTAGTCAGCCAGAAGCTGGATGTCAGGGCGGGTGTGTTTAACTCACTGTAACTGCCAGTTAACCAGGCTGCAATTAAGATGTTAGCTTCATAAGGATGACAAAGTGGGGGTGAGGGGTGGGGGGCGCCCAAGCCAAAATAGATTTCCATGACATCTTTTTAATAGCAATAGCAATTAACCCAAACTATGTCCTGTGTATTTCATGTACCAAAAGCACAGGAGAGTTATGACACATTGTTCTTTAAATGTTACATTTTTTCATTTATCGTGTTTTTGGCAGTTTTGATAAAACACCCATGTCAAACAAGAAGGCAAATAGCTAAACTACAGAGTCATCACCTCAGGGCTAATCCTTTGCTTAAGATATTGTAATATAGTACTTTTTTTTGTTGCTATTTTGCATTTATTCATCAGGTGAATAATTTGTGTGTGTGTGTGTGTGTGTGTGTGTGTGAGAGAGAGATACAGTACGGCCAAGCAGCAAGACAAGGGCAGGTGAATGATTGCAAGTCTAATTAACAGGGTGGTGGCTCCTGCGCTGAGCTGCTTCGAGAGACGAGTCGTCAGAGACTCAGAGGTGCCGGGCTCAGTGGGGAGGACTCAGAAAAACAGCTTTAATTGGTGGGAGTTATTTATAGACAAAGCACCTCTTCCAGGGTTAGTGGGTTAAGTCTGTTCAGTCCTCTGTGGGGACAACTATGTTTGATGGGAACAAACAGACCATTACCAAAAAACCTGCATCACCTCCCCATCTCTTTATATGCACATCCCAAATCCAGTGCACACACACACACAAATGCAGATATAGCTATAGCTATATACTGCTGAACTGTTGCACCTTTCCCACGCACTTAGACATGCTGTTGACATCCTGGGTCTTGTGCAGAGCAAAAGAAAGTGAGAGACAGCAGGAGAATAACTGAGAGAATGAGCAAGAAAGTGAGAGAAGGGGTAGAGAGATGTGGATGAAAAAGACAAGGTGGGGAGGTTGCTCCTGGGTTGAATCCCTCATTGGAAGCGTCTTCATCTGCCGGCCAATCCTCCTGGGGGCCTCTACCTCTCCATTTCATTAGTTTGTCAGCCTGCACGAAGGATTGTGCATTAGGCCTTTAATTTAGTGGATAGCCAGAGGCTGGCTACCTGGTGCAACTCTCAGCTCCAACAGGCTGGAATTTAACTAGGATCAACTTAGCTCAACTCAATACACACACACGCGCACACACACGCACAAGCACACATTTTTCACTCACTCAGTGGGAGATACAGAGAGGGTTGGAGGTCAATTTATGTACTGTCTGTGTATCTGTCTACTTGTCTGTCATAGTGGCTAAGATGAGAAACAAAAAATGCCAAGTGCAAAAGACAATGC
Source organism: Mchenga conophoros (assembly GCF_057382185.1). Taxonomy (NCBI): domain Eukaryota; kingdom Metazoa; phylum Chordata; class Actinopteri; order Cichliformes; family Cichlidae; genus Mchenga; species Mchenga conophoros. Next base: position 14,911,537 of record NC_140537.1, read on the forward strand.
AGTGTGCAAGACAGCAACTCATCCTTCTTATAGCCCAACTCAAAACATTCCATCTGATCACCTTGTTTTCTTTTCAATGTACAGCTCCTTGTTCTCCGAGGCCCATCACCCCCGCTAATTTTCAACCATCTCTCCAAGCATATCTCTCTCTCTCTCTCACCTTCTCTTGCAAACTCCTCAGTTTCCCCTACATTGCCGGGGTGGGTGAGGTGGCTAAGTGGGGTGCAGGGCCTATTGGCGTAGACAGGGGCCCTTCTTTTGTTTCCTGTTACAACATGCATTTCACGTGGAGCCCTAGTTTCTGACCCTGCTGAGGCTGGAAGCTCCAAGGGAAGGGCCCATCTGCAGCATCCATCAGGGCCACTCTCTCCCACTGAGGTACTGTCAGAAGCTGGGGTGGGGGAGGCGGGTTGTGGGATGATAGAGCGGGGGTAGGGATGTTCAGGGTGAGGGGTTGTTCAATTGTATGGTTGGGGTTGAGGGGAATTAAAACAGACTTGAGGGAGTCAGAGTCTACCTAAATTTGAGGTGAAGTTGAGGGGAAGAGGGAAAGGAAAAAAATGCTTTTTTCCACACGTGTGTGTGTGTCTGTGTAAGAGTAATTAGAGCAAAGAGCTTTGAAATACAAAAACATGTGAATAAACAGGAGCAAACAGTGAAACATGCGGAACTCATGAATCTCAGTGGAAGTGGGAGTGTGGTGAAGAATTCCAACAATTTGCAGCTGACAACAAAACAGGATTAATTAAAATGCCATTGTTTATCCTATATATACATATTATATATATTAGTGAATCTTCATGTGTGCACGAGACACGGTACTGATACAGATACCAGTGGATGCAGGTGAAACAATTGCTTTAATTTCTGCGCTCATACCACTGACAGAGGTTTACTGATACCAGGGGTTCAGGTAAAAGCTGCTGAGGGTGGAACTGAAAGACACCAGATGTTGCTCTCTGCCATTCTTTTTTCTCTGAAGACTCTCGTGTGTTGTTGCACATACCTGAGGCGTTACAGAGGAAGAAAAGTGGACTGGTTTGAAGGTCAGTTTAAATAAAAATACTTCAGCAAGTATGACAGGCAGGGTGCGCTCTGTATAAATGCAGTGCTCTCATGCCAGCACGCTGGAACTGATTGATTGACTTGTAAGATGCCATGGACAGGCTGGGGAGGCAGGGAGGGCGAGAGAAGCGGAGAGATGGCGAGAAAGATATGGCTACTGTTTGGTGGAAGATGAGACATATACACATGTGTGTTTGTGCGTTGGTGTGTTGCACTGTTGAAATGCACATGCGCTTTCACGCACACGCGGTCGTATGCACACAAACAGCTGGCCAGCTCTAGCTTGGTTCTGGTCAGTTGCCCTTGGCCATGGCGAGCACAGGAGTCAGCTGTCAGCTTTTGACGGATTGATACAGGCACCCCTCACCCCTCTGCCTCCACCCCAACACTCCCAAACATCTACCTCCATCCCTCAGTCCTTCCAGCCCTTTATTGCTCTCCTCCTCCTCTTCCTCTTCAGCAGCCAGCCCATGCCTGGTGGGCATGTTTGAGAAGAGACGTATTGAAGAGTGGGGACAAGGCTACATATTGACCCTGGCTGTACTGGAACATGCCCAATTGTCACTCTGAGTCAGCCTCCCGTTTGGCATCATATTTTAGCCGTGTTAGCCACTAACCTGTGGTCCCGTTATCTCATCATCTGGCTCTCTGAAAGCAGCCTGCTGAAGATCACTCTGTGTTTTTTGTCCTGCTCAATGCTGTCTCTTTTACTTATCATAAAGATTTTATTATATATAGAAGATGTTTTCTTCAGTGTGTGTGTATGTATGTATGTATGTATATATATACATACATATATATATTTATAGCCTCTACTGTAGTGATTTTGATTATTCCTCATACTTGATGGAAGTACAATAAAAAACTCACTGGTGGATTTTTCTTGTATAAATCTTCTGTTTTTCCTTGCTTTGCTGATGGTAACCAGCAAAGAAGGCACAGCATTAACTCTTTGGACCCATTAAAACTTAGTGCATGATACTTTCTCGCCTTTTTGTGACGTCTCTCTAACACGGCGTCCGTATTTACACCGAGATTGCCATGCCTCTATTTGTCTCAGTCTCCGCCTTCATCTCAGTTCTGTTTGTCCGTCTCTCCCTGTCTCTTTCTCCCTGACCAGTGTGAAGTGTAATTGAAGGAGCAGTCTTCACATGGCCCACAGGCATGGAGGGGACATTGTGTGCGCTGTGGCGGCAAATTGCTCTCCGTGCTCCTTCAAGCCTGCACCTCACTTTCACTCCTCCTCCTCTCTTCATACTCTGCTCATCTTCTCACTACTTTATTAGTTAGCCCTCTCTATCACCAGTCCCCCCCCCCCCCCCCCCCCCGCCCTCCCCATTAACTCTCTTGCCCAAGTATTCCATTTTCTTCTGCAGTCCCGCATCTGGTTCATAATATTTACGTTCATATGAATTTAAAATATTTGAATGCATTTGTGCTTTAGTAGTGTGAAGGTCTGGCTCAAAGATGGTGCTGACTGAGTAAAACAGTCAAAGTGCAAGCTGCAGCTGAGCAGAAGTTGTGTGCGCATTAAGCAAGAGAGAGGGTAGATGGGTGGAATAAATACACACCCACTTGAGTTAGTGGAAGTGACAGAGCACCTATGATATGGGATGTGAGAAGTCTCCAATATAAAAAGTGATTTGAGCAGCCTACCTGGAGAGAGGCGCAGGGAAGAGGAAGCGCTACGGAGAATGAGCGAGGGAGAGAGATAGAGGAGAAAACCTGAGGGAAGGAAAATAGGGAGAGGGGAGAGTGGTATTCGGGCCGAGACGAAGAAGCGCATGCTTCATTAAGTGAGGAAGTAATCCTGGTTAATTAAGGCTCTCCATGACAGCACTGTCAAGGATGACTGATCCTTCATATGGCACCTCCCTCTCCTGACTGACAGCCAGTCTGCTCTCACTGCTTTGAAGGTGAGAACTTCCTTACTTATTCCCACAGCTTTTTTTCTCTCCCTCCGTCGCCTCTTATCCCCAATTCAAAGTGTTTTTCTTTGTTTTTGTATCTCATTATCATTTTGTAGTCAAGTGTGTGATGGATTGTATGTGTATTGGTGGGTTTGTACGAATGTTATCTTCCGTGCAGCATTTGTGTGTATCTGCCTGCGGGTGCATGTGTGAATGTTTGTACATTTGTAGTAATTGCTGCAGTACCTGGGCAAAATACGGGAGAAAATCAGTGGATAGAAGGCACAGCTCATTGATTGCTTGACTAATTAATCAGCTGCATTGGCTCCACGTGGATCTAGGCTTATTGAGTGGAGGCTTGGCTCGGGCCCTTTATGAGCCCATAATGATTCCTTGGCCCATGGGGGTCAAAGCCTCATCTGGCCTTTTGCACAGCTGTGGTAATACTACACAATACAGAAGCTTAGAGAGTGCACACACCTTGACCAAAAGTTCATCCTTTCTTGAAGTCTAAACCTTGACTCAATTGTAACATCAATGCACTGACCCAAGCAACATCACTGTGTTTGAGTGGGATCACATTTTTGTGGAGCAGCATGTTTAACTCTTATTTATAGGGTTCATTTTCACAGTGGGGTGCTTTCTCCACATGATCCATTGTATGCACCAACTAGACACCCTACAACCACATATGTGCACTGACCTATGCCATTCTCAGAGGAGCTATGTTGACAGTTAGTGTCCCCCTGTAGGAGAGCCCACATGAAACAGCAACCTGAGCTGAAACCAGAGAGAGCAGAGGCCATGGTATATGACCCAGACGCCCAGACAGGGCTGTGCTGTCCCGCCTGCCATCAATCCTTGCCTTCCGCCCCGGCCCAGCTCGAGACAGACTAGCTCAGCCCAGCCTGTCCTAAAACGGGGGACTACGACAACCTGCTCGTAAACATGCCTATAAAAGTCCTGTTTGTATTGCACCAGAAGGCGGCTCTGTCTCAGCCCCCAGGAGCTCACGTGAATGAGCACCCAGGATGACCAACTATCTTGGGGCTATGGCAATGTGATCGTCACAACAGGTGTCTGTAAGGCTATGTGTTGTGCAACTCCTGTGGATATGTACTTTATCATTGTAATGCTCCTGCATCTACGAATGACTAATATTTAGTTAATTAATTGACTAATAACCATGTTGTGGAAATGTTGTTTGAAGTGTAATTCAGGATGCAAGGATATGTGTAATGTCACATGTTTATAATGCACACAAACACCTACGTACAAATCTGTGCCCTTAATAGCATGTTTTTGTGTGTCAGTGAATATTTATCTGTCAGTGTTTTGTGTTCAAAAGTGCAGGGTGCACGAGTCCACTTTCTTTCTCAGTTTGATAGGGAGTTTTAATGGGTGACTACATTAATGCAGGCAGCCTCTAATAGCCTCCTTAACTTTTTTTCCCCCCCTCACGGTGACAGCGACTCATGAAATAGATGATTTAACAGCAAGAAGCCTCTACAATCACACGCAGTCGTGGAGATAAATGCCAACTGGAGCAGAAGAGGGAGGAGGCTGTCCTTTTAAAGGAATGGACATTAGTTTTTTGCATACGTTTTATACACAAACAATGCCAACTGAACTGAATTAAAAAATTGTGTGCGTGTATAACATGCATTTGATATGAATCGGGTGGCATCGTCAGGACTGTATTTATAGTAATAAGTAATTATTCCTATCGTATTGTTCTGGATGCCATTAAAATCACTGTACCCTAATGTCTACAGGGCAGTTTAAGGACAGCAGGCATTGTGCTGTCATGGTGTTACTACTCCAGCTCAAATGGACAATAGTGGCTTTCTCCTATTCTGTCCCATAAGCTCTCTGGCTCCCTTGGGTGGCTGGATTGGAGTTAAAGCACTAAGACCTACGCAGTTAAAGTTTACAGTGTCGTAAAGAGGACTCACGCATGCCAAGTCTCTAAAGATAAAGCTAAATACACTGTGATTACAGCACATGGTCCGTGGGCAGGAACTTGGAGCTCTAGATGGACACAAAGATGTTTTGCACATTGGAACAGCACTACATGTGTGAACACTATTTTTCTTTTTAAAGTCTGTTACAACATGTTTGTGTGCTTGCCTTTGTGGTGTGGGCGTGTAATGTGAAACTATCTTGTCATCACTTACGCACCACAGATGCTGACTGAGCTCGATTACTAGAACACCTTATAATCACATTATTCATTTTCCAAATGACCATTCTTCTTTTGTGGTTTCATATCGACTATTTTCCACTATGTCTGTGAGTGTGTGTGTATACGTGAGAGGGAGAGAGAGAGTGATTGTGTTTTCGAATCAGTGAGCGCATAGGGCCATTTATAACCACAGTCACAAGACGCCAGTATAGGGTTAGAACAGAGATGAGCTCCTGCTCTCAGAATAGTCCCTTGGAGGCTGTGAGGCCTCAGCCACTGACCCTGGTCCACATTCCATATGGCAGACACACAGTTGTTGGGTCAGACATGGTTCCTGTGCTGGCAAGGGACAAGCTGAGTAGGGGGGTGAGGGGCTGTTTTACCATTGACAACTGCTCTCTACTCGACACAGCCCTATTAGTGGAAAGCAGATAAGTTGTTTTGTAGTTTGTAATTATACCTCCTTACTCTTTCTTATTTTTTTTTCTAGTCTAATCTTTGTTTCTTACAGTCCTGGAGTGAAAACTTCATTCCACTCCTGCAACATTACAGGTCCCTAAATCATACATCCCTGCCCTTTTCAGTGTCACAAGCCCCTACCTCCTTATGCGCCGCCCCCAACAGCCTTACCATAAAAATATCCCTCTATTGCTTGAATGATGCATACTTGGGATAGCTTCCACTGGGGAAAAAGAAAAGACTTAAATACAGCAGGACAAACTTCGAGTGTAGGACATAGGGGTACAGTGACAGTAAAGAGAGACTGTTTTCACTAACCTTACCACAGTTAATTGTGTTGTGCTATACCAGGGAATAGGCCCAAAGAGTACATAGTGATCCAGTATGCTCCACTGAGCCCTTTACACTAAATGCTCTTAAACAATCAACTAAGAAAGAGCCACAAAGGGAGAGAGAAAAACATCAGAAGCTCAGAAAGATTAAGTGAGCTTGGGTCAAAGTTTACTGACACATTAAATTTGGCCAGTGCTTGTCCACAACCAATAATGAGTAAAAATCAAGTATTATGTTAAATTAATTCATTGGCACTGCTTTCACACTGTAAATTAGTGCACAGATAAACAGGCAGACCTGCAAGCATCAACATGCAACCAAGGTACATTTCTATATACCAGATGGAAGTTGGAGACTTTCTCAGCAGGTCTGGCTGCAGCTTTCTCCACCTACGTTTTTCTAGTCCGTCTGGCAATTTCACCCATGGACATTCTCAAACCAGCTTCTCTGACCTCTGGGCTGCTGCTGCCCCCAAGCACAAGTATTACAGACAGTCATTTTGTAGACTGTGTATATGGAGATTGAGCACTGATCTGTGTCTTCCCAGTGGGAATGGCTATATGGAGTGGTATGGAAGTGTTGTATGGACTCCGTCTTTTATTTTCAACACCCTACTCCCAGGTGGTGACAGCCCAGTGCTAAGTGCAGTAATAGCCAATTGATTTTGCTCTCTTTTTTTGTTGGTGGCTAGACATAAATCAAAGCGTCTGTCAGGGCCTCGATGTAGTTTGGAGCGTTGTGTGTGAGTGTGTATTTGTGTGTGTGTGTGTGTGTGTGTGTGTGTGTGTGTGTGTGCGTGTGCGTGTGTGTAATGGGGGTAGTGAAGGTTCTGTTTGGACTAGGAGAGTGTCAACAATTAATCCAGCCTCTGATCTGTAGGCCACTGCTCTTATGACCCTCAGTCACAACCCAATTGGGATAGCAACTACACAAGTGGGTTAAAATCTACACAGAGAATCTCAGCACTTCGGTCCACTAGATTTTTACAGTGTCTTCCATCTATTTATAAAGCATGATTTTTTTTTTTCAAATTTTAATATGAAGATTTTAGATTAGTACAATCCATAAATAGCTATCTGACACATTGTAAAGTGGGCTTTAATGATCTAAAGGCTTGCATTTATTTCATGGGAAACCTTTTTCTAAGCATTTGCAAATCCCCAGTCCCCTTGAATTCTGTCAAGAATTCTGTCAAGAATTCAAGACAGAAGCAAAGAGGTGGAATCATAGAGAACACAGATGTGAGCAACATTGAAACCATGTTAATCCTTTTAATTCAATTATGGTAAATAGGGACAGAGCTTCCTTCTAAACAAAACACAGTATGCAGGAGTTCAGCAGGCAGTGGCGGGGGGGTGGCTCTGATGTAGGCAGGCTACCCAGTGGGAGGCCTGGTGGTCTCCTGGGATACCTCTCTGCTCTCAAGCACCCTACTGGGATGCTCCCCCAAAGGCTTTTCCTGGCCTAGCCTGTGGAATAGCATGGCAAGGTTGGACAATATACCTGGAACAATGGGATTTGCACCACACAGACACACACACACACACACACACGATGTGACTATGTGGCCAGCTGTAGTCATTCCTATAGAGACTTAGTGGGGAGTTGGAGGGAGAGGATGGGTTGGATGGCATGTAATGTGTCAGGATTGAGTATTAAATGGGGATCTGTCAAAGTGCTTTGGGGCCTGGCTAGCTTCTTTGCTCCTGAAATGGTTGTGCAGAGCAGCAACCTGCTAACCTAGGCCAGACTGACACCAGCACCTCCTCCACTATGAAAGAGAGTGTCTGTTCCCCAGGATGAACACAGGACAGAGAGGGGGCAAAGAGGGGGCTGAGAAAGGGAGTATGTTTTTAAAACAGTTAGACAATCTGTTTGGATTAGGCCCACTGCCGAAGAGACATGGAAATGATGGGCAGCCGGGACGATAGGAGGAGAGGAAGAGGTGGGGGAGAAGTGAGGAGGAGGGAGACAGATGGAAAGGAAAGGTGGTGGTGGAGGGGATGAGAAGAGGCATGAGGGGGGTGAGAAGAGGAGAGGGGTCAGAGACTGGAATCTCAGGATCTAAGGCTCTTTTGGCTTGATAGTTCCCAGATGTTGTCGGCCCCCTTCACCCCTCCTTCCCTTCACTATTTCACTGCTGTGGTGAATACACAGGAGCCCAGTTAGCCATGCGGGACAGATGGGTCAGTGACTGTGTTGAGATGGGCCTCCTGTGGACCAAAGGAAATGGGAGGTGAGAGGCATTCTCCTCTCCAATGGCCACAGGCCAGAGGGGGCAGCCCTGGCTATAATTTTTTATTGTCTCTCCACCCTTGGCAATCTAAGACAGTGAGGTGTGTGTGTGTGTATGAGAGAGTGTGTGTGTGTGTTGCATGCATACACTTACCTGTATGCATTGACAGGCAGGTTTTTATGTAATGACCAGAAATTGCAGAAACAACTTGGAGTGAAAGGAGAAGTGGGGGTGGTAATATTGCTGGTAATATTACAACACAATATTATCTGTATATATCTGTATGTAGTTTGTAGTATATATTTCAACAGAGTACTGCTCTGCAGTCATAGACTGCAGAGTATGTGCAGGTGCATGGTGACACTGTAGCCTGTGCTGAAATTCTGGCGCTGCTTGATTTACAGCGTCTGGCTGCAGCCAGCCATGTTTCAGGATGACAGCGTATTCTTGTCCACCTATCTGCAAAAACGCTTACACTCCATAGCACTGCACCACACTGCCTCTACCGCCTCAATCATCCTCAGCAGCAGAAAGTGTAGTGGTCGTATATTAGCAAGTTGTTGACTGGCCACTAAAGCGCACATTTGTCAACATATTAGAAGGTGTCAACACTTGAACAACACACCATTAAGCCCACCCAACCTATTTCAGTGCCAGGTGCATAGTTCCACCTTTATTAACCCAAAAGTTCTAGGAAGGGGGAACACGTTTAAATAAGAGGGAACAGAGTAATGAGGTTACTTTTTGCTGTTTTGTGTTAACTTGGAAAAGATGAATTGTCAATTTGCCAAAAGTAATTAGGTGTTTCGAAACTTGAATATGGTGCAGCGAAAGTTATGAGCCACATAACTGGATTCATCCCAATGCTCCTATTGCAGCCTTGTGAGTAAAAGCTGGGTAGCTCAGAGACAATAAACCCTGTAGTTACCAAAGGTTTAAGAAGGGTTCTTTTTCTATTTTACTTAATTATGATTTGAAAATAGTTCAGTGTGCTTGTTTCAAGTCTCAGAAGTTTCTGTATCCCTCTGGGTGCTTTTAAACCCAGAGCCACACGAAGGGAATATTTCACAGAAGCCCTGGCTTAAAATGTGGTCATGGTTGCCAGATATGGAGAGAGACATTCTATCTCTCCAGAGAAGGGCGGATATCCTCCTCTGGATATGGTGGGGGAGGGTATTTATGGAGCATCTCATGGATATTACAGGGAAATTGGGGATGGGAGTACGGTTGTATGTGTGTGAAGTAAAGGAGGGAAAGAATCGGGGAGCCGCTGTGATCAGGATTCCACAGCTGGCTCATGTCACTCTTTGACCCTTTCCCCCACATATTCCCCACAAAATAAAAGTCTAGACTGTACTTTTCACCTCACCACTTCACAGGGATGGCCAAAAAGGCATATGTTGGGTTGGACAAGACGAACGAAGTCATAACTTTCTCTTTCCCTGAAGGACTCAGTTCAAAAGACTCTCTATAGGCTTTTTAGACTTTACACTTCATGGCAAGACATGGTGTCTATTAAGCCCATTAATAAATAAAGCAAGGCAATAGCGCCACCAAAGAAATAGATATCACACTATTACTTATTTAACCACATTGATGAATTATTTATTGTTTATTCCAAATGATCTTTTTTTTCTTTTTTTTTTTTTTTTGGAGTGTACACTTTCAGCTTGGGTATCCCATGTGAACGCTTGCGGCACCAGATGATTTGGATAGCTAAGTTCATCTTGGATGAGTTTGTGAAGGGGTATGTGCCTTTGCTGGTGCAAAAGTACTGCAGGGGGTTGGGGAAATGATTCTTGATGATCGTGTTACTGACATCAAAGAATAAGTACACCAAAGTCAACAGCCAAACAGTATTAAACACTCACTGAAAGACATATACTCTCTGTCTTCCTCTCTTTCACACTCATTTACTTTCTATGTCTTTGCCACTCTGCTCCTGAAACACTGTGGGTCCGCAGAGAGAGATAAATTATGGGCTGAGTGGCTTTTTGAAGTCTGCTCGGCATCAACACCAATAAACGCCAAGCACGGCCCGCCTCCCTGCTCCTAAATTAAGTAATTATTACTACTGGTGTGACTTGGCCATGTGGACCACCTTGCGCCTGGTTAGGGCTGAAGTCTTTGGGTAGGCAGTAAAGACAGACACGGGGAATGAGCAAAGCATATGTCTTCTAAATATAAACCAAATGCTAAAAATGACGGGACTCTGTGTAAAATGCACATAAAAACAGACTGCTATGATAAACAAATATCATACATCCCTATTTTATTCACAACAGAACACAGAAAACACATCAGATGCTTAAGACGTTTGAGACATTTTACAATTTAATGGAAAATATTAGTTTATTTTGAATTTGATGGCACAACAGATCTCAAAAAAAGTAGAGAACGGGCAACAAAGGGCTGGAAAAGTAAATGGTACTAAAAAGAAACATGTGTAGGATCATTTTGCAACTAATTAGGTTAAGTGGGACTAACATAATTTGGTACAAAAAAATATGGGCAGAAATTCACCAATCTTAAAAAAAAGAAAAAAAACCCATCCACTAAGGCTCTGTCATGCAAAGACTTTGTGAACATGATCCAGAAACACCGCTGTCTTTTCTGGGCCAAAGCTCTTTTAGAATGAACTGAAGCAATGTGGAAAATTGTTCTGTGGTCAGATTAATTAAAATTTTTTTGAAGTTTTTGGAAAACATGGACACCGTATCCTCTGGACTAAAGAGGAGATTTTTCAAGGAAGTGTATATTTTAGCAAGACAATGCTAAACCACATGCTACATCTATTACAGCAGCATGACTTCATAGTAGAACAGTCTGGGTGCTGAAGTGTCCTGCATGCAGTTCAGACCTTTCACCAGCTAAAAACAGTTGGCACATCATGAAACCAAAAATAGGACAAAGATGGCCCGGGACTGCCGAGTATCCTATATGAGACAAGAACGGGACGACATTCCTCTCGCAAAAGTCCAGCAACTGGTCTCCTCAGTTCCCTGATGTTTACAGGCTGCTGTTAAAAGAAGAGGGTAAACTACACAAAACAAAATTAGGGTTAATATTTTTCATAAAATTGTTCTTTTTCTCAGTTTAAACAACGTCTCTGGAGCTGGTCTTATATTAATCTCTTTCTTTCACGTATTGTTGCTTAAGCGCTTTCTATACCATTTACCTAAACTGCACACTTATGTTAAACAAATTTAATGCCACTGTACCAAATAGAAAAAAAAATCTAGTAGCTTAAGACAAAAGAATGGAGGAGGTCCAAAACAGAAAGAGAAGAAAGAAGTTAATGGAGAGCAGGCAGCTCATTCTCCTGGAGCGTCCTTTAAAGTAGTGCCAATGCCCATTCTGGTGCCATTGCACTGCATTTGCTTCTAGGGAAAGAGGACGTGCAGAACCCTCTCCTCTCATCTCTCCTCTCCACCTGACACACGCCTGTCTGGCTCCTGCAGCAGGGAGACTGTATAACCCAAGTGTGTAAAACAGTCTTTTACAGCATTGTAAAGATTTACTATTGGAGTAAATAACGGTGGGTGAACAGGGCTTTTAAATGGAACCCAATCAATATGTCAGTGGAGGCTGCAGCAGAGGACAGGGCTGTGTCTGATGTCACATACAGGTAGACGGAGCAGGGCAGTGAGAAGTAGACCGAGGAATACCAGGAAGAGCTCTGCATAATAGCACTAAAAAAACAAAAAAGAAAAAGCTCCCCAATCTTTAGTGACTCCTTATATTGGATGTTAAATTGCTACCTAGTCTGCAACCAAGAATATTCCAGAGTTAAGCAGAACACCATGGGTCAACAAAGTTTACATGAAAGACAAGATTTATTATTGCAAAGATTTATTAAAATAAGAAAACACCTCTTAGCATAATGTGTACGACCGTCAAACATGAAAAATATCAATACATACATGTACACACACTGAGACACAGTATAAATTCAACACTTTGCTCCCTCACATGGACACGTCCATGCACCCCTGTGCAGAGAAATGCAGACATGCAATAAATTCCAACTCCTGTGAAAGCAGTGTTGGTTCACACACACACGCACACACACACACTGACATTCAGCCCCTATAGACTCTCACGCACGCACACAGAGACACCCCAGCCTCATGAGCAATAAATCGCACAGCCCATCTAACAAGTTCATTTCCGGAGGCCAGAGAGGATGGGTCCTCTGACTTTGGAGTCAGCAGCCTTGTGAGGATCAATGGCAAGAGACGGAGAGCGAGGGGCAAGGAATTGAGCTGAGATACAAAAATCAATCAGCAATTTAATCGCTTTGGGAGGGGAAGACAGAAAAAAAAGAGCGGACAGGAGAGAATTCCACAGCTTTTTTTACTTAAGAAAGCAGTGCTTTGATTTAACCCTTTGACATATATTATACATCTCCCAGTTTTATTGATGCTTTTCTCTATGACAAGAGAGGCTCTAGAGGGAGCAGATCTATTTTGAGACATCAGATCAGACAACCACTGTTTCTATCTGCAGTCTCACACAAGACTTGGTTAATGTTTCAGAAATAGAGTATGCCATATATGAGAAATTCCACTGTAGATCTTTAGCTTCTATGCTCATGCATTTGTCAAAACCTGCACGCAGATATATGCGTAATATACAAGTTTCTTCAACTTCAGTATAATATGCACCTAAACATATGCCATATTCCTTATGCTGGAACTGTGAGGTTGGAGGTTGATCGTTTGGGACAAGTTTTAAGGGATTTTTAGGCTGCTGAAGGTAAAATGAGGATTTTATTGAAGATGATGATGGAAGCATTTCTGTGGAAGGAGTGGTGGTTACGGGGCTGGGTGTTGAGGAGGAACTCTTTTAGGTCAATGGCTCAGGCTCGGAATTGACACTATTGAACTAGCAACCCTTACGCTAATAAAATGAGTGACAGCCTCTGGGTGCAGAATCGAAGATATGGATCTTCTGAGCAAAAAAAAAAGGCAGCTGGAAGAGGGAAGAACAGAGACACATTCCTTAAATCAGTTTGACCAGTGAAAGAGACTTAATGGAAAGAGACTGAGCTCATCAAAAACGTTGCCATCTTTTCTGAGCATGACTTTGTATGAGATTAGTGTATATTTTTGCAAGCTCGTTTGTGTGTACATAGAGCACACGTTAAATTCTACTGCACAGGATATACATAGTTTTATTAAAATTGCTAATTTAAGTTCTGTGTATGTAATGTTAAAGGCTATTGTGTATTTGTACAAGCCAGCGATTGTGTGTCCAAATGACTCTTGGCATTATGTACTTGAGAGAAACTCTGTGCACTAATGTGTACTCACTTGGCCTTATGTGAGTGAGTGTGTTAGTGTATATATGTGTGAGCTAGATTGGTGGGGCGTAACAGGCTGATTCCTGCAGAACTTAGGCATTGCTGAAACTTAGCAACAGGAGCCAGGGGCCTCCCTCCCCAGAGAGGCTGGCTGCCGAGACACATTCATTACCAGTCCAGAATCTTGGGCTGGATTAAAAATTCATGCTGTTTACAACAACAAAAGGCCCCCCGTTAAAGAATATGAGCCCTTCTGAACAATGGCTCCAACAAACCGTGAGCAGATCGCTGACATCTCAAAGGAGACCGGCGGTTGTGTATGAGTGTGTATTTGAGTTTTTGTGCCGCTAACAGCTAGTATTGTGCTTTCTCAGTGCACACAACCTCATGGGCAATGGTGATATAAATAATGATACTGTTTACTGCAGCAGGGAGTGAAAACAGCCTAAGGGCACTTGAATAAGGACATGATTCCCTCAAAGTCTTGTGCCTTGTCATGCTGTTTACACCCATAATAAAGGAGTATGTATTTTCAGCGTGGCACACATGTGTATGTAGGTGCTAGTATGCTTTCTTTGGCGTGAACTGAATTTTGGGTAGAGTGTGTGACCCTGTCCCTGTTCGGCTCATTGACAATCGCCTGTGTTCTGTGCTGTCGGCTGATTTGTTGGCAAAGGGACTGTGCTTATGAGCTCTATTCAGTGTTAATTAGCACACTCCACAGCGATCATTATATCAGGTTCCTGTGGTGACGTTTGATTGCATTGTCCCTGTGGGGGGGAGGCGGTGGGGGGGGGGGGGGGGGGGGAGGTTGTGGTGTTGGTGGTGGTGGGGTGAAGCTTTACCGATGGGGGAGCACCACACACATACATCGCATGCACAAATTTCACTCACAAGACCACACACGCAAGTGCCAATGATGGGAGACACATAAATCCTGCACATGTATAACAAAAATCTGTAAGAGTGCACTCAAAAATACAGTTTTGGGATACAATTACATAAAATATTCCCCCCAAAAATATATATAAAGGAGAAAAACACAGGGGTGGAAAACCAGGCGCCCACAGCAGCAGCTGCCCCTTCATTCCGTTAATGCCACAATGAACAGGTGCAAGGTCATACCACTATGCCAATAACAGGTGCTTTGTCTTTGAACCCCTAAATGTTACAGAAATGTTCTGTGCTGTTTGTATTGCTGTGATGTGGATTGGGAGAGAGCAGTCATGTGTGCACAGGTCAGGCAGATTCTGACCACAGTTGCCCTTTCTTCTCCATCAGAGACCAAACAACAGCCAAGGGGCTGACAGCACGTTGCTGAGCGATACTTTGACCTGTTGTACTACTGTTTTCTGTGATTTCAGCTGGAATGTGAGTAGTTAAAATAGATCGATCAGTAGCAGCACATCATTTTTCTGAAAGTGCATAAAAATCATGTCTTTCAAATACTTTAAAAAATCAAAAGGTGGGTCACTATGACTCTCTTTTTACTGGAGTACATATAATTGATAAGACTGTGCTATTTCATTGCAACATTGTGTCCTAACAGCTCAAGGCTATTCCTCAGTGGACACTTGCTCATGAGCCCAGGGACAGTGCATAATGAGGGTTGACAGTCACCCCCCCAAACCACCATCAGTAGCGCCTCATGCTGGACACCTGTTTTTTTTTTTCTCTCTCTCTCGTGGGCCTGGTTTAAGTTTCAGTTTTCTAGAGTTCGCCAACTGTCATTTCCCAGCCACGGCATCCCACAGCAACACCTATTGACTGACAGGATGCTACCATTGACTACCTTGTGCTCTACAACACTGAGCCTCTCACATCATGGGGCTGTCATCTCAGTAGCATATCTACTGCAGTACTGGTCTCCTTGGTATGAGTGCTGTTAGATGTAAGCGATATGTTAACATTACCAAATTATTGTAAATACTTTGCTTATATAATTTTGATGTTGGAGAAAATTCAGTCTTGTGTCAATTCAATTCAATTCAGCTTTATTTATATAGCACCAATGAACAGCAATCATCTCAAAGTACTTTATATTGTAAGGTATGGATCCTACAATATATAGAGAAAACCCACCAATCCTGTGATTCCATTATAAGAAAGCTCTTGGTGAAGGTGGGAAGGAAAAACTCCTTTTTAACAGCCATCTGCTGCAACCAGGTGGTGGGTGAGGGGAAAGAGAAAGAAAAGAGAAAAAAGCCAAACAAGGACAAAAAAACAAACTCTGGAAGAGTGAAGACAAAAGTTAATGGTATGCAGAAGTGGCATGTAAAACATCAGGAGTGAAAAGAGGGCAGGAGAATAACTCAGTGCATCAATGGAAAGACCCCCAACAGCCTGAGCAAACAGCAGCATGACTAAAGGATGGTTCATGGTTTTAAGCCTAATTTAAGATTTTTTGTTCACATAAAAATAGTGTACAAATACAGTAAAAACGTAACAATTTCACAAATGTGAATTGTATATTTAAAACTGTTAAGTTCAAGTTTAATACTGTAAATATATATCTAAAATCTGACACAATGAGAATGAAAAGAGCTGTAGTTTCTGTTAACATATACCTGTTTGTTTTCACTACAAACATGTTAGCAGGTTCTTTTTCCTCTACAACTGTAATACTTCTATGAGCAGTATTGAACTGTCAAAATAAAAATGTAACAGTTAAAACAATTATAATGACTGTAATTATAGTTACAATGATTATTGTAATCATTAAAAAAATGTGTAACACCAAATCACAACAGCAGCCGCTTCAAGGCGCTTTATACAGTCAGGTAAAGACCTCACAATAGCACAATAGATGTGTCTTTGAATTTAGGTAGAGTTATCCATTCAGTGGATTGTCTCCTGGTACCTCTATCATAAGACTGTGCTGTGAAATCAGTGAGCAGTGAGCTATACATGGCTAAAGTCTTAAATTCTCTTGTCATGTTCAGTGTGATTCTAAGTTACTTTGATTTATTTGCTAGATTTAATTGCTAAAAATGCATAAAGAGCCCTTTTGGGGACTTGATTGGTGACTTGTCCAGGGTGTACCCGTGTATTTGTATTGCCTTTTTGTATTTCTGTAATGAAGCTAATATTTTAATAAGTGCAAATGCCTCAAGGTTGATATCCATTAAATACACATGACTTAATCTGAAATCATATTTGCAAGATTTGGACTTTTTCAAAGGTGTTTGCTCACTTGTTTGATGAACAGTTATTTACAGGTATGCATTGAGAAAAAAACAGAGACCCTCAACATAAACGATCTGCAAAAATACACAAAAGAGCTAAAAAACTGTATTTCAATCATGGAAGACCTTTGTAATTTTATGTGATGGTAAACTTCTGTTATTTTACAGTATTTTTTCTGGCAAAGAAGTTTGCCATACTGACACTTCACAATGTCACTGGAAATATTTTGTGGGTTGATGTCAAAAGAACATACAGTAGGATAAAAACATGATCTCAGAAATAAAGTGCAGTGACGAGAGCATCATGATTTAGGGCTGCTTTGCCGGCTCTACATCTGGACGGCTCACTATCACTGAGCTCACCATTTCATTGATTTAAAATAAGCAAATGAAGCTATCTTGTGTGATACATCTGTAGGGGCTAGAAACATGAATCCACATTTTAGCAGTAAAAAATTATGATACAAACAATTATAATTAAGCCATGTCTTAAACCTTTCCAGTGTACCAAACACGTTGCCATACTGTAAATGTTTAAGATTTAATTGAAAAGCAAAAAAAGAAAAGAAAAAAGTATCATATTACAAAGTCGAATGACGATAAAATCTTACCTGAACAATCAGAAAAAAGATTGCTCTATAAAACATGAGTAATATAAAAAAGTGTCTCTGTTATTTTTTATGCTACTGCACATGCAATGACGAATAGATTAAAAAACAACAACAAAAAACTATTTCTGTGATCAATAATTTGGCTTACCTTGGAACACAGTTCCTCCTGTTAGCGTACTGCCACTGTGAAAAGACCATTGTTTTAAATTACCTCATCTGAACAAGTGAATTCATGTTGCTTACAAGGAATCTTTGTTAGACATGGGCCTCAGGCAGAAAGCAAAGAACTCATTTAAGTCCTCGAAAATCACGACATTTGGTAAGACTTAATTCAAACTCTGTGTGTGTTACAGTTAATGAGAGAAAATAGTGTAATGTAGGATAAATTTATGTGTGCAATAAGTGTTCATACTAATCCAATTTATGGTTGAAGAGAGCTTGATAGAAAGTCCTTAGTTAAGCTTGCCAGTTGTCTCTCTTGGCCACATCTAGTGTTTGGGGTTGGAACCTGTGAAGTGGATAAGGTTCTCATCTCACCAGACACAAAACTGAAGGATCCCCTGGCATCAGTTATTGCACCCTGACTGCTCATCCTCATTCAAAGCGTCAGTCTTGAAGTGACACAGGAGAAGGCACTTGATAGTGCTGACTGAATAAAACCAAAGCAATATGATCCTGATGCTAAGCAGGTAAATGGAAAAGAATGAGTTGGCCTCTTTGTCACCCTGGAACGAGCAAACGGCTTTTGTATTTGTGAATGAAGCCAAGCTGAATCTATGAATACCCTACTCACTTGCCTCAGTGTGGGATTGAAATGCCAACTATATTTTCATTCCTCCCCTTTCAGTCTTTCGCTTTCACTCCCTAAATGCAAAACTCTAACTTACACAACTTGAAGTCGAGATAGAGAGAGACAACACACAATTTTACACTTCTGTGCACACAAACAAATGAGACGATATTGATTGGAGGCACAACTGCATTCACACTGATGCTCCTCTCAGTCAGTCATGCTTTTGCCCTTTGCCCTGCTGCAGCCCTGCAGTTTAACACTGTGAGCCTGCTCTAAAGGACGCACTCAATTCACCTGACATCTAAATACTACTACAAAGCACATGCACATTGCACTCCGTTGAGCATGAATAGGCTCGTGTAATCTAAATGTGACTGTTTACATAAACCCTAGTTCTAATATTACAATAAGAACGGCTTATTGATGTCTGCACAGGGGCATTGCTTCTTCACGTGCTGGGTAAAGCGTGAGTTAGGTTACAGTACAGAAATTCTCAATACTGCTATACCTTGGACATTTTTGAGAACTTCTGAAAATGTAAATAAAAAGAGAACTTACAGAAGGAAAAAGTCTCAGACACTATTAAAAATATTCATTCTTTCAGTCTGCATTAATGAAAATATAATCTTGAGCACTGTTTTGAAAGTAGAATATTATTCTCTTCTTTCTAAGTTGCGCTTGTATTTTGATGTTAGAAGAAACGTGAAATAAACTTCAGAGCTCAAGCCTTGATAATTACACATACCTGACATCCAAAAGACACATTTTAAGTCTCAAAGTGTGGGAGTCAGTTGGGGGGGGGGTGCAACAGTCCTGATTCACAGTGCTACCAACCCACAGATTGGCTGGCACCTCTGAGGAAGTGAAAGCTGAGTCATAATGTGACTCTTTCTGCTATAAAGAGGAGCATCCTTCTTCTCCCTGTCTTCAGGGTGGAGTTAGTTGATTTGGAGAATGTCAACCCGAAATTTTTCAGGCATGTTCTGTTTGTTTAATGCTTTTGCAAATTTGCAGAGAAGCTTGTTTGCTTCTGAGAAAGACAGATGCACACATGTAAACAAGAAAGAAAAAAGTTTAAAAAATTGACATGCAATTTCTGTTTGACCTTTCGCAAATGCTATTGTCTGTCCATCTTGTATGTTTATCCTTTTTTCCCACTAGAAACCAACAGGATAAATCTTGAATGTAATATTTCTTTCATTTGTTCTTACATTTCAAAATGTCTCTGATCCAGTCTCCCCCTCCCATCTGTGCAGTTCTCAGAGTTAAGTTGCCTGCAGCTGCATCTGTTGCCTGCGTGGCTGGTCTGCGGATTAATGACCTCATTAAGTGGGCTTGCACCTCTTATTGTGTTATGCATGCAGACACACGCAGTTAGAATTTTTTTTTTTAAAGTCACGTGAAGTAGTCAAGTGAAAATATTTGCATATATGTATATATTGCAGATGCGTATGCTTAGTGTTTTGATAAGAGCATGTATGTAATTGTCTAGTGTGAGAACATAAACATGATTAAGCACTCCATACTTATGTGGTAGATTTAATGACTGCATTTTTACACATTAAAGGTGTCTTGGTTTTGGAAGGTGTCTTTATTATAGGGTTAAAGAAATGGTGTTGTGTTTGTTTCTGCTTGACTCACAGGTGTTGCATCTCTAACGGATTTGGCTGTGGTCTCTGCAGTTTGTTTGGATTTTGTGGTTCCTGTGTGGCTCCAGAAAAATGATGGTGGTGGTGGTGGGGACATTATACCCAAACCCAGGCTTGAAAATATCAGATCATAAACCTATGAGTGATAGCACAGATGATACATGCATGTTTTTTCCCCTCCAGTCTATAATTTGTACCCACAGTTATGCCAAAGCACCCACCAGTTATTGCGTAAGACAGTAGTGCTGCTATCTAGTGTACATAATTTAGATTCCTGTACAGCAGGAAATGAGCTTAATGATTTCATATTCTGAGGTTGTGTAAATCACATCAGTCATCACTTGGGTCTTTGATTTTCATCAAATGACAAACTGATGTAGGGTGGAGAAAAATGATGAGATTGGTTGACCACAAACTAAGACCGGGGGAAAAGACCAGACAAACCCTAAAGCATGGTAGAGCCAAGAAAACAGCTGATTAAGAGAAAACTTTTCTACTTAAGCCATATTTTAAAAACTATTTAGACAATTTTTTAAAGGTTTTTTTCCTTCCCTGAAAACAAGCCAGTGCTATCTCTCTGAGCTAAAAAATAATAATGCATTCACTATCCTATGACTGACCAGCACCTGCACACAGTCACAATCCTCCTGAATGACACCTGCAATGTAACACTAAGGTGTTTACAGGAAACACCGTCCCACCATCCTTGTTGCTCTTGTGTTTGCCTGTACTGGCCCTGAGGGGATAGAGGCCACCTAACAATTGACTCAGCCCTGTATGTGTCTGCTCTTGTAGGACATGCCCCATACATGAATGCACAGCCAGCATCTCACGCTTGACTGAGTCTGCTTACTGGGAGTGTTCATGAAAGAGTTAAAGTGGCACATTCCTGAGTTTAGTGGCTGTAGCTAATATTGGAGTTTACTGATGGAGGAATTGGAGGCTGATGGCAGCATAGGTGCTCTGGTGTCTTAATTTTTCTTAAAAAAAAAAAAAGCGTACATAAATAACCATATAGCATTTTTACACAGGCATACATATGCAAACATGCCTATGCATGCTTACGAAATGCATGCAACAGAATGTACTATAATGTTAATGCTCACTTGTTTTTTGCAGCATACTTTTCACTCCATTCTCATCAGTCAGCTTAGCTACAACAGATATTTTAAGACATTTCTTAATGCTAAAAACAAAGGAAAAAAACGTTTAAACGGCTCAACACCTGAATTGCTTCGCTGTGCAGAAAAGCAAACAAACAAAGCTGTGATCAGACAAAAACATAAAAATAAAATCTGTACAGATAGGAGCAAAGTGAGAGGGAGCACTAAAAATAATGTACTAAGTATAACTAAGTATATGTTCTTGTGACATTCTCTATCGCTTACATTCTGTGTCTTAAAGGCAAATCACATCTCAGAGGTGAATGCAATGTGCTATTGATCTATTTAACAAGCTGAAGATAAGATAGCAAAAATAAAAGCCTGTTTTCATTTGCTGGAATATTCCTTTAATATCCTAGTATATAACTAGGCTTCTGTGTTGTCACAATAGGCCTGTAACACAACACATCAACACTTGTTCTGCCTATTCGGATTAGTTTCATGCTGTCCGCAAGTTAACTGCACATGTTTTTCTGCACGACTCTGAAGCTTCTCCATAAATATCCTGCTCTTGCTTGTGGTGTCTGAAATTGCTATTTGCATGACTCTTAACATAGTATTGGTGTAGTGTGAGCCATGCCATGAATGGCAGAAGGGAAGAGGAGCAGGGTTAACAAGTGCATGGCAACAGCCCACAGTGCAAAGCTTGTCACTCACAAAAAGGGAACTCTAGATTGTTCAGTAGCCTATGAAGTGTCAAGACAATGTGGAATGTGACTTTCAGGTTTAAAAAAAAAAAAAAAGCATTCTCTACTGTTCTGCTGCTATGCTGATGTTTTTTTTATGCGATGTAATCTGTCTCCGCAGTGGACTGTAGTGTTCTAAAAAGTACAATAAAATATTAATCATATAAAAAAATAAAAAAAAAAAGCTCTGAAGGACACAGGTCTTTCCGTCTTTCCTCCCTTTATGCTGCCTGGTACATTCCTCTCTAGTGTGGTATAAGTAAGGAGTTGTTGCACATACTCACTGGGATGTATCTGGATTTCATCATCACCGAGCAATCCTGCTCCCAATTAACTCCCATAGAGAGGTAGTGAGGCAAGAACTCGTTAAACTGAGAGTTAATCGAGTTTAAATACTGGTCTTTAAAGGGCTCGCATTATCCTCATTTAAAGGCTCACAATTTTACTTGGCACATTACTTTTCTCATACTTTAAAATGCAGATGCCCCGATTTTTACCTCATGTCTTGAGGCCCAGTCTGCCCCGATTGGTCAGTTAGCACCACCAAAGCAAGGCAATGTTGTTTGCCTATAACTACAGTAGCCCTTTAGGAGCTTGTGATTGTTATTAAATAACTCCTAGCTTTAGCCAGTGACATAGCTGATCTTGTTAGTGACATTGATAAGTGTCTTTACGCTGTCTTCCTCCCCTCATCTTAACCAGTCATGGCAGATGGCTGCCCCTCCCTGAGCCTGGTTCTGACAGAGCTTTCTTCCTGTTAAAAGGAAGTTTTTCCTTCCCACTGTTGCCTTCCTCACAGGGGGTTGTCTTATTATTGTGGTTTTCCCTCTATTATTGTAGCATCTTTACCTTACAGTCTAAAGCGCTTTGAGGCAACTGATGTTGTGATTTGGGCACTATATAAATAAAACTGTATTTTATTCAAGTATTTGATAGAAATACGTAGGAGGAGTTTGTGGAATTTCAGTAGTAATTTAGTAGTATATTTGGAACATGTTTTTTGTAGTTTTACCAGCTTTTTGGATGCAAAAGCTAGATAACAGACTCCAGGACAGGGAAAAGCCCCAAAAAGTATAAATGGAGACTTCTGAAGGTGTGATAAGCGTTCGGAAAGATTTAAACCACCAAACGATGTGTTCACAGTAAAACAGTGAACATGTATTTTCTCACACATAAACTGGAATTTAAAAAGCAAGAATGTGTAGTGAGAATAGGCAGACTTGACACATACTTCGAACCAGTCATGCCCACATACACGCATTTTATGTGCACAGAGGGAGACTGAATCATGTGGAATTAACTGCTTAGCATGTCTCGACCAGGTGTTTGCGCAAAGCCAAGCTTTTAAACCTAACCTCATACTGTATTTACCTTTCCCCTCTTCTAGCATTTGGCAATTAAATATGCATACAATAAATGCTAATTGGAATAAGAAAACACTGCCAAAAGCTATTGTTTCAGTCCAGCAGTGCGGCAGCCAGATTTGAAGTGACTACAATTTGCACAAAACAAACAGGTTTTCCACTGCATGATTCTTGGGTTATTTTAACAGAAAACAATGATATAATAAATGAAAGACAAAAAAAATAATGACAAATATCCCCTGCTATGTATGATTGTGGACTTCCATTCATTTATTGCCTCCGACCCCCTCCCCTCACTGCCACCTCAGCCCCCCACACACACATTACAGCCATTTAACTAATTGGATAAAACGACTCCTGGATGTATGCCAAAGGGGTTTTATAGTCCATGTTTGTGATTCAGATGTTTGATTATAAGCTCTCTTTGATAATTACTCCCAGTTTGCTACCAGCCAGTCGGGCCCACTCTCTTTATCGCTTCCTCGCCGTGCTGTGAGCAGCAGTTGTGTGTGCCCAAAATCAACCACCGGGCTGTAAAAGGTACCACAGCATGCCTTCTGGGCCCAACATCATAGGCGTGTTTCGTGCCCAGTTTACCGAGGCTAATTATCCCTAATTCGAGGTAATGGCGTGATCAAGTGTGTGCTATTATCACAGATCCCCACTCACCCGCCTCTTTCAAACTGCTAGTCCTTTTAAAGGTTAGCATTCCCTTGCTTTGTTGTGCTTCTGCTGATTGGTCTCCTGTTTCTACTTCCTCCACACTAACACATGCCATCCTTTATTCCCATCTGTTCCTTTTAGCTCGGACCCCTCTGTGTACACATGCATCTGAAACACAGTTAATGCATCAAGGATTCATGATTGTAAGTGAGAGCGCTAGCCAGCCTCACCTGCACTGGCCCTGAGGGGTCCTTGAAGCTGATGTGGTTATCAGTTTGCTGAGAGGGAAGGAGACATAATCCATTCTGTGGCTCATGGGGGTCTTTCATCGACCTTCCCTTTTTTGAAAGTCTTTCCTGCTGGTCTTACCCTGGGCTGCAATATGGCCATTCCTTGCGATACCTCCAGCTCTGCTGATATGGCCCAGCTCTATTAGGTCTTGTCTGCATGTGTGAACTCGTGTCATTTATGGAATACCCAGAAGGCGTTGCAACTCAGGCAGGTATAGACCCAAAGGACATACTGAAAAGTTAAAAATTACTGTAAGTTATTACACTTTCTTTCTTAGTATAGTGCTGGGAAGCTTGGATGCAGTTCTTCACTAATTATACTTGGTACAAACTGTAAACCTTATTTTTGTTCTTTACCTAATCCATGGATTGAAAGGTTGCATCTTAGTCACTTGCACAACATATGGTCTCATTTTCTTTTAATTTTCAGACCAAAACTATGAAACTAATGAAATAATTTGCTCATCTTTTTGGAGTTAGATAAATTAATACATTACTTTGCCACAAAAAGGCTCCCAGGTGTTCTTTAAAACGCAGTGCGTGATGTATTCATACTGGGTGCTTTTTCTGTACTTTCTGTCACACTTGCATTAATACTGGCATATAGACACACTTAAACACACACATAGCACCAGTGATTACCATTGTTCTAATCCTTCTATTTTATTTCCCTCCCAATAGTTGCCTGCTCTTTGGCAGCCTGCATGCAAATGTGGTGGGTAATGAGCAGAAAAAGGCACTGAGAGGAGGGGGGATAGAAGAAAGGGAGCGGGAGAGACGAAGAGAGAGAGAAAATGTCTATGCTTCTGAACAATCAAAAGAGCAGCACACCCCCATTCTTTGTACTTCTCTTTGGCTTGTGTGTGTGTGTGTGTGCATTTGTGTGTGTTAGTGGGTGGTAATGGGGGTGGGGGGGTGGGGGGGTGGGGGTTGCTGTCATGTGTCTGACAGATATTGAAGATAATTGTCCGCTTTCTTCGTCTTGCCTGTGTAATTCCAATGCTGCTGCAGCTTGAACAACACTCACCTGGGCAGCAGAGGAGGGTAAGGCGGACATGAGAGGGAGTTGCAGAGAGGGTGGGGGTTGGTATGTTTGGTAAAAGGAAGAGGAGTATACTTCAATTACTTCTGTTAGTGAAATCTATTTTGTAGTCAGAGTGGATCCATTTGTTTCTTTTTCTTTTCTTTTCTTTTTTTGTCTTGTTGTACCAAATGGCGATTTCTTCCCGAATGTGGAAAAGCAGTCACTCTAGTAGTAACATATCATCCCGTTCGCCTTCCTTGGAAAGTTTGTCTACTGTAAGGAGCAAAAAGAGTCCCCACAGCGCTGCAGGCTGGAAGGTACATGGCGAAGTCATGGAGACCCAAGATGCAGAACAGGTGTCTCATTGGGTGGAATATATTTGAATGATAAAAACCCAGGAGGGGATTATTCAAGCATGTTCAATCCTGGATGGAGGGCATCTACTATTAATGAGATGGAGGGATTCAGATATCCAGATCAGCTCCTACCTACACATGGGAGCTGTGCACTGCTAAAATGTTGACTCTGAGGGACAAAAGGATCCGGGTAGATTCATGTCCTGTAAGTTCCTCAGTGTTAGTTACAATGAACCAGGTAATGAAACATTTTAAATCTGTGCCTCTGTCTTTCAAAAAGTGACAAATAACAAATTGTCTTGTCTTTTGTTTTTATAATCACTAGAAATACCGATAATAGGATGAAATGCAAATGTCAAGTCCCCCAAAAATTATTACTGGTGATTTCATTTGCTTTATTAACAGAAGTTTAATCCTGTTCACACGGTTGATTTATGCCCTCATTGCCAGAAAGACAGTTCCCTCATACAAGCTAAAGTCAAGCACATGGAAACTTAAAAGAAATAGGACGGTCCAAAGATTGCCTGCATCACGGGAATGCAGTTTTCCTTGATTAAAGATACATATCAACATCCTAGTCCTCGTGATGAAGTAAGCCTATCTGATTCAACAGTGGATTGAAACAAGCTGAGAATTTCTGTTGGTACTAAATGGAGAGGAAAAAAATGAACAAAACAGAACTCGCACTCAGATTCCGAATCTGCTGTTTTTTCCTAAGTTCTAGGAAAGCTGGGGGAATGGAAGGGAAGGCCGACTGCAGCCTTGCGTCTTCTCCTCCTCCTCCTTCCAGCTTAGACTTCTTCACCGCTTCCATTGACCCCTCCTCTTTTAGGCAACATTGAAAACACTGGAATATGCAGCCAAATCAAACAATTGTGGGTCCCATTGCTAAGCAGTGTCTAGAAAGACTGGGCGGGTCTCCAAGCCTGCGGTCACTGGAAACACTGGTGAATGCTGGGATAATACTAGGCTTTAACAGAAGCACCACTCTCACCCCCTCCACCCATATGTACGCACTATGAGCACATGCGCCCACGCAAGCACACACGCAAATGCACACACGGATGCTATGACATGGGCCTGGCTGCTCATCATTGCTTCCCATATTGCTGAGCTCTGATGCAACACCAGCTGTAGAGGCTCATTTGTTGACCGAGTCCAACACTTCAACACAGAGTGCTTAGATATGATGAGTCACATCTTTAGGCAATTTTCTTAGCACCAGAGGTGAGGTCACCTGCCCAAAGCGAGGTCAGACCGTGACTGTAGAACTGTATGAACTGAGTCCGTTCCTGTCCAGGACTCTGTTCAATCAATGGGCTGCAAGTTCATCCTCTAATTACTGCAGTGAGCGCCCCTCACCTTCTCTCAGCAACTTATCAATAACACACTTCCACTTCTTCCCCAGGAGCCATAAATCTTTGGTACCGAGCCTCCTTCATTCTTCAAGTAAACGGCCTAAAGGAAGCCTGGACACATGTGTTAACAATCGCTGACAGGTCTGCAACCCCCCCAAACACACAACCTCCTAGCAAAGGCTATTGGAGAAGGGAAGGTGTTTACATTTTCTTGTTGCTCCACTTAACAGAATTGATGTGTGTCTCCATACCTCTTGTTTCACTCTGAATGTTAGCCCTTCTCCAATGTGTTTCTTGCCTGTGTCTCCATGTCTGTTTCTTTCCCTCTTTCTTTCTTTCTCTCTCTTCCTGCCGGGGGCCAGGATTACATCTAGAGTGGCGGAAATAACTTGTAGGCTGAGGATGAAGGTATATGCGAGATGGATGTATTTTTTTACATTTTTTTAGGTGGTAGAGAGAGCAGAACGGTGCTGCATGCAATATAGGTCTGTTGAACTTATTACAGAATAGAAGGTAGAGTATCAGCAAGAAAATGATGCATGACTGAAGAGCTGAAAACCCACCCAGAGCACATGTTCATCATTCAAATAGGGTCCTATTTGGCTCAGCTTAGCAGTAAGAGCCAAAAGTCAAACGACTCTCCATAATTAAGGCAAATTTAGCATTGTTTTGACCCGTGATTGGTTAAGTGCAGCAGTTGCAGTCAAGAATCAAACCATGGAGTCATGCTATTTCATACTTGCTGAAGACTTGTTTCTGCGTTCTCCACACTCAGCAAAAATTAAGGAGTAACACCAAATACCTTATAAATGATCACAGCAGACTCTAGATGTGAATGAACTTTATGCGCAATGCATTATGTGCCACCAGGAGCCCGTAAACCCACCGATGAATGGCGTACCATCTGCTACTTATAGTGGGCGTTTTACACCTCAACCTCTGATTCTGAAAGGAAAATAAAGCCATGGAAGTTAATGAAAAGTAAAATTGAATATGTGTTATGAGTTCTTCTCCCTGTGGCAGGGTTCCACTCATTTCAAATGTTGGGCGATTATCTTCAGCGGCTGTGTGAACCGCTCTTGCAGCCAGTCACCCAACGGAAAGAGACATAAAGACTAGCTGTCTTCTTTGGATCTTGTAAGACCAGAATAAGTCCAGTCAGCACAAATATCAGCTCAAATCAAAACATCCTGGAAGGCTATGCAGCTATCCACGGCGAGTGGAGTGCAGCAGCACATTGGATCACCGTACGCGCTCAGACTCAAGTCTACACCAGCAGAGCAGAGAAAGCAAGTTTAACTCTATTGTTCTTAACTTAAAAGTACTTCAGGGCTGCATGAAAAGAGGAGGAAAATGTTGAAAAAGGCCTAGATGAAATTTATTTCTAGTTATTTGATAAAAAGTTTAAGTAATAATTTCTCTTCTAACATTATGCTCAATCTCTGCTTCCTAGTATCATCACACTCAGAGGTACAGAAGTGAAGATGAAATTTGGAAACTATCATTGATGCAATTTGATGTCAATATTATATTCTTGTTGTTAACTGTTGAGAGAGAAGGTCCTCCTAATTACACTAATTACCTCTCCAAATGCCATTATTTTACATTATGCCTCTCATAACAACCTCAAATACTATTAGGCATGTGTCCTGAATGTTGAATTTATAGAGATCATTGTAAATTCATATTTTTCTTCAAGCACTAAACCTGGTGCATCTGGTGCTTGTCTAAGTTTTGCTGGTACTGCAATGGCTGTGTGAAATACTGAACACATTAAATAAATAATCAACCCCCTACCTCAATATCCTCTCTCGATGTTTATTATAGACGTAACAAAATAAATTAGAGGCTCATTATTTTACAGCACAGGCAGTCTTTAATGGTCGAACTGAAAATGTAAGAGACAGAGGAGACTAAAGAGAGAAGGGGCACTATGTGTGTGAAGGATTAGAGAACAGGCAGAAAAACGCTTCCTCTCCTTTATTTTATCTCAAAGATTCAGGTTCAGAGAGCTGACACGGGTAAAAAAAACCACCGCTACATACTGCAGGCACACAGACTCGCTGTTGTTCGGGGGTTTCCTTTTTTCTTTTATCCTTTCTTTTCTCTCAACACAGTTTTCTCTTCACTTTCCTACATAGATTAAGACAGTGCTGAACAATGAGCTTGTGCAGGTTGAACAATTCCAACACGCAGGTGATGATCTCCAGACACATCCCGGCTCGCTGTCCTACAGCTGAGAGCTCCTGAGGCTTTGAACCCAAACAGGGTGTGGCAATCCCATTACCTGCTTGTCTCCTCACTGTAACACGGTGGAAGAGCAGCACTTTAAACGGATGGGTGGTGCTGTTGGCAAGGTGACATCCAGAGGCATAATATACATTGTGGTGAATCCACTTACCATCGGAATTACAGCAGTTTGTTTCACAGTTCAGGTACGGGGTTTAGATTATAGAGGTCATACGGTACATGCAGCATGGTGCATCAGTACTTTGTACTTCTAGTACAAAGTACTGATGCACTTTGTCCTAGAAGTATTTTGACCGATTCACAGGTTTTTGCAGAGCACCAGAATGCATTCTCACTGCTTATTGCGCATGAGAAAATCAAAATGACTGAAAATGCCTTTAATAATAACAAGCTTTTTTTTCAGTATATAAAAAACATATGCTTGTAACTTGATGCCTACAGTAGGACAAATGCTCTTGGAACTAACAATATGGTTTACAAGAGGATTGTTTCAGACAATATAATATAATAGAAATATAATTCCTTTGTTTGTTTTTTTATTTTATTTTTTTTTTTTTTACAGTTATTGACAACAATAAAGTCTTCTCTTTCAATTTAGAAAGAACCTGATGTCCACAAAGTACTCTCTAATATTTTCCAGTTTCCTACCCAAGAAAAATATCGATTTTTTTCTACTGTGTAAGTTGATACTCTTGTACTGAACTTGTTGAAGTTGTTTTGTAGAATTTTTTCCTACCGTTGTAGCAACCCTGGTGTGTCTATTTTGGAGAAAAGGAAGAAAAATGCTTAAACAAACATGGATAGCTGTTTGTATGAGTGTGCGCAGCATGCCTAGGATATGTGTGTGTGTGTGTGTGTGTATGTGTGAGTGTGTGTGCTGGGATACAGTGCATATGCGATTGCATGCTACAGAAATGTGCTACATATTAAGTCCTGGCAGTCTTTCCACATGCATAAGTTTGATTCATATGTACAGTATTGCTCCAAAAGACTGGTTTTGTTCTGGAAGTTGCTGAAGATGACTCACTTTTGCACTCAGGACACTCTGCTGCTGAAAGCTTGAATGTGCTTTTCAGACTATGAGGACAAACAGGAGAGTCAGTGGACACTGACAGTAGATGCATCTTTGACAGTAAGCTTCAGCCGTGCTTCAAATTGGGTTTCCTGCCTCTTTTTTTTTTTTTTGCAGTATAACTAAACAGTGTGTTGAGGATTTGCCCAGAATTTGCTTTCATTCTCTCTCTCTCTCTCGTGTTTTTTGCATCATGTTGTTGTAGCTGATGGCAGTGCCTGGATGTGTGTGGGAGGGAGGAGGTGAGTACAGACCTGGCACGTGGCCTGACTCCCCACCGTTCAAAAAGTATCATGCCAAGGTTCTTTTTAATTAGGCCGATCAAGTGTTTTGTGGGAACCGGACCCACGCTCCATGCCACTAACACATCCTTAAGCATTACTCCTACTCCCTCTGCGTATGCCTTTATCCTTCACACATTCCCACTTGGGGTCTTTAACTACTTCTTCCATCACATGGGACACTTGTTACACTTACCCTCATATTTTGCCAAACGATGGCGTTAAAGTCATGAGTTTTTGTCTGCATCGGAGAATCAAAAGACTAAGTTTGCTTATTTTTACAGGAAATCTTGAATTACGACAAGAAAATTTTTCAGCTTTGAAATAATTTGTAAATATGCACAGGGGGTAACATGCTTCACATATCAACATTAGAGAATTCTGAACACCATAAATGGTGTTCAGAATTCTCTAATGTTGATATGTGAAGAGAAATGGCGATTTCTTTTCTTTTTACTGATCAAGCACAAATGATGTGCTGTGCTCTAAAACCCTAAAAAAAGAGATTACTGGCAAGATGATTTCATATTTCATACATATATGCTTTCCCTTTTAATTTTGTTTTGCTTTGTTTATGTTTTGAAAGAAAATAGCACCTGTGCACTGGCCTCCTGGAGTGTGCTGTCCATCAGCGAGATGTTGTGTGCCGCTGTTGTTTAAGGTTGCCACGGTAACAGTCATCGTTTTTTTTCTTAGGGGGCCCAGAGGCTGTTAGGTTGCATATTTCACGTGTGGAATGTAACTCCCAGAAAACGGTTAGTGGGTGGCTGAGGTGGTGGTGGGGGTTATGATGTTAGAGTTTACGTGTGTAAACCCACGCCTCTCCATGCTCTTTCCTTGCTTGCATTGTTGCCTTTGTGCATATTTACTTCGCGGCATACAAAGACTTCTGACCAGCACTTGAGCTCTGGGCAGTAACAGATGAGCATTGCAAGAAGAGTACAGTGTAGCGTAATGCTATTGCAGCAGCACCGTTGTTCAACTGCAGATGATGCATTTTCCTGCTCTCTACTGACTCCTACAGCGTATGAGATTAGATCCCGAGTTGCAACATCCTTCTTCCACCAGCACTTGAGTCCTGCCATGAAATACAAGCCTAAAGAGGTCACTGTGATTGACCTCTGTTTACAGTGTCAAGAGTGATACATGCTGAGATGCTGAGTATTTACAGACAGGTACATGGTATGAACTGTTTAACTATT
The DNA here is from genome assembly GCF_057382185.1 of Mchenga conophoros. NCBI lineage: Eukaryota > Metazoa > Chordata > Actinopteri > Cichliformes > Cichlidae > Mchenga > Mchenga conophoros. The sequence continues at coordinate 14,942,977 of NC_140537.1, forward strand.
CGCAACATTGTACATTATGTTTGTGATTAATTTCATATTCTTTGTTCATTGGATTGATCCAAATAACAACATTTTCTCTCCACATATTTAGTTACTTTAGATTATTTACATGTGTTATTAAGTAGTGATGTCACTTAGGGTACCTGAAAGCAAATTCTTTTTTTTAAGAATCATAGGTACCATAGGCAATATGTGTACTGGGTAGGACGTCAAAAACAAAAGAAGATACAATTGATACTAAATATTACAATCAGATTACACACCCATTTGCAACATTATTGATACCAACAACAAGGTTTTTCTGGCTGACACAAAATTTCACACAGCACCAGCCAGGTACACAGCCCGTCCCCTCACTGACAATTAAATGCATGAACAGCAACACACCGCAGTCTGTGATCCTGCAAATATTAGTAATGATCTGATACTAAATACAGGACAAATTTTGCACACATTCTAATGACCACTAAATAACTGTGATTTTAATTTTCCACAGCAATTAGCTAACACATCATGTATTTAAGAACTGAGGTTTTTTTGAACACGTGAAATGTAAATGTGACTGTCTCTAAAGCACTCTGGGTCAGCTTCTGTTGTTTAAATTTCCTATGTGCTATAAATAAAATGGACATGACAGTCAACAAAAGAAGCTTCAGACACTGTGTGTTTGAGGTATATTTTTTTATTTCCAAAAACAAAAACAAGCAAAAAAGTAATATACAATTCAGTGGGCAACATTCTGATCTCAGAAGAGAGAAACAAAATATTAATCCTATTGACTATCATTGCTCTTGATACTGTCGATATCTGGATTGATCCGCCAACCTCTAGCACAACAAATTTGGCAAAGCATCATCAATGTTACCCTCAGTGTTACACGTGTTAACATCAGCTGTTTAACTACCATCACACACAGTAGCCACCTTATCATTTTGCTGTTATTAAGGTAGTGGCTAATATTAAATATGAAAACATTATGTAGCATTAATAGACAGTGTTACTGTGACAAGTTAACACAATTATTTATGTCTGAAAAGAGATATGTTTCTCTTGAAGTCCTGATTGGAGCTGAAGAAAGTCTACCAGCAACTACACAGAAACTCTGGCAGCCTGCCTTAACAACTCTAATTGACCAGCAACAAAAATATGGTGCCAAGTTACCAAAAACACAGAAAATAAACAGGGTGGATATGTGCAATCTAGAATTGTTCTAATTTCTTGTAGCAAAAATAATTCAATTCAATTCAATTCAATTTTATTTATATAGCGCCAAATCACAACAAAAGTCGCCTCAAGGCGCTTCATAGATACAGAGAAAAACCCAACAATCATATGACCCCCTATGAGCAAGCACTTTGGCGACAGTGGGAAGGAAAAACTCCCTTTTAACAGGAAGAAACCTCCGGCAGAACCAGGCTCAGGGAGGGGCGGCCATCTGCTGCGACCGGTTGGGGTGAGAGAAGGAAGACAGGATAAAGACATGCTGTGGAAGAGAGACAGAGGTTAATAACAGATATGATTCAATGCAGAGAGGTCTATTAATACATAGTGAGTGAGAAAGGTGACTGGAAAGGAAAAACTCAATGCATCATGGGAATCCCCCGGCAGCCTACATCTATTGCAGCATAACAAAGGGAGGATTCAGGGTCACCTGGTCCAGCCCTAACTATATGCTTTAGAAAAAAGGAAAGTTTTAAGCCTAATCTTAAAAGTAGAGATAGTGTCTGTCTCCCGAATCCAAACTGGAAGCTGGTTCCACAGAAGAGGGGCCTGAAAACTGAAGGCTCTCCCTCCCATTCTACTTTTAAATACTCTAGGAACAACAAGTAGGCCTGCAGAGCGAGAGCGGAGCGCTCTAATAGGGTGATATGGTACTACAAGGTCATTAAGATAAGATGGGGCCTGATTATTTAAGACCTTGTATGTGAGGAGCAGGATTTTGAATTCAATTCTGGATTTAACAGGAAGCCAATGAAGGGAAGCCAAAACAGGAGAAATATGCTCTCTCTTTCTAGTCCCTGTCAGGACTCTTGCTGCAGCATTTTGGATTAGCTGAAGGCTTTTCAGTGAGTTTTTTGGACATCCTGATAATAATGAATTACAGTAGTCCAGCCTGGAAGTAATAAATGCATGAACTAGTTTTTCAGCGTCACTCTGAGACAGGATATTTCTAATTTTAGAGATGTTGCGCAAATGGAAGAAAGCAGTCTTACATATTTGTTTAATATGTGCGTTGAAGGACATGTCCTGGTCAAAAATGACTCCAAGGTTCCTCACCGCGTTACTGGAGGCCAAGGTAATGCCATCCAGAGTAAGAATCTGATTAGATACCATATTTCTAAGATTTTCAGGGCCGAGTACAATAACCTCAGTTTTATCTGAATTAAGAAGCAGAAAGTTAGCGGCCATCCAGGTCTTTATGTCTTTAAGACATTCCTGCAGTTTAACTAATTGGTGTGTGTTATCTGGCTTCATGGACAGATAGAGCTGGGTGTCATCTGCATAGCAGTGAAAATGTATGCTATGTCTTCTAATGATACTGCCTAAGGGAAGCATGTATAATGTAAACAGAATTGGTCCTAGCACTGAACCCTGTGGAACTCCATAATTAACCTCAGTGTGTGAAGAGGACTCTCCATTTACATGCACGAATTGGAGTCTATTAGATAGATATGATACAAACCACTGCAGCGCAGTACTTGTAATACCTACAGCATGCTCTAATCGCTCTAATAGGATATTATGATCAACAGTATCGAACGCTGCACTGAGGTCTAGCAGGACAAGCACAGAGATGAGTCCACTGTCAGAGGCCATAAGAAGATCATTTGTAACCTTCACTAAAGCTGTTTCTGTGCTGTGCTGAGCTCTGAAACCTGACTGAAACTCTTCAAATAAACCATTCCTCTGCAGATGATCTGTTAGCTGTTTGACAACTACTCTTTCAAGGATTTTTGATATGAAAGGAAGGTTGGAGATTGGCCTATAATTAGCTAAGACTGCTGGGTCTAGAGATGGCTTTTTGAGTAAAGGTTTAACTACAGCCAGCTTGAAGGCCTGTGGTACATAGCCGATTATTAGAGATAGGTTGATCATATTTAAGATCGAAGAATTAATTAATGGCAGGACTTCTTTGAGCAGTTTTGTAGGAATGGGGTCTAAAAGATGGTCTAAAAATATGCTCCTTAATTTTGTCAGTTTCTCTCCACAGTATTGAAAATGTTATCAAGCTTTTTCCTGGGAATCTGTATTGAGTTTGAAATTCTAGTACACTGACAACTCTGTTTTAAGTATACTAAACCTGTTTCTTTATAATGTCTTCTCAGACCTATTTGCACAGGATTAGTATTACCAGGGGTATTCTTGTGATTTAGAATGATCCCTTTATGTCTGTGTTTCGTACGACTCATTTGCACAGGATAAGCAAAGTCAGTGTTTCGCTGGAATTTATTGGCTCTGTGGTCTTCAGCTACAGGCGTAATAACTCTTAAATGTTCTTTACTGAATGCTGCCATGCATGTTTTCCGTGTCATCATCCTTCTAGATTTTGCTGTTCTGATGGATTTGAACCGGCTCTTTCTATGAATGGATCTGAGCCCTCTTGAATTTGGGACAAAAATGCTCTCCAAACTACTTCTTTTTTTTTTTTTTTTTTGGCAATTTATGATTTAGAGGATTTAGAGGAAAGGCAGAAGAAAGTTGAAAAGAATAGAAGATGTTCAAAACGGGAAACATAAAGTCCAAAATCAAAGGCATGCCAATTTCCACAGGCCTTATATTCTCTCAGGGCCTCATTTGGAGAATGCGGAGGGTAATTTGCTTTGGAATTTTCACTTCAGTTTACAAATTACAGACGTGGCTGATCTGCATGGGTTTAAGACCAAAGACGCCTTTATTACAAATTCATTTTTTTTATTAGATGCCCCTAGGTAATAATAGTCCTGTGCGAATAGGGCTCTTGTGTGAGAGAGATATTACATTCACCTTTTGCATTACTGCAAAATGTGGTTTTGAGCTGCTTCTGTGGTTTGTCTTCATCAGCCTAAAACTAACTCTGTCCTTTATTCTGCTACCTCATGTGATTAAGAGAAATTAATTTGTTAGCCACAACAAAGTTTCGTGGTGCCAGCATGTATTTTGAGCACATTACTTACTACAACTACATAAAGTGGTTTTAAGTGACTGTGTCTCATATTTCAATGAAACCAGATTGTGCTGAGCTCATGCATCTGAAATGAATATCCATGTGTTCATCCCATGTTTCATGGAAATGCTGTGTTGGGATATGATGTCCAAATGCAGTTTCTTTATAAAGTGTTTAAGTGGGACCAAGATTAGGTTGTTTCACTAACTCATCTACACAAGACATTGTGTAGAGGTTATAGCAGTCATCGCAGTTGTTTTACTTGAAATGACAACCTTAATCAACACAATTCAACTTTAAAACTCAACACAGTAATTTGAGTTTAGTCTCAAAATTTCTGCTTAATTGTCGAAATGAGCAATATCATTTTTTTTCTTTATGTGGCCCTAATACTGAGACGTAGCCTCAGTCTTCCTTTGTCCTTAAAAAAAAAAAAGATTAGTCACAAAAAGTGAGCAGGGCCAATCCATAAAATTAGGGATTCCCGATTAGGAGCGAGTAAAGATGAAGTGAAGAAATACATTTTGTTATGATGCCTGGCTCTCAGCAGAGCTTCAGGAAAAATGCGAATACCCACGTGTCTGGTAAGACACTTTACAAATAATATGAAGCAAATCATTCGGTTATAATTGAAGTCATCAACAAATGGTGTAGCTTACAAATGACAGCCAATATGTCTCGAACTCACAAACCTGGCAAATACAACCCAAAACCTGAATGTTTGATATAAAGAGTTTAAAAGAATATTTCATTCAGCAAGCTGCAGGTAACTATCGGTGCCAAAGTGCATAAATGTACAAACAGTATGAGATTGCAACGAATATGCTAAACAATATGGGCAAAGACCAGTGCTTTTGGAATAATGTGCAAATAAATCCAAAGGTTGAATTGTTTGCCGAGGGTAACAGTTGACATGCTTGGCACAGACAAAAAACAGCTTTTCAGAAGAAGAAACTCATACAAACTGTGAAGCTGGCTTGTGAAAATGTTCCGGTTTGGGAGTCACTTTGCTGCGTCAGGGAGTGGGCAGCTTGCAGTCACTGATTCTGCAAGAAGTTCTACATCATATGGAAGGGTTGGAGATAGCGTGAGACCATCTGTCCAGTAGTTGAAGTTAAGGCCGAACTGGGCTACACACACACACACACACACACACACACACACACACACACACACACACACACACACACACACACACACACACACACACACAAAAGATAACACCAAGGAAAGCCTTAAATGAAATAAAATTAATTCAAATATAATTATAAGAGACCTGAACTCATCTAAAGCTCAGATTTAATTCAAATTTAAAGGTTATGTGGAGAATTACACATTGGAACTTTTTGCAACTGAAGGCGTTTTGCATAGAAAAGTGGTCAAAAATGTCATAAAGCCAAAACCTGAGGACCAGTGGACAGGTACACAAAATCCTTTCATGATGTCATTTCTGTTTAACAGAAGCAATACTGGCTCGTAAACCCAAGGCCATATTTGCATTTTCCAAAGAAGACGTTTTTGCTTTTAGCTGTTGCCGGTCTTCAAATAGCATCACATATTTGCCTGTACAGACATTACAAAAATATAGTCAGTTTCCATGGGATATACTCACTTTTTTCAAAACTGTATGTCCGCCCTCTCTTTTCACTTTGCTTATCAAGGTGCACGATGGACACTAAGATGGATGTTGGATATGAATGCAGTAACAGCATAGTCATCACACCGGGCATACAAGAGTAGGAGGAAGGACAATAGAGGTGAGCTATACTCGTGGGGATTCTCAAAGAGGTAAATGAAGAAGAGCTGTGTTACTTTGGTTGAGAGGTCAGTGTTTAGCATGCAAGTGAACACTTTGTGGTAGGACATGGAAAGCCTAACCATATCAGTGCAACTAATGCAAGTCAGCATAAGACAGGGCACCTTGTTACGAGGCGCTGATATAAGATGATAACAGGCACATACTCAGCTTTATGTTCATCAGTGGAAATACAGTGGAAGGTTTGCAACGGTGGAAACCCTGCAATGCCCTCAGTAAGAGTGGTGTGTGTGTGTGTGTGTGTGTGTAATCACACGAGTTGTGTCCTAATGAAATTCAGTATCGATCTCAGCAAAATAGACTTTATACATCATTCATGCTCTCTATCAATCACACCCTTCTAAGTTTTCCAAAGCTGTTTGTTTTAGAAGAGTAGAAAGGGGAAAAAAAACAAGCTGAGCAATAATTACTTTGAATAGATTGTTTTAAAGTCTTTCCTTTAGCCTTTTTCTCAAGGTGTAACAAGCTTATCTGTCAAAGACAATGTCCATTGAATGAACTGCTTCATTTGAAATTGATTGAGGTTCTTTTTGGTTTAGCTGTTTTCTGCTAACTTGAGAAGGAAAACTATGCAAAGATCCAAGTCTAATCAAAGCAAATCAAAATTCTTCACAGAGGGAGAGTATATATCTCTAAAGAGATAAGACGCGAAAAAGAAGTTGTCAGTGAGGAACACCTCTTTCCAACTGTTGAGATAGTGGATATTAGAAAAATCCTATAGGGTGGATACAGACAAAAAGCAAAGAAAATAAACACAGGATGTGGTAACCTGACACAGGAAACCCAGTGAATGCTGGGAGTGAGCAGTGAGCTGTGCTTCCTGTAGGACAGCACAATGGTAAGTGGTGGCCCCAGATTCCTAAAAGAGGTTGTAGTTGCGGGGACAAGGAAGGGCAGCCTGTGTCCTCTGGTCTAGTGCTGATAAGGACATAGATAGAAATGGCATTTATGTCTGTCTTACTGTTTTGGGAAAGCAAAACATCCTGATGTTGCCATGGTTACTGTTTCATTTAATATTAAGAAGCAAATGTGAAACATTCATCTTAAAGTTACGACTCCCATCCGAGGAGTTGAAATACCGTTTCGCACCTTTGTTTTTGACAGATTAAAGACTAACACTTTCACCAGGATAGAAAAGTAATATAGGTTACATTAAAGGATTTGCAGACTTGGTCTTCTTCTGACAAAGGTTTAATGTTTGCAGCTTATGAATGCGATCCTTCCCTTGTTGCACCACCTGCCCTTTGAGCAGTAAGGCCAATTCTATTCTTTTAGTTGATGATGTATTTACAGCACTTAGGTATGCATTTAAATGTTGATGCTGTTTTCCCATGATCTTTTGAAATCAATACAATAAAGAGTGAGAAGAAATAAATCCAACATGATGGCTGTCATACTTTTGCAACTGCAGTGTTAGAGGTAAGCATCACCAGCTGAGGACTACTAATCAACACAGGTTAAAAAAGAACTTACACATACACTTATTATATATTTCCAAATGCCAACTAAGGTTGATATGATTTGGAAATAAAAAGATATGGAATTACATTTTGCCCCAATAGTTTTAGAGGCCATTGTGGGGCATTGAATTGTTATGTAAGTTGGCTTCTAGTATAAAAAAGTAGCACAATGAGGTCAGCATGTCTAGCTGTAAATCTGACAGAGTATCAGTGACGGGTCCACCCTTCCTCCTCCTCCCCTGATCCTTGCCCATCGAGCTCTTTCAGTAAAATATTCTCATTCTGTGTCAATGTTGTGTTAATGTTAATAAATGTCTTCATTGGTTCAAAAAAAAGGGGAAAATGTCTGTCTAAATGTTAGAAATACAAGTTTGCAAAAAGAACAAACAAACCCAGACATTTGATCTAATCTTGACAAACCATAATATTAGCTAGCCTGTTAACAGCAATGTTCAACATAAAGGGTCATCTTTGGTCCTTTTCCCTAATTCACAAACAGACACATGTTGGTGTGTATAGCATCCCTGTGTACCTTTTTCATTATAACTCACAAACCAATGGAAAAAAAAAAATGGAGGTGGGATGTCTAGGCTTCTTATCTGCCTGTTTTGTTGTTGGCCCCATAGCGTGAGTGTGTATTCATGGCCAGTTCCTGCAGGCCCTGCCTGTCAAACCAGGCATGCGTGCATGTTAGCTCGCCCAAACCTATCTACGGCATTGTCCATTCAGTATGATTATCATGAACCCACACTGCCTCCTGTCTCCGGGGCTCACATGAACCAGTACTTCCTCCAAGGAAGGAAATGTTCGTTACCCATGGGCCAGTGTCACACGATTACGCTGTACAGACCCAAAAGGCAAGTTTGACTGAAAAAAATGTGCATGTAAACTGATCTTTTCTGCTCTCTCCCTAGATAACGTTGTGTTCCCGCCAAGGAACTGAAATTATTCCAAGTTAAATCACATAATGACTCATGAGCGCAATCCACTTCAGAAACATATTTTAATCAAAAAAACAAAACGACTTCTCTCTTGATCGCCCCAGCCCATGCATCCCACTCAACCACCAACCCTACATTTTTCTTGAACGCGCACATATTCACTCGTACGTGCACAAACAGTTGGGCAGTGGGACTGCGAGAGAGAGGGAGATCATTTGTCTCAATCTGCACTGATGATAGTTTATCAGAGGCTGGAGGAATGGAGTGGGAGCAGGTGGTGGAAGCAGGCTTTGTGAAGAGACCACAGTAATCAGATCTGCAGCTCAACTCAACAGAGCTGGGGGAGTCCAGCCCAGACCCACCAACCAACCTAACAATTGCAAAGGGTTAACTTCCCCCCACCTGGATCCCTGGCTATCCAATTAGACATTACAAACACTGGGCTAAAAAGCAAGACCCACAGTCACTGTCTTGGACCTTTCAGGAGGTGGAGCTTTCAGCAATCAGCCTCCCTAAATGTAACTGACCAATTAAAAAAGAAATTATGGCACATTATAGTTGTCTATGCTTGTTAAAAAGTTACTTTATGTATCTGTCATTATGCATCCCTACATTTCCCTATTCCTGTTTGCCCTTTAAACTATATGACATTTAATGTATCACCCATTTAACACTGAGTTGGTTCCCTTGCTTCATACTCCCATTGTCTTTCTTTTTCTCTCTGACCCATCCACTTGTGGCCACAATGGATGGTCTTTCTCTCATTCATAGAGTGTAGTGTATAGTAATACTGTGGTGGTTGCTATAGCAACCCGCTAGTCAGACGATCTCATTACTGGCCCTTAGACATTTCTTTCTCGCTCCCTCTCTAAGGAATTACCACTTTTCATTATGATTTCCCTCCCCTCTCTCCCAGCTACCCCTCCTTCTTTATCTCTGTCTCCCCCTGTCTCTCTTATTCTCCCCCTCCCTCAAAGGTCAGATGTCCTCCATGGTGGGGAGAGAGGAAATCTGTAAAAGAGTTGAGGTCTATTCAGTAACCCCCGTCTCCCTCCGATCGCAGCCCACAATCATTCTGTTCCTTTCTATAGCTGCAAAGAAAGCAGCCAGAAAAGAAGGGAGGGAAGAGAGGAGCCTTGAGTCTGCTGGTCTGCTGTTCTTTAGAGCACATTTTAAAATCTGTTTCTTTTTTCTGCCCTTCTCTTTTCTCTCCTCAAAGCTTTCTTTTGTGTGGAAAATAGCTCCTTGAACTGATGGTGGAGTAGTGGTGTGTGTTGACATTTTTTAAAATGCTCCTGCCCACAATCAATAGCCGCTAAAGTCACACATACACTCTGTGCGCACGCACGCACGCTCGGCGCACGCGTATGCTCACGTGCACGTACAGCTGTGCATGCATACTTAAACTGGCTCACACATGCGACATGCGTTCGTTTATGGGAACACGCAGAAACAGTTTGTGTAGGGTTAGTTTCCCGTTTTAGGTGTTGCCCAAGAGCGGGGTCGGGCCATACATCATATTATTGGACATGATTTAAAATGCCTCACTTTTAAACATCAATTATTGGAAAGAATGAGGGTAAGCAAACGATGACGTAAAAGTCTGTAATTCAAACATGCACGTTGTATACTCTGTATAAAAACAGTGAGCAAGGAAGCCAGCTCCCAGTGGAATCTTTTCTCACATTCTCACTGATGAAAGTCTGTTTTTGTTGCAACAAAAATGTCTGTCTTAACCCAGCTTTGATCTTCACTGTATTTCAGGTCTTTCATTCTTCATCTGCTACAAAGGGACAGTGAACAGTGGGCAGATCCATACGCCCTATTGCTCCATCACAGATTGATCCAAATGGAGCTCTATTCAACTGCACTGGCCGCACAATTGATCCCGGCCTCTCTGCTGCGGTAAACATTTTACTCGGCTTGCCTCCATCCTGATCAATAGCCTTCTTTTAATAATGTATCTCATTGATCAGTTTGGTCCCTGAGTAAATTGATCAATTATTTTAATCTTTTTTTCCCCCCTTTTTTTTGCTATGCGGTGTCAAATGAGGGGCAGACAGCTCTGGGTGGTGCTAGTAGTCGCTGGTAGAGTCTATTTAATCAACCTATTCCACATCGGATATAACTCCTAAACGTTCTGTTATTTATGCAGACAGGAAGCATTGTTTAAACGTCTGCTGAATGCTCTCTAAAACACTGTGGTATTTGTGCTTTCTCTGTTACTGCCTCGTCCCTCTGATAGACTTCAAGGGCACTGGTCATCAGCACTGGTAAAGTGAATGCATTCCACCCACAACATCTCATTACTAGTCCTAATTATCCTGACAAGTCACCACCAGCTTGTATGTGTGTGTCTCTGTGTGTGTGCTTGATTTTGCAGACACAAACAAAGCTGTGCGAGCACCAACACATTTATTCCTGGCACAGACACAAACATACATTGAATGCACAGACATTAAACGGTGAAGCAGTGGATCAATAGCCAGCTTGTGTCCCTGACTTCATGGAAGGCAGCAGAAAAGGTATTTGAAATCCAAAGAGTTATCTGAGGCAAGAAAAAACAGGGAGGAGGTAAAGTCTTTGTTAGTATGACCTTGCTGAGATTTATCTTCTGCCGAGATATTTTAAGATTGGCCAGGATAAAACCAAGCATGTAAAAGGACCCCCCCCCAGCTCCTCCAATACAAGAAAGCGACATGTACCTATCTTTTATGCTAACATAAACATATAAATTCCTGACAGATTTTCTTTCATCTGCCCATACTTCCATCAAGATTTGCTGTCTCTGCTTTCCCTCCCACAGGACCTTTGAGTGGACGATTACTGTGCCAATCAGGAGCTGAGCAGGTGTACATGTCGCCATGTTGCCTGCTACCTCATTAAAGTCTCATCTTCATAGCCTTTCACTACCGCCCATCTGAAATGTCACGACATAATCCACAAGACTTTAGACACCCACTACACACCCCTCCCCACAACACGCTAGCCGCACCAAAATGCTCCAATCATCTGTCACAGGTGTACGACGCGCCGCGCTGCTTGCTCGCTCTTCCAGAACACAGGTGTGAATATAAGCAGAGCAGAGCTGAAGCTTTCCTGTGATACGGCTTTTCACGCTATTGTCATGCATCATCCCAGTGGATGCACTCCACTTCTCCAACCATGCTAAATGTTTGACAGCTAATACAAACTAACTAAGATATGTAGCCAAAGTGAGGATTAAAAAAGATGGTTTCAAATGGTTTGCTATGTTTATGCATAAGTACATTGTTTTTGTATTTAAATGCAGACAGGCTAAATTTAAAGCAACATATAATTAATAGAAGGTAGCAGTTTGCAGAGCATGCATGTGGCCAGTTTAAGATTTGTGCGTGCAAACACAAGAGCATCTATGTGCGTGTGTGTTTGTGTGAGTGTTTGTGAGTGTCTTTAGAGAGAGCGCTAATTGTAAAGGATGTGGCAGGTTAAGATAAGGTTATCTTGACGCTGTGAAACGTCTGAGAGAGAAGGCCAAAGCTTGCAGACGGAATTAGATTGATTAGAAGAGCCATATTTGGGCTATTTCCAGATAGCCCTTGGTGAGCCTCATCCCTTTTGCCAGGCATGGCTCTGCTTTCGTCCTCACCCTCACCCCCTACTCTCTTTCCCTGACACTCCTGCTGTGCAGCAGGACAGTTGATAGCGCCACAGGCTGTCAATCAGACGCTAACTGACTGGCCACTGCAGAACTGAGATAGTCCCTTAGACTCCCTCCTTTGACATCCACAGTGAGGGGGGAGGGAAAAAAGCAACAATGTATGCACCACTGCAGGAGAGATGCTTTCTGGGTGAAAAACTGTGTGTCTCTTGATGAGAGTTTAAGGGCTCTCAGCCCTCAGTTCAGGTTAGTAGAGTGTAACTGTGCTACACTGACTTCCATTTTGCCGTCTTTTTCTATTCTCAAGAGCTTGAGGTAAACTGACTCTCTGCGGTTTAAATGGGGAAAAAATTTTCATCTTATAGACTTAATTTAAGATGAGTGTGTGGCAAGGAAGTCAATCCTTCCACCCCCTCCCCCCCCAAAAATAGCACTCAATTCCTGCCATCAGAATCCTCCATTAGCCAAGCATTAGAAACAAATTAACTCTTCTCAGTTGAATGGCTTGTCAGAGGAAGTGTGGGAAAATCCTCTATTAGGCAGGAGTTAAGTGCCTATTGGAAAGCTGGAGACGGAATCCTGCCTAATAAAGGAATAGTCAACCATTGGAACACCGGCTGAATGGAAAAAAGAAGTGCTAATTAAGAGAACAAAGTGTTGTCTTACAGGCTCCCTCCATTAATGTGACTTTTAGGGCTCATCTCATTGGCATCGCTTGATTCCTAAATATGACCAGTTGTGTGCGATTGCACGTGTGTACTCTGTGTAACAAATGGGGGAAAAAAATGTTTATTTCGGGTAGTGGTGACAGTCTGTAAACAGATAAATAATGAATTTTTCACTGCTCCCAGAGGCCACGCTTTTTTAGACTAGTCTCATTTCTGGATTTGACATGTCGTAAGCCATGCAGTGAACACGCTGCTCAGAAACTATTTGGGGCGTTATGTCTCAGATGAGCCGAGCCAACTTAAACCACAGCTCCAGTCTCCTCTGCCTGACAAATGCTGAGCGTTTTCCAATTTTCAAGCTGTGAAAAGTGAGAGGGATGGCGAAACAGCGTCATGGACCGAACCGGGCGGAGACTCAAAATAAACTCAAGTAGGCTTGGCTGAGTATGGGCTCCATCTCTGTTTATCTTAGTGAGAGTGAGCATGGGAGCCCAATGATGAAATCAAAAAAGGGAGGAAAAAATTAAACAGAGTTGAACAGGCCAGTGTATTTGGTTGGGGTTGCCATGGTGACAGAGTGCATGGATGCAGATAAACAGCACGTTGAGTACTCAGGGAGGAATGCAGCCCTTCTGCCTGCGGTTTGGAGTGGAGGTTAACACTTCTCTTTCTCAACAGCTTCACCACTCAACAACATATGGGGCTGAGGGGGGAGCATGAGAGGAGATTACACTTTAATTGCACACATACTTGGATAAAAGCGAATGTGTAGGAATATTTGGAAAAATGCTGAGAAAAAAAAGGGAGCGATGCATAATGGTTGATTGCATATTATGGCACAGGGTGTTTCAGTGTTTTCACTTAAAAATTGGAGTCAGTGCTAAAATTTGGAGTGGAAAACTACAGAATAGAGGTTTCCCGCTTTTCTGCAGTTGTCACACAGAAGTCTTCTTCATGGCCTTCTCCAGAAGAGCAGATTGCCTTTTTTGAACAACCTGTGAAGTAAGCAAAGTAACTAATCATCACTCCTTAAGGGGAAAGAAGGCTACCTCTCAGTTCTTCGTTTAGATTAAAAGTTATGGATGTTGGGAAGGAACTACAAGAATGAGGGGAATGGTGGCAAGTACTCTTAAGGGAATGGGAGAAAGAGGGAGGTGCTAAAGAGAAGCCAATTTGATGAAAAATTGGTGGCTGTGGCCTGCTGATAAGAGGCCCTCCTTCTCAGAGCCTTGTCTGTCGCCCCATTAGCAGCCATCCCTACAAGGCCCTGCCTTTTCTACATGGCCAGCCTTCAATAGGGGGCAGAAATGGAAAATGGCTCCTTAACCAATGATTACCAGACTGAAAGGTACCTGTCATTCGAGTGAAGCGGCCGGAAGAATAGAAGGGACGTGTGGGAGGATAGGAGTGAGCGATTTCGCTCCTGTCTCTGCAGTGCGACAAACGTGTTATTGTGAGATTAAACCCGGGGTTTGTGTTTAATAAAGCCATGCAGAGGGGGAGGTAACGGGTGGAATTTGAGAGAAAGCTGGACCGGGGTTAGGCGGTGGAAGAACTTAAAGCTCTGAACAGAGTAAAGAATGAGAGGAAACTCAGCTGCTCGACTTTTTGAACTTTGTCGTCTTTTCCAGTAGTTAGATTGAGTTTGTATCATTTTATCCAGAGGTAGCTGAGAAGTCCACAAATCATCCCAGAGAATAGAAACACCTTGCTCACCTGCTTTCCCTCCCAATCAGAAGAACATTTTCCTGTTATTACAATTAATCAGGGCCCTGCTTGATCACTGCAGCGCTTCCACCGCTAGTTTCTTTTCCAGCATTATGGCAGCTTTTATTCTCCTCTGTAATTGCTTGTCCCTCTGGCTCTTTGTTTCCACGAGTCGCTCTTATCACCTCACTATGCTGCCTATTCACCACTGTCACACAAACCATAACACTTCTGCCCAGATCTTTCAAGGGGTGCCTTGAGCCACTGCATTTTAATGTTCCCCATAGGCCAGGCCCACAGTGCCATATGAGTGGTTTTATGGAAGCTATTATTAGTGTTTACTCACTGGCACTTACAGGGTCAACAAGCATCCTGTGTCTCTCCCTGTGCAGTGAGGCAACCCTGACTTCTTGTTTTAATGTTATGGGTAACGTTATGACTCTGTCTCTTTGCTCAATCGTTAACTCTGTGACCACTTTATGAGGTATTAATTGAGTAGTAATTTTGACTCAATGAAACCATGTAAGAGTTTAATGCTGTTTTAACTCTTAATCTAATTGAAAACAGGCACTAAGGGCTCATGCTTACTGCCCAATATGATGTGGATAGGTTTTTTGTAAAAGGTTTGAGCTCTTACTTATGTTTCACACACTGTATTTCACATGCAAAACAATACAATCGAATAAAGGCTTTATAAGCAAATGCATATGCCTGCATACACTGGAAACATACTGCTGCTTGACTTTAACATAAAACATACATACAAATATTTAAGACACAGGTGCACACATGCATGCACGCACACAAGGGAGAGACAAGTTTAGATGGGGCTCTGGACTGATCCTATTACCTCATCTCACATTTATTTCAGAGGCCTGAAACCTGATATGCACGCAATTGTTATTTTAAATCATCGTCTGGGAAAGCTGGACCAAAGGTCTAAAGAGTCACAGAGACAAGGAGAGTTTAAACGAGGGCGGACCAGAGATGGAATAGGCCACAGAGCCACGAGGTGCGTCACAACCTGACAAGATTAGGAGTGCAGTTTTATTTAATCAAATAAAAATGTCTTAAATACAAAAACACTAAACAAAACAAAGGGGTAAGTTTAAATTCTTTTAAACTGCTTTCACACGTGCACTACAACCCTACCTTTTCTCAACACTGCCCAGCTGAGCTATGTGTGAGAAAGCAAATCTCCAAGAATGAGAGCAGGTAATTGTCCACTGAATCCACCGCTTATTTCCCGTTCTCTGCACACTCTACCCAAACAGCACCCTCATTCAAAACAAAAATGAGCATTTCCTGTCTCAAGAATACATCTGAAGTGGACTATTTCCTGTTGCGTGCCGCATTTGAGAAAGGGCAGCGTCGGACAATGTCCTAAATTGATTCTCCCCACATTGTCTGGAGCAGATGTATGAAAATTCACTGTATGTTTCCTGCACTATCGATTGGATTGTTGACTGTGAAGCGGGCGGAAAATTTCTCTCCTCTCCATCTCACTCCTGCTCCCTCATCGGCCACTGTAATCCTTGCATGCCTTCTGTCTACGTTCGCTCCCAATTTTTGCCCGTGTTCACACCTGCAAGGTTAATGTGTGTTCGTGGTGGTGGTTTAAGATCCATATGAATATATTTCACCTTTCAGCACTGGACAGGCGCTATGCCAAAGGCCACAGGATAACTGCTCTTTCCCTCCTATCTGCAACACAGGTTAATTAAAGTTCCTCATCTCCCCTCAAAGTATGCTTTTAAACAGAGTGCTATGTGTCATTGGATTGTATTTCAGTCCATTTAATGAAGGACTTATCGTGCATGTGCGCATGGGTGTGACTGAATGGGCATGCTATGCTTTTAATTTTGTCATCTGGTTGCACATGTGAGGCGGGAATATCTGTTTGGATACTGAAAATATCTTCCAAATTCAGATCACCTTATGGAATCTGTGCTTGAAGTATTTTCCTTGTCTGCATGGGAGTTAGTAAAAATTTCACCCACGCAGTGACAATGATGCTACATCACCTGTATAATGCGTCAAATGGGAATTAGTGGAAAAGAAGAGACTGAGAGTAAATACGGAAGCTCAGTCTGTGGATATGTCTCTTAAACAAGCCAACAAACCACAGGCTCTCACATTCCTCTGTTATGATGTGAACTACTTTGTATCTACAAGTTTAAGTATGAGAGAAATAGGCTGCTTCTTGTCTGACTCATAATGCTCAGTTAGGGTCCTAGTTATGTAAATTTTGTCACAACCAGGGGTGCACCAGGCTCTGTGTGGACTTTTGGTTTACCTTTTGGTGCACGGGCTACAAAGGGAACAACTTTCCATGTGCTCATGTGTTGATAAAAGGTCACAGACATTTATACAATTTGACTTTAAAAGAATTTAAGGATAATCAAAGGTACGATAATTTGCAGAGGAAACTAGCCAGACCTTTAAAAGAGAAGAACACATCTGAGTGCAGATGCTGATTCGCTGTGCTTGTGTGAAACTCATCCTCTAGTGTACTCCAGAAGGACTAGAAAGCAGTTTAATAAAAACAGGTTCTCACAGGTTGTGTGTCTACAGTAACTATCCACACTCACATCTGCAAGGTACTATAATCCTGGCTTGCAATAAGAGTATGACTCACACCATAGAAACTTTAGCTTACAATTATCAGAAATGAAGTCTGGAGACACATGTGCAAGGATTAACATGCACACACTCAATTTCCAGTACGCACACACAGACACACACGCACATACAATAACAGAGAAACGCACGCATGCACATCTAAACCCAGTTGTCAGTTTGTCACCCACATTTACTTACACTTATAGGCGGAACCTCGTCAGACACTTGAAAACAAACATGGACACACAACATGGGTTATCCTTGTGCCAACAACTAGCGCACTGCTAATTGTTAATAACAGTGAAGATATTGTGCACAAAAACAAACAAACAAACAAAAGACATGCTTTGTTGATCATTTCATCAGGACATTTTCAGTGCAGTTTCTCCAGACTGCCCCTGACCTTTCTCATCTTGAACCTCATAATTGACATATAATAATAGTCTTCAATTTTACTTCATATTCTCCTTCTTCCATCCCATTGACTTTTCCAGATCGCTGAACTGTGGAACATAGGAGGACTGTACTTAGCATTGAATATGTATATATATGAAATCCATAAGCGTTAAAATTAATTTCTTTATTTACTTTATAGGAATCGGTGAAATGGGCTTTGTGTAACCTGCTGTAGGGCAAATATGCTCTATGAGAATACTGAGTGCTTATCCCTCCATTGCTTTTTCAAGTTTCAGTCACTTTTATCCTATATTTTCTTCCCCTTCTTTCCCATCCTTTGGTGATTTATCGGATGATGATCCCCTCTTTTCCTCTCAGGGTGAGTGTGTGCTATGGGCTTCCAGCCAACCGGACCTGCTTTAATTGATGTCAGTAATCTGGTCACCTTGAGAGATAGTTAAAAGGGCAAATCTCTATTAGCTTTAGTTTATGGGGGGCAAATTAAAACATACACACATACAGACATGCATGCACGCATTTTCCGAAGACAGCGAGTAAAAAGCTGACACAGAGGATGTATGTGAATGTAATAAGAAGTGCAGATTTTTGAGACAATTCCCTGAGTGCTAATCTTGTCCACTGCTGTTAGCGGTGAGTAAACATGAAGGTGTAGTCTCTCTGCCGAATCCCCTGTTCCATTTCCTTAAACGCTGTAAGAAATACATTAAGACTAGTGCAGAGCTAAGATAAGTTATTTCTGGTTGGATAAGCGCAAGGGGTGTATCTGAGGGAGCCAAAAGAATCTACATTAAGGAGAGATATCTGTTAATTAAATCTGTCCCAGCCTGATCTCTATCTGTAACACGTAACTTACACTGCCTCCGCTGCTGCTGCCGCCGCCGCTGCTGCTGTGGGATGAACACATAGACACACACAGCCTCATGCACATATACATAAAACTTAGAATTAGACTTTCACTTCCCATCATCCATAAATACAGCATCTTTACTTATGCATTGCAGTAGGTTTTTCTTTAGGATATTCTCCGTATTTATTTTTTTCTTTGGGCTTTGTTTTTTTTTTTCTTTTTCTTCTATGTTCTTGTTCTAAAAACACTCAAATGTCTTGGGAGTCTGTCTGGTTGCTCCTGAGAAGGACAGGGGCTCAGAGGTGACTGGGGGATGAAGACTTGGGGTGTATGCGGACCAGATGTCTGGGTTTTCATGAGCGTGGGGAGGGGCACTGGGAGTGGACGACAGAGAAGTTGGGTGACATGGCTGTTCTCAATTACCTTGATCAGTGGAAAAAGGGGAATGGTGCGTGTGTGCATGTTTGTGTGTTTCAGGGGGCAGGACTGCACAGCAAGGCAGACTTAAAATATTCGGCCAAAGAGCTTAAACTAAACTATCAGCTCAAATAGGAAAGGGTTTCTTTTATCGTTTTTTGACCATACATGTGAAAGTTTTTTGGTTGCAAAATAGATTAAAAATACAGAACTGCATTTAGCAGAAATAAATCAGACAATTTCTGTCTTTTTCACATTAAATGCTATAAGGACCATCAGCTTACACATGGCACATATAGACCTTTGCATAACGTGAAGGTATTCATTAGAGCAAATGTGATCGCTTGATTTGCTTCTTTAGACTGCAACCATTATTTCATTAGTGTGGCTTCCAAAGCAATAAAAGATCCTGAACTAGAAGATGGTTGTATGCTCCCTTTAGATCAAGTGGTACCTCTGTTCTGTGTTTTAATTAGGATTATATGTCCTCTTTAAAGGATCCTTTCTCCGGAGCCCGTCACATTTAGAGCCCTATAGGGTTACACAAGATTAAAAGCACTTTTCCATCTTTTCCCTCTGATATATCTTTGAAATTGTGCTTGCTTCTCTGTCTCTGGAACACTTTATCTCCCCCTAAGAAGGATTGGGGGATAAGAGGAGGGGTAGGGCAAGGTTTGGGTGGTATGCAAGCATTTATCCTTGTCTTTTTTTCCCCCTTCTTCTTCTTTTTTCCCTCATTTGTTTTGTATTTGCTTATACATTTGTTGATTAAAAGGGAGATGTTTAGCTATGGCATTTTTTCATTCATGATACTACTTTGATCAGACACACGGGAGTGTCACGTTACACACAGCAGCTTTAATATGTCTTCCACTTTTGATACAGCAGGCCTGTGTCCAATCACAGAGATCTTCTCCTGCGACCCTTGACCTTTACTCCTGTGAGTAGAGAAAGAGAAAGGCATTGGTTTCAGCAGAGGGAGGGATGCAGGCGGGTTGTCTCTAACTGCAGACTGCTCAGCACCCCCTATCCCATTTTGGAAACCAACTTCATTCTAAACACTTGAAAATCCTCCATCTGCAAGCAATTAGGTTTCACTACTTGCTCTGGATGAGAAATACACACATACATTCACAAGCTCAAAGCACAAACACAAACACGGCTAAGCTAATAATATTCAGGATCATACACTGAAAAATACACTTCAGAAATGGAGGTATAAACATACATATATTGTTTGAGCACACGTGTAAGCCAGTTGGACACAGATCTATCTACCTGGCTTCCATGCAGGCCAGTTAATGTGTTGCCACAGTAAATGTCCCTACTAGGGCTGCACGATATTGGCTGAAATGATTGTCATGATTATTTTGCTGAGTAACGAGTAGAAGTGGAAGAAAAGTAAAATAAATAAGTAAATAAAATAAATAAAAAGTCTGAGCTAAATAACGTGTAGCTAAGGCATTAGCCACTGTGAGCCCCCCCCGCCCCTCCCTCCGCGACCTTTTCCATGCAGCACAGGTTATTTTCCCTGAAGCCTTCATGACTCATTATGTCTTTGGTCAAATTACGTTGTGTGATTCCGTTGGCGATTTCAGTGCGTCTTTGTGAGCTGGGTGGATACACTGACGCACTGAACATTCTCACTTTTGCGGAGAGCTGGGTTGATGTTGGATAATTCACATTAGCAGCCATTGCACTGCTTTTCTTGGCCTAAACTTGTAGTATGTTTTCAGGTGGTTGACGAAGTTGAGTTGTGCTGTTTCACGGTGCAGACACAACAAAGTTGGTTAGTGTCACTTATGGTGATTCCGAAATATTTCAAAGCAGCGGATGAAGATCCTGTTCGAGGGACAAGGTCTTCAGATTCATCTGTCCAAGACATTTGATTTTTATTGTTTATCTGTCTTTTAATATATTATTACCAGTCCAGCAAACTTAAAGCTTTGCGGGGCAGGGAACAGCTGTGATTGTTGTGTGCAGGCACGTGGTCAAGTGCTGATTCAAGGAGTGCTTCATTTGCCTTTGGCTGTGAATTTTAAAAGGTGGGGCATACATTTTAAATATTGTTTTTTCATAATCATTTCACTTTGGAAGTGCCTCAAATGATGTAGTGGGTAACACATTTAGCAAACAAAAGGTTGGTCAGCTTACAAATCCCCCTTGGGACTGCGTCAGGAAGGGAATCCAGTATAAAACTTCAAGCAAACATGTGGAGCTACCTGCTGTGGTGACCACACCACACAGTTTTGCTTCTTCTTCTGAATGTTCCACATTTTTCATTTATCAGTCTACCTATGAATTCTCTTATGCTTATCAGGGTTGTGGGGTGGTTGGAGCCTATGAGACGAGGTAACACCCCCGTACAGGTCGCTAATCTGATGCAGAGCTAACACAGAGAGACAGACAACCATTCAGTTTAGAATCACCAATCAACCTAATGCCATTAACTGCAGGTCTTTAGAGTGTGGGAGGAAGCAGAAAGGAAGAAAGCAATAATATCTAAAAAACAAACTAGACAGCATACCATCTAGAGGCCTAGAGACCAGTTGGCAACCCTTGGGAACCTTACTAGGGAAAAATATGCATTCCCCAACCAATTGCCAAGTGGTTGCAAGAGGATGCTGGCTGTTGTTTAAAAAAAAATCATTAAATGCTGCACTGAAAACCTCTTTAGTAGCGGTTTGGTCACTAATACATTACCACAGCTGCCTATTGTCTGTAATGAAGTTGTTGGAGTGTAATCCAAAACCCGAAACAGAGGATGTTTGTATCTTAAACATTTTCCTCTAGTGATCGATGTTTGACATGGGGTGTAACGTGTTAAATTTTGTGTTTGCACCTGAAACCATCCACTTTAATAAAGCAACAACGCAAAGAAAAACAGGCATTGCAGAGGACATAGAGTAAACAGTGCAATTCTCTGTTAGATTCAGTGGAAAAGTCACCAATGAGAAAATCTTTGCAGTGTTCTGTAATCAGTGAGAAAGAAAGGGGTTATAGCACTATATAAATCCAATCCATTATTATCATTATTATTATTATTATTATTATTATTATTGCTGTTTTGGTCTTTTGACCCTTATGATTATATAAAGAAAACTGCATCATAGTTTTAGAAATACAGAGTGAGCCTGTTCTTTGTGACACTTCATTACTGAATCATTCCTCAGACTGTCCTCAGTTAAGATGTCCTTTCTGATTTGAACCAGTTACCTTTTAATAGAGTAGAATGCCTTCTACTCTGCTACCTGTCAGAGTCCTGGGGTTTTTGTCCATAACTGAGCCAAAAACCTACTCTCCTGACATCTTTATAGCAGTAGCATGATCACAAAGCACTTCTTCTTCCTTGAACTTATCAGATGAACAAAACACAAATTTGTGGAAAATATTCTACTGCAGTGGAAAAGGCTGCAAAATGTTTTTTCTACAAGTTGCCAGCAGAATAGCTCATATCAATTGTATTTCTATATTTCCTGCTTGTTTTCTGAGAGTTCATAAACTGTTACTGTTGTTTACAAAATAATATTACATTCACATAAGGATGGAAATGTGTTCTCAATTTGTTTCTGCCAAAGCCACAGATCTGCAACTAATGAGCGAGAGATGAGGGAAAAAAACAGCAAAACGTGCAATGGGAAATACACTGCATTTGAAAAGTAGTGCAACTGTGAAAAGGACTCTGGAGGAGAAAAGTCTTTTAGGCACAAAGCAGTGAAAGGGAAAATAAGCATCTGCAAATGTTTTAAAATAGATTCAGAAAATATCACTTTTTTCATGCCTCTTATTAACAATAAACATTGTAATGAGCTGTAAAGGAATACACGCCCTTCTCTTCTTACTAATCCAACTTTTGTTTCACTAAACAGGCTTAGTTATGACTGCTTTGTAGCGGGCAAAACAGCAACATTTCTAGCAGGTTGGCCATTAGGGAGTGGTGGCCTTTGTACATGCCCCACATTAAAAACAATTTAGTTAATTAGCTAACAGCGATCTGTATTCCAAGGGCTAATTCCGTAAGTGCCTGTCAGCTTGATGGTGGCTTTGGCCAAATTGATTACACGGTTTGCACTTTTACCTCACTGTTGCAGAAGTTAGTGGCTTTAGTGCTGCACCAAAATGTCCAGCGAATGACCAGCAGGTGGGAGAAATGGCACTTTTTGTCCCTCTGGATGCCTCTGGATCTCTTTTTTGCAGTAGTTTGGTTTCTCTGAAATTCCAAATCCTTTTTTCCCTTTTGAAGATTAGGTGTGTGTTTGATGATGAGTGTGACATGTCACCTTATCAAGATTAAATGGTTAAAGATTCACTGGGATAAGATTGGTGCGATGTGGATAATCATTACATTAATGACGCGCGCTCGCATGGAGTGTAATTTAAAAGCAATTATGAGATCGTAACCTTTTTAATCCAATCATCAGCTACAGTCTGTGCTAGGTGTCATGCTGTATCACCTGAACCTGTGGCAAAAAAGGAAACATGAATAAATTGTTAATCAATCACAGAGAAGGGGTCTACTCTGACAGGTAAGTCAGGCAGAGTTAACATATTGATATGGGCAGCGACTTTACCGGGCAGAGCAGGGGGTATGGACCTGATTCTGTAGAAATAATACATTACACACATCTACCCACATTTTCCTGCTAGTTAAATTCATCATAGCTCGCACCATATTTTCCAAAAAGAATTCCATGCGCCATACATAAATAGTAACACAGATGCACACGCAGGCATGCACACTCAAACACAGGCCTGCAGTTTTGCCACAGGATGCTGTTTTCCAGCTGTTTAAACCACAGCTCAAATTAGCTGCTCAGCCATTGGAAGGAAAGGCAGGCAGGATACCAGTAATTACTGTCTGATTGGTAGAGTGGCTGCAATTAGCAAGTTTAAGTCTTGAAGATTTGCATACATATAAAAAAGCCCAGGGAAGCAAGGTGCAGTTGCAGGAAATATTCTTATATTACAGCGATACATCGCAGGAGGTAAAAAAAGGACTTACGTATGTATGAAAATTCTCAAAAAGTTTCTCACCGAAAATACTCTGTTTACACCACAATTCATCACAGTCAAAATAGTGCTAGGCATGAAATGCACATCATTCACTGAAAAGGGTGTGATGGAATCTGTTCGCTCCCTATACAGTATCTGCATGTTTCCACCCCAGCAGCAACCGAGGAGCGTCTCAGCAGTGGTCCACCCTTATCACAGCACATTTAACAGGGGGCTAATCCAATCAGGTGGGATAACAGGGTTGCTCTCTGTGAGTGGAGGAGGATCAGGCGACTGCTCCTCTGCTTCCCATTAGTGTGTGTCTCTCCAGCCGGGCCTATCCTAATCCCATTTCCCCATCTAAAGCCTTAACCCAAACAAGCACACAGGACAATAATCTCCAGTCACACTTCTGTCTGCCGCCCCGGGCCTTCTGATGCTGCTAATGGAAGGCTAGCAGGAGAGATGCCAAGAGACCGCTGGGATGACTAGATGTGGTTTGTTGTTAGCCAAAGAACAACAACATCCACAGTATTTTCTTTACCTCTCCTCTATAATTTTTCCCTTTTTTTTAGTAGGATTGTGTATCTGTTGCTGGTTTGTGTTTCCTTTTTACACCCAAACAAATTTAGCCACAGAGATCTGGACTAAGCAGAGATCGTTTTTCACTGCGAGCGTGTCAACAGCATTGTTTCATAAACACATTTGATTGTAAGTAATCTTATTGTCCTCACCATATTCATTGCTTTGAGAGCTGTTTAAAAAGATACGTTCTGAAGTTAGAAAGGAATAAGTGCAGATTTGTGGCATGGTCAGGAAAGTCATAAGATTCCTTTTCTGAATTCATTCAAATAAAAAACTAGACATGGGGAAAGAGAGGTTTTGGCTTTGTATCCCCATCTCTCTGTCCCCGTTGAAAGCACATGTGCCCCAGATGCAGGGTCCTGATCCAAACCCAAGCTCATCCAGACGCCACCCCGAGTGTCTCAGATCACTTACACACTCTCCAAGGACCTTGGAAAAAACAACCTCATCCACATTTCTCATTTCTCTTTGTTTCCATAAGAAATATGTAACCCCAACTTCCTAATGAATTCCGACTGAAATATGGTTGGTGTAACAGTATGTACCTCAAACAAGGCTTTTCAGCTTAGTATTTTCATGCTTCATATGGAACATATTATGCCATTGAACAAATTAGATCATTGGATTTTCATCATCTTCATTCTTACCCTTTTCTATGCTAACCCCCATTCAAACTTTATAGTCTTGAATGGCAGTAAAGGTGCACTCTTGTAGTGCTTTATGTCTACAAACTATGTGAAGTTATATATGCACAGCTGGCAGCAGAGTTAAATCTCAGTCATCAGCTTGATTTGTTTTCTCTTCTTACTGACAAAGTCCAGTCTGATTTCTTTTCCAAATATCTTTCTGAAGCCAGAACCGTGTTAGAAGGTTTATATATTGAGACGGTTTAGATTTGTCAGCAATAAACAGCCTAATATGATTTATATTAGTGCCAAGGAAGCAGAAAACTAGAGGGAGTTCTTTCGCCTCACCTTCGCCAAGTGCTGTGTCATAGAGAATCGCTGGATTCTCTGTCATCAGGATTCTGTATTTATTAGTGTAATGCTAATACTGTTTACCTTACAATATAAATCATCTCGATATGACTCTGAAAGCTATATAAATAAAACTGAGATGAATTTAAGTAAATGCTGCACTTCAAGAAGTTCATCAGTGTTTCTGGTGAGTTCAAAGGCTGAGCAGAACAACCATATTTGGGCAATTTAACAGGGAAGTTACGGTTCACATGAGCAGCCTGTAGGCAGCTTTGGATTGCCCGTCTACTTGCAGAAAGTGTCTGTTGTCAAATGTGCCCATTATCACAAATATGTGCTCCAACCTGTGCTGTTTCTGGTCTATTTACCTGCCATGCAAAAGAACCAAGTTATAACATACAAAGAGCTGAACTGAAACCAAGTGACAAAACATTCTTAACACAATGAAAACTGTTCACTGCAGCAACTGTGCGTACTTTTCACAATTGTATTTTTTTTCTTTTTTTAAAAATCTTTCTGTGCTCCACTGTCACGTCCTTCCCTGTTCGACCAAAGGAAGGGAGCCTCGTCAAGCAGGGGAACTGAATGAGAGCATATTTGTGACGGTTGAAAACCCTTCTATATAGGCAAATACCTCCAGAAATGGACCCAACCACAGTAGCAAAAAGTAAGAGTAATGTATTAAATGGTTTAAAGACATCAAAATCAACTAAATAAAGGCTGAACGATTTCTACCTGATGGTAGAAGGTGCATGTTAATAGGATGTTGCAGTTGCACATAATATCTGGCGATCTTTATGTTTTACCCTCACCACAGAGTGTGAGAAGCTTGAAAGCTAGTAAACAGACATGACTATCCAAATTATTGCTTCCTAGTTGAAGAATCAATTCAATAAAGAATTTAAGTATTACATAAACTTTCTATGTAACTCAAATAGAAAGTCCAGCTAAGTCCAAGGATTTGAGTTTGTCTTTCTCATCTTGATATTTGTTTGCTTGAGGCCTCTTGTCGTGGTGCATTTTTTTTGAACTGTAAAATATGAACTCGTGTAGTGTATACTAAGTTGCTCTAGTTGCATTTATTCAACAATAAGCATGTCGGTGAGTTTTCTTTGTGTTTTTGGTAATTACCATTATCACCAGGCTTATGGTTCTAGTTATACCACATCTCTCTGAATTGTTTATCAGCTCTCCAGGGGAACTTGCTGTTGTCTGTTGCTGTTAATCTACTGAGCATCAGCCATTGACTGCATGGTAACCTTACTTTGTTACTGGCATGCTAACTAGCTCAAGCCTACTCTAGGGGGGGAAAAAATCACAATTATTCTGAACTCTTCTAAAATTGTTGACAGATGTGGAATGTGGCAGTAGCAGAAAAAGTTCAGCCCTCTAAATGATCAGTGGGGATCATTCTTAGTCAGTCACTTTATAGAGCATCGCCTTCTTTAACTAATCGCTCTCATTTCAGTGTTTCAGGAAAATGTAAGAATACCTCATAGGTATCGTTTAATTTACCAGCTACTGAGTGAATCTCTGTATGGCGTTTGTATAAGGGATAGCTCACTCTGTTTTTGCAGTGTTTTCATCCACTTGTAAACCAGTTTAAAGGCAGATGGATTTGAGCCTTAGAGTCTGCCAGGAGGATTTGTACAAAGCTTTTAAGTAATGCTGTCTTAGAGCCTGAAGTTGGGGCAATGAAAACCCCTGGACCTGTGTCTTTAAACATGTTTGGTGAAGAACATGCCGTGGTTTTTTAGGTCAGAGGTGTTCATATTTTTTGTATTGTGGTATATTGTCTCTTTAAAAAAACAAAACAAACATAAGTTGCGTTTCTTTTATTTCTAAAAGGAAGAAAATGGTTAAAGGTATTTATGTCTGCATGTTTGGCAGGTAAACAATTTCATGTAAATTGTCCTGTTTACTTTTAAAAAAAGTTTAGGAATATTAGTGACACTTGCTAACAACCCTAAAACAACATGTGCTGCCAAGGCTGACGGAGCAGATAATTAAGCAAATTGAAATTTTCTTTTTCAATTAATCATAATCCAACCAGTACTTGTCATAACAGTTTACACGATCAGTCTCAATGTGGAGAAGTCGGAGAGTTGCCAAAGTCAATGTCATCCTCTGTGTGGTTGTTGAGTCAGGGCCAAAGTGGGAGACCAAGTAACAGCCTGGCAGGGAGGGGGAAAGAAGTTAACATAATGGCTTTTGTCAAAGATTGAATCTAACTCACAATTTCCTGGATTTTTCAGTAACATACATGAAAAAGTGAGTACAGGTTTCATCTTGGAGATAACTGCATTCATGTTTTTTGGAGTTTGACTCCTTGCGTGACTGTCCCACAGCTACTTTGTTGTAAGGACTCCATGGTGTATATTTGTGGTTATACTTAGTTTGGTTTCACACCATTAAGTTAGAAAACGATGTTTTGACTCTACATCTATATAAAGTAAAGAAATCTACTCTAATACCACAAAAAGAAAGGGTCATTTTTTTCTTAAACTTGAGAGTTGTATTTGCAATAGACACAGTAATTAGATTAGTTGTTGAGAACATTACGAGCACTAATCAGTTTCTGGCCTAAAAAGCTGTTTCTGACGGTCTAAGTAAATAGCCTACGGTAAGGATCTTTATTATCCAGTTAGCTTGGCACATCTAGAAGTTTGACTTGGCTTGTGACATCAGGGAAAACATCAGTCATAGCTGTGGGTGTGTTATCACTGACTTTCAAATTACACAGATACAAATGTTGTATCCAACTATTTTGAGGTCAGCAACAGTGAAACATCTATTCTTATACTGACGATCTGCCTTGGCTGAACATCAGATAGAGAGGCAGCCGTTTGATTGTTGTCAAATTTCACTCCAATAGCAATGCCCAGCAACTAAAGTGTCACTACTGTGGTATTAATATCTCTGTTGTGCACATGTGCTAAAACACATATTGCGCTAATGACCAATTGTTTTGCTCTCTAATTTTCATTTAACATTTTTTCCTCCCACACTGTTACTTGATGACCTCCTTAAATATGCAAAAAATGATTTAATTTCCTGTTACAGGAAACCTTTTTACTTAAAAAGGTTTAAAAAAAAGTCACAAAAAAGAAACAAGTCAAGATGTCAGAGTTTCAGCATATTTCTGTGTACTAAAAATGCACAATAATACTATGATGTCATGCTACCGCACTCTCCCAAAGGTATTGTGAAATGTACTTGTAATAATTCTGTTTTAGTGCATCTACTTCCTGACACTAGTTATCCTTGATCCACTGTTTTCTCCTCTGAATCTCCAGGCTATTAGTTTTCCATCTATTAAACTATTATTCCAGATACTGTGTATGTGAAACGCCGTTTGGCATTTTGTGGTTTGGGAGTCTCATCATCTCCAACTGTTAAGGAATTGCTTTTGCCCACAGACCTGTGTGGGGCCTGTGCATCAATTTCCTGATGCTCCCCTTTCAAAATATACACAGCGGTCTCAGCGGAGGTGACATGGTACACATGAGGGCAGAGCGAGAAAGCGATGGCGGGAGGGAAGGTTAGAGGGGGGGAGAATATGGCCCTGGACGTCTCCACCTGGTGGGATGGTTGAGGGCCAGCAAGGAGCTCCCGCAGTACACAAAGCTCGCCTTGTGTAAGATAAGTGGCGGGCACCAGGAAGGCCTTACGGCACTATTTTCACAATCAGAGTCAGTTTGTTTTCTTTAGGCCTCTGAGCTCAAGCCTGTCAGGAGAGCAGCATGCTGCCAGTGCTGGAGATTGTGTTTGGTAGCAGGATTCAGGGAGAAAAAGGGCTCTCTTACAGCGTAGGTTAGGAGTTTCAGGGGTTCTGCACAATTCGCCTCTTAGTTGATATGTTTTTTTTTTTTAATTTCCCTAATCAATCCCTCATTCTTTCTTGGACAGATTTCCAGTTTAGGTTAAGCACATGTGCGAAGCTTTGATGTAAAACAAAATCCTGATTGCATAGCTAAGCAAAACTGCTGGTGATTATTTGTGTGCATGTTAGTTTATTTTAAGGACAAGAAATCTATATGGTGTTACAGGCAATACTCTCGTTAGCGTGCCTCCACAAACATTACAGTATTCAAAGAGGCTTGTGTTATTGTTTCGTTGCTGCACAAACAGCTCACGTGCATTGATATTTTTTTTATTGATATTTGTTTTTGCTTATATCAAAGTGGATTTTAAAGCTTGTTGATTAATGCTCTAATGGATGCTGTACATATATTCATATTACCACCATGCAAACTGTACTACTAATGCGCTACTTTTTTGTAATTTGGCAGTAGAGCAGCGTGTAATGTTATGAGTGTTTATAGTGAAAAACAACGGTGCGAAAAAAACCTCAAGTTATAAGAATGTTTTCTCGGTAAAGACTATTCGAAACTGGTACTAAAATTTAATTTGAAACAGTTGTGTTTCTGTTGTGAAGATGAGATGCCTAGAGCAAGAAGAAAATGTAGCGAGGTTCTGTTCAAGGAAAAGAGATTTTTCATAGAAAATGTGGCTTCAGTCTAGAAAACTTCATTGCAAAGCCATTCCTGTGATTGTTTTGAGTGCTTATCTGA
Source organism: Mchenga conophoros (assembly GCF_057382185.1). Lineage (NCBI taxonomy): Eukaryota > Metazoa > Chordata > Actinopteri > Cichliformes > Cichlidae > Mchenga > Mchenga conophoros. The sequence continues at coordinate 14,972,784 of NC_140537.1, forward strand.
TTTTAAGTTAATTTCTCATTAGGCTCTTGTAGGTTATATCGAGTGCTTCAAGGCTTATATTAAGATTATTTAAAAGTGGTTTCTTTGTAGGCAGGTTCCTTGATTTTTCTCCCCTTTCCACAGTATGTCTTGGCTCATCAGAGGCGGCTGGCCGCCAGGACTCCTCTCAGCTCACTCCCCGAAGACCCCTGGCTCCACAGAAACAGGAAATTTTAATAGTATTGCACTGCTTTTCCTCCCCTATCTGTATCCCAGTTCCTCTCTCTCTGTCGCTCGGTAAACAAAAAAGGAGAAAGCACAAATGTTTAACACCGTATATGTGTGGAAAATGGACCAGCAATAGAGCATAATATAAAATCAAGCCACACATATTGAGCTTTTCCACTTTCAGAATATTTGTATAGAAAAATCTGTTCAGTAAGCTGTACGATGAAACACAATAATCAGAATCAGAATCAGAATACTTTATTGATCCCTGGGGGAAATTATTTAATAACATTATAGATATAAATTCCAAATGTACACAGTGAGCCTAATGAACTGCATTCCCACCCAGCAGTCTCAATCATGATCAAACTCATTCACATTTTATTGTTGTTTGCTATCAAACAGTGCATTTGTTTGCAACTTTGTTAAGAGTGTTTCAAAGATTTTTGTTTTTGTTTTTGTTCTAATAAACTTGACCTATTTTTTCTCAGACTGTAATAGCACTTGTCACGTCAATAAATGAGAAGGGTCGGCTGTATCGGTCTGCACTGCAGCCATGCAGTCTCTCCACAGGTGGATGAACACCTCCCACCGTCCTACCACTACACTCCCAAGTGTTTATGAGTCACTTCACCCCTGGTCAAGCGTGTGGTGAAGCCACCCAACTCTCGTCATATAGGTGGGATCTGCTAACTAGCCCCCGTGGACACTGCCAGGTTTTCATAGTAAATTGTGCAGCAAAACCACAACTGACTAAAAAGAGATAGGCTTGCTCTGACTTCATAGCATTTTGCGGTCTACATTTCCCTTTGAGTTCTCTCTCTTTTTTCTTTAGGGCTCTTTCCCTTCTCTTTTTTCCTTTCATCTTAATTCAAAATGCAGCTGGATCCACCATTCCTCCTCATAATTTTCTTTGTTTTAGCCCTTTACAACAGTGTTTTGTCTTTACAGATTTCCATAGGAAGATTTATTTTCGTGAAGGCCTTAATGGGTTCAAGAAGTCCCAAAGTTTGCTGCAGTAATGGTGCAGCCACATTTTTTATTTCTTTTTGCAAAGACATTTTGTCCTATTGCACAGTTCTGTAGGCTGTAGACTAAGGCCACACCTCAGAGTATCCTGCTAAATGTGAACGCCATTGCTCCTTATTTATTTATTTACAGCAAGGTTTCAGTGAAGGAGTGGGGGGGAAACTCACTGTGGAGCACAGATGTGGACATCTCAAGCCAAAAGCACCAGTTCTCTTTGCCAAAATGCAACCATAAAAATCTGCCGGCAATAAGCAGCCATGAAAATAAAATGTATCTTTTTCTAAAGCAGAACTGTGGATTCTGCTCTGTCAGCCATGCATTTTGAGTTGCACAGAGGAACTTGAGGGAAGTTCTGAAACCTGACTGGGTGGGGAAAAAAAAATCACATCTGGAAGGCTGCGTTTATACTGGACAAAGAAATCCACACACAGAAGTCATAAAATACATTGTTTAAGTTGCATATAATCTATCTTCAGTTTTACATACATTACTCTGTCTGTAAATTTAGATATACTGTATAACATTACTCTGATATTAATTTTATTGGGCTTTTCAAACATACATGAAGTACAGAAACCTGATGTTGCTGTCAGTAGTTTCTAGTCCATACACTGAGAAGACAAAAGCCCACATACTGGACTAGATTCACTCTTTTCTACTGTACAGTAGGTGCTTTGTTGGCTTTTTGAGGATTTTCAAACATTGGCACATCTTCAGTGAGAAAACTGGAAATGGAAGATTTTTTATTTATGTAACAACAAACAAATTCTCTCTGTGTGTGGAGGTTGGAATAGTGATGTCTACATTAAGTTTACTGCTATAGCTGGTTATATACTGGTTTCTATGTAGATATGTACCAGCTTCCCTGTCATCACTTATGAGGACCATGAGGACCTTGTGAGAAGTACAAGGGATGCTAACGTGTATGTAAGTTACAAATTGCAGACACTTGCAGGTTTAAAGGTGAAAGGATTTCTCTACTGAGGCGACTTTTGGTCCCTATGCCACAAGAGGTCCCCATGACGTGTATATGATTTTTTTTTTGTTGTCCCCACACTGTGATGATTACCAGGACACACACACTTTTTTCTGTGTGCACTTTACTCATGTAATGTGACCTGGAAGGATGCCAGTGAGCCCATGGAAGGTCCATGGCCTGAGGCCTGCCGACACCTCTCCCCAACCCTGTTGAAATGTTTATTTATAACTCTCTTCCAGCTTCACCTCCCTCTGTTGTCTGCCAGCCACCATGCCAATCCAAACACGCTAGGCCTCTCCAGACTGATCCAGAGCATGATTTCAGAAAGAAGAGAAGCCTTTCCCCATTTCTCCCCCCCTTTTCATGCCCAAACTCCCACCCTTTCCTCTCCCCCTGTACTTCTGTCTCACTGTCTTCCAAAGAGTAATGCTTTGGGAGAGAACTGAGTAGCCACAGGAGGGGAGGAAAGGAAAAGAGAGAGGAATGGATGGATAGACGAAAAGAAGGGTAGGGGCAGAGGTTTGCTCCATCCAGCATGGGCTGCTAAATTAGTTTCAGAGCAGCAGTTGGACTCCAGGGATGCTCAGCACACACTGCCGACTAGCTGTGTTTGCTTTTGTGGGGTGTAGGAAATTTGATCTCCATCCATGTAGCCAAACCACATCCCACATCCCACCCATCACTACCTCCAAGAATGAAGGGGCTGTGAGGACAGTCGCCACTAAAACAGGTATCACTGATACTTAAGTAGTAAGAATAACAAACATTAAATGTGAGTATGGAAAAAGTGTATATTTCACTAAAATGCTGAACGATTACATCATACCACATGAGGCGTCTTTCTTACAGACAGGAAGTCACATGTCTCTGGAAGGCAGGCTAACATGTTGAGTCCCTGGTGAGCCCAAGGCTGAAGGCTCTCTAAATAGGTTTAATTGGGCCAGGCCTAACACTGCAATGCAGACACCGCTAGACAGAAACTGGGCTACGGGGTAAAGTAGAGCACCCAAGAGACCTCAGGCACTGTGTCCCTGTATCTTGATGCTGCTGTGTGGCTCATTTGGTATACTCACGGTTTAAGGACACACTGCTTACACATTCCTGTGTCCAAGGGAGCTGTGCCAAATTACCAATACCAGTTGTTTCTCCAAAAAAAAAAAAAAAAACATGCTCGTACAGCAGAGCTATGATTGGTTTGTTGCCCAAGGCAGAACTCTTGCTCTCAATAGTGGGAATTGTTTACCTCCTAGTGTCTGTGTGTGTTTGTGTGCTTGTTTATGAATAAGCGCATTTGTCTGCATGCCTTAGTGTAGGCATCTTTGTAAAAGAATTCTCCAACTCAGCCACAAAAAGGTCTGTGACATCCCCTGCAGCAAATGCTAAAATGTAGATCAGCTGTAACAAAAGCGAAACGTACACCATATTATTTCCACTAAATCAATTAAGCTAGTGTCCTATAAATATGTTATAATCCATCAGATATTTATTCAAACAGCAGAGATGGTATGTGGTAGTAGATGCCAGTGAAATTAATGAAGCAATCTTCAGTACAGTTAGAGAACTTGGTGGTGTTAAGGCCACAATTGCTTTGATGCACAAGCTACTTCGGCTGTAATTTCTTTCTGTGTGCATGAGTGTGTGTGGTTATTTTTGTCTTCCTCTTTCATATATATTGTGCAGACAAACATACCCGCACATGCAAAAATACACTGAAGCAGATCCTCATTTCTCTCTCAGACAATTTGCTTGCCTTGCATCTGAATGGACTTGCCTTACATTGCATGTATATATGATGACAAATCTCATACTTAATTTGCTCTGCCTTTTTTGCAGCATGCACTGGCTTCTGTTATTTAATAAATGATTGTGCTTTAAAAGCTACCGAGTGTTACAAGAAGCGGTACACTCACTAAAACACCTTCCGTCACAGCAAATGGTTGTCCTTGTGCGTTTGCAAGAATCCGAGTGTGAGTGTGGATGCATTCAGACTGGAGTTTATTGCATCTTAGGTTGTAGGTTCCCATGTGCGCGTGTGCGTGTTTATATTCCTGTTTGTGTGCTTGTCATGAGTAAGTCCTCAGGGAATGCGGTCTCCACAGTAACCATCTCTCTTGGTGGTCTGTCATTAATAGTCTGTCTAGCGTTGATGATTTAGATCCGTAAAAAATAACAGAGTTCTAGTCAGATATATCATGTGAAATCCCATAAAATCATTTAACAACCTGGGATAATAAACACCTCAACAAGTAAATAAATAATCAGTAAATCAAGAGGTCAGTTTAAGCAACCTTTTTTTTTTTTCAAGCTGCCTTCTGTGTGTGTGTGTGTGTGTGTGTGTGTGTGTGTGTGTGTGTGCGTGTGTGTGTGTGTGTGTGTATCTGTTCAAGCATTGGTGTTTGTTTTTCCTCTTTGTCTCATTTCTCCCCCCACCTCTCCCGAGTGAAGAGAAATTGAGAAACCAATCTAAAATCCATCAGGACTTCCCTGCCCACAAGCCCCTCTCCCCCTAACCTCACTCTACCGCCATGCCTACCCAGCACCCAACACACCCAGCCACCCCCCGCTCCTGTTTTTTGTGTTGCAGGCGTCTGGAAATTGGATGAGATGTTCGTTTAGCGGGCAGCTGGTCTGGGGCCGATATGAATTGCGTTTCCCCACGCCAGGAAAGGTCAAGCCCCCTCGCCTTGACGGAGTGCATCAGCCTATTGAGTGGCGCTTTAGTCCATTTACCAACAGCCAATGGTGAGGCGGCAGACAGCAGAGAGGGAAGCACAGAACTCTGTGTAGGAGAGAGAAAAGAATGACAGCACGTCGGATATAAATTCATTGTTTCTCATCACCCAGCTGGGGCAGGAATGGCTGGGAGTGATTGCTGGGATGGGGGAAGTGAGGTAGGAATATTACCATGTGAGTAGTGAGAGAAGGGATGAGCGCCCATTTTTTGGGGCCACATTTAGCCTTGGTGGCCGGATTATGAAAAACAACTTATAGAAATAGAAACTTTTTAAAAGGTCCAAATGATGACAATCAGATCATGTCGTTCACTGGATTTTTCTTAATATCTCTAAACAAAATAAGTCCTGCTGGGGTCTTGCATGTCATACCTCTAGAAAGCTGTTTTGTTTTTTTGTTTTTAAAGGAAAACACCACCACAGTTGATTGTGAAAAGACATATTTTCCAATTAACTTTGGAAATATTCCAAAAAGCTAAAAATAGGAACTATTAATAATTTGGTTATGTGCTGATAACAGGCATCTCAGCAGCGCACATACAACGTTGCCCCGGGGCTCCTATCTCCACACATCGCACCCGCTCTGATTCTCTTGGATGCATGCAGAAAAATGGTTGCTGTCCCTTTAATTTTCATCCCTGCGTATCTGGAGGAGTTAAGGCAAAGCAATTAAAACAAAGGCATATTTAACATGGGGTTAATGATTGGCTGACCCTGCAGTCAGCACAGTGACAATATCTTAATTATTGAGAAACCTAAAGTCATTACGCCTACGAATGGCCTGAGGAGCATCTCTATTGATTGGGATCCAGTCCCATTACAGGCTCACCCTGGACCAATGAAGCCCCTATTATAGACAGCCTCTCTCTCTCTCTCTCTCTCTCTCCTGGTTATGGTCTATGTCTTTCTTTCTCTCTCCCTCACTATCCTCTCCATTATATCACAGTGCAAGCTATTCGATGTGTTGAATGGTGAGACAAGAGCCAGGCGAAGCTTGCGGATTTTTATTGCTTTCTAAAAAATTCATAACCAAGCCTGACATTTTTGCTGAGGAATGATTATTTTTGTCCCTCCCTCAATCCACTTTCCCTCGTGGCTCTTTCCCACTTTTTGGTTAAACTGGCAAAAGTGTTTAAGTGCTAACAGAATTGATCAATTCTGTTGTTACCCCCCCCAAACACACACACACACCTCAGACAGACACCTGATTTTAAATTCCTGTGTTTTGTTGCTGTGGACAGGAATACCAGTGTTTCCTTAGCTGGCAGAAACAAAGCACATTGAAAGGTTTGATAATACATATTAATTGTGAAGTGCTGAAACAACACAAAGCATTTCATTTCTGCAACATGCACCTTTTCACACTTGTGATTTTTTTTTTTTGGGGTATTTATGGAAACTCAACTAGATGCATCACATTTGCAATATTGCTACCTATGTAATCAAGCAACTGCTAATTTGCTCACTATTCTTAAGAGCAGAATACTGCACAATGTGGATACACAGTAATCTGCATATTAAATATGAGATTATAAAACAGTGCAAGGGTGTAGCTAAGCAAAGAAAATGACATGCAATTATTATATCACCAAATTAAAGCTTATATTAGACTTTTTCTCTCAACAGACAGTAAAAAAGCTTTTAACATGGTAATTTGCTACAGTAGGTGTTTCATTTAACACCACCTGTAGCGAATTACAGTACTGCATGGATGATTGTAGAACTGTATGTGCACCAGATGCCTAATAGATCTCACACTGAAATGCATTGGAGTGTATTACTATTCTTATTATATTTTCTTGAACAGGAAACAAAGACATTTCAAGTTTATTTGACTGGACTTGAAGACGGTCAAAGCACAGATTGAGCATCTTTACTGTATGCCTTTGTTTTGTAGCCAGAAAAACCACATAAAGACCTGTCACTCATTTTAAAGCTTCATATTAAAACTGTATTGGTGTTATTACGTCATTGTGGCTGTAATGCCATTATTATTTTAGAGTTACAATGAAACTACATATCTTTCATTAAAGGCAAGTTGTTTTGGCTCATATTTTGGCTTTAAACTATATGTATATATTTTTTCTTTTAAAGGGCTCTAGGTGTATTTGTCGCTTTAAAATGTAAAATAACTTTTATAGCTTTTTGTAATTATGTAAATAGACAAAAAGTTTCACCCTACTTTGACACTGTTAACCACAAAAACTTCATAGATCAAATACAGGTAAGTGCATATAGTGTACACATGCATGTAGGTTTGTGTTCACAAACATTTGCTCGTTGATTGATTGTGCACTGCACTCCCATTTATCCAATAACCAATAACTGCTGTGAGGCACAACCCAATTCAATCTCTAATGGGAGGCCAGCGAGTAGGACTCCATGTCGTGATGTGTGTTTTATGATAAATATAGAAGCCAGACAACTTCTCCACTTTCACACTCCTTCCTCCTCTTGTGGGAGTGAAGCTGCATGGGGAGAGCTGAGATGTAATTACCCAATCAGTGTGTGCCATCCTTATTAAAACACTACTAACAGTGCTCCGTTATTGAAATACCCCCCACCGGACTCTTCTTAATTCATTAAATAAATTAGCACCAGCACCTTTAATAATTCATAGAATGATGTCTCTGGGTTTTTTTCTTTTTCACAGAGGGTAACTGTGACAAAAAAAAACCATGGAAATGAAGGCAAGACCTGCAAGGTAATACTTAACTGAGAGCAGGCGATCAGAGTGAGAGACTTTCATGAACTCGGAAAACTAAAATCAGAGCTCTTGGGAGAGCCGGAAACCATCTTTCCTCTGCAGATTATGACTCTGACTGCATTTTAAACTTTTATATTATTTTAGATTTCGTTATTTTTATTACGCCTGCAGTTTGGCGCTTATTATCACTACCGCATTAGCCACACAAAGTTAGCATAGCGCTACTGTGCTAGCCATATGAAGTGATGCATGTTATCAAACAGCACATCTTCATTTTTTCCCACTTGGCTTTCTGGCTGTCTCTTGTGTCCCTCTCATTTGTGTTGCATTAATGTGCTAATGAGAATATCCTTGAGCAAGGCAGAGAAGCTAAAAGACAAATAAAGCGAGGAGTCAGACGAGAGATCTTGCTGTGTCTCTACATATATTTAATTGACACATCTGCATCCCTGATGAAATATTTACCGCCTCTGATGATGGTTTGGCGACGCGTGGCGATCGGCGCTGTGCCGCCGATGGTGACGTCGAGGAGCCATTGTGTTATTAATGCTATTAGCTTAGGTTCGCTCCAAGTGAAGACTTGAACCACCAGTGTTTTTGCATCAGTGTTGTCCGGGATGATTTAATTTTCTTCTTTTTCATTTTTCTTCTACTTCGCTGACAGTGGATTTGGGGCTCTTTGATTCTTAGGGCTGCACTTATACCGATGGCTTCACAGTTATGCAGAATGCACATTACACCACAGTGCCACAGCTCTGTTACCAGACTGATGAAAGATGTTGTTGTTGTTGTTTTGTTGGGGTTTTTTTTTGCTATGTACACATTTTGTTTCCAAATTCTGTCATTTTCCCCCTTCTGAAACCTGGAAAAATAACTCACTGTTGTAACTTTGTTCTCTGTGGTATAACTCTTGCCTGTCAAAGGCTGTGGAGGATGAATGTAAACGTATACAGCGTATAAGGCCCACTTTGCATTTAGGACCGAAATCCACAGATTTCCGCATGTGTATTTCCACCCACGCATCCTACACCAGTGACTGATACAAAGAGAAGGATTCATATCGATGTAAGTTCAGATTTTTGTCTTGTCTACTTAGGTTTGCATCAGAGGAATATCTGTATGTTTATGCATATGCCTGCATGGGAGTTTTTCACTGAACAGTTGTATACATAAATGTTTGCTTCATATTTGTGTGCTCAATGTGATCTTTGTGTGTGCATGTGTGTGTGTGTGTGTGCGCACACTAGGCCTGTCGGGATGTGGCGGCCCTCTCAGCCATGTCAGGGACAGCTTCGTTGAGGGTGGCAGCCGGGGAAAATGATGATGATGAAATTAAAATTCTGCGCCTGGCAGAAGGGGCTGCTGCGATTTCACTGGCGGCTGTGCGCATCGATCTGTTCCAGCATTTGACTTTCAACCATGACAAAACTGTGGGCAAATTAATTGTTCTCCAGGATATTAGGCATCAGAGTCCATTAATCCTCTCTGGAGCGCCACGCCGCATGAATACTAATCGTCTTTCCAGGCAGCCGTCTCATCCCTTGGTCCCTTCTCTCTTTCTCCTTTCTTTTTTTTCTTCTTCTTTCTTATCCCCCTGCTTTTGCTCTTTACAAATACTCTCTGCTCTGTTGTTTCTTTACTTTTTCGGTCTCAAATGTTTTTTTTCCCCCTCTCAGTCTGTGTAGGTTTTATCCTCCAGTCTCTGCCAACTAAAAACTGACTCTTTTATTTTTTTATCTGGGAGCCTTTTCACAGATAAATAAAGGGGGGGGGGGGACGGGATGGATAAAATGCATTTTCCAAAAACAATCAAGTGATCTGCTGCTGGAACACTCTGTTGATTAAAATTCTGTCCTGACAATGGGAAATAAAAAGGCACCTGGAAAAAAGGTGATGATTGGGAAACATGCGTAAAATAATCTGTCGAGGCACTGGAATTATTTTTGAATTATACTGTACGCTTCTATATATTTCATCTATATTACTTTGCCCCGATAAGACTGTGCTAATGGTGTGATATTAGTCTCTATAAGAATCAGCTTGGCATTTGAGGGAGGGAGGAAAAAATAGCCCCCAACACCAATTATGTAAGATATTAACACATTAGTCGGCGCAAGATCTAATTGGATGGCAGCCCTGTGCACCATGACAACAATCACCTAGACCCTGTTTATCTCGTAATTGATAGTCTGGAGCTTAAGCAGCAGAGGCATCAGAAATTCATACAGCCCAGTGAAGACTGGCCCTTCCTTTCATACCACACATTGATTAGTTTTTATTTTCCTCCCTCTAACCAGGGTAATTTTTTGAGTTTTGGGACGAGCTTCTGATATTGACTTTTTGCCGTGTTTTGATAGATGGCCACTGGGCTGTGGCAGTAATACTGTAAGTTATCTGTCGTTCAGGCAGACGGGGTCACGGGTCCAGACACAATATATTCACAGCCCCTCGCTTATTGACAAACCATCGCAGGTATCGGCCATGTCCATAATAAATATGTATGTTGCAGATTGGTACTTTTTAGAGACAAATAATTGGTTTATATCGTACCACTAAGCTGCCTGCCCAAAAATAAAGGTCTGGTCTGTGAACTAATGTGAAAAGCATTATAATGACAAATCTGCAGCCTGGTTTGGTGAAAACTACATTAACTCTGGCATCATGGACACGAATGACTATAGAAAAAAGATTAATTGTGTTTTGCTGGTATAGTGTATATGCAGTGACGCCACGGAAAGAGCTATTACTGTTATTAATGGAAGCATTATGAACTCTGAATTAAATGTAGAGAAGGAATATAAGGTTTTCCTTGTACAGGTGTACAGGTAGATTCCAAGAGCTTGCATATTCGTCTCCTACTCTGAACAGTAAAAAGATGAAACTCAGTGATTTCCTCATCACTGCAGTAAACAACGTTTTACAGTACTGGGTGCACGAATGTGGTTGTAAGCTTTTTATGACTGATATTTAACTGAGCACAACTGAACACTAAATGGTGAAAATTATGGATTTATCAAACTGAGGTTGCAAAGAATGGAAAAGTTAACACCTATTCTGACTGCAGAGGCTCTCGAGCGGTCCCTCTCTTACTATAAACAACTTTTTTTTACAACTATATCAAAGTTTGAACTCTTCATCAGGTCACATCATACGTGGAGTGCTCAGAGGATTTACTCAGTATTATTTTCATTTCCAGTACATGCCTTATCTCCTGGAGATTTGGCAGCACGTCTTGTTTGTTTGGTATACAGTACATATGTATTTTGACCTGTGGGGCTGCCTGGGAATCACCCTCTTATTCACTTATCAGTGTACAAATTGCATTAACATCAGTGCTATGCATTAATACCATCACCCCTACATCTTGTGCATCATTATATTAATATACTCACCTCCACGTTTCATCAGAGTTCAGTCACTGTGGTTGTCCTGTAGATATACAGATATAGAATATACGGCATCACTTTATACATGTTATGAAATGTATAAAGGAACATGTGAAATTAAATTTCGCTATATGATGTCAGGAACCTGTGTTTGCACTGATGTACCCACTTAGCAGTAAGTGGCATGAAAGACTTCGATTGTGGATTCAGCAAAACAGTCCGCACCGTAATTCTTAGAACTGTACTGAGAAAATGTTAAACTGAATTTGTAATACCACAAATTAGACAATGTGTGCAACGGTTTTGTATCAAAGGCAGACTATTATACCGGGATTTTAGACCTAGCAATGGAGCACGTAAGGTGAACTAGGGGTCAAAGAAGCCAAACATAAGAATAAAAGAATGAGCAGGAGAAGGAAGGAAATAGAGCATAGAATAGAGTGAGGGCGAGAAGGTAGGAGCAGGAGAGCAAGTCCCTGGTGGGCACTTCCTGGCTAAATCTCTGTTCTGCTCTCTGCCTGTCTCTCCTCTCTCCTAGTGCTAATTAATTGGACTGGGGAATCAACGCTCTCATCTTAAATCTGCTCCTTAATTGAGCAGTCCTTTCTAGCAGCATCAGACAGCTCAGCATGCATCTTCTGCATGATTTGGAGCTAAACACACTGTCACTTTTTTACCCACCGCACAACTCGTAAAGCACGATCAAGCCAATCAGATAGAAGCTACAGTTAGCATGTTGCCATTTTCAAATTCCTTAATTTTGCCCTAACGTACCTTTACTAAAGGTAAAAATGAAGTGATGTACTGGGAGTAATTCTCTCAGACTCATTAAAATAGTGAAAATGTTTTAAATTTTGGGTAATAAGCTTATTTGCTTTCTTGTCACAAGTTACACAGGAAGACAGCGTTTTCAGTGTAGTGAAATTATAGCCAGCAGACAGTTGGCTTATCTTAATGTGATTACTGCAAACAAAAGGAAACAGCTACACTGACTCTGTGTGGAACAAACAAAGTCGGCCAACCAGCCCCTCTGAAGCTCACTAATTAGCACGTTATCTTTCATGTATTTAATGCGTACATTAACCAAATGTAAAAATGGCAACTTATGTATGTGTGCGTGCGCCTTTTCTTTTCTTTATTCATTTATTTTTTTTGTACCATTCATTTTTTTCTGCTCAAGAAATAAATGGAAAATTTAACAATTTTAACTTTGATATTTTTTATATGTGTATGTGATTTTGAATCCGAAGGGTTGATGATTCTGGTTCTCACTAGCAATTCTTGTACATTTTTGCGCGTCTGAAAGGATTTTCAAGCTGAATAATTCATTCATCAAAATCCCCACACTGTGACTTCAGTGTTTTTTTTCAGCAGTGTATCATATCATGGACAGATGAAATGACTTTATGGAATCAGTCACTTTTTAGAAGCTAAAAACTAGTCAAGTACATCACCTGGACAATTGCACATCTCTAACTATTTCTCTACAAATGAGGATAGGGTCTTTACCTTACAATATAAAAGCACCTTGGGGCAACTGTTGTAGTCATTTGGCGCTAAATAAATAAAATTGAATTGACCTAAACTGAACTGAATGGAATCAAGCAAGAGACTGTATTGTTTACATGTGAGCTTTCAAGTTGCTGGTAGGCATATTTTACTTTCAAGCTGCACCATGCTGATTGTTTCCAGTCTATGTGTAAGCTCATGCTGGCTGGCTGTCTTTACTGCAAAGTATCAATCCTTTTGCAAGAGAGTGAGTAGGAGCCTTATACTGTGTGCTCTGAACTTACTTACATACAGTACATGCGGTAAGTCATCTGGTAGAGATGAACATTATGAAACTGATATAATATATCAATTTAATTGTATTTATATCATGCTAAATCAGAACAACAGTCGTCTCAAGGCGCTTCATATTGTTAAGTAAAGACCCTCCAATAATACAGAGAAAACCCCAACAAGCACTGGGTGACACTGGGAAGGACAAACTCCCTTTTAACAGGAAGAAACCTCAAGCAGAACTGGGAGGGGCGGCCATCTGCTGCGACTGGTTGAATATGAGGGGAGGAAGACGGGACAAAAAACATATATGTGGAAAAGAGCCAGAGATTAATAATAGCTAATGATGAAATGCAGAGTGGTGTGTAAGCACATCACTGATTTAAAAAATATATAGTATGGAACTCCAAAGTAAAGCAATATATGATGTGTCTGCCACTCATTCTGCCACTGTGTAATGTTAATGGGACAAATAACTTTTCATTGCATCTTAATAATGTCATGTTGTGGTTACAAATTGAGGTTGTTTTATGATGACATTACCAGTGTTACCTTACGCTGCTGTTTGCATGGAGGGTCTACCTATAAGAACATGAAGTAATCTGTACAACATCAACCACTCTATTGTCACTCAGTACGCCAACAAAACTTATTTTATTGCTGGTGGTCTGTGGTCTTGAGATACTTTCTGCCACCATAAATCATGACAGACAGTATGCCTGTTTTTATAGGATTAACTGTTGAAACATTTTTGGGAAAAAATGTATATAAGGTGTTTGAAGTGATATGTCATGGCCACGCCAGTTCACGCGTCTACCTTTCACTGAGAAATGCTTTTTACGTGAGTAGCTTTCAGGAGTAGAAGAACCATAAAAGAAAATGTGAACATTTATGCCTGAAAATCAAATCTGGTTCTACTTATGAGAAGTTCCCGCCCATTTCTACTCTTGTTTCCAGAGTGGTGAATGGTCGCACGCGCATACACACACACACACACACACACATTAGAAACAAGGTCTAATAGTTTGGTGTGCACACATGCAGAGTGCTTGTCCAGCACTGTAGTGCTTTGATTCTCTGTCTTGGAATGAGGTGGTGATGTCATTGTTCCTCTGGGGTTTCTGGGATGAGGTCACTCAGGGGCAACACAACCTTGGAGTCATCTGTCTTTTTTGCCCTCCTGCCCTCCCCTCCTCGTCACACCCAAGGAGGAGACAGGAGGAGGAGTCTTAAATGCTACCTTTCTTCTCCGTGCATTTTTTTTCTATACAGAGGTCTACCCTCTCTCATCTCACTCTCACCTGGATTGGATTGAAAAGTTGTAGTGTCTCAAGCTTGACTTTAACCTGATCCCCTCATATTTTTTTTGTACTGAGAAGTAAAAGATGGGCTGCTTCAGGCAGAATCAAGGTCTGGTTTTGTTGATGTGAACTATCAGAATGCACCATATGCTAAACCGATCACATTTAATATGTTACATAAAATAAAACTAGAGGTGGGGAAGAAGCTGTTTTGCAGGTACTTTTCTCTTTAAAAGTGATCATAACAGGTGTTTGTCAGTCCACCTCATGCTTTGAACTGTTGACCAGGGAAAAAAGCCTGAGTAAAGCAATATCACAATTTTTGATGGTTTCCTCAGTATGCAGAAAAAAGCACATAATTAATGCAAACATCTGGTAGAGTTCTGTGTGTATGCATCAAAGTGGAGCTCATCTGGTATTTTCATTTAGTTTATGGGTAAAGTATGGTGCAGACTTTAACTATGACTTTAGCCCTTAATCCAGTGGATGAATCTACTCTAATCCCAGCATAAACACACAAACACATCTTATCAAACAGAAACAATCGTCATTATAGACACAAGCCTGCATAGTCAAATACACATTGTTATGCTGAAATAAAATAGTGCAGACCCATCAAAACCCATTTTCCAAGTGGCTCATGCAAACATGTGTATGAATATGAGTGTCAGTGTCCCATACATGGATGCTGGCCTACATAAATGTCTGTCCATTTGTTGTGTTCACGGTCATGTGCGTAATTTGTCCTGTTAATCAGAATGGGGCAGAGGTAAACACGACTTTTGGGACAAGGAGAACAGCGAGTGAATTGCAGTGAGCTCACACCGGTCATTATCCTTTTGCTCCATCCGTGGAACTCCTGTGTTCCCTCGAAGCACCTGGTCCTGCCTCCACCCTTACCCTCTCTCTTACTGCCCCAGCACAGGTCGATGCAGTAAGGCAGTGCAGCCCGAGGGTTCAAGGGTCCCAGCTGTGTAAATGTTTTCAGTTGCTGTGTGACTGGAGCTGGGTCCTTCTTTTTGATCACACGCCAAGACAAGCCCAGCCTTGGTTGTTCTTGGCAGCTGCTGGGGACGAAAGAATGTCAGCATGACTTTAAAAATATGACGGTTTGTAATTTGGACCACAGACTGAAAACTGAGCCGCTGGTACGGTTTGTGATCGTCTAATTATGCCACCCCCTCCCTCCCCTTCTTTGATTCCCTCCCTTCACAAAATCCTAACCCCCCCCATCTCCTTTTATTCTTATCCAGGAATGAAGCCGTAAAGCTGCTTTGTCCCCTGTGAATTATTTTCGGGGTAGGCGTAATGGCTTTGTGCCCTGCTGCATTACTTCTCCGATGTTTCTTCTCATCCCTCCTTCATGGTTGTGTAGTTCTGTGCTTAGTTCAAATGCTAACCTGAGGTACAAGCAACTGATGAGTTTCAAGGGGCTCAGTAACTGCAACATTTGGAAGGGAGAAGGGAGAAGAGGGGGGGGGGGGGGGCTGGGTGGATAATGTAGGTGTACTAGTACTGTAGGTGGGCATCCTTCTGGCTGAGCGTATGGGGCCAGCCCAGCTTGAAAATTCAGCAATTGGACAGCGGTTTGATCATGCATTTTTGCACGATGCCAATCAAAACCTACAATAAAAAGCACCTATAGTAAACAAAGAGTTGTCACCACAGAGACAGCTCAGAGCACATTATAGGGGAATCTGTGCTCATATGCACATGGATGCATTTATCTGTCCTTCTGTAAATGTGCCAAGTTGTCTGTGCCAGCATCAGAGGGGGGCATTTCTCCCACACAAGTTGATATGAAGTACTCTGCAAATCCCTAAGCTCAAAGCTCAAGCATAGATGTGTCAAATATTTAACAAATGAATGAGTTTTTAATCTGGGGCTCAGGGGAATGGAGCGTCATGATAAGGTTCTTTTTTTGTTTTCCCGTCATTAGCATAATTTCTCTGGAGTACATGTGCAGATTTCGTCGGCTTTGTTTGGGATCCCCACTGAGATCTGAAATGGAAGCACAGAATCATAAGAAAAAACCTCTGAGATGTTACAGAACCGCCAGTGCAACAGTAAAGGCAAGCGTTGCCAGCAACACAGCTCCTATTGTGTCTCTGACTGTTCATCCATTTGCCCCTAATTGGGTTAATTGAAAACTTAAATGCAAGATTTGTTTTTTTTCCCCCCTCCGTTCCCTAATTAAACCGTTGTTTTGCCCCTTATCCAATAACACTGTGCATGGACACGGTGCCAATCAGCTAAGAAGTGCAACTTAAGCCATTAAGGGCTGGATGGAGGATTACAAATGTTGGACCACCTCTAATCGGAGTGCTATTGAAAATCCACCTAAGCAGGGAAAGAAATGATTCATTAGCCTTCCACACACACCTACACACTTACTGACGACTTTTATGATTATTTCCCCTCTAAAGAAAAAAATGAGGATAATTGCTGATAGCCTTGAAGATTAAATATATGGAACACATGAAAAATGTTTTATTGCTACAATGCAAGATAAAGTTCTGCCTGCTAAAATGCTGAAATGTTTACTTGTTCTATTTCTAAAAAGCCAAAAGCAAAGCTATTCTTGACAGAGAATAAAGAGGAGAAGCAAGATCTGGTTGAACCACTGCACTGGACCTGCAGGGCCAAGATGACTTATAGTGTCCACGATGTCTCGAGATGACCTCTTTTCCTTTTTTTCATCACAAGTTCCAACAACAAGCATTACAACTCCAGTCCACGATGCAGACTTTGTCTCAAAACAATTCTATTTAAAAACTCTCGTGTCAAACGCTTCTAATATTTCTGAGGTTAAAAGAAGAAAGGCAGTGGGAGAGTGGGTGGAAGAGCGGTGAGAGAGGCTAAGAGGGTGGCAGAGTGAGTGCCCACAGATACAGTAAACAAATTAAGTCAGACTTTATTTTGAGGGCCCGGGTGCACTGAGCATGACCTGGCGTCTGGTCTCGGTGTCAGCTAGAGGACCTTTATGCGAGTACGCAGTCCATCTCGCGCCTTAATGAGGCAATGGAAACACATCCAGGCCAGCACATCAACAGAGAGAAAAAAACACACACAAAAAACAGCACCCAGAAAATACCAAGTTAATAAGGCAATACAAGCAAATGAATGATTTTTTAGAATCATGTTTAAAACAAGTAGTCCTCCCTGAGCATGCAGAGAGGGAAGGGGTGAGAAAAGATCTGCATGTGTAAGTGTGTAAGCGTGGGTGTGTGTGTGTGCATGTGTGTGTGTGTGTGTGTAAATGAATTCTTCTATAAACCTGGCAGAGCGGAGGCTGCCACAGACATCAGCTCTGCATTTGCATATTCATGGCTCAATTTGCACTTTGGCTATGCAAATGTATGCAAACATCGTTTCAGAACATTTCAAAAATAGAAACCAGCATTCCAAACGACGTTGCTCCTCTTAATATGCAGCCACACACACACACACACACACACACACACACACACACACACACACACACACACACACACAAATTAGTAGGGAAAATCAAACAGGCCAAGTAATGGTTGACTATCTGATTTAAAACCAAGAGCAGCCTTCACCAAGCTGGTTAAAGGGGGATAAGGACTGTGTTAATTTTAGTGCAGTGTAGTGTAGATGTGTAATAATTGTATGTTATTTTCATATTTCAAATATACTCTCCTTGCTATTTCTGTGTGTTGCTGTTAAGAAGCTCTTTTGGTCCGGTCTATGTTTCCCCTTAGGCTTATTTTGTGTGGTAATTAGAACAGGGTGGGTTTTTCAACAGATGATGGTAAAAGGATCATTTCCAAACTCCACCACTGAGACCACATTACATCAAAGTACATCAAAATAATAATACTAATAATAATAAGTATAATTTGACTCAAATTATTCCGGATCAAATGAACACTGAACCGTCTTTCCGTTATGTGTTTCCAAATCTTGGCAGCCAGGTCAGTTGAACTCTTCCAAAACTCAACTGGCCCCCGTCTTCCTATCTGAAACACGGCATTGTGTTCACCGTGGCTCGCCTTCAGAATGAGGAAAGTTTTTCTAGTCTGAAGATGAATGAGAGGGGAAGAGTTCAGCGAAATCTACTTTTGGTTAAATCCTATTCATCTGCTGGGCACAAGGCAGGGTAAGCTGTTCCCCTGGCACGGGGTCTGTCTGAGGGGACGTGTGGACCCCTCCAGAGCTTTATCTCTCCTCCCTGTACTCCTCGGGATAAACGGCTCCACATGGAGTCCTAATCCTCTTTTCCTTTCCTTTCCTTTCCTTTCCTTTCCTTTCCTTTCCTTTCCTTTCCTTTCCTTTCCTTTCCCTCTTCTGTTCTTTCCCCAACTATTCCCTCCTTTCCTTTTCTCCCTGGCACACAAATGGCAGTTAGTGGCCTGTAGGGACTGTCCTCTCTCTCCTCTGCGTGAGACAAACAGTTCACCCAGGAGAGGCTTGTTAAACCCTCAGCACAGTTTGAGCCTGTTTCTGCTGTTTTGCAAAATGTGTTAATTTTATGACACTAAAGCCAGCAGTAAAAGCAAAACCTCAGCTAATTAGCCAGCGGTGTGAGGTGAGTGGCAAAGAGTGGGCATGCCACCGCTTGAGGTGCCTTAATCATTGTTTACGAGTGAGCTCAGCAGGGTTTTGGCTCTTGCTTTCTTCTCTTCATCTTTTTTTTTGGTTTGTTTTTTTGTTTTGTGCTCCTAAATTAGCCCTGCTACATACCTGCAATTCCCACTTAGCAGTATGATGTTCTTCCCATAGAATAACACAGTATTTAGACACAGTCCTGCGAGCAGAGATTCATTTTCATGAGAAATGTGGAGATTTGCGTTTAAAAAAACAACAACATTTCTTTTGTTTGTATTTCACTACAGGGGCATCAAATGCAGCAGAAAATAGCCTTTAACTAACCAATGCAATATCACAAAGCTCTGTGTTTTTTTTCTCTATGACGTTTATTTAAAGAGTGCCCCTCAATGGTGCTGCTTCTCATAAGTGGCTACAAGCCTCATTTGGCTTTGTTAGGCTGGTACAATGAGGGAGTGGGGGGTTACTATTGAGAAGTAAGTGCATTACCATTCATGGAGAAAGAGAAACGGAGGTTGTGGAGCAGAAAGTGGCTGCTGCCTCTTTAAGATGGGTTTAAGTGATCAAAATTTCATGCAAGGCTGCAATTGGTGGTATAATGTTGCTCTTTAAGAGGGTTGCCTAATGATTGCCATGTGTGGACAGTGGGTTTTGGAAGGGGATTTTGTGGAGGCAGGGGCTGGGGGCCTGAGACTAGGCCAGACTGTGAAGTAGACTGGTGAAGTCTGGGGGGCTGGGGAGCTTGGAAAGCTGAGTGGAGAGGAGCGAGAAGTCTCACAGAGGGGCTCAGAAAAGGCCAGCCATATGAGATTACAGCATACCTAAGAAATGTGCTCGTCGGGAAAGTTTGTGTATTTTGGGAAGTTCTCCAAATTTTCCATAGACAGCTTTTTTATTTTTTGGGTTATCTCACTCTCCCTCCGCTCCTTCCCTTCGTAGTTTGGACTAATTGCGCAGTGTAGTGCCCGCTGAGTCAATATGAGAAACTGCTCCCTGTCCTTTTTTTTTCTTCCTTCCTTCACCTCTCTTTCAAAACGATATGTGTATTTTTGAATGCAATGGATAACATGTCTGTATATTTTTCAAACCTATGAGTTCAGGGTTGTTTTGTAGGTTTAATTTAAAAAGGATGATATTTTGCAGCCTAGAGGACCCAATGTTTCCAGTTTGTGGCTGAAAGGGGAAACAGAAATAACAAGCCTGGGGACCCACTCCACTGGTGTCTAGAGGAAATAAATAAAGGACATTAAGATGTTGGATTAACCTCAAAGAATGGTTCTTCTAATATTACAGAGCCATTGATGCTCGTGCTCATTGTTTTGGTGATCCTGCTGCACACACACACCTCAATCAGTTTAAAACTAAAATATATAAAAATCTTATAAAACTTTTTTTTTATTCACAAGCCAGCTTGATAAATGCACTTTTCCTTTTCACAGTCTTTTTTAAAAACACCTGATCTTACATATCTGGTTTCAGCAGTTTAGACAGCAGCTCAGCTGAATACAGGCCATGCCTCCACCTGCTGTTGAGCTCCCGCTCGATGCAGTCACAGATCAGCAGCCACTGTGGCTGTTGTGTTAAAGTCCAAAGGCCTGCCAACGCTGACCTGCTTCTACAGAGGTGGTCAGAGGGCTTACTGCACCTCTTTGACTCTTGTGCTAACCGCTCAGCTCGACAGAAGCTCAACACCCTCTCTTCCAGGATATACAGTTACACTCGTGCAGTCAGAGTAGGCATAATAAAATCTTTAATGGGCGGAGGTGCTGCCACATGAGAAGAAATCAGACATTCGCACAATCAGAACACAACATAAACTGGCGGTGCTTATTGCACCAAAGCAGGTGAGTGAATTCTGTTATTGTGACATATTTTGCTGTTAATACAACATGTCTTATTAGTCTGTTCTTATAGGAAATAGCGTTTTACATTTTTTTAAAAACACAAATAGCACCTCTTCTCTTATTATAACCTATAAAAATGTACATATGTTCTTCAAAAATGACAAAAAAGAGCTCCGTCAGTGCTTGAAGATGGAGTGTAACCTTTGATGAGAATATTACACTCCTGCTCTACTGAGACGCGCGACTGCTATCTGTGAAAGACTCTAGATTTAACAAAAAGTTACCTGTGCAAAAAAAAAAGAATAATTTTGTATGGTGCAGCAACATGAAAAACATCTTGTTTTTGCTCATAAGAAGGGAGTTTTGTTATGGTGGCAGCAGCGTTCTGTCTTAGTGGATGTAAAGAATATTAACAGGATTTACATTTAATGTGCAGCATCGAGTTAGTGCGTGAGGGTTCACAGATACACAGCAGAATTTCCCAGTAGAAAGATATTTAATATAACGGAATTGAATTGTTGATGGGAGACAAAATCCTAATGCATGGATAACGAGTGATATAGACACACCGCACGCTGGGTGGAGGGGAAAGGTATTTATCTGGTTCTGTTGCCGGCTGCCCTGCTCTCTGTCCCCTCTCTCACATAGATACTTATCAGCTTTAAAAGGCGGCGATTCACCCTTATCACCCATCAACAGCACCTTGCGACACACGCTGCCTCACCACTACAAATCCCATTACTTTTATCCTTAGCTAATGCTGGGGTGCTGTTGCCTCCTGTCAGGGCCCACGGCACAAACAATTTGCTTTCTTCCTCCTTCCATTTCACAGACCTGCTCACAGTCAGAGCGATGGGGTAAGGCTGGTTAGGGAGAGCTGCAGGCCCTGCAAGAATTGTCACACAAACTTTGAAATGGCTGCTAGAGTCAAAGTAGCTCGGGGGCCAAGAGTTTTATTTCAGAGACGGTGCTAGTGTTATATGACTCGCCTGTTAAGAGTCTTACCAAAGCAAATGGGAAACTGATAGTCTACTGATTATTCGCTGGGAGATATTTTCCTTGTAAATCCAGCAATGCATTAAGTGGGTATAGAGAGCTATTATTTGCTCTGCATTTTGATCGTACTATCTGAAGCTGTAGTAGATGCACAGACACTCACACACACACTCACACACACACACTCTACCACATCATCCCTGATGCGTCAGGTCTTGTTGTGTTCCCTCTCGGCTCGGCTCCGCCTGCCTGACCCTTCTGACCCGAGTGCATTCCTTTCTGAGGTGATTGGCAGCCCATGCAAATACTACACAACCATGACTGGCAGTGAGAGCCACTCTGTGCCCTTCCCACAATGCCCCTGGCCCCTCCCCGTCAATAGACGCTGAGCTGGCGTCATTGTCCCGATACAGTGACCTTTTACCTCGCCAAAGTTAGCGCTTCCTGGGAACCACCCCAGAACTTTTCTCCGATCCGTATTGGAATGTTTGACACGTAGACATGATCTCTATGTTTACCTCCCTCTCTCCTCGCTATCACTGCGTTTTTCTTCTTCACTATCTCTGTGTGTATCCTTCTCCCCCCTGGCAGTCCCAGCTGTGAACACAACATAGCGGGGGAATGTTTTTTTAAGCCCACTAAAAAATATTCTATTAGCATAAATTTGGTTCTGTTTCGCTGCCTTTCTGCAGTGTCACAGTCAGATCTCTTTGCTTTAAGGATTGAAAGGTAAACAGCTTTAGGTGTTGTTTGTGGGTTAGCTTTCCTTCTTGGCATGACAAGGCCTTAGGGCACCAAACGCATTACAGCTCTAACTGTGTCAAATCTCAGAGGGCTAGGAGGACCCCAGCCAACCTGTGTTCTCTAATGTCACACACCAGCAGTAAGCCAAGCCAATAAAATGAACACCCAGTGATCAAAGAGGTGACAAGGATGCTCGTGACAGTGGGATGAAATTCTAAGTTTCCTATGACACAACACAACACAGGGATGCAAAGCCTTTGCATACATATTTCCCCCTGCAGCAGTCTATGTGAGTGGTAGTAGAAGGGCTTGGAGGTATTTGGATCATTAATAGATCCCACTACTGAGCTGTTGTGCAGTACTTTACGCTGCCTGGGAATATTCCCTAATGATTTTCACGGACCTAAGCCCACTTCTTCTCTCCTCCCAGCCTAATCTGTTATTCCTTTTGTTCATTTGCCTTTTGTTCTTTTCTCTTTATACTTTTTGCTTCTATCTCTTCTCTATTCTTTAATTACTGTTCCCACCCAGTGAGAGCCATGTCTCTGTGGCCCTCCATGTCCCAGGAGAAGTAGGGAGACGCAACCATGTGGCTTTACTGACAATGACATGAATGGCCACGGTGGCAGGGCCACCTCTCTGAGGACTTGGACACGGAGGAAAGGAGGGGGCGGGGAAGGTGTAAGAGGAGGAGAAAAGATGGCGACAATGAAAAAGGGGTGGGAAAGATGAGCGCAGGGAGCCCTGGTTCAACCTCCATTTCTCTTTCTCTATTCTCTGTGGTTTGGAAGGATTTCTCAGTTCCCTGGGTGGTTTTACACAGAGAGATTGAATAAGGAGTGGGGAGGGGTGGTGGTCTAAATCATAGAGGACAAGAGGCAAACAAGCAGGAGAACTTCAACAGATCCTGAATCTTTATTTGCACTTTTTGCACCGGTGATGTAATTGCTGTGCCCAGGAGGCCAATAAAACTTAATGGCAGGGAATTGTTTAGCCACCAGCTAAACTGCACTGGAGATCTTGAACCAGAAGCTTGGTGGTGAAGAATTTCTTTCTTGAAAAACCTCCTAATTTATTAATAGCACCCACTAACTGGTATTTAAGACAAAGATGACGTTAATGACACTAGATTATGGAGAGGTTAATGACGTGGATAATGTGTACTTCAGTTATTTCAACCTGTTCCCCTCAAAATCATGCAGAACATCCTAAAAATGTGCATCCTACTGTGAGCTACCACAACACATACAGTATAATACTAAACACAGACGCGCACTCACGCGCGAGTCTATATTTCCACCAAGCTGACAACTTAATGCTACTTCAGCCAAGGCAACAAGATGGAATCCGATTGGCAGGATATCATAAAAATCCAGACTGAAAGTGTGCTCCCGAAAATCTGTAGAACAGCATAATTCACATCTAAGCTCGAGAAGGAGACACTGTCGTCAGCCCCCCCAAACCCATCATCATCATCCTACCCCCACTCAGCAACCTACTAATGCTATTTACTGCCAGCTAGTCCGTGCTCATTCCACACACCTCCACCAGATAATTTTTGTTTTAATAAAATCGCTTAAACAATTAATTACAGTCGCCTTCCCCCCCTCCGTACACCTCTCCTTTGGCCCCCTCCCTCGCAGCCGCTCCATCTCTAACTCATTCCCCTGTGTCGTAGGAGATACAGGCTGTAATAAAAAGACGTTTATTGGACGATTTTCTGGGGGCCCGTTGGTTATTAACATGTAAATTAAATCATCACAGCTGTTCCATTTTCAATCAGATGGAGTTTGAGGGAGGCGGGGCGCAGATGAGGACCCCGTTGCACTGATTTTATTACACACACCTTCATTAGGAGCCCTGCAGCCGCGATCACCACCACCACAACAATCAACCTCCTGACACACACACACACACACACACACACACACACACACACACACACACACACACACACACACACACACACACAAACAAGCAGCGAGGCAGGCGCTCACACACGTACTGCACGCAACGATGATGCCAAATGTTCCCACTAGCATAGAAGCTACTCCCACGTAGATGCTGATTTACAATATTATAATGGTGGCAATACTCTAACCCAAGTTTTTGACTGCAATATAAGGAAAATATAAAGTTGGAGATGTGAAAATAATTAAAACGAGAACAATTTTAAGGGCAATTTTCAAGATTTTCATGTGTAATATTTTTGCCCTATGTCATGTGCAACCAGTGGAAATGATTGATTAATGGCAGCAAAATCCTCATAGATCAATAGCCTACTTTTTGTTCCCTGATTGGTTCACTTGGTGGCTATTTCGCCCTCAGAGCTCTTGACCCAAACATGAAAAGCGACACACTCTTAAAGACAATGATGCCTCTCTGATGGCTGTGGAAAAAGAAGCCTTGTGTCTTTGACTAGAAAGTTCCCAGACTCCAACGGGCCCCCAGAGAGGAGCAGACAAATGCTGTAACTCAAAGGAATTGTCAGAAAATGTAGCAGATGATGGACTTTTCCAATGATCATTTTTCTAATGCATATATATGTTTTAAAGGCCACTGAGACGGGCCAATCTGTTAAACGAGCAGTATTTAAAAGCGCGGGGCAGCAAGGCTCAGGGCCGTGATGAGATATTGGTAAGCCCATGTAGAAAGGTTAATGTTACCCACAGAACGTGCTAATGGTTGTGGTTTGACAATGGCCTGTGGGGAATGTGGCAAAAACCTCGCAGAAGCTAACTCATTGACACATAAATTCTCTGTTTTCAACAATTTCATTATCATCTACACCATTTTACTGTGACATATATCAATGGGAATGAAGTAGATGGTCTTATTTTTCTTGCTTCCCCTCCTTAACTCACGGGCCTGAGAAGATATTGATCTTTCATCTTTTCAGAGGAAGAATCACGTTATTGCCAATGAAGAATAAAGTGCAGAAACCACATAAAAATTAAAGGACGCGGCATGCAGCTTTAAAGCGAAACATGCCAAAATATCAACGGCATTTATCTTCGTAAAATAAAATACAATATGTATAAATAAGTAAGCTTGTTTGAAACATTATAGCACGTATATAGTTTAAGGATAGGCATAAAACTAAGTGAACAGAAAAGAAGCAACTGCTTTGCAACTGAACTGAATGTTGACTACTTAAAACCTTCCTTAACTAAGTATTACATCTTGTGCTCTCTGTCACTTGTATAGGTAGTGGTGAGATAATGGATTGACCTCTAGTCTGCCCGCGCAGAGTGGCTGCATTATAGCAAAGCCAGTGTGAATAAAAGAAAAGATGGTTATTTTTAGCGCTCGATTGAAATTCTGAAGAAATCTGCCACTGGGCTCAGAGTGCAGAGTTGTGAGGGAGATAAGATCAGAGTGAAAGAAAGAAAACGAAAAGAGGAAGGTAAAGGAAGTATTAGAGGAGCTGAAGGAGAAAAGAAAACGTGAAGTAAGAGAACTTGTGGATTGGAAATGTTACCATTTTCGATGCAGTCGGTGGTGCTGCTGTCTATATCCACTAAGAGCAATAATGCAAAGCTGGGAGAGGATGCGTAATTTGCATAAATTATGTATTAATCCAGATTAATTAGCATATATATTTGAATTAGGATTTGAAGGCTTTAAGGCCTATTTTGATTATTCCACTATGATTTCAGCCTCTGATCACCCTGAAAAGAGGATGTAAGTTTGTGCATTCAGCATTAATACATTATGCTAATGGTGGCTAATACTGATATGCAGATTTACTTAATTACTAAATGGATTTTACCCTGCTTTGCCATGCTTTACCACAGAGTCAAGTATGTTTGTTTTAGTTTATGTTAAAAGAGGCTTACAGGAACTCACATCCTCCAATTAATGGAGGATAAACTTTGCAGAATTCTGGCCAGTTTCCCATTTCTTTGAAACAGTAAAACCTCATCCTACACTTCCTCTTCATCTTTATGATTATTGCCGTCCCGAGAATCATCTACATCATCGCTCTAATTTGCCTCATTAGTTACAGTAGTTAGGGTAACGATGATCCTCCTTTAATATGTCAACGGCCTTTATGTGTAATCCAGAGGAACTATACATGTCTATGTCAAGGCCTATTAGAAACAGACAAATAATATCTGTATCTGTTAAATAGATCAGCCCAGTAAACAGTGCAGTTTATCAGCATTGGTGGCTGCCTTTATGACTTAATCTCACGTGGCCGGGCAACTCTGCCACAGGTCATATTGGTTTATTGTTGTGGCACAATCTAATCAATGGCATCGATGCTGAAAAGCTAATTGCAGGTCTTTGTATATTGATCTTTGGATGTTATTCAGAAATTTCCCCAGCAATCAGTTTTTTAGTGTTTCAACATGTTTTAGCCACATGGAATAAAAAAAAGGAAAGGAGAACATTTTAGTTTAGTAATATTTTCTATTTGATATTATTTTGTTATTTACTTTCATTTAGTCTATAGCATTTATGCAAATGGCTTTTAGCCATTTTATGGTGTCCTGCACTCATGCATGACATGACACACAGGGATGATGTTGAGTGGCTCTTAAGCAGAAATTCAGGAAAGGTTATTTATCGCAGAGGTGCTGGTATATCTCCAGACCCACCAACTAATGCCTCCCTTAACTTGACAATCAAAGTAGAGAACTCGCCACCACCCTCCTTCCCACCCCACGAAAGGCCCACGCTTCTTGTGTCACATGCAACATTGCTTGTCTGTTACATTACATTGATCAAGGGGTGATAACTTGTAATAATTGGATGTTAAATTAAAGAGCTCTCTCCTAGTTCTTGCCATCTCAATTTTAATTGTCATTGGGTGGCAGTTATGATGATGTATGAGGGATTGTGTTTTGCGCAGTGGAGCATGACCCTGATGAGTAATGCTCCTTTTGGCTGCTTGGCATCCCTCCACTTGTGGGCCTTAGCTTTTTGCTGGTTGTAATATTAGGAAGACTTAGGCAAAGAAGAAAGAAGCAAAGAGAGTTAAGTATGGCTTTGGGGTCTTGAGGGAGAGGATTAAGGAAAGCAACTTGCAAAATATATGTTTTGCTCTCTCCTTCGCTGTGGATGTTTGTGTGCAGTGCAGGATACTGCATGTCTTACTACCCTTGTGGTTTTGTGTCTGCCTCCAAATAGCTGTTTAGAGCCAACGCAGTCTACTTTTTCCTGTGCTGAGACAGCTGTGCTATCACCTGCCCTAGGAGTGACAAAGCAGAGTCCTTACCCCTTATTATGAGAACATGAGGTCAAAGGCACAGTCGCATATGACAGACACCTCTTCACTTACTGACCTCTGTCACTTCTCATCCATATAAACCACCACCATTGGCTCCTTGTTTCAGACAAGGACACTATGCTACTCAACTATATCATCCGCAGAATTCATCCTCCAGGGTGACAGCCTCTACACAAGGTCCTTTGCAAAGAAAAAGCTGTTTAGTAACAGAGGCTAAAAAACTGTTGAATTAATATGCAATGGAGAGTTAACAATTCCCGTAACAGCTAATGCATCCTTTTAAACAGCTCGCCAGCCTTTAACCTGTAATCCTTAGATGATGATTAAAAAAAATATTCTAGCACTGCTATAACTGACAACAGAGAGTTACAATTCATAAAACTGTCACATACTCCAACACAAGCTCAGTAAAATCTTATAGAAAGGAAATGGCTGACACTAGACCAAGAAAAAAAAATATTTTTTTTAAAGAAACTTGTTGGAGCAGGGCCATACTCTCACATTAAAACATGCAGGCATAGCTGGAACCAAAATAAACCAGTTAAAAACTACACAAACAGTCTACAAGACAAATCTAGCGCACACATAGATAAATATACTGTGCTGCAGACATGCAAACATGGCAATGTTAACATCTTGGGACATCCTTGGACACATTCACAAGCACTGCTTCTCATCCCAAATAAGCAAACACAGGCAGAGGTAGATAGCAGATAGTCATGTCGACAGCTCCTGTACCAGAGAAAGACGAGCAGTGCAGCCCAAGCAGCGAGACCCAAAGAGCAACAAGGCCCAGAGTAAATAAATACGCACACGCTCACACTTTCTAAGCTATCCTCCGAAGGCTAATGCAGCAGCAAATTACCATATTCAACAGGCTCATCTCCCTCTGTTCATTAGCAGATAAATGATATGCCTATATTTAAAGAACTATCACACATTAGTGTCATCATGAAATGTGAGTGCATACCACGCACACACATCCGCACCCTCGCAAGATTTTGTGAGTGAGCGTATGTTTCTTAACTCCAGAAGATCATCCTCCATCACGCCTCTTTTTGTGTCCCTGTGCTATGCTTGCTGTCGGGGAGTTTGGCAGCATGTGTGTCTGCGTATGGAGCTCCCTGGTGATGCGGAGCCAGCTCAGTGAGCTGTCAGTGGGGGGGGAGGACAGAGCTAGCGATTAGCATGAGTTTCCATGGGGTGCCGCAATGGCTGCTGGGAGATTCCATCGTCGATGCGGACCTGTCTCTTCATCAGAAAATGACAACCCCCTATGGCATGATGCACTTAGTCGATTCTAAGAACCAGCTGCATCCAAATCTCCAGGGTACATATGCTCTTTCTTACCTTCATCGCCATCATCAACATAATCACAATGTTCCTTATATCTTCTTCTTTATCCTTATTATTGATTGGCACATTTTTGGTTTGCCTCACATTGTCATTTTTAGTGTTTTGTTGACAGTGTTGACAGTGCTGCACAGGATAGCTTCACCATGAGCTTACACTAAGACAATGCTCATTTTTATTAGTACTCGGATTCTAGAAGTTAGCTGCTATAGCTGCTGCATGCTTCTAAACCATGCTTCCTATGGACTTCAACTGCACATTCATTGATCTGCAGATTCACTGTTCAGTGGTAAAACTTGACGACATACGTGTCTGAATGCACTGATTGACAGGTGCAGCTTAATATAAAGCTTGTTCAGATCTGACTGTATGTTTTCAGGTTGGTTGATATGGAGAAATTTACATTTAAATGTTCTGACTACACTCTGTCGGTCTCCAATGCTTCAAATCTTCTCCTCGCTCTCCCTCTTTTCTCTTCCAGTCTGTCAAAGCAACAGGGTGGTCTGACATAAGCCAGATCATTGGGATATTTCTATTTAAACCACAGGTGGCTATTAGCTGTAAAGTGAGTGTGTTGCAGTCTCAAGTTATTTCACCAAATATGGAACGATCACACTTTCTAAACAATCCTATTCATGTGTAATAGTGCTGTCGACATACATAATCATCTCATTGTTCTTTAGTGACAAACAACAACTGACTTCTACTATAAATTAACACTTTTTTTTTCAGATCATTTTTATTTTAAAATACAGGAAAATCATCTTTTAAAATAAATTTGCATTAAATGACTTATCTTTTCATCAATATAAAGCTACTGTGATTTATGTTGAGGTTAGAATGTAAAGCTGTTTAAAGAGTTATTCAATTATTACTGTAAAACAGGCTTCAGTAGAGGTTTTCCCTTTGTGTTTCATTTTTAAAAAGACTACTGGAATAAGTTTGATGAAAGTGTCGTATAAAATTACTTCCTCTACAATTACAATTCAGCAAAATTCATTATGATAGATAGATAGATAGATAGATAGATAGATAGATAGATAGATAGATAGATAGATAGATAGATAGATAGATAGATAGATAGATAGATAGATAGATAGACTGTAAAACCCAACAGTGCATCTTACTAAAAGAAGTAAGTTGTTCTTACTCAGTTCTGAAAAATAGTTAAAGTAACTTTCATGAAGTGTGTTAGGTAGACCCAAAAGTATACATATGTTATAATAACTTTATTGTAATAAGTACACATGATGTTTTTGTAATGTTTTAAGTACTGTTGCTTTAAACTGTTTAAGTAGTGTTAATTCATTTGTATTAGTCATCATCCACGGCCCCGCCCCCAGCGTTTGCCTGGACTTGTCGGCCATGAGACACAAGTCTCGTCAAGAGAAATTTTGCAAGAGTGGAAAGTACAAGATAAAGTTATTTTTATGTTTTTTTGTTAATGCTTACTTCTAGCATACAAAACGTACATTTATCAGACTGCTTTGTTTTAGTTGTACTTTGTTGTAATTTATCAGACTACTTTGTTGTAGTAGCTCGTAACTTAGCTTGCCAGCACACAATTCCCGCCTAGCGCTGTATGGAGTCTGCCTTCACAATTTAAAAAATTAACGGTTGGTGGCTTGTTTCAATCAAATAGTTGGTAAGTAGTCTAATTTTTGCAAACTGCATGCCACAAAACCTTTGGTAAAATCAGTGTTTAGGCTTTTCTGACTCTGAACTTTATCAAGTTCAAATGTAGCCTACTTTTGACACAGTGAAAATGGTAGAAGATTTATTTAGTGTTCATTTTAAGAGTTTACTGGACAAGTTCACCTTCACAAATTTAAAATATGATGCTTAGTGGCATTTTAGTCGTGAAATAATTTACCTTTTCAAAGCTGCACTGCACCAAACCTAAACGTTTCTGACTCTGTACTTTCCAAGGGTTAGCCTATTGTGTACTTCACTTATGTAAAATTGCTTTATTATTTCATAACATTTAGAGTAGTTGACCAACCTGAATTGAAAATGAACTGTAGTTACTGTTTTCAAAGCTTGTGTTATCCAGGTTGACTGTTTTTAAGTGAAGTAAAAGTCTAAAAGTAAAAACTGTTCTGCTAGCTTTCTGTCCTCATGGCTTTGTGTTATTACAGTCTGACGAT
Source organism: Mchenga conophoros (assembly GCF_057382185.1). Taxonomy (NCBI): domain Eukaryota; kingdom Metazoa; phylum Chordata; class Actinopteri; order Cichliformes; family Cichlidae; genus Mchenga; species Mchenga conophoros. Next base: position 15,003,802 of record NC_140537.1, read on the forward strand.
TGAAGGAGCAGTAGCATGCCGAGAGATCATCCAGCACTGCACTAAAGACAGCCAGTAAAGGTGATTTTAAAACGATTTGGCATCAAAATGTGGAATTGCAAGTTGTGTAGTTTTTCTACTGCCATAAAAGTCATGTTGTTGAAGCATTATCGGCTCAACCATGGTCAGTACTCCACAATTTCACCCTTACCCTGTCTCTACAACACATGCATGTGTACATTTAGTACATTTAATTCATTAAAGATACACATGTCAAGAATGCACACTCCCACACAAAGAAAAGACGGTTCTTATCTAGATTTGAATAAATATGGATTTTGTTGCCCTGTGTGTAATTTTAAGCAGCCATTTATTGAAAGCCAAATGTTTATCCATCTGAGGGGGCATTTAAAACGAAAAGAAACTGTTCCATGTCCTTTCAAGAACTGCAATTTTAAAACCAATGTATACTCAACCTTCAATGCCCACAAATGCAGAGACCACCAAAATTCAACAAGTTACAATGAAGGCATTGTGCAAAGTGTTATAAATGTAGAACAAAAGGATGACATGCAGCTTGATTCAATAGAGTCATCAGATGACAATCAAGTGGCATCCACCAGTGAAATCAGTGGAATTGAGGGTTTAGAAGAGCAGTTGCAATACAATCTGGCTGGATTTTTCTTGAAAATGCAGACCATTCTCCATGTGTCTCAGAGAGCAACACAGGAGATTATTGAGCATATTGATCAGTTGTTTTTGTTATCAGTACCTCTGGTTAGAAAATCAGTTGTAGATATACTGAAAAAGCACAACTGTACATATACGGACAAACTGGTGGATGAGATTTGTCAGGCAGTTTCTGATAGTAATGTTTTACATAAATGTGTCACATCTGAAGGACCACTATCTACAGCAAAGAGGAGGAAATCATATTACGAAGCAAATTTTCCATATGTCAAACCTGTGGAGTATTTAATTGAATCGTCAAAGCACACTTATATGTATGTGCCTATTCTCACATCTTTGCAATTGTTGTTGAAAAAAAATGATGTGCTTGAAGAAATTAAACAAGCACCCACACAGATTCCTGGACATTTCATGTCATTTTGTGATGGATCCTACTACCAGGAAAATGTTCTACTGTCACAAGAGAGACAGAAATTGTCAATAATACTTTACGTGGATGATTTTGAAATCGCAAACCCACTTGGTACCTCAAAGAAAATACATAAAGTTTTTGCAGTTTATTGGACACTGGCAAACTTTCCAGTTAAATCTCGTTCTGATCTACACTGCACTCAGCTTGCTCTGCTGTGCAATTCCAATGATGTACGCCAGTTTGAGTATAAGGAAATGTTGTCACCACTCTTAAATGATCTGAAAACTCTTGAAGAAGTAGGTGTCTACATTGAGACTCTTGGTGAATGTCTTAAAGGCACTGTCTACTCTGTTGTGGCAGACAACCTTGCTGCCCATGGACTTGCTGGTTTCAATGAGTTTCAGGTCTACATATTTCTGTAGGTTTTGTCATGCCACCCAAACAGAAATGCAAACTGAAAATGCTGTTACAGGGAATTATGTAATGAGAACAAAAGATGCTCATGATAATCTTGTGCAAGAGCTTCAGAATGATGACATTGAGGAAAACTATGGTGTTAAAAACCCCTGTGTTCTTTCTGACCATCTCTCTTTCTTCCATCCTGTCACAGGCTTCCCACCTGACCTCCTACACGACCTGTTTGAAGGTGTCGTTCCAGTGGAGTTGGCACATTGTTTAAAAGGTTTGATTTCTAAGAGATATTTTACCTTAGAAGACTTAAACAGAGCAATTCTGCGCTTTCCCTACCAACATTCTGACAAAGTTGATCGCCCTCATCCAATACCCTCAAATTTTGCCAGGCGAGGGACCATTGGTGGGAACGGGCATGAAAATCATGCCCTTCTTAGACTGTTGCCTCTTCTCATTGGCTCCAAAGTTCCAGAAAGAGACACTTTTTGGGAAGTGCTAATGGATTTAAAGGACGTAGTTCAGCTTGCCATGTCTCATACTTTTAGTGACGAGACCATTCAGTACATGGCCTGTAAAATATTAGATCACAGACAACTCTTTCAGGAAGTGTTTCCTAATGTTCGATTCAGGCCAAAGCATCATTACATCGAGCATTACCCACACTTAATAAAGTGCTTTGGTCCCTTAGTTCATCTTTGGACAATGAGATTTGAGGGAAAGCATAAGGTTTTCAAAAAAATAGTTCATGACACTCACAACTACAAAAATGTACTAAAAACTTTGGCAGAGAGACATCAAAGCATGATGGCATTTTATTTGTCCTCATCAACGTTTTTCAAACCACCTGTGCAAACATCCAAAATGGAGTCTTTGTACATTTCATCATTACCTGCAGATACACAATTATTTATTTCAGGTATTGCTGACAGTGACACAATATATGCAACAAAAAAGGTTACAATTAATGGCACAAACTTTGCAATTGGCATGTTTGTATGCACAGGTGCTTATGCTGCATTGCCAGAGTTCAAAGAGATTCTTAATGTACTGCTCATCAGAAACAACATTTATTTTCTCTTGAAAGACTATGACACTTATTACGTTGAGCACTTGCGTTCATATGAAGTAGCAGAGAATCAACAGAGGGGTCTCCGTCACAGTGTAAAATCTCTGTGCCAACTGTCTGACCACATGCCGCATGTTGCTTACAAGATAGCAAATGAACTCATTCTAACAACAAACCATTTCATTCCAGTGTCTGACTAAAGAAACAGAACTGAGACATCAGCTGATTCCACCAATTTCTGAACCAATGCAAAGGTAATTCATCTATTCAGTTTTTTTGTATTCACATAAATGTTTTTATATTTTTGCACAATTAATATTTTGCAAATAACTGTAAACACAAACATGTATTAAAATGCCACTATAATATGTGAAACCTGTCTGTTACAGAAATAACAAATTCAGATGGAGGCAACAGGAATATTGAAGCTAAGGGTCATCCTTGATAAGGATAACGCTGAAAAACTTATTTTGCCATCTCGTCCAAACAGTGTGCAAGCCCTCATAGATGCGATCAAATCTAGGCTAAATTTTACTTTTGACTTTCGGCTTCAGTTTCATGACCCAGATTTTGATAATGCCTTGTGTAATTTGGTTAAAATAGAAGACCTGCCAGCTATAGCATCTGTTAAAGTTGTCAGGTTAGTTGAGCTTGACCGGATTTCAACGAGCACTGATGACACAACCCTTCAGACTGATACCATAGATTCACCAGAGCGTATTAGTAGATGGCCAGAAGTTTTTATTGTTCCGCCATTTTCTTATGAAGTGGAACATGTATTAAGAGAGGGTAATGCAGCATTTGATAAAAATGGGAAAGTAATTACGCTGACACGAGATCAAAAACACAACATACTTGAGACAATGGGGGAAGAAATCTACAAACTAAAAGCATACCCTAGTACAACACAAATTGGCAAGGCTGCAGAAGCTTTAGTTAGAAAACATCCCTGTCTGAAAGAGAGGAATTCTGACACTGGGTGGGAAGGGTGGAAGAATAGCCTGAGATATAAAATGGGAAACCAAAGAAAGAAGTTGGCTAAAGCTGGCATCATGGATGTTGCTGTGAATGCTGGAAAGCGCAGCAGAACAAACCCAGATGGAGCTTCACCAAGGGCCAATATTAAAAGACCTAGGAGAGGTGAGGTCAACTTCCTTCCTTCTTATCCTTCTGGAGAAACAAGGGAGTCTCTGGAAACCAGAAGACTTGAGATGGTAGAGGAGTTCAAGAAGACCTCAGCAGAAAGAGACATCCCTCTCATTCATCAGCATATGATGCCCACTTTTGCCCTCCGGCATGAAGAGATTGTCACCACTTCTCCTCCTGTATCAGAGCTCAAGGACAGATGGCCAGCACTCTTTCATGAGACACAGGTAAGTACAACTACATATATAACATTTGCTGTTCATATAGTATGCTGTGTTTTGCTTATAATATTTTTGGAATTCTCCTCAGCTCTACTTTGAATTTCATCGGATCACCAATCAGAATCTGCCACATGTGTTTTATGCTGCACTGGATGATTATGCTCCTCAGCTGATTGGACTTTACAAAAAGAGGAAAACTGGACGGGTCGGTGAAAGGATGGAGCAGCTTTTGTTGGCATATGGAAAACAGGTATTTAAAAATACTAATTATTATTCTGCTTGCTTGGCAGTTGCCATTGCTATGTTTATATATATATGTATATATATATATATATATATATATATATATATATTAGAGATGGCACGATACCACTTTTTTATGTCCGATACCGATACCGATATCATAAATTTGGATATCTGCCGATACCGATATGAATCCGATATAGTGTTTTTTAATCAACAAAACTGTTTTTTAAAATATCTTGCTGCATTTTGCAAGTCTGCAAGTTCATACTCAAGTTTAAAACAACAACTACACTAAAGCTATTCTGTTATACCTGTATACAAAAAAAAATATTTCATAGTTCAGCAATACTGATCAATCTAATAAACTTAGACCTACACCATCCTCCCTATTCTGGTATTTTAAAGAGTACTTAGCGTAAATATTAAGCAACCTAACTAATAGGGTTCCAACTCCCAGCAACAACAAACATAAATAAATAAAAAATAGGGAACCACCCCTCACGCGCCACCTCATGATGCTTAATCGACGTAATCAACCTTAATTTGATGCAGTGTGAAAAAAATGCACAGAAATCAATTATTTTTCAAGAAATATTAAATAGATTCAACATCTTTCTTCAACAAAATTGCAGACTGCACAGATGGTACCTTCCCAAAGTAAAAAGTACTATAGCTTACTAGGGTATATATATATTAGACTTAATAGTCACTATGTACAGTAATTGACTTCTATTCATTTTACATCAAATTAAAACTTTGGGTGTCAGATAATTATTTATTAAAAGCTAGACATTTTAAATGAGAATAAGAAAGAAAAGTATGTCTTTGTGCCCCCTTTTCCCAGTTAATGCCCTATCGGCCCCCCTGGCTAAACTTTGCTAGATCCGCCCCTGCACAGTTACCAGCCGTCAGCTACGTAGAAAAAGATCCTGGTGTAGAAATTAATATTAAATAAATTCTAACAACAGCTTATCAAGCTTAAACGTGCTGCTGTTGTTCAGCCGCTGGTTTGCTCTTTCTGGCGCAAAGTGGACCAAAAACAAACCAGAGACAGACTCGCGACAGAAAAGCCGATCAGCTGATTTAAGCAGTTTCACGATTGAAGTAGCAGCCGGAGAGCGAGAGGCAGTCACTTGTTAAGCTTAACGTGGGAATGCTTTACAAACATTCAGAGATGGACTTACACACTTGCTTTACTTCTCTCGGGGATAACTTTGTCGGAGATGAAATGCCAGGTTGCTAGCGAAGCTCCACATGCTATCCAGACCACTGACAGGTCCTGCATGCCACAGCCGCTCTATCACGTGATGCATACGTTCTGAGGTGAGTTACGGCGTGTTGCAAGTTTTGTGAGGTGCTTTCGTGATATTTAATGGATCGGATTACATTTTTTATTTTTCTCCGATATCCGATCCAGTAATTTAGGTCAGTATCGGACCGATACCGATACGTAATATCGGATCGGTCCATCTCTAATATATATATATATATTTTTTTTTTTTAGGACAAAAACAACATCTATGCAACTAGAACAGCAGCTCTGGCCGGCCTACCAATGTACCTCAAGGAGGATTCTTCAGAGATTTTCAAAACATGCAAGGTACTTGGGTATTACAATAATTTGCACATTTGAATTTAAAAAAGGTTGAAAGGAGTTTATAAGTCATCTGGACTTGGGTTGAAAGTTGAAGACGTGAAGTTGAATGACTTATAAACTTCTTTCATCCTTGATTTGACTGGATGAATGAAAAATGAACCTTCACTGTCAATCTAAAACATGTTATGATATATAGAATTTGAAAAACTGAAGAAAGGTGCCTGACCATTTGTATTTATACTTTTAACAGAGGTATTACAGATGAATAATTGTGCACTGTGTATTATAGGAGGAAATTGAGTTCTATGAAGCCACAATTGCTCTGGTTGCTGATGTCGATGAAGAGGAGGTGCCTGGAGGAGTTCCTTTCTCACCACGCCAAGTGTTCATAGTACTTGAAGATCAGGTTGTTATGACTCATCACTCATGGACTGATGCCCTGGTGTGTTTGTTTGGGCTAATCTATGCTCTGCATCTGAGCTATCCTGAGAAGTGTACTGGCTTTTTTGAGTTCATTCAAGTAGTGTTGCTGAAGCTAGACGATGAGAGAAAGCAACTAAAACCAAAATTGCAGACACTAAAAAATGAGCTTGTGTAGATGATGTTTGTTTTTCACTGTCAGTATAGTCGTGCTTTTTCAGTTATCTGTGAATGGCTTCAATAGTTTTATTTGTTCAGGGTAATTAGCTTTCTAAAAAGCAATGTGGAGAAAGCTAAGAATAAGGAGACAATCCATATTTGACGTTTTGTTTGTGATTGAAAAAAATCTTTACATAGTGTGTAATCTTAAGCTTATTTCTAAAAACACCTTTTAGTTACATGGAAATCTTTTGGAAGATAACTGATAATTAGTCAATATGTACAGTATACTTTCAAGCTTTATTTTTTAATTGTGTGATGAGTGCCAGTTCACTTGACTCGAGGTCTGGGCAAAACTGTTGAGAAGGCACAAATACCTTTGAGAATATTTTTTGTTAGTTCAGCTGTTTTCTATAGTTGCATTGCTGTAGTGCATCTGATTTCATTATTATACTAAATGTTACTTAAAATTGTGATTGTTATGGCTCTAATTGCCTCTAGACTATTGTTTTTTATATGATGTACACCTAAATGTGTGTTTTGTATATTTAATTGATTTTCAAAATGCTACAAAAAACATTCAAAATTCCCTAAAAGCGCAAGTTTTAAAATGCCTAATTATTTGTTTGTTTGATAATGGCTTTAGCAGTCATAGGTTATGACTCAAAGTATGGTTGTATTCATTCTGTATTTTCTCTGCAGTTAAAGTTAATAAAAACTGAATGGAAAGAACAATAGCTTGGTTTTGTGTTAATAGTACTTGAACCATTTGGTGCAATCGGTTTCCCCAAATGGATTAAGTTGTTTACATACAACTATTTAAGTTAATTTAACTTAATTTGAATATGAGCATGTAACACTTTAAATAAGTTTGAATAAATACAGCATCTTAGTACAACAAATTTAATGGTTTAAGTTAAAACATACTAAAAACAATGAGTAAATAAACATAATGCATTTGAGTTACATTATCATATTTGCTTTGGGTTCTTGGGACTCTAATAAAGTACTTAAATAATCCAAAACTGTTTAAGTTATAAAACTTGAATCAATTGGTGCAATCGGTTTCCCCAAATCATTTGAGTTAACTTAACTGGTCAGGTTTTACAGTGTAGATAGATAGATAGATAGATAGATAGATAGATAGATAGATAGATAGATAGATAGATAGATAGATAGATAGATAGATAGATAGATAGATAGATAGATAGATAGATAGATAAAAGGTCAGGGTAAGTCTTCTCTGTTGCGTTTTTCCTTGTTTTCTGAAATTGTGTTACATCTTTAACACACTGTATGTGATATTATTCTATACAAACGAACTTAACTTGACTTGGTTTGTTGCGTAGATTATCTGGCTGAGATATTACAATGGAAATCAGAGTCCGCTACAATTGATTCTGTATTATACATTCAGTATAGACGTACATATATATACAAGAATAGTGCAGGTGACATAATCATGTTAAACCCTGTTTTTTTTTTATCTGTTGTGAGATTTTCTTGCTCATTTCCATGGCCTCGTGTGGGTTTCTAGGCTTTGATTATTGCATTGTTTTTCATTACACCATTTCTCACCCTCTTTTTGTTTCTCTAGGTACGCTAGTTTACTGCGATCATGTGTGGAACCAGCAGCATGCGCAAATCAGCTTCAGATGCCTGGAAGAATATCCTGCAAGTTCTCTTTACAAGAAGAAACACAAGAAAGCCTGCGCTCTTTGGCTGATTTACTAGTTTGCTGCGGTCTTTGTGTTTCATACTTTGTACAGCTGGCCAGCCTTTCCTCGCGCAGACTGAAGTGGTGAGACCTCCCACAGTGCTTTGATAATCATTGGCATTATTAACTAATGTCGATACTGTTTTGCCCCACGCTATGAAGGCAGATAAAAAACATCACCAAAGTTCTCACTATTCAATATGTGAATATCTCCAAAAACACAATTTATAGCAATTTTTTATGGCCCGCTGCAGTTGGTCTGCCACATTAAGATAAGTATATTCCATTGTGAAATGGCTATTATTAATTTATTCAATTTAATTGTACATGACACATTTAAGAGTACATTTTAATTAAATAATTGTGCAATTAATATTGCATTGGTTTGCAAATGGCCCCATTGCACTCGGTGACAAGAGCGTTCTGCCTCTAGGGACAATTATTTTAATACAGTTAAATGCAAAGTAAATTATCGCCATTTCACTTATTTGTGAACTAAAATCCGCCTCCTATAAACTTGTCGTGTTTGACTGAAGGGTTGCTTCATGCTACGTGTCTGTCTCATTGATACTGATTCCCACTGGGAGAGATGTGTGTTTCTGAGTCTGTAGAGCGAGCACTTCATACTCTGAACCTCTCTCCACCCACTCACACACACACATGCAGCATTTTGACAGGCCCTCATTTTTTTTTTCACATCATGAGTAAAAATTTGGGTGTTTAAAACATTTATGACTCATTAGCAGAGAACTTATCCCTTTTAAAGCCTTTCATGTATAAATCATGTGTATTTTGATTTGAAGGGGCCGCTTCTGTGTTATTGATGAGGCGCTCGACTCTAATCAATTAGTAATTGGAGCACAGCTTTTAAATAATGCATATATTAGGCCTTGTGATGTGTTTAATGGCAGCCCCTTGCAGTGCAAATACGTCTGAAGTGCCCTAATGAGTCTTTTATGGGCCAGCCCAGGGAAAATGGCACATCTCACTCTGTGACATTACTGCACATTCGGTCTTGTTTACACTGAACTGGCAAGTCAGAAAAACAATGCACAGAAGTTCTTACAAATCGTTATTGTGGTTATTATGCTCATCTCCTCGTGCCCAGTGGAAAGAGCTGGTATTCGTGTTTTTGCCTTGTCTCATCAACTTGTTTTCCCTGTGCTGACGGGCTTTAACTGATAACTTCTGTACTCCTCGTACTTGCCAGTAAGTTACCAAGTGCAGTAATCAGTATTATTTATCAGTGTAAAGACAAGCAGCGCAAAAACCAACCGTTTTGCAGTAAATTTGACAGTTTAATAGTGATACAGCATATTATTGTTGTGCGTTCCAAGTCTTTAAAAATTCCTAATGCTGTGGAAAATTTTCCCTGCAAAATAAATACCCTCCACATCACTGGTAAACCACCTGTGGGGAAGTGCACCACCTGCCTGAGGACAAAACCCTGGTGAAGGCCTTAGCTGTTTAGCCAAAGTCTATATCACCAGCCAGGTTATGCTTGTCATCCATCATTGTCAGCCTGACTGTGTTTGTGGTCTGTCAGCGAAGTGTGTATGTGTGCACATGCATGGTGCACACGCATATGGGAAATCGGAGTATTGTTGGAGAGCTGTTGCTCTCCTGGCAGGGTGGGTTTTAATTGGAACACCCAGTGAGTGGTATGAGTGCTGGTGTCACACTGAAAACTCCACAGACAGACCCACACTGGTTCACTCATATGGTGAGCTACTGTGTCCTATGGGGCTGCAGATTATAAAGGCATTCACAATTTTAAATACCCGTGGATCACATCCCCTGACTGAGACTGTAAGCGTATTTGTCTGCGCACGCGTGTGTGTGTCACGTATGTCAGTATTTAGGTACCTACGTCTAAATGTCTGTTTTTCTCCCTTAAGTATCTGTCAAATGTATTTTCATAGCCTTTCTGAGATGACAAGCATCCTGTTTAAACAGTGGTGCATTGTTATTTTGACTTGAGATTACAATCAGCATGCAGAGGGGTGACACTGGATGCTACGTGTGAGTCTTGTGTCAATAATGCATGCATACAAATATGTTTACCACAAAAAATGACTTGACTGTTGCGCCAGGTTTGTCTTGCGTGTGTGTGTGTGTCTGTGCGTGTGTGTGTCCACAGTGTGTGTTTGAGTACTATAAGAGTCCCTAGTGGCTATAAATGTAATTGATCTAATGTAATTCATCCTTATCTTTTTCAATCCCTTTCCCTGTCCAAATTCTTTGAGTGATAGTTTTCTTCTTTCCATCTCTTCTCTTCTAATACTTTGAGCTGTGTACTTCTGAGTCATATTTATCCACCATTATTACAATTCCCTTGCAGTGAGTCTCTTACTTTATTCTGTTTTTCGCCTGGTTTTTCTGTCTCATTTGAATTCAACTCGCACCGCACCCTCCCAACTCGCTTCCACACAATTTATATACACATGCAGCCCTGCATGCATTCGCAAACATACATGTGCACGCACACAGTTATACACAAGCTCAGCCCTCCCCCACACGAACAAGCTAACACACACACACACACTCTCGATGTTTCAGCGGGAGTGGTGCCTGACAGGAACAAGTGACAGCTCCCTAATTACCTCCTCACTGTAGACGCTGACGCTGCCTGAGACGCACTGCTCATTTTCCTCTTTCTCCTTCCTCCATCTTTCCTTCCCTCCCTCCGCTCTATCTCACCCACCCTCCTATTCCCTTTCTTCCTACCCACCTCCTGTGGTGAATTATGCATGTCCAGGATCTCCCAGTCTGCATTCACACCAGCCCTGCAGAGACCAACCACCTATATGTTCCCTTCGCCTGTCCTTCTCTTTCCTCTTCCTACACATTTCCACTCATTTATCTCCAGTGTTAGAGAGTGGAAGTGGAATATTAACACAAAACCCCCCCTTAATCGATAAATACTTTTCAGCAATGCAACTGGCTACTGTATGATGAAGGGGAAAGGCTAAGGGGACACTCTGCTCAGAATTGGCCCCCCTCTTTGCAGCCCACTGGGACAAGTTTTCCCTGAGGTGTCTAAGGGAGGAAGAAGAGGGCCTGTGGAGGCAGGCTGGGATCTCCAGAGAATGATAACATTCACACTGGAGTCCCACCACCACCACACACCCTGGGTGTCAACTCAAAGGCCCAGATTGCATTTCCAGTTGACGCCTGCTGGCCCCACAGGCATGTTTTGTTCTAATAGAAAATGGAACCTTAACCCCCCCCCCCCCCCCACCCACACACACACACACACCCTCCACCCTGGCAGTGTGATTGTCCAGTGGGAGCCAGTCCACAAACACCAATGCTATCTAATCATAAGACAGGGAATAGGAAGGAAAAGCTAGGATAAGGAGTAAGGTGGGGAGAAGAGGATATGGTAGGAGGAAGAGAAGATTTTTTAAAGAGAACCAGTTGGAATAGATGGGTGGGGGGGTGCAGTGGAGGTGGGGGTAAGAGGGTTGACATAGAAAGAAAAAGAGAAGGGGCCAGGAGAGTCAGCGAGGGAGAGAGAGAGCAGAAAAGGACAGAAACAATCCTAAGAGAGAAGAGGCAGCAAGATAGCACATAGGAGTAAGAATAGAGAGAAAGCATACAAAGAGTGGGGAAGCAAAGGGGCTGTTGGTGGCATGTAGGCAGCTGATAGTGTGTCACTGACAGGCATCACTCAGGGGAGAGAGTCGCCAGAGTGCTGGTTAGATGAGCCACTGCAAACAATGCAGCACTTTGCAGTGCTGTACAAAACAAGCCTCAGCCACCATATTGTTTTAAAACAATGATGAACCGAATGTACCAACTCTGTAACCCCGACTGGATGACGTAAAACATCAAAGCCTTTTTTTCCTTATTTGGCTTTACTCATATCATGGTTTCGCTTTGTAAGAAAAAAAGTCTTCAGAAGAAGAAGAATATAGTGACGTGTCCAAGTCAAAGATGATATTACCAGAATGTTCAGCTCTTAGAAAGCAGGTGTAGCGCTTCTGCCCCAGGATTTTATGTGGATGAACTGGATGTGCAGCCTGTTTCCTCTAAAATCAGCAGCATCCTTCAGCTTTTCTCATCACTGTGGGCTTAATATTTACATAAATGCATCAATTACTTCATACTAACACAAAAGGTTTTTAAGGTTTTTGAGATGCTGCACATGCAGCCAATAAATATTCGTTAGACTTTGGCCATTTAAAAAAAAGAAGAAGAAGAAAAATAAGTGTCACACCTGATTTACTGGTGAAGGGAAGTTTGAGAGCAATTTAGTAGTTCTGAACAACTTTTGTCGTGATCAAGAGGGATGACTGTTTTTCCTCTTTAAAAGAGTAGTTATTAACTCTGCCAAGTAGCACAACAGCACACTTAGTCCAACACCAGTGTTTGTGCTGGCTCCGATAAATGCTGTGACTCATAAATGGTGCTTTATAATTCCTACACTTGCCAGTGGAGCCTCACTTTAACCTGTTTTAGTCATAGTCGAACTAATGATTTAACAGCAAGAAGTCTGCTCCAAAAATGAAGCGCAGGGCATTTTCAAAAGCATCACAAGCTGTCCTTACAAAACGGCGCTGCTATAGAAATAAGGGAATAGATTTTTTTTTCTTTTCTTTGCTCTACTGCCCTTTAAAGCAAGATGCTGATTTTTAGATTTTTTTTTTTCCCGTCTTCAGAACAGATAATCAAAAAGTTTACTGTCACAAAGACCAAATGTATCTGTTTGTGGAATATAATTAATATGAACTGTGTGGATCTGGGGAGGTGGAACAGAAACAAAATCTGCTGCAGACGAACCAAGATCATTTTTTATTGAGTCATATGTCCTAATACGGCCTTCAGTAGCTTGGGTGGACAAGCATATGAAAGTAAGAAGAAATATTTTAGTTTATATGTAGAATTTTTTTTAATTATTCTAACAATCAACCAGTGGAAGAAAGTATTTCCTATTCTTTAAAACACCAAAGTGCAAACGACCTGCACTGAATACTATGAATCAAACAAATTACCTTTCTCTTTTAAATAAGTAATTAACTATCTCCAGTATTGTGAGCACCCATAATGCTGAAAATTAAGAATTCCACATTGTGACCACTGTTTTAAATATATAAATTTGCCAGTTATGTACTCTTGGATATGATCTACAATCGTGCATCCCATTTTAAAAGCTCATATAAAAATCTTATGTTACAAATTAACTGTTAATCTGTTAGATCATTTCAGTGGACTAAAGATGTGGTTATCTAATTATATTTGACTTCAGTATGGACTTGAATAGAATAGAGACGTATCAGGTGGCATGAGACAGATCTATGTTTCCCCTGAGAGATATTAAGACGCTGGAAACACTTTTTATCTGGCAACAGCAGTGCCAACAGAACAAAAAAATAAATACAATACTGTCATTTTAGAAAACACAATCAAATACTAAAGTGATTCAGTGTTAACGGCAGGTGGAAAAAATTAATTCACGCAATCAGAATATTTAAACGAACAAGCAAATTTTGAGCTTATTTAAGTTTCAGTAATCTGAGCATCAGCATCACTGTAATTACTCAATTAAGGTAAATTACAAGTATTTAAAATTTGCATCATGTTAAACAGATGTACTTAGTTACTTTCCTCTTTTTAAAAATGCATACAAAAAAAATATTGCATTTTATTTTTGGCAACTGTCGAAATAATTCAAATTTTTGCTATTTAACATTTGAGTTAAACAAATGAAAAAAGAAAAATCAACTTCTTTTCTGGCACTGTGAATTATTCCAGAGGTACCTGAGTGACCAGCAGAGGGTCCACCACTCCTCGTTCTGCACAACGCCTGCTCCCAGATAGGAGAGCTCATTTCAGAGTGTGTTCTTAAGGGCCATCAAGGTCTTGGAGAAAGACTGCGCCGCTGCAAACGAGGGGAGAAGGACAGAGGAGAAGAAGAGGAGGGGTCAGGAAGAAGCACACCGAGTGGCTGTAATGGCTTTTCAGTGTAAATTAAGAAGCCGGGAGCTGTTTGGGTCTGCCTCTTTGGAGTGGTGACCCTTATTCACACAGGTCGTCAATGCCTCCGCACCATCGTACGCTCGTCACAATAGTTTCTCCTCCCAATCAGCTTCGCGGCACCATTTATCTGACTGCCACTGCCCATGATTTATTGCCCCAGTCCCTGCCACTGGGGTTGAGTGTCATCGGGCCACTGCCATCCTGCAAAGTCACTACAAAGCCCTTGTTTCTCACCTAGACCCGTTGTTGGGCTCCAGCTGTCTGCAGCAGGGTTACCTGATACAACAAGGTAATTCTGGTCAGACAGAAACATAATGACTTGTCAGGATCCTTCATTGTTTCTTTTTTTTCCCCCCAGCTATAACAGACTTATACAGTAAGAGTCTCTGAACACAAATACAACACAACCAGGCCCTAATCTGTCCACTCAGACAAGGTTATGTTTGGTCTTTTTGTACCAAAGCGCCTCACACTCCTTTCCTCCTTGTGCTTTTTTTAGTCTCTTATGGTAGGTCACAGCCTTCTTTGCTCTTTTTTTTCACTCAATGCTATTTAATTTTGCGTGTTATATATAACAAATACAAACTTTTGTTTCATTTCAAGTGACGTGTAGTGAGAACTAATCATAATGTGAAATGTAGACATGTACTCTCAAGTGGATCATCTACGCTGCTTTTCTCTGATTTTAAACGAGGTTAGCTTTGGGCCGTAAATTTCTAATCGCTTACACGCCGCCCTGTTCATTTTTGCAGTTCAAACTTTTATTGTGCTCGAACAAATTCTGCTGCGTTGCCTAAAATTGCAGCATGAGAAAATTACAGAGCAGGGGGGGGAAATGAGCGAGGACTTAAGCACGGGTGAAGAAGCATTACACTGTTGCTAATTACTGCCTCATTAGCAACAGTGCTTAGCCATGTGGACAATAGCAGCAGAACAGCTGATAAAAACACATGCAGAGGCTACAGTTGAAAGAACAGTGCTCTGTTTTATGTCTTTATTGGCTCACTATACATTTTAGCACGGGGACGTGCAAAGCACTGGGGATGAAGCTGGTAATTAAAGCGGTAACTATGGTGCGATGACGGATAGTCAGGCTTTCGGTGCACTAGATTCTGCAATAGTTGCGGTGGCGACTATGTTTGCGCAAATACCACGACTGAGCAGCAGCCCTATCACACACTTTTCATCCCCACACCTACACCTTATGCCTCTACCCTTTCCTCCCTCCCAACCCCGAGGCCTCCAGATGTTGCTGTCACCCCTGTTCTGCGGAGGCGCTGCAGTGTGGAACTGCCTGAAGTGATGACAATAAACACCTCCGCCATAACCTGGGCCTCCGCATTTGCATATTTGCCTGGTTTAATTTGAGGGGGAAGTATGCAAATATATGCAAAATGAAATCCATCTCCTAATGACATGAGACGATTAAACAATTTTTATGCTTAAATATTCTGTTTAATGAAATCAAACGGGCCCACGCTCCGCGACAAATTTGCCTAGGCATGGGCAAAATTAGAGGATATCACAAAAAAGGAGAACTGGGAAGAAGTGAGTGGAGGGAGGGGAGTGAGGGGGGAAAGGAAATGCCTGGTTGGTGTGCATGACAGCTTTTTAAGTGTCCCTCACATTGAAAACAAAAAAAAAACAGTAAGCTCCTGAATTCAAATAAGATTTCTATAACAATTATAAAATCTGTCAGTTCCGCCTTTTCATACACCCACTTCCTCAGTTGAAAGAACAGTGGGTGATGAAGGGCAAAATGTACTTCTAAAACATTCTAAAATACTATCTATATCTGAAATGATGTATTTTTTCAACTCTCTCCAAAAAGCTGCACAGTGTTCCAGCAGATATAATGTCGAACTTGGAAGGAGCACACTCTTTACAACGCTCATTCTCATATTTAAGCCTGTTCAGTCCTTAGTTCAGGAAAAGCACTACCTCCGTTAGTCTGCAGTTTAACAAATAGGAAAATAAAATGATTTCCTTGTCCAAGTCAGGGCCTAAAGACACGATCACCCAGGAACAGAATACATAACGAAGGAGACAGCGCTGTGATTAAAGTTGGAAACACAGGGAGCGCAAGAGAGAGTAATATGTGACTGCTTAATTGTGGCTTTGCAGGGAGCTGGTGACTAATGGCCTTTCCGCAGAGCTGTTCAAGCCATGAGCTGCGCATTAATATAAAGGGGGTTATTATTATGTTTTAGCTTCAGACCTGATTAATCACATGGATTTACTTCCAGCTCAACACTTTATACAGAGAGCCATGCTGCTGTTAGGCAGCCATCAAGCTCATGATGTAGGTGCTTACGCCTTCTTTGAAATGCAAATGCTGGACAAGATACACAGTACGTGGTTAAAGCAGGTTAGACTGTCAGATAGAAGCGATTCTCGCAGGTAGCAAACCCAAAGCTATAATCATGACTGTCAAACAGATGATAAAGCTGGCTATAGAGGGTTTGACCTCTTAGCTGTATGTACAGTATTCAGCAATCATTATTAAAGAGGCAGGGGTTGAAAATGAATATTGATGGCGATAGCCATGCGCACAATTGCCAGACTAGCTGACAACGCAGCATGAATGTGGTGTTGGTTGGCTCTTCTAGCTTCCATGCCGCCTAAGAGTAGTGAAGGCCTCAGTTGGACCCCAAGGCTGGGAGGGATTTATTCAGCCTGATGCTTTGTTGCCCCCTAATCCTTTTGGCTTATATATTATCCCTGCCTTCCCTCCGACAGCAGGCTAATAGAGGAAAGGAGCTGGAGCACTCCTCGTAGCACACTCCTCTCTCCAAATAGATAGAAGAGTTAAACTCTTGATTACTACGAGTACAGATGTTAAAGGAGACACAAACTGAGACTCAGAAACACACATACGCCCGTACACACAGTTAACTGAAGTGGTGGTTGTGGGGTGGATCGGGCGGAGAAAAGCTCAACTTGTTGTATCACACTGATCGATTTCAGGCTACTCCAACAAGATCCTCTGCGCTTATAACTCACAGTTCCAGATGATGCACTGCTGGAAGTGGGACAAGGGTTGGGTTAGGGTGGTTAGCAGCTCCTCTGGTTGCACGGTGCCCTGCCAACAGTTATGACAATCCCATGATGTCAGACGTAGAGGGAGATGGCAGGCTTGAGAACAGAGTCTGTCTCTGTGTGGGTTCATGTGTGCATAATCCCGTGCATGTGTGCCAGGTGCGCAGTCAAGAGTAGGGAAACCGGTATAGACCTCACACATGCAACGTAAAGTATTACAGGCGGGGTGGAAGGGGAAGCGAGAATAGGTGGGGAATCGGATTATTAACCCTTAACACGGAGCTTGATGTGGTTTCCTAAAATTATGGCACGGGGGGATTTATGTGATCCCCATAATCCTGTAGGCCTTGATGCTCAAATCCATTGTCATGCTTCACTTTTTATAAGGGGAAATTTCCATGACTTCAGCTCCCCACTTAGATTGCACTGCACATAACCACAATCACACACACACACACGTACACATAGCCGCTGCCCATTCAGCATTGCTGCCTCAATACCCTTAGCGTCGCATTTCACAGGACATGTCTTTGATGATACACTCCTCCTTTTATTCATCGTTTACATCCTTATATGACTGGGCTGATTACGTGTAATTCCTAGTTCACTAAATAGTAGCGAGTCAATGAAAAGAAACATGAAACCCCGGGTAATGAGGCTTTTGTTCCTTTGCATTAGAAACAAGTAAGCAGAGAGATAATTGTGACGTCTGGGTCCGTAAATCGTGCCCATTTTAATCAGCTGACATCAGAGAAGTTGACTTTAAAGCAACCTCGAGGAGCAGCAGGTGACTTGTTTGTGTAAAAACTGAAGCAAATGAATAAAATGAATTAAATAAAAAGTGAACTCGAAACCGAAAGTGACAAAAGGGTGAGCGAGTGAGGAATATTTCCCCACTTGCTTCAGATATTTCAGCACTTAACGGTTTCTCATCACATTTGCATGAACATATGCGTTCTGTCTTTGAAATGAATTTCTGCAAATGTGTCAGGAAGTTAATTAGCTCTGTGTTTTTGCATGCCGTTGAGTGTGCACGTGCATTTGTAATTGCATGTGTATGTGCGTCAGAGTCTTTCCTTTTCTTTTTTTTTTTTTGCATGTTTCACCCCCCACCAGTGAGAGACGACAAAGTCACAATCATATTTGTCACAGCTGGTGGTAAATGTGTCTTGCTAAGTCATTCTTATTGTTTTCGTTTCTTCTAGATGAAGACTTAAAGCATCATTCCGCTCCTCGCCCTCTGCTCTCCTTTTCCCTTTAGCGCATTTAAGCAACAAAACTTTCTCAATCCCCTTTTAAACCTCTTTCTTTCAAACCCTCTTTCCCCTCCACGTTCTCTCTCCCTCCTTTTGCGCTATGGTCATTTAATCCATCTAACCAGCTGGAAAGATAAATATTCCTTAGTGGAGTGTGAGGCCCCTGCCTCTCCACTCACGCAGACCGGAGATGAGGAGAAATTCTGCCTCTCTGCCGAGCTCAGATGCCGTAATAAAGTCTTCCACTCAACCAGACGCTGACATGAAGATGACTGCAAAGATCCTAACACTTCATATGGGCTTTCTCCTCTTATTCTAAAAGAGTTCAATCTTTTCGTTCACTTGACTCAATTTATGCAATAGCTATCACGCGTGAAGTCACATAAGGCATTTTTTTAAGAATAAAAGCAAAGTTGGCTTAGATTTTTTTTTCTTTTTAAAAAAAAAAAAGGTTATTGCCTCCTGTGATGAAATCGGGTCTAAAATCACCTCACTATCCTACATTTCTTCATAATCTTCTGTGAAAAGCCTGTAGGGATAAGACTTGTATATTTTCTTACATTATATGCTATTATATAGTCTAGCACTACCATCATGCCTATAGCATGTACATTTTCCAGGCTGCGTTTGGCTGATTATCCCTGAAGGAGGAATGTGGATGGGTTCCTGAGGCTGACTCATGGTTTCTGTTTGGAGAGGTCCAATTCAGTGCCGGCTGGCCCGACTGGAACCTCTGTTTACACAGCCTCTCGGGCCAGACTGGGAGGCCCTATTTTCACACCCAGGTGCTTTCCAAAGAAAACCTCCTGCAGAGGCCCCTTGTCTAAGGTACAGCACACTGAGAACCATACATACTGCCTTGAGTTCCTGCTGTCGTGCTGCACGCTTCAGCTGCACGCTTATTATAATAATACAGAATGTCACATAAGACATAATGGAAAAAGCACTGCATGGTATTTGTACTCAGCCTAAAAGTAATATTTTTACCCCTCACATGGATAGCGAGGATATAATAGCAAATACATATTCTCTGCATCTTATCTTGGCATTACTCACTGCGGGGGAATTTGGTTGCTCTGTGTGTGTTATTTGGTTGAGGGAGTTTGAAAAATTGGTATTCTAAAGGCTGATAACTCTTCAGACTGCTCCACTGCTGGAATGAGTCGGCATGGCCCTCTTTGTCTGTTTAGGAGTGTTAGACCTTAGCCTTCGGATATTCAGAGAGATGTTCTGCACTGGGTTTACCTGGGGAGTGAGGCCACGGATATGCAGAGGCAAAAAGCTTGCACCAAGTGGTCACAGAAATGATGGGACGGGAAAGCACTATGTCACATTTTACGCAACAACAGCAGCATCAAAAAACAACAAAATAAAACCGTTTTAAATCATTTATGCTTAAAAGAAAATCCGTTCGCTCGGATAAAGGCAGGTGCACACTTAGAGTTCCACACATATGAGGCAGTTGTGGCTGAAAATGCCACACCAAAGCTTCTTTTCAGAGTAAAAAAGGCCATGCATATATGTATATCATAATTACATTCCATATATCTTCCAAAATCCCATTTTCATCAGCGGTAATTCTGCTGCACAGGAGTAATGGATATATTATGCAGTTATGACAGGCCTAGCTCCCTCCCTATCCCCTCCCCATCAACAAGAATACCCCCCCTACCCCTTTACCCTTCACTCAGACTGCTGAACAATCAAAGCAAACAGCAAAAACATGCAAAATGAGGGATTTTCACTTTGAGTCTGTGAAACGACTGGGACAAAGACGTGATGGGAGGCGGGTAAAAGAAGCAGCCACCTCTCTAAGAAGAGACAGTCGAACTCAGCGTGGAGTTCTCAGACTGAGAAGAAAGAACGAGCATTGTTCTTCTATTCTTTTATTTTTATTTTTTAGTTGTTTTTTTCCACCAAAAAAATAACACAGAGTGTCTGACTGTGAGGTTACATGACCTGTTATGAGACACTGATCATATTCCTATAAACCTTGATTTAAGGAACGATGGCCCTTGGTGAGTGCACAGGGAGGAATGAATAAATGTGCACGTAAATGACTAGGCCAGTGATTGAGTGAAGAAATTATTGAGCTGGTAAATGAACAAATGTTTGAGTGAGTGAGCGAGCGAGTGAATGGCTGGGACATTGAGTATGTGTCTGACTGAGTAACCGAACTGGTCTGAAAGCCACACACACTAGAGGCAATCCAAACAAACAGCTCTAAGTGCTGCAGTGTTCGCTGAGGGACCTGGGAAAAGCCCCATCAGCCCAGTGAATGAGAGCATTCTGCCCCCTTGCAGCCTGTTATTAAAATCAATTAATGACGGGGAGGGAGGCCCCTGTAAAAGCTGACTTGTTGGGCTCTAGGGGTCTTTTGTGACACGTTGCCTTTCTGGATCACTTGTGCCATATGGAACCTCCCCTCTTGTGGCACATAACTCACTTTTATGAGAGCCTCATTGGCTAATGATGGAATAGTGCATGAACACTGAGCATAGGGAGTGTTCCTGTACCCATAACTGTCACTCCCTCTGCTGCCGTTGTCTTTGTCACTCTGATCTTTGCTGAGACGCTGCCCAGAGATTTTTTCTTGCTCACAGTGGGCCTTTAGGATGACTATGCATGAGTATAATTAGTCCACGCTCAGTAAAGGTAATTAGTGGATTCACTTATTTGACGGAAATCTATTGTTCTGTTATTTCTTCACATTAGTATATGGATTGTAGTATTTGGCTTGTGGTCCATAAGTGTCTGTAATAATGAGAAAAATCTAACTTTTAAAAAGATAGAATACTAGATCTTCAGGGCTGGAATGTCCCAAATTATAACATTAGACAGCAGTCACATTAGACACAGTCATTATTCCACACGAGTCACGTGTCTAATGTCATATGACTTAAATGAAGATTTGAGATGGTTATCATCTTCTGTTGGTTAAAAAAAATGCTCATGTGGTTGGTCAAATATCATTTAAACAATTAGATGTTTTGGCCTGCCTATGAAGGCTGCCAATGTTACACCAGAAGACGCCCTGGATAGGAAGAAGTGGAGGAAGGCATGCAAAATAGCGGACCCTGCATCGCGGGATATAAACTGCTAGGAAGAAGAAGAGATGTTTTGGCCTCACAGAGAATCATAATAATGATGGTTTTAAAGTATGAACTATTAGCTTTTTAAGTTCAACATCTCAGGAGCAAAGAGCTCACATCCTCGGTAAACTGGGGCAATGCTTTGTCTCAGGCTATACTCTGACATTTCAGCACATACAGTAACTTAAAAAATAATGCACTCCATTTATTTTCATAAACTTAAAAGTAATCAATGTAAAATACAAAAGAGAAGCACTGGTTTGAGGAAGCTGCCATGCTGCCCCCCCCCCCCCCCATCTTGAATACAGTCACGGCACAAAGTGGACATCACCTTTTCACCTAATTGTGTTTTTGTAGAAACCAGCTACATACGTAGTATTCCTTCTCCTCCCTCATTTCCACCTCATCCACTTTGCCTTATGTGAAGCTGAAATCAGGACTCTAAAACATGAAACCATGCATAAACATGTTTATTCTATTTCATTTTTTATTATTACTATTTCTCATTCCCGATACTGTAGTAATACTTGTTGTCAGCAGATTAGACCTGCTACCCTTGCGTCTTAGGAGAGCAGACTGAGTGTCACTTAAGCAACAAAAACAGCTGGCTAACATCAAGCTAACATTATGGCAGCTAATGTTAGGCTCAAGTGTCCTAAAAATCACATGTTCCCTCTGGTAAACAGTTTGATTATAATCTCACATCAAATGACAGTTTAGTTGCCATGTCCACTTCAAAGATGTTTCACTAATGCCGATTAATAGCAGCTAACACAACCAAAACAGCAGCTCTTCACAACAGAAAAGTTCAGAATATCCTCAACAATTCATCTCACAATTACTGTGAGCAGAAGTGACACATCTGACACATCAACTCGTATCATACTTCTATCCAGAGTAAATACACGTGGACACAGCACAGTAACAGCCTACTTATGATTTGTCCTACAGTGGCCACCATAACTTGATATGGGAGGGGTCAGAAAACAAAATGTAGTTGTGGACTGAGGCACTGTGATTAAATACTACACCTGAAACCTCAGGAAGAGTCCAGCCCTATTCTGGATGTGCAAATGGCAGTACTCGTAAAAGGAGCCTTTAGGTTCAGTAAACAAATATATTTAGCTAGCTTACCTGGTGCTAGCCTAGGTTGACGGCTGAAGTCAAAGATGTTGGATTTAAGTTCATACTCCGCTTTTCCACTCTAATTTGATGAATTTCTCATACACACATTTGGAGAGAATTACATTTTTTTCTCAGTTCTTATAATTTTTCATTTGGCTTAAACCTCCCTGGAGGGGTGCCAAAAATTCCTCCGTGCAAGAAAACCTTGACTACTTGCTGACTTCAAAGACGACGTCACTAGCTGGAGAAAAGTGGTTGTTTTACAGCGTTTTTACAGTTTGTTTTGACTGACAGACTGAAAGACAATATTGTGACTTAGTATGACAACACATCTCATACCTGCCTGTCTTTACCGTTTTCTACACATACCAAATGTATTGGCACTGAAGTGTGCTATAGAAACACACTGATACATGCAAACTAACTCAGAGATAAATAGTTTCTGAATCTTGGTCCAGCTTCGGGGAAGACAGGCCCAATTGAAGAGGAGATTGACCGTTATAGTGAGGCATGGTGGCTCTGCTGGGGGATGGAGGCGGTCCATTTACCAGCACTGAAAGAGCTCTGCGCTCATTTTTAGCAGTGTCCCACAGGGTGAAGGAAAGGAAGACAGACTCGGCTGGATCTCTTTTTGCCTGTCTGAGGGAAATTGTTTTGCTGTCTTGTTTGAAGCGCTGAGTGTGTTTTGCAGTTTTACTCTGCAATCAAAGGTGCCCCCCACCTACCACCACCAACACCACCACCTGGTGGTCTCAGCATAGCGCTCAGCTTACTGTTGACAGCCTCACCTTGGTCACACGCGAGCCTCAAACATGCGCACTCGGCAATTTCACAGAGATCACTAACAAGGGGATGCCTTCTCCTTAGACATGAATTTAGCTGACCCATCAATTACATTCCCCCTGGAAGAACATAACATGATGATAATTATGATAATGACATGACATTGTGATAATGACATGATAAGGAAGTGTAAGATGAATCTGCCCACTGTGCAGTAAGCGCTTATCATCTTCGCAGAGGAGGAACGAGACCTGACAAGAGCTGCTTTTAGAGTGTGTGTGTGTGTGTGTGTGTGTGTGTGTGTGTGTGTGTGTGTGTGTGTGTAAAGAAGGGCTTCGGTATGCGTCAGGTGTATGCAGTGCTCATGAAGAGTCACGTTTGCTTCTTTTATGTAAGTCAGTCAGTTTCAGTTTATGTATTTTTATGACCAAATGGTTTGTCTGCCTTTTTCTTCTTTTGGCTCCTCCTTTTAGGGGTCGCCATAGCTGACCACTTGGGTCCATCTCCCCCAATGCTTTGCATCCTCCTGTCACACCAACCCTTTGCATGTCTGTCCTTCATGAATCTTGTGATTTTCCCCTTTTCCACCTGCCTGGCAGCTCCATTTTCAGCATCTATCCCTCCTCTGCACATGTCCAAACTATCTCAACCTTGTAATCTTTGTCTGTGAGGTACTCGATCCAAGCTGTCCCTGCAAAGCTATTTTCGGCTGCTCCCTTGTCACAGTGGGTAGCTGTTCAACTTTTCACCATAAAGTTTAGGGTTCAATTTACAATTCTGTTGGTCGCTTTCAGTGCTGTTCATGGTCAGACCATGCTTGCTTGCTTACAGTATATTAGTGAACTACTTCAACTGTATGTCTAACAGTCTCTGAGGTCAGCTGATCAGTGCTTGCTAGCTTCACCTAGGTCGCCATTAAAGGTCTGATGTTGTGGCTCAAATTTGCTTCCGCTGGATTTAAGATCTATGGATACTGTCGATACTTTAAGAGGAAGCTTAAGACCTACCACCATCTCCAAATCGTACACCTTTACTAACATTTCACTCTCGGTTCTGTCCATCTGTCAAAAACCACCCCTGACCCTCATTTCCACCCTCTCCACCCTGCCTGCGCTCTCTTCTTCACCTCTCTTGTCTCTTCTCTGTTGCTTTGGACGGTTGACCCCAGGTATTTAAACTCATCTATCTTCACTATCTCTACTCCTTGCAGATCCCTGTTACACATATCTCTCTCTCTCTCTCTCTCTCTCATTCACACACGTTTTCTATCTTGCTTCTACTGACTTTCATTCCTATTTTCTCCGATACATACCTCCACCTCTCCTGGCTCCCCCCCCCCCCCCCCCCCCCCACCTGCTCTCTCAACTCTACACAGATCACAATGCCGTCTGCAAAAATCAGAGTCCACGAAGACTCCTGCCAGACCTCATTAGTCAACCTCTCCATCACCGCTGCAAACAAGAAGGGGCTCAGAGCCGATCCTTCATGTCATCCTCACCTCCAAACCATCAGTCCTACGGCACGCTTCACCACAGTCTTGCTGTCTTCATACATGTCCTGCACCAGCCTCACACATTTCTCCGCCACTCCTGACAGTGCCACACTTTTGCCTTTCTTTAGATTTGTTTAATCTATAGGTGAGTTTGTTTGTTTTTTATGTTCAGCGACTTTTTGTCCTCTTCCACTCGTATCCTACATGCAACATCTTTTTACTTTACTGCAGCTATAATTTATCAGGGATGGTTGAATGCTGTTATTATTATCTGTAAAAGCCCGGCTAGAATTTGGAATTTCTACACTTTTGTCCATTGTTTACATATTACCTCCGCCTCTATGTGAGTCTCAACCAGTGTTTGGAGGTCCGAGTGTGTAAGGTCGGTTTATAAACTGATAGTCATGTATCCAAGCTGTAACAGCAGCCAACAGCTCTATCCTTCTTCTCTAATCATGCCAAGATGATCAATATGAGCACAACTTGAAGATTAAGTCTGGGTTTGATCATCCTTTTGGTGAACCTTTTTGCCACTCTTGTAATGTTTGTGTCTGTCTCTTGGGATTTAGTGTATAAGGTAAAGAGAACTAAGTGCTTATTCTGCTCCACAAGTTTGGAAGTAAGGGATTGCTGAGTGTGCTGCACGTCCTTGTCTCAAGAGCGATATGCACAGCCCGCTCATATTGATGGATGTTGTCCAAATGTAAAGAGAACAGGAATCATTCTGCAGGGAGTGCAGGGAGCCTGAAAAGAATCTGAAAACCTTTTAGTGGAACAAATGAACTTGAAAAGTGCAGTGGATTTAGAGCAACCCAGCGGTTTTGTACTGTATATATCGGATTTTTTCTTTGTGTGTTCCTATGCGTGTGTGTTGGGGGGGGGGGGGGGGGTGTTCAGACTTATTATAGTAAGAAAAAAGTAAATATTTGGCACCAGGAATTCCTGAAAGAGCTAAACATTAATTTAAAGACTCTGATCAAAGACGGGCATTTTGTCTTCCTCCCTTTGAGTCATAGTCGATGTCGCTCGAAAATGCTGCCGAATACTTCATCATCCATATGCTAAATACACCATTTTTCATTTCTTGTTAATTCCCTTTCCAATACCTCCCTCTATTCCCTCCACCACTCCTAATCTGGCTATAAAGGTCAGTTTAGCATAATGACATCACAGAAACGAGCATGGGCAAACCCAGATTACTAAATCTGAGTCTAATGTGGCTTTTCAGATGAAACAGCATTAAATGACATTAACGCCACTGCATTCACTGGCAGCTTTAATGGAGATTGCTCAGGACTGGCCCTTCTTTACCCTCTTTGTATTTTTAATGAGGTGACAGAGAGAGGAAAGATTGGAATAGGATGGTCTTACAACATGCTGAGCTGGGATCAGATACAGTCCATCTATTTGTGTAATATTCCATCAGCTCTCTTACAGGGCCAGGGTTAACCTCTTCAGCGTGACTGACATTTTTGGAGCACAGGCAGCACCACTGGCAGAACTCAAAGGGACTTTTAGAAAAATATTACAGCCATCATTGCCGCGATGAGATCACTTTTTTAAAGCGAGTTCAGGCACAGATTAGCATTTACTGTAGGCTTTGGAGATGAACAAACTGCTATGTGATTATCACTGTGGTTTTGTAAGTCTGTGAATTAGCAGGCCATTTGCTCAAAATCTTTACTAATTCAACATCTGTCTGGGTATTTATACCCCGAAGCACATGTTGCCGCTTGTACCTCGAAGACAAAGTGGAAAACAAGTAGAATTCTAAGAACATATTTATTATTCTCCCGCTGCTGCAATTTTCAGTAAAAAAAAAAAAAAAATTTAAAAAAAATGTGTGGAATAACAAAAAAGATGAAGAGCCTTAAACACGAGAAGACGACTGGCTCTGGCGAACGGTCTTTAACATTCATCTGTTTCTCTGCTGCTTCCAAAGAAAGATGTTTTTCTGCTTCATCTCTGCGGCAACAGCAACTTTCCCGGCACAGAAAAAAAACCAAAAAAAAAAAAAACACTGGAGGGAATGTTCCCTGGAAAAGAAGAAGAATGGTGACACAGGGGTCATGAATTATACAAAGGTTGTTAGAGGCTTTGCTACACTTAACATCATTAAGAACTGTATTAATTATATCTGTAGCCCTTTCTCCATTATGGTGCAAAGCAACCCTTTCACGACTGATTCATGGCATGCTGGTTAGGAAAAATACATCAATCTACATCATCTAGAGCAGCATGAACATGGGACACACACACACCCACAAGCACCCTCAAACACATTACTGGCAAAAGTGCAATCCAAACTCATAACGAACTACTTCCACAAATAAACACCTAATATTCAACAGTCTCAAATTATAGTGACTCTTGTGGAATTTATCAATAAATCATAGACTGTGTCTATCCTGGCCTCCCATGAATGCAACTTGTATGGTAAACAAACATATTTGCCAATACAGTATCATATACACTCACTGGCCAATGCTCAGTTTGTACTAAGAGGACCAAAGTGTGCCAAGACAATATGTTCCATACCATGTCACACCAGCCTGAGCTGTTGATACAATCCAGGATGGATCCATGTTTTCATGTTATTTACACCTAATTCTGATCCTGACTGTTGCAGCAGAAACCGAGACTCATCAGCTCAGGCAGTGTTTTCTTAATCTTCTGTTGTTCAACTCTGGGTGAAATAGTTAGTTTCCTATTCTTAGTTGAACACAGTGGGAACCAGTGTTGTCTTCTTTTGCTGTGGTCCATCTGCTTCAGAAACGCTCATGTGCATACTGTCGTTGTAATGAGTGGTTATCTGAGTTACTGTTGTGTTCCTATCAGCTCGAAGAAGTCTGCCCATTTGTCTCTCAGCTTTGACATCAACAAGGTATTTTTACTCAGACAATTGCAGCTCACTGGATACTTTCTCTCTGTTTTTTGGACCATTCCCTGTAAACCCTAAAGATGGTTGTGCTGGAAAATCCCAGGAGATCAGCAGTTTCTGAAATACTCAGACCAGCCCATCTGGCACTAACAACCATGCCACGTTCAAAGTCGGTTAAATCACCTTTATTCCCAATTCCAATGTTCAATTTGAACTTCAGTAAGTAGTCTTGACCATTTCTACTTGCCTAAATGCCTGTGACCGGCTGATTAGATATAATTAGGTGTGCCTAACAAAACGGCTGTTGACTGTAAATGAGTTGCAGACAGACAAAACTTGACTGTCATGTATACTATAGGTGAACGTTGCATTTGTTTTACAACTGTTCGCAAACTGTTCGTGAAAACGAGTGATTACTAAAGCATGAGTTCAAAAGAGACACATGCACTCGAGTATTTCATTTCAGAACGATTACAAAGTTTGCTTAAGTTTGGATGTTCTTCATGGAAGCAACAAAGCTTCTCTATTTTGGAGATAAACAGCATTCCTGAAAACACATGGAGCTGATCAGGGATACAACCAGATAATTGTAATATCAGCACATGGTGAGAGCACACGCCATATCAACACAACGTTACAACCCTGGCTTTTTCTATCTTTATTAGATGTCAGTTAGCCATCAAATAAAAAACAGGTTTATGTTTAAAATTAGGAATAAAAGATTCATCCTTCCACAACTATAGCTGAGGTTGAGGCCCTTTTAAAAATTCAGCTATTTAAATGGAAAAAAAGCAGCATAAACAACCAAAAGCACTTATAATAAACTATTATACTACACAAGCGTCTTCTATTATTTTCATAATCTAAACAGTCAAACCTCTTTTGATGCACAGTGAATTGGAAAAAGAGAGAACATTTTGACCACTGGGAATTTTCTGTGACCATAGCTCTTAGGGACCTGACCAGCAGTGGTCAATGTGGTCTTTAATTGTGGTGGACAAAGGATGCAGTCATGAACAGTGTGTGCCCAGTCTTTATTTAGTCCCAGAGACAAGCATTAGCAAGAAAGCCTTCAGCTGAAATGGTCCATTTATGTAAATGAGTCATACGATACGTGCAAAGAGGTGCAAGACTGCAATGTTAGGAAGAACACTTCAGTGAAGAACTTCCAGTTCTTCTTTTTTTGTAAATCCTCCTCTTTTTTTTAAACCAAAGCTCAGTCACACAACCTGCCAGGGAGGGCCAGATATCATCAACAACAACAACAAAAAAACATTTACTTAAGGGAAACAAGCTGTCATGTGGGTGGTACTGACTTATTTAAAGTGATAAATTAGGTCCATAATTTTTCATAATTAATGCTTTTCTGGTTTTGTCAACAGCTTTAGTGGCAAACGCTCACTGCTTTGGTTTTTGACTCTGAAACCATGCTGCAATGCTTTGATGAGATTGTTGTGTCTATCGATCTATTTTGTATATATCTATCTATTTATCTATCTTTCTGTCTATAGCATAAACTTACATTTGTATGAAATCTGATAAACAGCAATGCTTCAAGTTCAATAAATGCCACAATGGAAATGTCCACAGGACATGGTTGCCATAGTGACTTTTCAAAAAGCCGAGAATCCATCAGAGGAGTTACTAAACATGCAAATCACATGATTCTGATATTATTATATCTGCTGCAGGATGATTTAATTGTGTTTCACCAGTTTTGTAAATTCGTGTTTAAAAAAGGCGTATTTCTTGTCTGCTTGTATTGTATCTAATTTTTTTTGATTGCTTGGGGTTTTTTGTAGGTGGTTGAGGTCTCAGGGCATCTTATACAGCTTATACAGCTTTCACATTTTATCTTTCAGAGTCATCTTTAAATTTATGTAATAATTGTTTTCCTGACCCCATAATATCTCACTTACATTAGCATTCATATCCTTTGTTTTTTTGCCCTTACTGCTATGCCCTGGTGTAGTTTTATCAGTAGCACTGGAGATGCTTTTTGTGGAAACCAGGGACTGAGCATCACCACAATAATATCACCTTTACATTCAAACACAGTAGCATCATTCCCAGCATAGGGATTCTATTCCTGTGACAGGGACTACCAAAAAATATAGAGGGGGGCTTCAGTGAAAACCTTTTCAAACATGCCCCAGGTGTCAGGCTGTGGCAAAGGTTTCTGTTTCAATGTGCTGCCAAGAAAACACAGGAGTGGCTTCAGGAAAGCTCTGTGAAGGTCCTGGAGTGGCCCAGCAAGAATGTGGATCCTACTCAATAGAAGCATCTCCGTGGAGACCTACAATAAAAATTGCTGTGCACTGACACTCCCAGTTCAGCTCGGGTGAGTTCGAAGATTCAACTGATGGTATCACAGAAGGTTTTTTCTTTTTTTTTGGAAGACTTGAGGCTGGCATTTCTGTCTAAGGTGCTTCAACCATGTACAAAGTGAAGAATACCAACTTTGAAATAGGGTCACTCAGTCTTTTATTTTTAATAAATTTACAATACTTTTGTTAAGTCACTGTGTGCAGAGCGATGAACAGAAACAAAAAGGTTTGTTGAAAGCGTCTGACGAATTTGCGAATGCGCTGTTTGCATTATGCAAATACCTGCAAGTCACTCTGCAGGCAGTATAATCTAAATGAAAGAGAATAAGGCTCGGTCAAATTGATACGGAACAAAGCTGGCATTGATATGAAATATTTGTTTTGTACATGTTTACAAGTTTAAATCCTGCTTAAAGTTACCCTCTTTAAATATTTATCAGTCAAATCTTAGTTCACAATTACGGCAAAATGAGCAAAATGAAATCACAGTTAAAGCCCAGGATAAAGAAGATTTACTCAGGTAATTTAGGGACTTAGATTAAGATAGGACTGAATCAGATGTTTATTTCCAGATCCTCAAGAGTAAATTAATCTAAACGTGTGCCTAAATTATCAACCCAAAGCACTAATTGGTCTTTGTTGTTCAATCTTGATTTGCTGTTTGTATTTACACTATAGCATAAGGATTTCTTATCTTGCTGAAGCCACTGAGGCATCAACAGGACCGCACTACAGCTGTAAAGCTAATTAATGTGATTTATGCTTGTTTGGTTGCTTGCTAGCTTGCACATTTTTGAGGGGAGCAACATCATCTGCAAGTCATTGTCTTTGGTAAATAAGAAAAAATTGGCTTTTCAGTAAGTCTAACACTGGGTTACTCCTTTGCCTGGTGGTCTGGAAGCACGCAAAGCTTCTTTTTTTTTTTTACGCAGCCTCACACACATGTTGCTGAGTGACTCTTTAAACGAATGATGATTCAAATATGTCAGGGATTCTCAGGTATTTATTGCCTCACAGGGCCCACAAATTTCTTGCTGCACCCCTGGTTATTTATGCTAGCAAGCAGGAGAAACCACGAAAATCAGGGAAATGCTTAACACCAAGTCTTTCATTCAGTTTGCACTTCAGCTCTCTTTCGCTGTCTCCCTCTGGACCAGACTGTGCTGTGGCTGAGGCAGGACTATTTAAGGCTATGGCACTGCCATTTGGCTTGGGGGTCCACATGTGCACTGGAGGTCCTCATTTTGATTCTAAATGGCCTTGACACCAAAACAAACAAACTCTCCTCAGCGCACCAAGCAGGCCTGAAAAATTATGGGAACGGGGAGGGATATGCAATTATAGCAGCTAATTTGCGGTCACAAAACTAGCCCCATTTGCGGTGCCCCCAGCCACCCCTTTATTTCGAATATCGGGGAGCACGGGATGTATGTGTGTACGTTTGGATGGTGTCAGAAAAGGGCTTTGGGAAAAATTCCCCATTACAGCTGAAGGAGGGTCATGCAGCACCAGGGCGATGTGCATTGCTCATCACGTACGATTAGGGTTAGCGCTCTGCAAGGAGGCATCTGTTGCTAATTGAAGCAGAATAGATATCAAGGAGGTCCAAGCAGAAAAAAACATGCTCATCTGGAAGTAAATAGATTTTGGCTTGTGTGAAATTAGAACTGTGAACCACCTGCATATTGTACAGACTGATCCTCTCAATCCAAGGCTTTGTGTGTAACTGTTTGGAATTAGTTGGGTATTACATTGGCAATAATTGGTTAGGTAATTTTAAAATGAGTGATGAATTAGTTCCAAAGTGTTGCCACTACAGAAATCCACATCTAGGCATAGTGAAGCAGACAAAGAGGCTGGATTTATTATGGAAAAAAGGGGGATGGAGGGAGACAGTAGACTGAGCGTGAGCACATCAGTGTAGAGCCAAAACTGTCCAGTGATGGCAATCTGATGCGACTGAACCATGTGCCCACTGGCCAGCTGACATCAGCTAGCGCCTCACTGACCAAACCTCCCGGCCCCTTCATGCCAAGGCCAGATGCAAACAAAGAAAAACCAAGGCATGCACACACCAACACACATCCAAATAGATTTTATGTCCATGCCCATCATCCACCCCTTTCTAAAAAAAATAAATAAATAAACAAAATAAACAAAAATCAAAGAACACCGAAACTTCACACAGATTGTACTACAGAGAACAATATCACATAAACTTCTGACATAGTTAAGTGACTTCATATCTATTTAGCCACCATGCTAGCAAACGTCAAGTGCTGTATCAGCAGCTGTGGTTATATAAATCAGGCAATGTGGTTCATTCACAGCATCGATGTTGATTACTCCATCCAGTTTATTCCCTTAGAGAGTCGATGTAAATGTACAGACTAAAGCAGTGATTTATACATTTTAAAAGAAATCTTAATTTTGGCTTTGCAGCTCCATCTGAGTTCATAGCTGATAACAGAAAAAAAGGCAGAAAGGTGGCATTTAGCTCAACTAAATGGTGCTGAAGACCTTTGACAGGGGCATTATTTTTCAAGGCAATCAGCTTGTGAGCACTGGAGGCAGTGACAGTGGAAACTGTGAGCAAGAGCAGCTCAATATTATGTCTGTGTGTTGAGCTATGTGACAATTTTATGTGCCCCTTTTCATGCCCGACACATAAGCACACACATGCTGAGACATCCCGATGGAGCGACAGACCATAGCTGGGTTTATCCTCTTTGACCTTCACTGTTTGAGTCCAATGTAGGGCTCGGCTGGTTGAAGTGGTCTCAGTGTTGCGAGGGGCAGCCAAAAGCCCTACTTATCAGTGTTGTGGCTCAGTGGCTCCTTTTCTGAGTGTAATAAGTGCAGCGCACCACTGCTTCCCAATGCAGACTTTTAGCCTACGCACCCTGTCATGTCAGTCATAAACCCAGAAAATTCACTGATCATGTATGAACTGAAATCACAGAATATCAACACTTATATCGGGTCAAATGGATACATTTCACAATTTTAAGCACATTAACCCATTATGTAGATGAAAAATAACATTATGGTATTAGTAGAAAGCACAGTATTTCTTAGACTGTCTTGCCAATTATCTTGCGGGCACTTTCTCTTTATTTAAAAGTATGTCAAGGGCTCTGAATACTGGGGAATTTTTTGCCTACATGAGTAAGGCCTCAGAGTTACAGGCCTAGAGGCCAGTTGGCAGCCTCTGGTCACTAGGGAAAAATCTGAATTCTTCAACTGGTTGGCAAGCAGTTGCTTGTATTTGCTAGGTGAAATCTGTCACACAGAGGGTGCTGCAGGAGTAGTGACAAGTGGCTTCCAGATAGACTGGTCTGTAGATCTGCGGGACTGAAGTTAACTTAAATATACTTAAATGCACTTAAATGAAGTTTATTGATCATGACGAGTAACTGTTAAAACAAAGATATGTGGTTTTTCTGATGGGGACACTACGAAGGTAGATTATGTCATTAGGGTTTGGACGCATCACCAATACTACAGCATGGTGATGCGTCCTGCTTCATTTTGGTCTAGAATTCTGCTATACCCTTTTCCAACTAATACGGTACACTCTAATATGAACAATTTCTGAGTTATTAGCATAAAAAGTGACTGGTGCTGTTCTAGATGTCCTTTCTTGTTACTACTTTTCTCCTAGACCAAACAATCTATGATGACTATTTCTTTACATTGTTAAAATTGTTGAAAGTTGAATAAGACATTTAATTTAATGTATTTCACACAGAACTTTTGGGCTGCAAAATAATTCCCCATAATAGCTGTGATCTCTATGGCAGAAACTAATTTTTATTTAGAAGGCGTTAATCAGTCAGGTCCATCTAAGTCTGCCTGATCTACCTACAGTAACTCTTAAATCCAGCCTTGTAATAACCCTCTGTAATTAGGACGGAGACACACTAACAAGGGAGACAACCATCATCATCACTCAGCTACCTCATCATCATCACCATTCTCATTATCAAGCTGAAGATCAAATTCCAGCCTGGCTCCGGGATAGTGGGACTTCAGTTCACCTGATGTATTGTGCATCATTAGATTGTTGTTATTACTGTGCCATGGGGAGTCAAACAGGATGGAGATTCAGTCTTGTAATATTCTATACAGCCTAGTAGGGAGGACCCACTTGACATTCTCCACCTAATGGCAACAATATATTGAGGCAAAGAGCTGAGACACTAATTTGTTTACTTCCATCTTTCCTCTTTCGGTTTCTTTTCTATTTATTTCACACATATATATACAAAGCAAACTATGCTGCTACAAAAACTTGATCAACAAAAGTTGATCAATGAAATATAAATGCTAAATAGCTCTTATCATTGATGTCTAATAGATTGAATGAACATGCCTCTATTCACCATATTGTTAGCATGCATCTATTTGAAGCACAAAGGAAATGGAAAACATACCAATGGATAGCAACCAGGCTTGTCCATGGAGCCTGTCCACCACCATGCTCCAACAGCGCTGCGAGGCACCCAGTGCTTAAAAGGCAGCTGCCTGATGATCGATGACTTCATCTAGTCTGCCTGATTCCTCCACTTGTGCTGAGTGAACACTTAATGTAACAGGCCCACAGAGAAATGCCTTGATTAGGTTGTGAGAGCAAAGAGCCACAGGGAGCCACTTAAAGGGAGAAGCTTTCCGTACAGCAGTCTTTACCAGACCATACATACACTTAGTGACGTATGTGATGCCACTAACACACAACATCATTCTCACTTCATTGTGCAGCTCAGTAAGCATGCACACACACCACTCAACTCTGTTGCCAGCAGGACCAGACCATCCAGCACAGCTGGTGTATCCCAATGTTGACTCTTCAGTTGGGGAGGACTACTGCAGGGATTTACCATATCACTGTAGGCAGTGCAGAGATTGTTTCGGTATGAGTCCATCAAGCTTTATCTCTCCCCAAGGTACCCACGCAAATCTCTCCTATAAATAACCTGTTCTTAATTCTGATTTCTTAATGTAACTCCCGCAGAGAAGACTAATCAGTTTTATTGAAGCTGCCAGATAACTTGTTCACACATAGTTTGCTCAAAGTATAACTGCTTTAAAGGACTGATTACATTATTTTTTTCCTTTTCAGTGAACTACTCAACACCTTCCAGCTCTGGTATGTACATACGCTCACATATTCACACAGACAATAACACACACACATGCGCGCACACAAGATCATGCAGCAAGACTCATGGCACTTCTTTCCAAGCCCTCCCAACATCTGCTTGTTCTTCCTCTGATTAAAAAAATCCTCTGCGTTTCATTATCACTGATTTGCATAGTAATAGCGTGCATATTAAGCAGCTACTTCAGAGGGTGGGCGGTCTAATGAATGCCGCAGTCTCCTCTGTTTTAACTCAATTTTTCCTCATCCATATTCAGTCGTGTGCCCCCTCCTAGCTCCCTCACGACCCCCCTGCCCTCGGGGACGGCAATTCTGTTTCCACTGAAATGCTTCCTCCAGCCTCTCCCCAAATCCCAGAACCCTCTCCATTAATCCAATTAATTAGAGCCATTGATATGCAGCCCGCTTCGACCAAGCAGCTGTTTGCCTGCCAATTGCCTCGCTATGAGGAAACGGGTGGGGGGTGGCGGGGGTCAGGTTATAGGGTGTCCCATCACCCATTGCACATACAGCAACTCTTAACACTTGGCAACAAGAAAGTCACCACCCACAACGATCTCAGTGGCAGCCTTAAACCCGTGGATAAGCATCTCATGGTTGAACTACCTGCTGATAAGTGAAAATCATAAAGCTTGCTCTATCATATCTCTAAAGGGTAAAGACCAAGTAACCTTTTCACTTTCACACAGCCATTAGGCCATGTAAATATTTGGCAGTTTGCCACTGTTTTGACTTTCTAAGTCTGGATGGAAAACTGGCCGGTATAACCTTACATAAGAAAAGATACAAATTGTGCTGTTTTATGGACTCTGGGCTAGGACAGCAGTAACTAACATTGAAATCCATTTAGTTTAGTTCACAGTTATATTGCTTTATTACCCCTGAGTATAAGTTCCTTCCTGGGGAAACAAAAATGAAGGCAAAATATATGAGTAACAGAAACGTATGCCCTTTTATTCAATCAGTCACTGCAAATTCCTCCGAGGTTCGACAAAGGGCAGCTAAATATACATCAATGGATGATAATTCTCCCAATAAAGTATCCAAAATCGAAAAACTGGAGAGTGATGTCCCTCAGTGCCTATAGTAAGAGGTGTGCCTCAGAATTACCATAAAGAAATGAATAGCAGCGATAGTGTCTAATGTTTTGTGACACAGCACGAATGTGCACTCCCCAGCCCAATCCGGGGCTGAAGCTGCTCATCGGATATATTAGATTAAGAAGTGCTGGAGTAGAAGGGTAATTCACTTTTCTGCTTCGCTGCCAAGCAAAAGAACGCTGGTGGTAAACTGTCCCTTTTGTCACCTTCGGCCTCGCTCTTTCTTTCTCCTTCCCATTTTTGTCATTTTCTGCTCATTCCTTACTGTAACCCTGCTGCCCCGTTGTGATTATATACATTTTTAGTATGTAATCCTATTATTTACTGAACCATTTCACGAAATTTATATCCTCTAGGGAATCACATCTATATAGACACAATGTTGGATATTATAAACATGCTGTGGGTTCTTGGACAAATTTTGTGATTAAGAACTAGTTATGTTACAACTTTAGCTGTGTAGAAATCCTAAATATAAAAATAAAAAATACCATCTAGGTCAAGAGATTCATCTCATGAGTCAATTTTTTTGGACTCTGCTATTTTTTATGTACCGGGTTCAGACTGACTTATGTCAGCAATGCATATAATTAATTTGTTTATGTATCAATAAATTTATTTTATATTTATCATTATTCATCCTTTACTTTCTTTGGGCACAGCTTTCTAGATATAGGATGTAGGAACAAATGACTTTCTAAACTCCAAACACAGACATGTATAAGCTTGTCTAAATAAATTTATTGACATTGTGATGACCTACAGATTTGACACATACAGGTTGCAGACAGGCAAAATGTGGAAGACAGACAGGGAAGTTTACAGAAGAGGATTTACTTACTTTACAGGATTTAATGAGAGGAAGCAAGTTGGCCTCTAAGAGCCTGTCATTTCAGAAAACTTCAGGAATGATGAAGTGGTTTCCCTGCTCACTTAGCAAATCCCATTTTTAGTTCTTTTCAGTTTGTAGTTGTAGTTTTTGATTGTCTCCTAATGTTGTGGGAAAAATAATGAGATCACTGGTTGCCAACCCTTAGATGCCAAAAACTATGAACTATTTTTTCTTCATTCGCTGGCTCGGTTCAGAAAAAGATTTCAATTTGGATTGTAAAACACACTCCTTCACCACATTAACATTTGCACATTGAAAAATTATGCTTACCAAATGAATGCAGTGCCAGGGGATTCTTTACAAGTACCCATGTGTGAAAAGAATGGATTGAATCCCCACACATTGCCATAAACCCAGTTGTGACAAAACAGCAGCATCTGACACCCTGGGAATGAGGCTGCTCGACGGCATGTCCTTGACAAAATTGCACGCATTGCCGAGCAGACAGCATCTTGGCCCACCTGGAGCCCAAGATGTGTTGGGATAAACTTGTGCAAAGAGGGCCAGGGCTGCTGCCACTGACCATGGGAGGGCAAAGGGGTCTCTGTCAAAATAAACAAATTGCCCTGTTGTGCATAAATTTACATCAGGGTGAAAACCCGTTTGATCATTTTCAGGAAGGAAATTACTAATCAAACAACCCCCTATGAGCAATCACGCGGCAACAGTAGGAAGGAAAAACTCCCTTTTAACAGGAAGACACCTCCAACACAACCAGGTTTAGGGAGAGGCAGCTTTCTGCTGCTTGGGTTGGAGGTGAGCGGAGGAAGCCAGGACAAAAGACACAAAGAGAATATAAAATAAGGACTCACAAAAACCCAGACACATGACGTCATTCTTGCCCTGCTTGCTCTCTCATTCTGTTTTTGAAGACAAAATCACAATATTATATGATACTGTATGCAACAATAGCTGAAATATCCATCCATCCATTTTCTCTGACTTTTCCAATTCAAGGTCATCTATCTCAGCTGTCACTGAGGCAGGATGCGCCCTGGACAAGTCGCCAATCTATTGCAGACAGCTGAAATATTTGTTTAATTAATGCAGGCGTAGGGTTAGTGACACAAAAGATTGTCATATTCATGAACAGTCTCAAAGCTTTTTAATAAGCCGCAAACTGTTATATTCAAAATGAATGAAACACAAAAACGCTGCCCAGACAGTTCTGATCTGTATCAAAACTGTGGCTCCACACCTGAAATGGTTCCAGAATACGCTGACAGCGTGGCAGAGCTGTGAATGAACCGAGGTCCAATCTGCAAAGTAACACAGCCTGACCCAGCTGAGAGATCGTTCGCTAATTAATGTTGATTTTTCAGAGCGAAGACAGCTTTCCTGTTTTGTGGAACTAGCCTGGAAATGCACAGGATGGCATGTTTCCATCTTTGTCCGACAGCAGAACTGCTAACTTTCTAAATCTGTAAAACTGAGATGATTTTGACATTTCATAAGAAAGGAGGCCCTTTTAGCAAATTAGATAGTGTCACGGTAATTCGTAAAAAGGTCAGGAAAGATGTTAAAAAAGAAATACAACTAAAAGTATTATTACAGCAACTGCTTTCCCTTTGTCTGAACACTCACTGCATAGTACTGTGTGCACAGCTCCACCCATATGCACGCTGGGTTGTATAGCAATCAGCCAGATGTGTGATCAGCCTGTTCTGCCGCAAGATTTTAACTTTTCCTTTTGAGTTCATGTATCGCCCTGTTATTGCGGTCGTGAGGCAGAAGTGAAACCAAATACAAATCAAGACCAGCTTTGAAACAGGACGCACGAGGCAGCGGAGGTGAAATCAGAAGAGAGAAAGGGTGATTTGTTTACCCTTGATGAAGTGTTGATGTTGGAGGTCTTTGTTTCAGGAATATACAAATCAGTCTGTTTAAGAATCTTTGGTACCTCACTTTAGGGACTGAGAAGAAAACGCTGGCTTGAACAAGAACATGTCTGGGAATGTGCTTTGTTTCAGTCGCGCATTTGGGCTCTTATATTTTCCACCCTTTCAGCTGATTTTTCTCAGTGTGCGAACAGGCACAAAGAGAATGTCAGTTTAAGCATTGATTACAGTACAATTAAGGTAATGGTGATACTGAATAATATGATTTGTGATGAATATTCATGGAGGGGAAAAAATGGTGATTAGCATACCCTCAATTTATCGGTATAATGGTATGACCTCCAGCAGGATGGAGACATTTTCTGAAAAGTAAATAATGAACGTGGAACCAGAGGGAACTGGTAGTTTATTCTTCAGCCCTTCGCTTTTGTGGTTCGATATCGTCTTGCTGCTAAAGCTGCAGAAAAAGCCGATCTGACCCAGCCAGTTTAGACTGAGTCGGGTCTACGAAAATTCAGAACCTTTCAAGATTCACTACAAAAAACTGAGAAAGTGAAAGAAAGAGAGAGAGCTGGGAGGTGTCTATTTATCTAGATGAGGAAGTGCTTCTCTGCTGCCCCCCCACACTCCCCCCATGTCTTCTGAGGCAGAGAGCTGTGACTGAAACACATCGTTGCACCTCACTCGGGATGAGCTCCAAATAAATGGGGGGGGGGGCACAGAGGGAGCGTTGGAAAGAGAGGCAAAGAGGAGGCTGAAGAGGAGCGCTCCTTAAAAAGGGGTTGTCAAAATAATGAAAACAAATGGCGACGGAGTCTCCTGAGATGGAGAGGAGAACTTCATTTGTGAAGCGCCTTCGCGGGGATTCTGCCGCGCCGCAGCGAGTCCTCGGTTTAGAGACCGAGGGGAGCCTTCCGCTAGGCACGGCCGCGGGAAGCTGAGGAGAAGAAAAATGAGAGCACTCAGAGTAATAATTGTTCAGGGTCAATTATTCCCACGTTGGAGCAAATCAAGCTGATATGTGTTAGCACATGGCTGGGAAGAGAGCTGCTGAATGTAGCATTGCCATGGATATGGTCCCCTGCGATGCCTGAGCAAGAAAGCAACAGTGCGAATTGATTTCATTCAGACAGGCTAATTATGAACAGGGGATTCAAATACTACACTTTATCAAAAAATAAATAGAATGCTGTAACGTAATACTTCAAGATTTGTGTTCCCAGGTCTTTATGTGTTCCAGGTTTCTGTCCACTTCGACTGCTGCAGATACAGGTTTTGGGCAACCAAACTGAACATTGCTCTTGTCTCATTACTATAACTGTAGGTTTCAGAAAGTGTGCAGCAACAAGTGAGTCAGCAGAGGAGGGTGACAAAGTTGACATACTCTTTTTGTTTTTTGTAATATTGCTTTCTTTTTCTACTGCTTTTTGATTATGCTTAGGAAATGTAATGATTTTGATCATAACACTATCCACATGTTAAAGCCCAACATCTCTCACTTGTGTCAAACCTCTGGCAAAAAGTCTCACCTCCTGCTTGGTGACTACTCAGGTGACTGCAATTATGACATTTTAACCCCCTTCAGAAACCGACCAGGTGAGATTTTGGTTTTGGGAATAAAGTCAATAAAGTTTATTTAGCTTTTCAGTGAGATATGACACGCAGCGCTTCCTCTTCGTCCCCTCTATTCTTCTCTTCATTCACTTTTCCTCTCTTTCATCCTCCTTGTCTCTCTGGCAGCTAACATCTTCTTTTGCTTATCACGGCCATTCCTCTTCATCCTCCCCCCCTTCCTCTTCCCCTTCCCGACTTTGACTTCATCTTTCAAGAGCGAGAGCCGCAGAAGCAGCATCTTTCCTCCACATCCCCATCCTCTTCCCAACGCTGTCCGCCATCTGCATTCCTGTCACGTGCCCAGCAAAGGTTATATGGCCCACTTTCTTATCAGCTGCATTGTGGGATATCTCGGCTCTCAGGCCTGTCTTCTGGAGAGCTATCTGTACCCCCTCCTCTCTCTGTTGACTGCTGGGAGGACAACCTTTGTCGACCTTGTTTTTTTTTTTTTTTTGGCCTTTTTTTTTTTTGCCTTAACAGAATAAAAATGAAAGAGAGAATGAATGCAATGCAGAGAGTGAAAGGAAAAGAAAACGGGGAGAAGGTTAAAAAAAATTGTCCCCTGAGAGAACGTGTGATGAGATTGGTCCAGAGTTAGCCTTGTAAGAAAAGCGCCGTTGGCCCCCTCTCTGTTCTCTCTGCAAGTACAGTAGACACTGAATCAATATCGCCCACCCACCCCCTCCAGAACCATGCTGCCCCCGCGCGTGCCGTCCACCTGTCTGCCTGTCTGAGAGGTTTGGGTTAGCTGCTGGGTGTGGTAGCGGGAGGTGTATGGATGTCTGACAGAGCCATCATGTACAAATTCATTTTAGACCAAGCCAGACTTTTGCTCTAACAAGCACACACGCACACTCAAGGTCTTTACGGTCATGCTGAAACAGAGGAGCAGAAAGATGCCTTGGTGCAATACTGAAAAGCTTCCAAATGTGAGAAATGTGTGCAAACATTCATACTGTTAAGACAAATTTGTAGTAATTTTGTTGCCCGTGGTAACAATGTGATATCATCATCATTTTTGTGAGAATACAAAAGACGCTTTTCCTTCTTTTTGTCTACGTCAGTTCATATCTTCAGTGACATCAAATGAGATCGGACAGGTAAAAACAACATCACATGCTATAAAACAGGCAGCCGCAGACCACTGTGGTTAAACATTAGGATGAAACATAGGAGGTAAGTACATGGATGAGCTAGGAGTCTGTGGTTAACATGTCTGTAAGACCAGAAAAAGATGGATGACAGCCGTTTTTAGAAAGCAGAAGTTACAGCCAAGAAATGCGTGCATGTGTTTGTGTGTGCGTGCTGGGGGGAGCTTAGAAAAGTAGCACTGGTAAATTTCACGGATACAGATAAAACCAAGTTATGAACTTTGCTTACACATTTTTTTAATGTTTCTTCATGTTTTCAGTAGTCTTCTAGGACAGTGTGCAAAATTAACCACAGTGACATTTACTAACCAATGACTGATGGGAAAAAATGCCGAATGCGTGAGTGCGGTGAGTCACAGAAGGTAGTTGAATACTTGAACTTCAATTCAGTGGACAATTTCAAAAAGAAAGGTTTCAGAAAAAAGCAGCAATTTTCTACAGATTTGCCACTTTGTGAAAAAAATATATATGTAAAAAAATTAAATAAAATGGAAGAACATGTTTTTGAGCCTGAGTCCAGACAAGTTTGATCTTTGGGGTAAATCTATTTGAGTCCTGCTATGAAGTCAATGTCCTGGAAATGTCCTGAGTTTCTAAAAATTCCACAGTTGTGG
Organism: Mchenga conophoros; assembly: GCF_057382185.1. Taxonomy (NCBI): domain Eukaryota; kingdom Metazoa; phylum Chordata; class Actinopteri; order Cichliformes; family Cichlidae; genus Mchenga; species Mchenga conophoros. The sequence goes on from NC_140537.1 coordinate 15,046,213, forward strand.
CGATAAGACCTACAACACCTCTGGAATTACAGCTTTCACATTTTAAGTTTAGAAAACAGTTGAGTTACTGAATTTTTTCTTCAATCCTAACTCCAGTTTAGTAATGACAATACTTCAGGTACATAGAGTCCTCTTAATCCTTTTCAAGCATCTTTATTTATTTGGCAGGACTTACAAATTTTGATTTCCAAACTTCAGAAAGCAGAGGGGCAAGTGAGGCAAAGTAGATTTTATTCAAACTGTGGAAGGGCGTTCAAAGCTGTCAGGTGATCAGGTCAGTGGCTGGATTTTGAAGTTTCAGAGGGGCAGACCAGCAGCTGAATCACCGTGAATCCACACTCGGGATGGCGTGGTCTCTTCCGAGGAACACACCTGTGCTTTGACAGGTATTTCACTCCTGTCAAAGCACAGGATATGTTGAAAGCAAATGGTCACCAGGGAACGGGGATCATTATGAAAAATAGAATCCCTGTGCCGTGCAAGTCAAAGATGTCAGATAACACCAAGCTACAAAAAAAGGGGAGAGGTACATCCAAAATGTCTGTCATAAAGCCATCAAAGGTTGGAGCGATGAAGTGTAAGGACAATAAGGCAGCTGTGATGGCCCTCAGTGTCCATGAAAACAGAGGCCCGGGGCATCCACATGAAGTGCCTTGACTCACTGTTGTGACTTTCGGCTGACTACAGAATAAACAGCTGAGTGAGATACAGGTCAGACCACTAAGAGAACAGAGAAAGTGAGCACAGTATTTTGAATTCAAGCTGCTGCCGGTTGAAGAGGTGATCACTCAGACACAGGGTCGCTGAGGTCACAGAGCTGAATAGTAGCCAGTGATGATGACGATGATGTGATGAGCAATAATGTTAAGTATTTTCAAGAAGAACAGGAGGCCTGTTGAAACATGGTGCATTGACAATGTCAGAAAAGCGGTGCTCCATTTGCCAGAGATGGAGGAGGCAATGTATCACAGGAGGGAGAGCAGAGAAGACGGCAAAGACAAAACATTTTTCAAGCATATTGATTGAAATTCGATAAGGAGAGTTCATTTGGAGGGGAAGAGTATATATACTGCAAAAAAGAATGGATTAAAAATGTGTAAAATTTCAGTGTTTTGGAGGGATAGATTTCGAGATGAAGATCATGACTGAAACCTCTAGGGTCGAGATGCAAGTGGTGGTGAAACAGAACGAGCAGATGGCTGGTGGTGACTTCGGGACACCCGAGGTGGTGAGGAGGAGGAGAAATGAGGGATAGAGAGGCTTGAAGCCTGAGTAAGAGATTACAGTAAATATAAAGAAAGAGCACTGGGGGAGACTGGTTTGGAGAACGAGAGCAAATAGATTAGTGGACAGGAGAAGTGATTTTGAATGAGGTCATTTCTAGTAAAAAAAATAAGCAAAGTGATGTTTATAGAAGAAAAGAGAGCCAAGAGGAAAGAAGACCAGATCTTCTTTAGTGATCTGTATGTATGTGAATATTTTTAGGCAACAAAAAATGTTCTTCTTGATGTTGTGTCGTCTGTAGTACTGTGTGTGACAGACGTAACAATCTAGCTTGAGGTAAAGCAGAATGATCATGCTCTCCTTCCCACCTCAACTTACATTAGTACACCATGACGTCTTTTAACATGAAGCATCAACATTGTGAATGGGGCTCTTTAATCCTAACGATTATCTTTTAGTGAAATGAAAACAAAGTTTGGGTCATAAACTCTGGCCTTCTGTATGAACACCAGCTGTTTTTTAAAGGAGAAGCCTCCTTTTTAGCACCCTGTAATGGCCTGTGCACTGATACCTTGATGCACACACAGTGCGTATCTCAAAAGTGTTTGAAGCTTGGGGATTGGTTAGCATAATTAGGCTAAATCAAAAAGCTCCACATTGAGATGATGTTTCTTAAAAATTTTTAGTGCTCACATTTTTTTCCTATCCTATTTTAATCTCTCACAGAACAGATTTTTAACGAGAAAGTCACACAAAAATGAATATTGTGGAATCACTTCATCACTTCATTACATAATCTAAAGAGACCCGATGTCCACAGCGTTAAAATGTTTTAATATTAGAATACATAGAAACACAAGGAAACACCAGCAAACAGAAAAATGCTGCAAAATCACACCGAACACAACAGATTCATTGCTGTTGTGAGGGAGAGAAAAAAGATGCAGGTAATGTGTTTTTTAATCACAATTCATAAGCTACTGTTAGCTTGTCTGTTCTGCAGCTGTTCCACGTAATTGTCTCCCAAAAACACTTCTGTTGTATTTTGTAAGTTTCTTTTCTTTCTGTGCTGTGTTTTGTGCACTTTTTCAGCATTTTTCTGTTTCCTGGTGTTTTCTTAAGTTGCAGTGTTAATTATATTAGAATTATATTGTATTATATTAGAATTTATAGTCAGATGATGTAGGTATGTAGGCATAACTGTTTAACAGCAACGGCCACAAAAATGTCCAAGTAGGAGGTTAATAAAAAAGCCTAATCTGAACAGTCTATTTGTTGTGAGTTTCTTATTGCCAAGCTCTTACAGAGATAACATACTATTTTCACCTACTCTATCATCTGTTTCCAGTGCTGAACAGTGTTTCACACAGTGACCTGAATAATCTCTTACTTTACTGCCATACAATATTACCTGGGGCTTTGATACAGTGATCACATCGCCACATATTGTGTAACTGAGGCATAATGACAGCTTAGGTATGAGAAACAGAGGCAGGTAACAAACAGAATTACCTCACCACAGTAGGCCTGCATGCACATAGAACCAACGTGCTGCCTGCAGCCGTAGAGGTGAAGCGATGCATATTAAATCCCTGCAACATGCCACTCTTGTGCATCTGGTTGCCTGCAAATCTGAGCGTGCACTATATTGAAATGAAGGACCAGTTAAGAAAAAACAATGTATTTTATAATTATTAATGACCAAAACAAACACATGTGCATACAACACACATTAATATGATAATTAATTCCATTGTTTTTCAGCTCTCAAAACTAAGGAGCAGTTACTGAGATAGCTCATTAAATGCAAATGGGTAAACATTGTTATATAAACTTTATGAAACAAATCGTGATGAATGGTTCTCTGCAGCGGTCTCACCATAAGAGCTGCATTAGAAGTTTGAAGGGAACAATCTTATCCCCAATCACCTTGGTGCTGGTCAGAGCGCTGTTTGTTTGTTTTTTTCACATAAGTTAATTGCGACTTCAGCAGCTTTGTAAATAAAACATGAGGGTGCTTTCGCATGCTGCCTAGAATCAACAAACATCTGCTGAAGTAAAAAAAAAAAGCCACTGCAAATAATTATGTGATGTCTCAACTTATTTCTCTGTTACCCTACAGACTGTTCACCATAATCTGTTAAACCACACGTGCAACATGATTGTCCATTCTGACAGACACACGTGGGACTAACTACTGTGCAAGTGCAACTTCAATCTCTGGATTAGATCTGCCCTTCTCGCTGTTTTTTCTTTTTTTTCTTCCTTTACCTACATGGTTATCCATTCAGCTCCACGCAGGAGGCGAGCAGAGTTGTGATGGGCGAGCACTTAGCAAGTGAAGGCCATAGTGGCAGTGCTGGAGTGTTATTTAATGAAGTAGAGGATCCGGATGCACAACCCTAAACACATGGGTTAGTGTAGGTGGTGCTACAGGAGTTAAGAGTGTGTGTGCGTGTGTGTTTGTGGGTGGTGGTGTTGGCGGCTGAGATGACAGCAGGTTGTTGTATGTTCCACAGAGGCACAGGATGAAGGAGGGAGGGGGGTGAGGTTGATGGTGCAGTGAGCCAGGGGGGGCTAATAAGATCTCTTTTTATTGGCCCACAACCCCAGAGGAGTGTTTGTTTGTCTGCATGCATGATGGAGGGGATAAAAAGTTAGTAATGCATAGGCACTGCTGAGCAGGAGCCTGGGCTGGTCACTGCTGCCCCCTGCAGGGCATGCCCAATCTCTGTGTGTCTGTGTGTGTGCGCGCGCGTCTGTGTGTGGGTGTGTATGTGTTTCCTGACAGACAAATTTCACAGCATAAACTGAGGACATCTTTATGCTGACTGAGTGCTGCTACTTTATGATTTGCTAACTTGAAACACACACAGACAATAGGAGGCAGTTTGACCATATTGCACACTGCGTATTTCATTTAGCACTGCTTTCCACTATTGTGTCTTTGAATGAGAATTTCCACAAGCTTTCATGCTTTCATGTCCCCAACTCAGACTGTTGGTTAATTTTATTACAGTTGTATTTACTTTAATGATCACCGGTAGCTATTTTTTAAAAATTGTTCGGACTGTGCCTACCAATGGCACTTGTTTGTGGTGGAGTTTGCTGGTGTGAGTGACAGAGAAGCAGAGAACACTTGAAAGAGATTTTTCATTTTTTGAGAAAGCTCCATGTCATCTCAAAGTTCTTCCTCTGTGTGCAGGAAGAGATGGAGCGAGGTATAAAGGTTGGGTAGTGAAAAAAAAAAAGGGAGTGGATTGGGGACGAGGTGGGGGTGGTGTAAATTCAACATGGGGGGAGCTGGATGAGGAGAATATCAATCGGGCATGCGGCGTAGAGGCAGCCTGCCACAGTCTGCTTCAGGAGAAAGATTAGAGAAGGGATCAGTGTCATCAGCAGCAGGAGAGTAATGGTGCGGGCCAGGTTCAAGGCTGGAGCCAAGAACATATCGGCGTAGCAGCCATCCCCTTCCCATCACCCACTCCCACCCCCCAACCACCACCCGCGCCTCCCCTCACCCCCTCGCCAACACCCCCCTACGTGAAATAGAGGTTAACCGCCAATCCAGACTTTTTCCCGTCTTTTACTGAGGGTGAAAACTACCGCTGGGAGTCTCAGGACAATTTTTATATAGGATTAGAAAACAAAAATCAATATTTAATTATCTTTGAGCTTTTTGTGTCACTGCATCTTTAGGTCAGTAAGTTTTCAGGAGCGAGGGTCGCCCAGGCACTGTAAGTGAAGGAGTCGTTAAAGAACGAGTATCTTTTTTCTTTTTTTTTACCCCACCTTGCATGTGGCTAAAGTTACATGAAAGTGCAGTGGTCTATCAGCATGATTTGAGTGTGATAAACTTTCCCAGAGTAAAAAGATCTTTAAATGATGTGATTATTATTTGTTAAATTGGTTGTTTTTAATTTGATCTCAGATCTGGCACTGCCACCTGATTATGCACCTGCATGCCGTGACAAAGCCATTAAACTTACAGGTTAGTTCAATCATACATTTTAACCTCAATGCAGAGAGACGGTTCGAAGGCAAACTATCATCTCTGGTCCTTCACACCTGTGTGCTGCACCTTGCATCCACCCCAGTACATAAAGCACTGGCTGTTTATGTGGCTCTCGGGCGTTTTAGATTAAGGTGGCTCTTTAGCGTTTTTTTTCCCTGTGGCAGTGGCCGATGAGACTGTGGAGTGGATGTGACGGCCGCTTAAGCGGTGACAAGCAGAAGGTCAGTGTCGTTGATGAAGGAGCGAGGCCAACTGGCCCTCTGATGTAGCCATCCTTTAAAGCACAGAGAGAATCTATCCTATTTAAGGCAGACACCCAGACAGACATGGCCACAGAAGATGGTAAAGGAGAGAGAGAGCGTGAGAGAGGGAGAGCAGGGAGATGGCGACACAAAAGGAAGTAGGCAAGGTAAAAAGGAATGGCAGAGACAGAGAGCTTTAAAGTCCCCATTCTGATCAGTACCTCTGTAGCAGGCAAAAATGTTCCCCAGTGCCCTGGGCCATTTATTAAAGTGATGAAGAGCAGAGTGGCCCACTATGAATCAGACTCCCCTGTCTGCTGTGCTGCATCGGGATACTCATGGCCAGATACTGTCTTCACTTGATTGCGGTGATGCTTTTGTATCTTGCCAGAGCAGCCAAGGTTGCCGGGGGAGAGTCCGCGAGTGCCAGGTGAAAGGAAAGGAGGGAGGAAAGGGGAGCCTTTCTCTGTTAATACGTATAAGTCTATTTATGCATAATTAATTCAGTTAGATTGAATCAGATCAGATGGAACTTGAATAATCCCGGTGGGTAAACTGACCTGTTACAGTGGTGGAGTATAGAAATGCTGAAACAGCTAATCAGTTCTGTCAATTCAGATAGATGAGCAAATATTCATTAGCAGCTATTCACCTGCTAGTGCGACTAAGTGCTGAATAGTTTTTATGCTAGTTACAGCCCTACCGTATTGCTACATACTTGTCTCTTCATCCAAAAAATGCTTTATTCCTGCCCACTTTTCACCCACATCTGCACTCTTTATCCCGTCTTTGTGTGCGTGCACGCGAGGCTGCGTTACACCATGCTGAGCCAAGCTACGCTGCACCACTCGTATGCCTCATTTCCCTTTATGAGAATGAGGGAAGTCCCATACGCTGATTATCCTATATATAGCCTGTTGTAATCATAGACCAGTGGAAAGTAGACAGGCAGTGTGGGGATAGAGCCTGACATCGCATCACTGAATTATAAATGGGAAACTCGTCTCTGTGTTTGGACCTCAGAGAAGGACAGAGAGAGCGGAGAACGGGAGGAATTCCGAATGTGAACCTTGCTCACGGCTGTGTAGTTTACCAAGTGACAGATTTATAGCGCTAATTATGAGGTTTCTCCTTTAATGAAGTATTAACCGCAGTGAAAGGTGAAGACGCAGGTGCAGGTAGATTGTAACACCCAGCACTGATAAGCTCTGTTCCAAAGCATTTCCAGAGAAGTTCTGAAGGTGTTATTGTCGTACATATGAGTGAGCTGTCAGGATATTTCCTCCACCTAACCCCCTCTCTGTCTTTTACCTCTCCCCCTCTCCCTCTCCCTGACACCTTCCCTCAGCGTAATACACACCAGCAAGCAATCGATACGTACTCAGCCGAGAGCCAGGAGGAATTGTGGCAGTGTAGGCACCACACATTACAGGGTGGCCAAGGCCAATAAGCTGTGGAAGGGAGAAGGAGAAGGACAAAATTGGAGCTAAATAACAGCTTCTACACACAGACTTCTCCTGACGCCTGGAATGTCTTTTTTTTCTTACCACGCATTAGGTCTTTATACCTCGCTGTCAGTGGCATTTATTCAAATCTGGATGCAGCGCGCTGTCATTCTGAACGAAGTGACTTTAATTTCGGGGTGAAGTGTTCCTTTAAAAATACTCTCTCGCCACCCACCTTATTATGCTTATTATTGTAATGAATGTGATGAAATGCACAGAGAGCCATAGCAAGAGATATGCTACTATGTTTCCATAGCAACATACAGTATCACACCGCCACCAGTGCATTAAACACGTAAATGACAGACACAACCTATTAAGCCTGCTGAGATATATGAACACTGTCTGCGTGCGTGTGACTGTGAGTCTCCGTTCGTCAGCGTGCACCCCCATCATTATGCACACGCTTTAACTTCCCATTTTCATGCCAGAGTAACAAAACCTCAGCTGGAATATAACAAGAGAATGCCACTCGAGTCTGCAGAAGATGTAATTAATTTTAGTGGAATTTACTGTGAAAATGCAGATCACAGAAAAATCTGGCATATTTCATGAGTAGATTTTTTTTTGTGCGTCTTCACTTCAATACAAACATCTTATCACTAAAAAGGGGGCATATTGGTCAGAAAGGAACTAACATAAAGTCCCAGATGTGTAGCGTCAACTGCTCCTGGAGGCTCGGAAGTCCTGATACGTTTGTACATCTGGTGTAGAGTCAAACACAACACATTCAGTGTGCGATTATGCTATAGAGCACTTATCGTGAAGCAAGTCTAAACCATCCAGACTCTGTCTAATTGATTTCGAGACTGATGTTTGCTCTCTCAGAGTTGTTATGCTAAGGGAAAAATAACCAGATATGTTTTTGTCACAGGCCCGTCGCCTGAGTTCCAAACAAATATTATCTGTATCAAACTGGGTGAGCAAACATGATGCAACAGAAATAGAGAAGTTGCATTTTTATAGCATTGGGTAAACATAATAAATTTGAGGCTCGTGCAACAATCCGTTCTTTAATGCCAATCTATCTGGTCGAGCATTAGCTAAGACAGCACAGATTCGAAGCTGTCACTACCACCCGTAACTCCATTTTTGCAAAACTCCATTTTTTCTTTCTTTTTTCTTTTTTGCTTCCAGCAAATACACATTTGTATCTCAAAAATAAGAACCAGACACATTTGTAAGATGTTACTAAGTTACAAGTAAGCAGAAAAGCACAAAATGGTTTGCAATATGTGCCATCGCATGCTTGTAAAATCCTTGAATGCTTAAGTTTTCATCTCTCCTACGGGATGCACACAGTCTCACCTGTTAACACGCATGATTCCTATCTAACTAACTTCTGGCTTATTGTTTACTGCAATTAGTTTTTCTTAAATGGGTATTCTGTAGTTCATCGAAAAGAATAAAATATTATAGAATAAAAAATATTTCTCCCGGTGATTCAAATTAATGTTTATTGTGAAATAAACATGTTTTTGTTTACTGTGAGAAAGCGTGATGCTGCTTCATACTGACTATTCAACAGCTGTTTTTTGATCATAAATTTCAAATGAACCGTGTCAGTTTGTGTATGTCTGGCGTCTGATTGTTGGTTAAAGCACTTCACAATTTAAGCTTCCTGCTGGTTGAAAGACCCCCGAAGTTACTGAAAGGAAAAGGCCTCCAGCATCGTCAGTCCTTCTGATTACAATCAGTGGCATCCAGACAACAGCATTTGGAAAGAATTAGATGCAAAACACCTGTCATTTTACCTCGGGAATTCAGCAAAACAACAAAAGTGAGACTTTGGAAGAGCTGGAGTCGGTCATAGAAATCATTTTAATTTCCCACATCTTAACTTTCCAACTGCAGTTCAACTCTGAGTTTCTGTAGTTTGTAATTTTGTAGTAGCAACAGTTTGTGTGACGTGAACCTCTATATATTTCATGTTGGTCCAATCACCACTGCACCTGGCCCAGAGACCTGGATGCTTAGTAAAAGGTTGAAATTGATTCACCAGGGTCACTTGTCCATGGTGACATGAGCTTTCATGTAATTGTGGCAAGCCTGGGAAACTGTTAGCCATCAGACTCTTGTGAGTGGCCACATCCATGCAGCCCACGTTCCTCTGTGGAGCACCGGCATGCACTTTCACACATATCTAATGTAATGTATCAAAAAGGGAGCAAGTCTCCCTCGGATGCTCTCTGCAGTTACAAATTAAAATGAGTTACTGTTTATCCATGCTCTGCTTTTATTCACTTTCACTTTGTCTAATGCATTTCTATTTATCTCTTCTCCCTCTTTCGCCCTTCCTCTTATATCTCAGTCTGCTGCTGCTGCTGCTGCTGCTTCTGCTGCTGCTGTTTAGTCTCTGTCTGGGCTAAACATGCTCTTTGCCTCCAATTTATCTGTCCCACCTTCTCCCCCCTCTCCACCCAACCCTTCCACCTTCATCCCTCTCTCTCTCTCTGTCTCTCTCTTCCCTCATCTGTCCTCGCCCCTTCTTCACTCGTAGATTGACTCTTTCCAATTACATGAGCCGTTTCTTCAATCACACTGTAACAAATTACCTGACAAATTAAAAAAACACCAGTGATATTTCTGGGCTTTAGCATGGGCCATTCTTACACTTAATGAAATTTGCTAAGCCATATATCAGCAGTCTGTTGTCAGCCACGCATAGCTCTTCAGATCTTCCTGTTTCCCCCCACTGTTTTAATATGCTTTATACTGATAATTATTTCCACACGAAATACACATCTCAGTAGTCTGCGCTCTTGCGGGTTTCTGTATTTTTTATGTTACCCCTTAAATTGGCTTAACTTTCTTTTAAAATTTATGGATTAAAGGAAAGTATTTGATAGATTTTTTGGACAGTCTGTAGATTTCACCACTAGCCTGTGAGATCAGCCATTGCACTGATTAATACTAATATATTCAGAGGTAGATACAGTGTTTGTTAATGTTAGTCTACATGAATATTCTTCAGTACTGCTACCAAGCACATCTGAGGTTTCTTCTTCTTGCGCCGAATTGAAAGTGCAGAACATCTGAAAAAAATATCATGAATAATATTTTTCCTACAGTTCCAGGATTAATCACAGAATAAATTTACTTGTGAAAGGATTTTCTAGTCTCTGAGAGGTGAGATAAAATGATTCAGGGTGCAGACAAATATATGTACCTGTGAACATCCATATTTCAGCTGCGTAACTGCATTCTCATTTTTCACATTGTGTATTCACTTTAACATTCCACTCTAAATTGAGCTATAGATATGTTTCCCTTTGCGCTCAGTGTGTGTGGGTATGTGCACGGATGCATGCGCTGTAGGTAGGTGTATACACTTGTGCTTTCCTGCAAATGCTAATTTGAGTTTACCTCTGCTTGACATTCAAAGGCTCTTTGCGAGAAGTAGAATGACAGCCAGCCAAATGACATACTGTAACCACATATGCAGTATCAATACTCAGCATGACAATGTAAATGAATATTGAGTGTACTTAATGTGGGACATGACATGTTGTACAGTAATCTAGAGCAGGAAGCACAGTCTATAAGAGCACCGACTGAAGGTATCAACTGCTTGTACTGTATCATGATAACAGGGAGTATTATTGAATTGTTATGACTTTTTATGTCATGTTTTGTGCTATTGTTTTGAAGTACTGCACTAATGGCTTATTGAACCTGCCAATTCACATTCAGCTGAGTGTGCGAAAGCCCTCTTTGTTGTGAAAGGTCTTATTGTCATGAACAGCTCACAGCCGCTAAGGTGGTAAACCGGCTGAATACCGTTTCAGTAGTTTGCAAGGATCTATTTTCCCATCAACACAAGCATTCCATCCAGAGGAGGGATTCCTGGTACTGGATGGAGCTTCGGACACAGAAAGCAGATGCTAGTGTTGGACTTCTGCCAACATGTGCAGGAGACCAAGGACCCGGATTGTGCACATGAACAAAGAGAGAGAAATGTTTACTTTTTAGATGTGAATTTCAAATGGGGGGAAAACTATAAAAAGCATATATCCAGAACTCAAAGTCAAGGCCAAAGGCCTGTCAGACAGGCACATTTGCAGCGCTGCTCACTGGAGACATTGTATCTGTACACCTCCTCCTCTTTCTGCAACTATTGCACAGAGCGTGTTAGTTCACAGTGTGTAACATGTTTCTCAAACAACTATCTTGCACAGCATTTTAACATAATACGTTGAAATTACATGACAGCGGGATGGAAGCATTGTCACTGAAAAGTCAGTTACTGAACTTCGTCATGCTGGTCACACAAATACCGTCATTCACTTGAGGTAGCGTTGGTTATGTTTTGTCACCAACACTCCCTGGTCCTTCTGTAAAAGATCCCATTCCAGGAAAGAGACCACCTTTTATGATCATGTAAAAAGTGCACATAAAATTTTAACATTTTCAGCCTGTAATGTTAATGGTTTCCAGTGTTTTAACATAATGCATGATGGGGAGGTGGTTAGCACTGGTCCACCCTCTGGCTGGACTAGCCTTTCTGTAAGTTTGCATGTTCTGCCCATGGCTGTGTGGGTGCTCTCCGGGTGCTTCCACTCCAAAGATATGCAGGAAGTAGGGTTAGGTTAACTGGTGAGTCTAAATTGCCCATAGGTGTGAATGTGAAGGTGAATGGTTGTATGTCTCTCTGTTAGCCCTGCATGAGGCTGGCAACCTGTCTGGCATGTACCCCGCCTCAGCCCCCCTGTAGCCACCCTGTAACCCTGAATTAGATAAGCGTAAGAGAAAGGATGTATGACTGTTTTGACATATCAAATGTCATCACCAGGTAAAGCGATGTTAAAATGCGATTCTCTTTTCCCTTACTTTTCTAAAACTGTAACTGTTCTAAAACCTAAAACCCTTTTTTAAACTTCTCATTGAAAAGAGACTCTGGAGAAATGTGTCCAAACCTAAAGCTGTGCACCGTTTACCCAAACCAAATCAGGAGAAAAACACAAAACCAACAAGAATAGTTTTAAGCTGGTTATCTCTGGACAGAGCCTGGTTAGTGTATTCTTTTTCAGCCTTTGCGCTAAAGTTAGCTAACTGCCTCCCGGCTTTAGCTTCATACTGATAACACAAGAAAACAGAGGAGTACATTTTCCAAATTCTAAATATCAGCCACGTGTAATGACACTACAATGGCCTTGTCTTTTACGTCATGTGTTTCATGTACAAAACACGACTGAACTCAAACCTGAAATGATAAAAACTCCAAACTTTCTACTCTTATTTCTTTTGTAGAATTTGATTGGATCCAGCTGGAAAAAATTAACACAGAACTTGAAATTGAATCAGCTCCCTGACCTCTGTAAGCTTTTAATGACCTCCTCCCAGTAGGGTTTTCAGGGACATAAATCTCTGGGAAATATTTGTCCTCCGCAGCACCTGCTAGATGGCCAGACAGCTCACCGCAACAAGAACGCTTTAACGACAGCTGAGACGACTTTTCAAGGCAGGACTTTCCTTCCAGGTCAAACTAAAACACACTTATAGCTCTCCCAGCACTGGATGTGTTACACATACATTCAAGGCTTCAGCCATGTTGCTGTTATGGTGAGCACTAATACCAAATACTGTAAATATATGCAATTTAGATATTAATGTTGGTCCTATTTGGTGTCTTTCCCTTCTATCCAGTCCTAGCTCTCAGGAGTTGTTTGGAAAGCTTCAAGGCCTCTTTCTTGTATTGACTTAACCTTTAATTAGCCAGGATGCACAGCTAGTTTAATGATGCTGTGCCTCAGGTCATGGCCAATGTAGAAAACACCACAGCCTTTAACTCTTGTGGTATCCCTCTACTGATAATAAAGATGACATTTCAGGCAAGGATATTGGAAACAGTCTATATATTCCTTTACTACCATGAATATCAGCATCTGTGTGTGTGTGTGTGTGTGTGTGTGCATGTGTGTCCACCTGCATATGTGTTTACAGCAGGCAGTGAGTGAGTTCGCTTGAGTGTTCAGTAAGATGCTATAAAAGTCAAAAACCAAATCAGACCCACAGGAGTATTTTTACCAAAAAATTCCCAGCCAGGAGAAAGCAGTAAAATGTTATGTGCTCTGTGGGAGCACTTTGAACGGAAGAACCTTAACATGACATGATGCCTGAGCTCCACTCTGGCCGTCAACACGTGACGTGCCCACGGGGGAAGCAACAGCTTGTGACATTTGCCACTTCCTGTCATCTGACATCAAAACTAAGGCTGACTAAGGAATTGGCCCGATTTTACATGTTGAATTGGGTTAATTGTGTTTTATTTGACTGTGTGCGTCTGTGTGTGGCTTAAAACGTACTCAGAACACGTGACGTGGTTTTCCTAGGCGGCTCTGCTCGTTCACGCCCTGGTGTCATTTCTTCTGAGCTGAAATTACATTTTTCAGATAAACCAAACTGACTGTGGAAACCTTACTGATCCATTTAAAGGAAATGTTTGTCAAACCAGAGGATATTATAGTAATTATGCACCCTTGCAGGCATACACCCATGCAGGAGAAGAGAAAACAAAGAGGAACAAATGAAAGAAAACACAAAACAATTAAAATGCTAATTGTTTTGTGTGCTACCAACATGTGGAGAGGGGAGTCTGGAGGCCTTCCTTGAGAGCCTCCTCCAACGAGCACTCCTATTGCATCTGCTGTGTGACAGCTAGAGGAATGCTGTAGTGCAGCTCACTGAAAGGAAGCGAAAAAAGCCAGGGATTTGGGGCCTTTTTAAAGGATTTATTTTGTAGCGTGCGTCACAGCATGCTGTAAAGCTTGGAACTTAATGCGAACTGCCCCTTTAAGGGCGGATGTGCAGAACACTACATGGAAATTTGATTGACAGCTCATCAGAACAACAGGCTCTGATATGAGGGAAGCTTAAATTCCTGTGCCGCAACATTACAAACGCACAGACCCCCGCTAGTGCTGAGTAAACAGAAAATGCAAAGGCGAGCCCCGGCCTCTCCATCGTCACACCCCCCCCCCCCCCCCCCCTCTCATCTCCTCCCCACCTCCTGCCCTCATCTTGCACCCCTGCCCCAGCGTCCCCGCCTCTATACACATTAAGTATGCATTGATTCAGCCTTCCCGTGTGTTATAAATACAGCATCGATCCACCCGGCGATCAATAGACTCATTCACATGCATAGAGCCACTTTGATAACTCTCCTTCCCCCGAACCGCTCGCAGTAACATCCTTCTCCCTCTCTCGTTCTCTCTCCATCTCAATAGTTTCACATGTTGTTCCTCATAATTCATTATTCTTCCTTTTAGAAAAATATGAACGTGAACATACAACAAGATCCAGACACTGCTTAATAGGCAGGCAGTATATCCCAATCCATAATCGAACTAAATCACTGTAATCACGGATGACCTGCAGCTTCCACTCTTGGTGTTAATACTCAGTCTAGATCTGCTTACTTTGAGTGAGATACGAGGTGGCCCGCTTTAGCATTCATTCTCACGCACAGCCAACAAATGATGTGCATGCTATCAAAGGCACAGACGCTCCTAATGGAAAAAAACCCCACCAAATGTTTATTAGGTGGCTGGTGGGTTAAAGCAGAACTGATCTTCCATTTCCACAGCACCAGATCTATGATTATTTGGTTTCTCTTAAGGCATCTGGATTGAGACGTCATTTTTTTGAGGACGAAAGAAAAGCAACTTAAACGACTGTCCGGCAATAAAGAGAATAAATTCAAAAGTTACAACTGTGTTTGTAATCAGGAAAGATGGAAGCAAACTCCGGCTTTAATCAGGCTCCATGTGTTCTCCTTTAGATTACATCCAGGTGGTTTATTGCTTCTGTTTGTGGTTAAACACACATGTAAAGTCTCCCTATCATTCCTGCTGCTTAACATGCCTCTAAAAAAACAGGTTTAAGAAAACGGCTTTTCACAATTACTTTCAGTTTTATTTACTAGCATTCTTTGGAACTCCTATATCTTCCCTCCCACACTCTCTCCTCTAAAGGAACTGAAGGCTGAGAAAGGTGGTTGATGATCTTTACAGGGGCCTGTCCCTGTTGTGCACTTAAGTAGCTCCTCATTGCTTTTATGGCGACTCACTAAAACCTGTCTTGTAAAAAGCAGTCCAAGGAAGGTAAAAAAAAAAAAAAGGGGGGGGGGGGGGGGGGGGAGGTGGAACACATTTATAAAAGACATAGAAAGAGTAGGGGAAAAAATCAATGCCCATTTCTTCAGCACCTATGAATTTTATTGAAGCTGGCCCTGATGTTATTCGGTCACAAATTTTGCCCGTTTTGGACTGAAGTTACCGTGTGCACTTTGTCTAGTGAACCGCAAAAAAATCACAAAATGATGTGTTATATTTCAATATATCTGGCGATGCTTTCGAGGATGGATCGTCACAATATAATGAACCACGCTTCGATGCTTTTTTTTTCCAACAAAATCCTCTTGTTCGCACTTCATCTTTTGGGTCAATCCCCGAATATTTTTCAAACTCTCTTCAAAACGAGCAAATTGCTGTAAGTACTCTATGTTCCCTTTTCATTCCAATTGGTTCGTGTCTTTCTGAATGTTGAAAAAAAAAAACATTTATCATATCCAATTTGTATACTTGTAGTTCTTTTGCCCTATCTGTGCTAACATTTAGCATGACTGGATTTAGTCAATATGAAAGGGCCTCTCTGTAACATTTAGCACCACATTCAAAATGACTCCTCTTAATGTCAGAACCTCACTTTACATTAGCTGAGGTGTAGAACAAGCACCCAGATAATGTCATTTTGCCACTGTGCTTTGCAGTCACTCCATTTTGACTGGGGGGAGAGATTTGGCCAGCGATGCCTCTCATCTTAAAGATCAGCCTTAATTGTGCCAGTGTGCAGGAAGACCCTGTCATCCTCAGCAAGGCTCTAATTGGCTTGAATTTAACCTTTCTGCAGTTTATTGTGCAAACGCCAGTGAAAGGACATTATAAATGTACCTTTTGTAGAGCAACATGGTATTAGAAATTGCTGCCAAGTCCTGTCAATTACTGCAACAGAGTGGAAAGACAGAAGCATGCAAATGTAATATGCATCTGTGTCACAAACTTTGCGCTGCTCAGAAAGGCATCCAAATAACATTTAACCACATGTGTCAAAACACAAAAGCAGGAGAATCTACTTCAACCCATGCCCAGACTTCACTCTGTGTGTCTTACATTCATTCCCACAAACAAGGGTTATTAAACAGTTAAGGATGACCAAAGTTAAGGTGCACTTTGAGTGCGCTCAAACAGGGTGGTGATAGAAGGCAGAAAATGGGAACCTCTCTTAGTGTCCCCGCGTCCATTACTGTATACTTCATTTAGCGCCAATTAGATTTTCATTTCCCTTTCTGCTGCTAATGCCCAGACTCGCAGGGACCATGCTAAATTAAACACTAGATCTTCATTGCGGGCTGCAAACCAATTGATTTCGCCCCTTAATCAATTTATTTCATTAGTTATACATTCCTCTTTTCCCTCTCGCCTCCTTCTCCGCTGTCTTGTCTCAGAGCCGGCATGAGGAGAGTGACCTATCCCAGAGTGTGACACAGAGGAGAGTGATTTGAATGATAACCAAATAGCTAGCGCGGTCTCACTGGTGTTTAAAGATCATATGTAAATCAAATGTCGGGGTGGGGGTGGGGGGTAGAAATTGCTTGGTGGGGTTCTGTCAGAAAACAATTTAGTGATCGTTAAAAGGGATGCCTCGCCGTCGTGCAAACCTCTGCAAATTAAATCAATGCAGCCACTGGTCTCTGCCCCCTTTCACTTCCATCACCCCCCCCTTCTCCTTCTCTCTCACTCTCATTTTTCTTCTCGTGCGTGGACACAAAAAAAAGATGGGTGCGCGCACACACACAAAAAGATACCTACAGAAGAAGAGAGACTGGGAGCTTGAACCTTAAAGATTTTCTGGATAAGGTAGATAAGGACATTTTTATTACTCTGCTACTACACACTTTGGGGATTATAGCGGAGGGAAAAAATAGAAGTGCTAAGGACACAGCACAGCACATGAACGTTGACAGGCGTCATAATGCAACATGAGATGTAAAGAGACTGAAACAAACCCCACCCAGGATGATCTCACCATTTCTCCTAATGAGATGAGTTACTGTAGGTGTTCTGAAGAGAGTATCACTACAGCAGCAGTTATGGGAAAAATACTCTAAATGCTAACACCCCACCACCACCGCCACCACCACCCCAGGAGAGCCAGTCATGCTTGACTCCTATCCCCAAAGCCTGTGTGTGTCAATCAATGTCCCTGGGGAGAAGCTGCATGTTTCAGAAGACTAAGGAAATAAAAACATGTTGTGGAAAATCTACATTTGTTAGATGGAGGCGACATCACTCACTGCAACATGTTTGCAGAGTTGTGTGCTTGTGCAGGCTACAGATGTGGTTTGCAGTTGAAAAGCAGGATGTGTTTTCCTTTTCTCAGCCTTCTCCAGCAGGGATGTGCAGGCAGAGATGTGGGTGGGCTGGCATGTACGCATGCCCACATGTACATTTTACTGTGTTGTCTGCAGGGTGTGCCGTCATACACAATGTCACTGTGAACACATACTGTGAAAAAGAAAAAGAACTACCCCGTGTGTTGTTTTAGAGACTTGTAGCAGGCACTTTTCTTGAGGATAACACGCTGGTGCTTATACACACACACGCGCGCACGCACTCGTACACCATGGCCATGTAGAGATTTTGCAGTACACACTCATTGTGTCTGCTTGTCAATTGGCACCTGATATCCACCAGTGTCTGGGAATCAAATTAAGTGAGCGACTGCTGAAAAGGCCTCCTCCTCTTTTTTTCTCATCCACCATCCCTGGGCATAATTAATTTTATCATCAGCGTCATTATTATTGTTAAATTGTTTTTCATATTTCTTCTTTTTTTTTTTCTCCCACCTCACGCCCCTCCTTCCTTGACTGCCTGGAATGCCAAGTGTATGCTAATGTGTTTTGGAGATTGCCAGCGCACACAGAGACGGAGAGAGGTAGAGAGGAATGAGAATGAGAGAGGGTCTGAGATGAGGAGAGGGTGGGAGATGGAGGTGAGACAGAGAGAAGGGGGTGGGGTGGGGGGTGGAAAGAGTAAAAGGAGAGCAATGAGGTTGGGAAGCAGGTGTGGGTGGGGGGGGGGGTGTCGATGGTGAAGGAAGACGGGCGGGAGAGGTGGTGGGGTGGGGGGCGGGGGGGTTTGAAGGTGTGGGGGGCACATTATGTATTCCACGGGCGTATTTGGAACCCAATTAATCAAGCAGAGGAGAGGAGAGATGCAGAAAGGATGAGATCGCCCTTCACGTTGATGAGGCCTGGCCGGGGCAAACGCTCAACCACCTGAGCTCCTAACAGCCATGCCGGCGCACAGGAATTATAGCAATACCTTCACTCTTTTCTCCGGCTCTCAAACGCACACGCTCTTTCTCTGTTTCTCTTCTCGTCTCTTTTCCCTCATCCCTCGCTTTGTCCTAGTGTAACACAAAGTCTCACCTTCTCTTCTTCATCTTTTTCTTTTAATTTGGGCATTTTTACCCCCTGAAGTCCAAGTCTGAGAGTTATTTTCCTTCTTTTTTTTCACTCTGTGAAATGCAATGTTAAATGTGAAGTTGTGAAAATATAATACATTGATAAATGTAAGCAAAGTAAGTAGAGAAACTAATATAATGGAGGTTTAAAGGGTGTTTTTTTGATTATGACCATCCCCATTAACACCATCCAAAGGTTATTCTGAGTGCCACCTTCACTGGCTTCTGCATTACTCCAACCTCGCCTCTTCTTCATCTTTTTCTTCACACGTTTGGGGTCAAGCTTGTGGCAACCGGCCACCAGCAGCGATCATTGGGAAATTGACAGTCTCATAGAAGAGGAGCGGCTGAGAGTAAAACTCCAGTCCCTGGTTGACTTAATTTGATTCCCCTCCCTAGAATGCAGGCCAATAGATCCCGTATCTACATAGTGCTCTGAGCAGGGTCTATAAATATTGACCCTCCATTTCCTGTGTTTGGCGTTAATGAAGCATTTAGTATACCCACAGCATTATGGAGGACCTATGTAAAGCCACCTCTCCCTTTGTCAATGCCAGTCCCTCCTACACACAAAGACACACACACGCAATAGGTGCCAGGAGCTTTCCCAAAGGTGGGGAAAGGTCACTTTAAATTGCTATTTTAGCAGTAGTACAAAAAATAAATAAGAATCTTTTTCTTCTAAACGAACTATAAGAGTGAACTGTGAAAACTATTTCCCAGAGCAAAGCAGAATGTGAACACATCTACTTACAGCTGACTTAACGGCTGTTTTTTGTTTTGTTCTGGGGGGGGGGGGGGTTGTCCCCCTGAACAGCTGCCTTTTCTTGCTAACTTAAAATACTATTTTTCCCACTCTTTATATTCTATCTTTGGTTTATTTCTAGAGCTTTCAAAATGCAGCAGAAGTAAATGCATAAAGTAAATCATAAGAAAATTCTCTGTTTATTTGTTATGTAGGTACTGTAAACATCACGTCTCTGCTCAAACTGGATTACATTGTTTGTCAAAGCAGGTCTTAAGCAAGGATTTAAAAGTAGCCCACTAGTAGCCCTAGTGTCAGACCAGATTTGAAGAAGCAGTCTGTTCCAAGGCTTAGAGAAACATAAGAAACCTGTGCTGAGATAATTTATGTGGTATGGTCAGAATATGGAGTGCAAAAGTTTGGGGAGATGAAGCTTGCCCATTAAAACTACTTATATACAAATAGTATGCAATTGTGTGCTGCAGCATTTGCAAACAAGAAATGGCTGACAAACTAAGACCTAACTAAAGATGGCTGCTGTAGTACAGTCTAGTACTAGATAGGGATGGGTATTGATAAGATTTTCACGATTCCGATTCCATTTTCGATTCTGTTTAACGATTCGATTCTTTATCGATTCTTTTTAAAAAGGAGAACACACAGGTCGATTAGCTTAGAACTTTGTTTTATATCTTCTCTTTGAACAAGATAGAAATTTAGGAGTAACATGGCCTTACAAACCTAACAGTGAGATCTTAAGAGATCCACAGCCTACGGCTCTTCAATGGGGTGTCACAGGGTCCCCAGGAAAAAAACAATTGTAAATGTAAAATAATAAAATAAATATTCTTCAAGGTTCAAGGTTCAAGGTTCTTTATTTGTCACATGCATAGTTATACAAGTATAACACACAGTGAAATGTAGCCTGACACGCTCTTCGACATGTGCAAAAAAATTGGGGGGGGGGTGGAGCAGAGTGGTCAGGAAGGCGTCTGGACGTGGAAGTTTTCCAATCGTTTGCAAAAATGGCAAACAATTCCAAGGAATTGAAACAGTGGGATCCGCTTCTCAACAAGAACCGGTTTTCGATACCCATCCCTAGTACTAGAAATCATTGTTTTAGACCCAAAACCTTGCCTTAGGCTACGTTCACACTGCAGGCGAAAGCGCATCAAATCCAACTTTTTTGACCCTATGCGACCCATATCCGATCATGCTATGACAGTGTGAACGGCACAAATCCGATATTTTCAAATCCGATCTGGGTCACTTTCGTATGTGGTACTGAATCCGATAGATATCTGATGTTTTAGAAAGCGACTGCTGTTTGAACGGTCATGTCACATTAAGTCCATCTTTTACATCACTGACACAAGACAGACGCCAATTATCAGCGCCCGTGAAGACACCGTGAACGCTTCCTGACCATCCCATGTAGATCCCAAGTCTTTATATTAACGGCCATCATTCAAACAATACTGTTTGCTCTGGGTCTAAACAGAGCACGTTGTGAGTGACGTCTTCTTTTGCAGATGCGGGCCGCTTTGAGGGTTCACACTAGAGAGCGTTTGCTGTCACATTTTATTTGTAGTGTGAACAAGCAGACAAAAAAATCAGATTTGATCAAAAAATCGGAATTGAGCATTAAGACCTGCAGTGTGAACGTAGCCTTAGTTTTTGTGCACAGTCCAACCGTTCAGCCAGAGTATTTCCTCATGACTTGTAGCAGGCTGTTAAAGAACCAAGATGCAGGTGAGGAGTTCTGACTGTGACTTGATGACCACATAAATATTGAGCGTTAAAAGCTGACGTACAATAAAGGTGAAGAGCCGACAAGTGACCCTCTACAGAAGTTTGTTTTGACCAAAGGTGGCGGCGTCATCACCACCAAGCCTGAGCTATGCCTTTATTTTGTCACGCACAGAGTATGAAGGACAGTTTCCCCAACACGTCCTCGTGGAGTTTCTCTCTCTCTCTCCATCACATCACTTCCCACATCTCTCTGCTGCACCCCTTGTCTATCACCTCCACTTCTCACCTGTCACCCCCTCACCTCCCAACCAAATACCCTCCATCCTTTTTTTGGGAGGGGGAAAAATGAAATTATTTTGTTGTGGGGTCCCCGGGCGGTTTTGTAATTTCATGCCTGTGTATGATAATTTTATGCTGTCCTGCGTCGCGTAACTCAGGGCTGCCAAATGCTGACAGGTGATAAATACGATCTTTTCCGCCCCGTGTGCAACAGACCTGAAAAAAAAAAGAAAGATAGACAGAGGGGAGGGCGGCTGGGGTTTGGGAGCTGAAGGTTTGGGGGCGGTAGGGGGGGACCAATTGCAGGAGACTGGCTTAGGCCTTGGTGGGAACAGTGTACACAACAGTGTCGCCACTGTTGGAGCAATTTCACGGCTTGCCCACCCCACCTTCCTTCACCAAGACACTTTTATTCACTTCCTGAGATCACCTGCTTCCCCACATCTGCCTTATCTCCCTTTCCCCTCTCTCTTTATCGCACATCATTTTTGTTCTCTCTTTCTCTCACTCTCTCTTCTATATCTCCCCTCCCCACATCCTCCCCCACCCAGGAGAGACAGAGAACCTTCAGGTAGCCTTGAACAGCAGGTATAGTGATCAGTGCATTCTTTGCTTCTCAGAGGAATAACGGGAAATAAATAAGAGGACAGTCTGTGGACGGGGCAGTTTTCCACCCTGTCAAGGAAACATTCACTGTATGTGGCAAAGGGGCAGAAGAACAGGACACGGGGGGGGGGGGGGGGGGGGGGGGGAGAAGAGGGAGGACAAGTAAGTGACCCAAGCGTGGAGAACTGATGGCTTTCTGAGTGACGTAATTATTCGCCTCCTTGCATTGAGCAGTTAGAATGATGATATCCTGAGAGAAAAAAAGAAAAAAAGCCTGGCATGTGCACACATGCAGACAGAGCACACAGTGACCTTCACATTATACTACACGCGTGTCATGTGCATTATAGTTTATAGGTTATGGCAAACACATCATGAGGATAGTTATTTCATGTACAATATGATGGGCTTCTATGCACAAAAATACTTATATGGAAAGTCACATTTTGACATTAACAGTTTAATTCTCTCTATCTATTTTTTAGAGGCTGGTATAGGAGCCTGCTGGCATTTAAACATGGAAGTAATATGAAAATTGAATATGATCGTTCTTCACAGCGTATCTGTGGATTCTGCACCATGTCCAAGAAATCCACTCAATCAATCTAGAGATGTGGGAGAGGGGAGGGGTGTCGGCATCACCACAGTTCCAAGTCATTAAGCAGCTAGAAATTAATTGACTTCACGGTGCTTATATGGCTGAGCGTGGAGTTAACCCTGGCATGGCAGCCTCTATTACTATTGTACTGCATGTTCCTAGAGCTGCGAAATTGGTGGGACACAGCAGCGGTAAAGTCAGCAAAAAACGAGTCCCGGTGTCCCATATAGTATGATTAATAAGGTGATCACATGGTGATAAAGCCCCTCAATGATACATTGTAAACGAAAGGTTAATAATGTACACGGCACCGCTTATTATTTGAGCCCATTATGGTGCAGCTAACTATATGTCAATAAATTCCAGCATAAACTGCAATCAGTGGGCTTTCTAGTTCATAAGACGCTCACTCGCAAGATGGCAATCTCTGTTACCATACGGAACCGTGTGTTTTTATAACTACCAGAGCGCACATGAATCGACCAGAGGCTCACGGCAGCACACCCACACACACATGTACACATGCACACGCACACAGGACCTCCTGAAGGCTTTCTTTGACCTCTATGTTCGATTTCTCTTTTAGAATTGAAGTCTCCAGAGGGAAAACAGAATAGAGAAAGAGAAGGAAGGAAGTTAAGAGCACAACACAGAACAACAGGAACTATCTGTGTATGCTATGCTATATTCTGCCCATGCATGCCATTAGAGGTGCGTTCAGGAGCAGGGGGTGTCAAGTACGGCATACTTGATGTTCCTGCGCACTGCCAGAATCGAGGCAGTTAATGTGAAAAGGATGTGAAGTTTTCTCTCTCTGTGTGTGTATGTGTGGAGGGTTGTGTTTAGACCTGATCTGATTTGTTTTCTTTATGCTACTTTGTGCATGAGAAGAAAGACTCTGGCTAAAGTCTACAATTTATGAATGAAGATGAAAGGGTGGGTGGATGGATTGCAAGAAGTAAACAGAGAAGTTGTTAATTTTCCCAGCCTTTCAATTTTCTGTTGAGATCAGTCCGAGACTTCTTCTGTTACTACAGGCCTTGATCAACCAGGGCTCCCAAAGTCACAATGGATATTTAGTCTAATCTGCATCCACTGCTCTTCGTCTAAATGCACCTTAGCATTAAAAGCTCTTTTCCAACTTCAGCAACATAAATAAATTAAAATCATATCAAAGGGTAAAGTAATACGTAGCTTTCAGTACTTTACACTCCACTAATACACACACATTATAGAAAATCACTT